>NC_030678.2:21342174-22542174 GCF_000004195.4 Xenopus tropicalis
GAAAATCAAAGTTCCCAGCAAAGTCAGTATTAGCTTAAGTCAAAGGAAACTAACCGTGTTCCAAAGGTGGTCCAGGTGCCTGAAGCCCCGAACCCGTAGCTAAGGGAGATCACACTTAATCATAGGCAGGATTAAGTGTGCTTGTGCACGAAACGCGTCAGGCATGATGTTCTTAATGGATAAAGCCATTTTTTCAAAGTGGATATCCTCGTTGTCCGGTGCATTTGGAGTTTTTTTTTTCAATTCTGAAAGCTCAGACTCAGGCACAATGCACTGAGATGTCGCCTACACACCAATATTACAGCTAAAAAAATACATTTGTTGGTTTAACAAAACTTTAAATGGAAGAGTGAATTATTTGCTATGTAAACAGTGTACTTTAGAAATAAAAAGTATACCATAAAAATCATGACAGAATCCCTTTAATGTTTTGGCTTCTGGCAAGACAAAAAAGAAGCATTGGCAGTTGTTTTTCTTTTATGTTACCCAGATTTAGCCATTTAACCATATTTTGGTAAGCAGAGAAGATGGCACAAAAAGATGGCACAAACCACACCTAGACATTTGTTATAAACAGCTCTTTATGTAACCCTTAAAAAAAATGAGATATTACTACCATGTCAATAGTAGGAGAATGCCCCTTTATATGAAGTTATTGTTTTTATACTGACTTTATTTTTTACTTGCTTGGGAAATCTCTCTGCTCATGTGAATGATCCTCCGCTTCCACCCATGGATTCTAACTATAGGTTTAATAGAGAGGCAGTATCGAGGACCATACTGTATATCTAAAAGACATGCTATATTTTTTGAGCTAGAAGAGTGGGAAAGATAAAGGGCTGCAGAATCCATAATATAAGTAGTTCTATAAATAAAAATGATCAAAAACTGCACATCGCTGTTTCAGGAGCCCACTGTCATATTTTTATCTACATTACATTTACTCAGTGGAGATTGCTAGAGATGAAGAGTGGAATTTTTTCAAGGGCTTTACTCTCACTGTCTCCCTCTCCACCCTACACTCTACCCTATCATCTTCCCACAGCACTTTGCTCAATCTCATTATTCCCTTTTAAGATACCAGTATGTTTAGTAACCTGGCAACCCGGTGGCTTTGGTCTGATGTTCCTGGGGGACACAACCAGTTGGAAGTAGACTAACGTAACAAAGAACAGTGGGAAACTCCCTTATGGTTGCTCAGTGACTCTATGGAAAGACACCAAAAATGTAACATTCAACTGCATTGTGAAATTCTGCAAACTCTGTAAGGTGGTCAAGACCAGTGCAAAACCGAAGGGAGTGCACGTAGACATGTGTTTCTAGCCCAAAATCTAGCTGGTATGGTGCATAAATTGCAATTGGGGTCACCAAAATCTGGGGAAAATGGGGGTAGGACTGTAGCGTCAGTGGGCGGATTGATGATGTCGGGGGGCAGACTAGTGATGTTTGTGGGCAGGTCAGTGATATTGGGGGTGTATTGTGGTGTTGGGGCAAAGCTATGACATCATGGGCAGAACAGATTGGTCAGGAGGGGAATCCAGGCAGGAGTTCTTGAACAGCCCTTTCAAAAACCTAGTTGTTCGGTTCAGAACCAGACAGGTGGGAACCCTAATTGTGGTCCAAAATTGAGCAAAGAGACCTGTGTCTGCCCCAATGAACACACCACTGCCTGCATTCTGCTATGCTGTATTCATAAGGGCGAGCCACATACTGTAGGTGTTCCTCCTTCTGTCCAAGGTCGAACTGGGCCACCGGGCCACCAGGACAATACCCGGTGTCCCAAAACCGATGCCCAAAACCGACCCAAAATGATGCATTTCACTTACTCGCACTCAGGGAAGGACGTCGGGTGGGGGCCTATGCGGGGGGGGGTTAGGGGGGCACAGTGGGGGCCGTGGCCAATGGGGCACCTAAAGACCTGAGGGGCCCCTGGGGTGGAAGCCCCGGTGGGCCCTGCATCCCCCAGTCCAACCCTGTTCCTGTCTCCTATCCATGTCCTTATTTCTACTTTAGGGAGCGGCCGCAGTTGTAAGTGGGAGCTCTACTTACGCCTGCCCTGCGTACACAACTGGATGAGCACCTAATGACATAATTTTGCTCCACTTAGCACTCCTGGATTTATGGCAGGGGCAGTTGTAAGTAAGCCCTAATGTGTAATTTAGACCCTTGTCTTGCTCCATAGAATAATGATTAGTTTTGGACTTAAAAAAGTTGTGTCAATGAGCCCAAAATTGACCTTAATGTTATTTTTAGTTGAGCTTAAGGTTGAAAACTATTCCATTTCTTTGTCTAGGTTACAAACATGGTAGCGTTTTGCCCAAAACTGCTCATTTTATGGTTCTACCCACAAACAAATCTAAATGTTATAGCAGCAACCAACTCAGATGGTCCCATCATTACCCTCCTATACCAGATAATGATTTGGTTTGAGAGCGGAGGCAGTTTTCTAAGAATTCATAAAAGCTTCATAAGTTGCAATAAAAATGAGTGATCAGTTTAACAAGCGCAAACCATACATTCCAAACTGTCATAAAATAATATGCCTGCAATCTGCACAATCTGCATAATGTGTTTGTATCAATAAATATGGATGCCGAGACATTATTACAATCGCAACAAATAAACTGTGCCAGAAATGAAATAATACGCACTACGTGTTCCAGTCAGGCTGTATTTCATGCAAGAACTATAATTAAACTCACTGGTCAGGTTTTAGAAAAAATGTTTATGGCCTTAACAAAGATTGCAAGCTCTTGTGAGCAGAGGCTTTCTATCATTCTGTGGCCTGTGTTTGTTCATTTATTGCAGGACTCATGGTTGTAATAATATTATTGTACAGCACTGCATGACTTGCTGGCGATGTATAAATAAATGATGATGAATAATAATAATGGCAAAGGCCATAAATCGGTGACATCCATATCACTATGGCACCTTTTGAGTAATGAGGGCTGTGCTGCTACCCAAGGCCACTAGAGGGCTTGTACAATCGAGGATTATTTTCATGTAACATGCAGTTCTATAGTTTATATAACAAAACGTGTGAGACTTCCATAGATACTGCTTAGCTAGGCACTTTGCTTGAGTTTTGGGGATCAGAGCTGCTATTGTATTGCAGACCCGGCATGATAAAGCTGTACCCGGACAGAAATGGCCGGGCAGCATATTGTCTAAAGCAGTGTCATTCAGTGGCTACGAAACACATAAAGTGCTGTCTTGTATAAAAAAGGGCATTGACTCAAGGGATGAGAACATAATTTTGCCTCTTTATAGGTCCCTGGTAAGGCCTCACCTTGAGTATGCAGTGCAGTTTTGGGCTCCAGTCCTTAAGAAGGATTTTAATGAGCTGGAGAGAGTGCAGAGACTGTAACTAAACTGGTAAAGGGGATGGAAGGGTTAAACTATGAGGTGAGACTGTCAGGGTTGGGGTTGTTTTCTCTGGAAAAGAGGCGCTTGCGAGGGGACATGATTACTCTGTACAAGTACATTAGAGGGGATTATAGGCAGATAGGGGGGTTCTTTTTTCCCATAAAAACGATCAGGGCTCCAGCTTATTTGATTAAAATTGAGTCTATAGAACATGGCCTTTCTATAAAGTGAAGCTTTGTGGATAATGGGTACTTTCTCTAGGATAACTGGCTCTGCTTTATATGAAGTTTCTGATGAACTAGTGTCCTGTTACTAATGGACTGTGTATATTGCATTATATATTTGAAGTAAAGAGAGAATTAATTTCACATACAGGTATGAGATCCTTCATACAGATATCCGTGATCCAGAAAGCTCAGAATTACAGGAAGGCCATCTCCCATAGACTCCATTGTAATCAAATAATTTTAATTTTTAAAAATGATTTCCTTAAATGATTCCCTTTTCTCTGTAATAATAAAACAGTACCTGTACTTGATCCCAACTAAGATATAATTACCCCTTATTGGGGGCAGAAAAGTCCTATTGGGTTTATTTATTGGTTAAATGATTCCCTTTTCTCTGTAATAATAAAACAGTACCTGTACTTGATCCCAACTAAGACAGACTTAATCCTTATTGAAGCCAACAATATTTTAATATTTAAATTATTTTTAGCAGACTTAAGTTATGGAGATCCAAATTACAGAAAGACCCCTTATCCAGAAAACCCCAGGTCACAGGCATTCTAAATAATAGGTCCCATATCTGTACAGGTATGGGACCTGTTATCCAGAATGATCAGGACCTGGGGTTTTCCAGATAAAGGATCTTTCTGTAATTTGGATCTCCATAACTTAAGTCTGCTAAAAATAATTTAAATAGCGAATAAACCCAATAGGGCTGTTCTGCCCCCAATAAGGGGTAATTATATCTTAGTTGGGATCAAGTACAGGTACTGTTTTATTATTACAGAGAAAAGGGAATCATTTAACCATTAAATAAACCCAATAGGGCTGTTCTGCCCCCAATAAGGGGTAATTATATCTTAGTTGGGATCAAGTACAAGGTACTGTTTTATTATTACAGAGAAAAAGCAAATAATTTTTAAAAATCAGAATTATTTGCTCAGAATTATAGGTATGGGAACTATTATCCATAATGCTCATACCTGCAGTTTTCCAATAAGGGGTATTTCTGTAATTTGGATCTTTATACTTTAAGTTTACTAAAAAAAAAATAGCTTAAACATTAAATTAACTCTGTAGGAGTTTTGCTCTAATAGGATTAATTATATCTTGGTTGGGATCAAGTACAAGGTACTGTTTTATTATTACAAAGAAAAAGGAAATCATTATTAAAAATGTCAGTCATTTGCTTATAATGGAGTCTATGGGAGATGGCCTTTCTGTAATTCGGAACTTTCTGGATAACGGGTTTTCCGATAAGGGATCCCATACCTGTACTGATTTTTTAGGTCCAAAATCAAGGTCTTGAAAAGATGCATGGTACTATTGTCTTTTAGGAAGGGGTTCAAACAAAATAACAGATTATTTTTGTCATCCTTTATTTGTATACATAATACAATGAGAATATAAAAATGGGTAGTTATGTGCCATTACAGCCTAACAGTTTCCCTTTAGTGGAGACCCTGGTTGCACCACGACACACTATTTCAGATCTGTGTGAGATTCCCTTTCTTTTATTTCCCCCGCTGCACTTACCTGTATGAATGTTATCTCTCCTGGCCTACACTCAGCAACATTTACACTAAATACAATTCTGTTCATATAAATGACTGCTGTATTCAACATCAGAACACTTGGCAACAGCCCCGAAGCGGGGGCCTGATCACATTGCTTTCCATGTGCCAGTAATGTCAATTTCTATGCCAGCATTGTGTAGGCATCTTGGTATTCCATCTGGTCAGTCTTATTTAAACCTAGCAGGTGCTACTTATGATTGTATGAAGGGCTGCCAACGTATTATGGTTTGTGAAAACCTGTGGAATTCATTTTATACATGGGAGGAATTATTCACTGTATGTGCAAAATGGCACAATCTGACCCACTATACACAGGGGTTTCATACAAACACTTTGCAGGATCGCTGTATGGATACTGGTCATACGGACGCTTTTCTTCCATCCCAGAAGCTGTATTTATCATTTGCATAACTGATTAATGTGGGTCCATCTGGTTAAGTAATGACATACATTTATTCAGCTTCCCGCGTATGTCTAATTAAACACTGCTCCTAATGAGATTCTGCAAACACATTCGATAGAATCTATAAACTTGTATGAAAAAGTGCCTCTTCACCTTAACACTAATGTTTGGGTATAAAACTACAAAGGGGCAGGGGGGCCAATCCAATGTCAAAGTATAAGTACATTATAATGGAAGCGCTATTGCTCTGACTTTCACACTCCACTTTCAGACATTTAAAACATTTAAAACATTATCATTTAAAAATGCTAGACTATATATATTTTTCTTTATACCACATGAGGGGCAAAAATTAGGAATATTCAGTGTATATGGGCTCTCTGCAGAGTAATCTAAAGCATTGTCCTTGTTCAATTCAGAGAGTCGAGACTCTTAAAAGACATGAAATACTTACATCATCAGTGACATTTACATGTGCTAACAACACATGCATGATATAACATTCATGAAATCAAGAATGCAGGCTTACACAGGCAGAACTTACTTTAATAAAATGTTCTAAAATGCACTATACTGGATAAGCTGAGCTCAGGAGAGGAGGTTAGAAGAAAAACATATTCCTCCAGCAGAATGCACAGCTGAAGCCATCTCTTCATTGGCTGCTAGATTGGTGGAGAAAAACTGAGCATGCTCAGTAAGCCAGCATCCAAAGTCAATTCCTAAGGGAGGGGACTGAGTGGGTTATATGAGAGGAATGAACCCTAAGTGATTTAGGAGATGCTACAGCCTTCAAACCTTGGAACAACCTGAGTGACAGGTATTTATAGATTTCAAAGAAGCTGGTTTACGTGTCCTTTAGAGGGATTCTGTCATGAATTGTATTCTTAAACCAACAAATTATTTTTTTAGTTGTAATATTGGTGTGGAGGCAGCCATCCCAGGCCATTATGCCTTTTTCTAAAAGCACAGGACTTCACAATACAACTGCTTTCACATAAGCTAATGTTTTTTCCTCCATGTAACTGGAGGAGTCATGAGTCAGACTTGGGTGTTTTACTGTTGAGTGCTATTATCATATCAACCACTAGGTGGGGTATGAATGAAGGGAGCTACTATTTTGTTATCTTCCCATTGTTCTGCTGATAGGCTGCGGGGGGGGGGGGGGGGAGTCACATGGCTGAGAGCACCTGGGAAACTAAGAATATATCTAGCCCAATGTCCAATTTCCACATTTGTTTTGATGGGGAAGAACTTCTACATCAGCCAAAAATGCCAGCACAGGTTGCAATGGAGTCTTGTACTCTTACTGCCAGGTGGTAGGGACAAGGCTGCCTTTTGTCTGCCAGTGATGCTCACTGCACCTAACACCAATCAAGAATTAATTGCAGAGGGGTGTCAGACACCAGACACAATCACTTTTTTAAATGAGTGCAAAGGGGAATGCATTTGCACACAGGGTTATTTTCCCATTGTTCTGCTGATAGGCTATGGGGGGGGGGGGGGGGGTGGGGAGGGAGTGATATTACCCCAACTTGCTGCACAGGAGTAAAGAGAGAATGAAGTTTATCAGAGCAAGTCACATGGCTGGGAGCACCTGGGAAACTAAGAACATAGCTAGCCCTGTGTCAAATTTTGATGGGAAAAAACTACATTAGTCAAAAATGCCAGCACGGGTTGCAATGGAGTCCTGTACTTGCTGCCAGGTAGTAGGGACAGGGCTGTCACGAGCGATCACCGCTCCCTACCTGGCCCAGGTGTTCGGCGGCGTCCTCCTTCCCTGCGCGGTGAAGGATCCAAGATGGCGGCGCCCAGGACTCCACGTGGGCGCAAGGACGCCGGCACGATGGCGCCAAATTCAAAAATAAAAGGACGCCAGAGACCCAGGTTCAATGCCCGAGTATAGCTCAATACTACTATTGTGTTCCTGGGTCTCTTTAGCCTTGCCTGCTTCTCCTGTTGCTGATCCTCTGCCTGTTCCTGACCTTGAACCTTGCTGCCTGCCTTATTGACCTTTGCCTGGACCTGACCTCTCTATTGGATTTCCCCGAATCGGTACCTTGCCCGAACTCGCTGGAAAAGGACTTCCTCCTAGATCCTGACTACACCTCCCACCCTGTGGGTACCGAAGGCCCCCGCTGACAAGGGCTGCCTTTTGTCTGCCAGTGATGCTCTCTGCACCTAACACCAATCAAGAATTAATTGCAGAGGGGAGTCAGACCCCAGACACAATCACTTAATCACAGAGGAATGCTTTTGCACACAGGGTCAAAGTCAATGGCCCCTTTATGGTGGGGCAGTTTAGGGTTGCACATCTGTAGCTGCATTGAAAACTGGAATCCTCACGTGGCCCCTATCACAAGCTTTACTGTGGAGAAAGCCCTTTAATGGATATTGTATCTACAGGGGTTAATATGGCCTCAGCCTTCATCTGACAGCCCCATCAATAGAGTTTTGTTCTTTTTAAGAAGCATGTAAAATAACACTGTGACAGCGCACACCATATCGGCTTCAATATTGGCTTTATACTTTCATTTTCATGGTTCTCCAGCATGTTAAACATTATTGATTTAGTGTTTAATAGTGTGGCATTCAGCACACAGCCAGTTTCCCACAATGATTATGCCATCATGTTGTAAAACATAAAGAGCTTAAGTACATTAGTCATGTTTCATTCATTCCTTCAGTTACCTTTCCACTGTAAATGTGCAGAATTGCTCTTTCCCTTCTACTCCACGAGCATTTGTTTCTCTGTTTGGAAATTAAATTCCACTGTTAAACAAGATGTCATTTTCATGTATTTTCCAAATACATATATAAGGGGGATACTTTACTTTGAAGGGACCTTTTACCTGTTTGCCCTTCTATGAACACTCAGCTTGCAGTTTCAGTCTTCCCTAAGCTGCCATAATAGCTGCCATAATAAGCTGAAATAATAGGAAGGCTGGTAGTTTATTCCAGAAAGGGTGGGACCCTAATGATATGGAGCAGTGATCCCCAACCAATGACTTGGGGGCAACATGTTGCTCCTCAACCCCTTGGATGTTGCTCTCAGTGGCCCCAAACCAGGTGCTTATTTTTTAATTCTTGGCTTGGAGGAAAGTTTTGGAGGCATATTAGGCTGCCTGTCCACATAGGGGGGCTACCAAAAGGCCAATCACAGTTCTTATTTGGCACCCCTAGGAACTTTTTTGATGCTTGTGTTGCTTCCCATGTCTTTACTTTTTAAAGGTTTATGCATTTGTAACATAAAGCAACAATAAACAATACAACATAGGTTCTACAAACGTGTTTCATTTCTGTGTCTGAGATACATCCAATATATGAAACAAAGAGAATGCCATTGTGAATGGAGGCCAGATAGCTGAACTCACCAAACACTTGCGACCCACAAAAATCTCTTTATTTAGGGTGTAAATGTTGGAGGTCAAAAAGCAGCGCTGTATCTTGGTCTGATGCTGCCCCAGGCCCCGGACCACAGCGTACTGACCTTCAACCCCTAATGTGAATGCACAGGAAGTGACACAGCACATGCGCGTGATAGGAAGTATAATATGCATGTGTGTGATGTCACTTCCTACCACGCATGCGCACCATGGCCCTCCAGGTACCCCCTCACACCCCCTGCCACAGGAATTAGTAGGCAAGTATCCAGCAACAGTGGATACTGTGACATTTTTTTTTACATATAGGCACCCAATCGCTGCCCTCTTAAAGCTGCCGCCCTAGGCACAGGCCCTTGAGTGCCTATATAAAAATACTTCCCTGTCAAAAGGAATTTGTTTTTCCAGATGCCCACACCTCAGAACAGGAACAGGAAGTATGGACGGCAGGAACTTTACACTTTGTAATAAATTACTTAACACAACAAAAAATGCATGAAAACATAAAAAATTAAACATATTAAACATAACAGACAACTATAAACTGCTGGGGCTGGGAAATGGGGTTGTACTTTATATAAATACTGCATTGCCAAAGGCAGCTTATTGAACATTCCCAGAGAACTTGTAGTTCTATTTACTCTCAGGCCTGGATGTGTGGCGAGGCCACAAAGGCCCAAGCCTAGGGCAGGGACAAGCAGAAACTTTAGTGCATCCTCTCCCCACTGCTCATGGGCGCACGGGGGGGGGGGGGAGTTCTGGTGCGCCTGTGCAATCGAAGTCGGCTGACAGCAGAACAGGCGGTCTTGGGGCGCCCAATACAGGTATGGGATCCCTTATTTAGAAACCCATTAACCAGAGAGCTTCAAATTACGGAAAGCCCGTCTCCCATTGACTCCATTTTAATCAAATAATTCAGAATTTTAAAACTGATTTCCTTTTTCTCTGTAGTAATAAAACAGTGCCTTGAAATTCATCGCAACTGACATATAAATAATCTTTATTGGAGGCAAAACAATCCTATTGGGTTTATTTAATGGTTAAATGATTCCCTTTTCTCTGTAATAATAAAACAAAACCTTGTACTTGATCCCAACTAAGATATAATTACCCCTTATTGGGGGCAGAACAGCCCTATTGGGTTTATTTAATGGTTAAATGATTCCCTTTTCTCTGTAATAATAAAACAGTTCCTGTACTTGATCCCAACTAAGATATAATTACCCCTTATTGGGGCAGAACAGCCCTATTGGGTTTATTTAATGGTTAAATGATTCCCTTTTCTCTGTAATAATAAAACAGTACCTGTACTTGATCCCAACTAAGATATAATTACCCCTTATTGGGGGCAGAACAGCCCTATTGGGTTTATTTAATGGTTAAATGATTCCCTTTTCTCTGTAATAATAAAACAAAACCTTGTACTTGATCCCAACTAAGATATAATTACCCCTTATTGGGGGCAGAACAGCCCTATTGGGTTTATTTAATGGTTAAATGATTCCCTTTTCTCTGTAATAATAAAACAAAACCTTGTACTTGATCCCAACTAAGATATAATTACCCCTTATTGGGGGCAGAACAGTCCTATTGGGTTTATTTAATGGTTAAATGATTCCCTTTTCTCTTTAATAATAAAACAGTACCTGTACTTGATCCCAACTAAGATATAATTACCCCTTATTGGGGGCAGAACAGCCCTATTGGGTTTATTTAATGGTTAAATGATTCCCTTTTTCTCTGTAATAATAAAACAGTACCTGTACTTGATCCCAACTAAGATATAATTACCCCTTATTGGGGGCAGAACAGCCCTATTGGGTTTATTTAATGGTTAAATGATTCCCTTTTCTCTGTAATAATAAAACAGTACCTGTACTTGATCCCAACTAAGATATAATTACCCCTTATTGGGGGCAGAACAGCCCTATTGGGTTTATTTAATGGTTAAATGATTCCCTTTTCTCTGTAATAATAAAACAGTACCTTGTACTTGATCCCAACTGAGATATAAATAATTATTATTGGATAGTGATGAGCGAATTTTTTCTCCAGGCATGGATTCGCAGCGAATTTCCACATTTCGCCATTGGTGAATTGTTTCGTGAAACTTCCTAAAAATTTGCCAAGGAAAAATTTGCCAGCCGGGAATTTTGTTTGTCGCGTGTCAGATTGGTCGCAATCGTGTCCGAAAAGGGTGTGGCCGTGTCAAAAAGGGGCGTGTCCACGTAAAAAAGGCGCAGTCGTGTAAAAAAACGCAGGCGCCAAAAAAAGATGCGCGTAAAAAAAAAATTACACAACAAATGTGTTTCCTCTGTTTTCCGCTGTTTCGTGAATTTTATGGCGAAGCCAAACGGGACAGATTCGCTCATCACTATTATTGGATACAAAACAATCCGGTTGGGTTTAATGAATGTTTTATTGATTTTTTAGTAGACTTAAGGTATGGAGATTCAAATTATGGAAAGATCCCTTATCCAGAATACCCTTGGTCCCAAGCATTCTGGATAATGGGTCCTATACCTGTACATAATTTTTTTAATTCAGTTGTTTTCAGGAACCTCATTTTTCAACAAAAACACACAGCCGACCAATCACATACCGTTAATCCCTTACTTGGAAATGCTTTTTAATCACAGTTTTATTTTTTACAACTGAAAAAGCCCTGTGTTCTGGCATAAGCGCGTGGTGTTTTTCTTTTTAATGAACAATGATTTGTTTAATACGAGGTGATTCAGTATTCCGTTCACTCTAATACTTTACGTTTCCCATTAAGAGCTTGTCCGTCGCATGGTTTCCAGGCAATAAATAATTTAAGCAAGTTGTACACGCACTCCTGAATAATTTAATTCTGACAGAAAGGTAAATTATAACATTCTGTCAGGGGCTTTTTTATTTATTTTTTTTAAACAACAGTTGTTCTGAAGTCACATTATGATAGGGATTAACTCAGCACTTTCATGTAAGTGAAATACTATGTTAACTACTTGGCCTCTTCACTCTTTTTCTTGTGCAATTTGCTGCTGATCAAAAAAAGGGCAGTGTTAAGTGGAATAATTGATTGTTCTTATCACAAAGCCCTCATATTCGATACGTTTGTATTTTTAAGGCAGGGGCTAATAGGCCTATTGAGAAAAAAAAAACCACGGAAACGTGTACTTAATCCAAAATTACTACCTTGGGAAAAACATATAAAAGCCTATAATCATTGTTCTTGTCATGGCTGGCAAGAGTAGCTTTGACCTTACAATTATCTTGATCTGAATTTGGGTTAGCCTTTAATTGCATAAGAATGGCCCAGATGTAGTAAGATCAGGCTCTAATCTCTAATGGGGGTTTAGCGATTCTTAATTGAGATTTAAATACGTGTCTCTATGCGCTGAAATGTTTCCCGCTGCTGTAGCTCTCCCAGGCAATTTCTGCCTATCAGGGGAGGCTAATTCAGCTCGAGGAGGATCATACCATGAACGAAGCAGCAGGCGCTCAAGGATCCCACAGACAGAAATAAATAAAAGTCCCTATGATTACACGAAATGCGTAAAGCTGTGGTGTTTGTCCGTAAATAAAGCCTGCAGTTCATTTATTTATTCCTGTCCATGGGATCCTTGAGTGCCCGCTGTTTTGTTTATGGTATGATCTTCCTTGAGCGGTAGGTCTGGGTATGCACCCCAAATGTGTTTTGGTAAGATATTTAACAACCAGCGATGAGCGAATCTGTTCCGTTTCGCCGAAAAATTTGCGAATCTAGTCGCCCGCGGCTATTATTTTGTCGCACAGCTATTATTTTGTCGCCTGCGGCTATTATTTTGTCGCACAGCTATTATTTTGTCGCCCGCAGCTATCATTTCGTCTCGCGGCTATTATTTCGCCGTGTGGCTATTATTTCGTCGCACAGCTATTATTTCATCACCCGGTGCTATTATTTCGTCTCCCGGCTATTATTTCGTCGCCCGCGGCTATTCTTTTGACGCCCACGACTATTCTTTTTTGACGCTGGCGAAAATTTTTGGACGTGTGCCGAATTTTTCTGCTGCGAATTTTTTCATCCGTTTCGCGAAACAATCCACCAATGGCGAAACGCGGAAATTCGCCCGTGTATGGCCAGCTTTACTCTAAAACTGGCTACCTCATTAACGGTAAAATTCGCATTTTTTTGTCCTCTCATGAATGGGGTTGTTCCCGGTTCACAAAAGCTACATTAATTTCATGCAAAGGTAAAATTAACCTAACAAAGAAATTCTAATTCATTTTTTGCATTGCATATAGTTTCATGTTAACAAATTGTATTGCATTCCCCCAGGTTGGACTGGGGTGTCTGGGGCTCACCGGGGCTGCTGCCTGGGGGCCCCCACCCCACTCACAACATCAACCCCCACCACGTACTGCACTTCCTCCCAGGGTCGGACTGGGTGGTGCAGGTGGCCACGTCCCCCGCACCTCCTAACCTCCCCCCAGCTAAGCCACCCTAACCCCCTGCTGGGTCCCCCACCCAACGTCCTCCCCTGAGTGTGTATAACGTGTCAGGGGAGGAATGGCCGGCCGCGGGTGCTCCAGCAAGGGTCGGGTCTGGGCTGCCGGGGGCCCACTAGGGCCACAGGATCCTCAAGGACTGGGTCTCACTGGCCTTTTTCCTGGTGCCCTTCAGGTCCAGTCTGACCCTGCATTCCTCCCCTATAGATGGAGAAAATACATTGCAGCTATGGACCTCTAATTAGGAAGAAATTGACATTCACCCATGATGCATTGCCAATGCAGGCGCTCCAGTTCTGCCCTTATCTGCTGAAAGCTAAGTATGTATATAGTTTCCAATGACAAGTATCAGCTGAATAAAAGGTGTAGAAGAAAATGTTAGTAGTACCACTGCTAATAAAGCAGGTCAGAAAACCCTTGTAATACCATTTGCCTTTTTGTTTTTAGTTAAGAAGTCATTATTAGCGAGCAGATTTAGTCATGCAGCAAATTCTTGCCCTGACAGTTTCGAAATAATTACTTTCTTTATACAAAGCCTATGCATGGAAGAAACAACTTTAAATCCCAAGAACAAACCGTTAAACTCGTTCTTGTCAAAGAACTCCGCGCACAAATATAAATAAGTGGTCTGTGTGTAATTACAACTGTGTAGCGGGGACAGGTATGCGGCCGACAAAAGTCCGTTGTGCTTTCCTTTATGCTACAATCAAAAAGTCTCCGATTGAAATTCCACGGCTCATTAAGCAGAGGAGGAGGAGTACAGACTTGCCGAAGAAATATTACATTCTGCCCGGGATGCTTTGTCCAAATGTGAAGCCTTATCTGTAAAACTTGCACACAATTACTTTTTAATGATTTTGCATTGGCTCATTAGGAGAGCAAGTCATTACTAAGAAGCCTTAGTGTAATCATGCAGATATATACCACACAAATATAGGTTGCAAATTTCCAAAAGAAAAAAGCTGACTTTTGGTTTCATAGGGAAGCCCCTGTATTGTGGTAATTCTGAGTATAGTGTACAACAAACTACTAAAGCTTATCTAAAGCAGAAGGGCAAATGCTGTACATTATGTTTTGTGCTTCTGTACCACCCAAGGCACCCACAGCCCTTTAGCAGGGAAGATTTGTGCCCCAAAGATGCCCCCAGTAGCCCCCCATCTTCTTTTCTGCTGATTCCCTGCTCTATTCTGCTGTCACTTACCTGAGCTTAGGGACCCCCTCACAATATACTGTGCGTATAGTATATAAATGTCACAATATAAGGCTGATTAGTAATTCATTCACACAGCTCTGGAACCAGTGCAATTAGCATCAGAATTTAATAATCAGCCCTGTAGCATCAGCTTATATGACAGACAAACCTTATTTTCTGCTTGATAATTTGCTATGACCCCTAAGCTCAGCTTCTCAACAGCCACTCAGAGCCCAATGAGCATGTGCAGTGTCACTGACACTTTCCAAGATAGGAAGCTCCTGTGACAAGTTCTGGATCATTGCTGCTAATGAGATGCTGAAACTTTAGACTGGTGCAGTAAGTACCATATTTAAAATATGGCCATTTATATGCCATATTCATTTTTAGGGTATAGTTCTCCTGTATCTTGTTTATTAATGACCTGGAGGTGGGCATTGAATGTACTGTTTCTGTTTTTGCTGACAATACTAAATTGTGCAAAACTATAAGTTCCATGCAGGATGCTGCCGCTTTGCAGAGCGATTTGACAAAATTAGATAACTGGGCAGCAAACTGGAAAATGAGGTTCAATGTTGATAAGTGCAAAGTTATGCATTTTGGTAGAAATAATATAAATGCAAACTATCTACTGAATGGTAGTGTGTTGGGGGTATCCTTAATGGAGAAGGATCTAGGGGTTTATGTAGATCACAAGTTGTCTAATGCCAGGCAGTGTCATTCTGTGGCTACTAAAGCAAATAAAGTGCTGTCTTGTATAAAAAAGGGCATTGACTCAAGGGATGAGAACATAATTTTGCCCCTTTATAGGTCCCTGGTAAGGCCTCACCTTGAGTATGGGGGGCAGTTTTGGGCTCCAGTCCTTAAGAAGGATATTAATGAGCTGGAGAGACTGCAACTAAACTGGTAAAGGGGATGGAAGGGTTAAACTATGAGGTTAGACTGTCAGGGTTGGGGTTGTTTTCTCTGGAAAAGAGGCGCTTGCGAGGGGACATGATTACTCTGTACAAGTACATTAGAGGGGATTATAGGCAGTTGGGGGATGTTCTTTTTTCCCATAAAAACAATCAACGTACCAGAGGCCCCCCCCTTTAGATTAGAGGAGCGGAGCTTCCATTTGAAGCAGCGTAGGTGGTTTTTCACGGTGAGGGCAGTGAGGTTATGGAATGCCCTTCCTAGTGATGGGGTAATGGCAGACTCTGTTAATGCCTATAAGAGGGGCCTAGATGAGTTCTTGAACAAGCAGAATATCCAAGGCTATTGTGATACTAATATCTACAGTTAGTATTAATGTTGGTATATAGGGTTTATGTGTGTGTCAGTGTGGGTCTATGTGTGTACACTGGGGATTGCTTAAACAGGTTGAACTTGACTATGTAACTATGTAACACTGAGGATAATTAAGAGGCATAATATTATACTTACATTGGCCACCTACAGTACATGGCACCCATTTAAATTTGCCCTCAATATTTATGAAAGAATAATTAACTAAAAATAAGCAACTCTTTATAAAGAGGCACTGTCAGGCACAAGTTACACTGGAATTCTGGGAAAAAAACCTGAGTAGCCATGTCACTGAGAATGGAAGGGTGGAACAGGCAGTTAGGTCATAGAGATGGAAGGACATGGCAGAGAGAAGGGAGATGCTGATGGATGTGGGGGACAGAGATAAGTTGCTGATGGACTGTGATGCAGAGGACAGAGGGGGAAAAGCTGATGGATTTGGGGGGGGAGACAAAATCAAGTACTTGGGATTTAAGTATGGACTCATTTACAAATGCAAACACAAGTGCAAAATATAGCCAGAAATTACCATGATTTTTACCCACTTTTCCCCTAAAAGTCCGTGCTGGGAGGTGGGTGCTGGGCCCCTTAGAGATTGTTCTGCCGGGGGGCCCGGAGTGACCAAGTTACGCCACTGAAGCTCAGCAAGGCAATGCATAGAATTCCATAGTCTGAATTATGTAACTGCTTTAAAATTGCATATTTTCAACAACAAAAACTTGTGTATTCGCAAATGTCCATAAAAATTAACCAGAAACATTTTTAAAAAGTTAGAATACAGGATGATTCTGCTGGGGAAATACAATCAAAGTTGTAAATAGTTAAATAATTCACATAATTGCAATTTAGTATTTATTAGACAGTTATTACATTGTATATAGGGCAGTTAATATGCTTGAAGGTGTTTTTTCCCCCTGATTTTTTCAGTAAGAAATTTTATTACAAATTGTTTTTTGCATATTTTTGTTACTGGCACAATCGCTCCCATACCATCTCTATACAAATCCCCCATTGCATAAGGTGCAGCACCACCGGAATGATCATTACAACAGAAGTGATGCTTCAGAGATATTTATGCCACACATTGCGCTCTTCATGAGACAAATAATTTAGGGAACAGAATATTTAATCATTTTTATGCTGCTTTATTATTTAGAATCACAATTTAGCAAATCCAGGCTGACAAGCCAGACCTACTTTAGGGAAACAAGCAATGAAGCAGCCATAACGATCTTTTTTTTCCCCATCAGGAATTGTATTCTATGCACTATAATTTAATTACATGTATTACAACTTCTGGGGGACTGAAGCAAGGATTTGAAACTGAGGAAATGGGTTTATTGTACGTTCAGAATATTAAAAGTATTCTGAAAGTTCATTGCTAGTTCCCCAGCAAATATATGGCCAGGACATAGGTACAGGTTTTGGACCTGTTATCCAGAATACTTGGGACTTGGGGCTTTCCGGATAAGGGATCTTTCCGTAATTTGGATCTCCATACCTTAAGTCTACTAAAAAATCATTTAAACATCATTTAAACCCAATAGGATTGTTTTGCCCCCAATAAGGGGTAATTATATCTAAGTTGGGATCAAGTACAGGTACTGTTTTATTATTACAGAGAAAAGGGAATCATTTAACCATTAAATAAACCCAATAGGGCTGTTCTGCCCCCAATAAGGGGTAATTATATCTTAGTTGGGATCAAGTACAGGTACTGTTTTATTATTACAGAGAAAAGGGAATCATTTAACCATTAAATAAACCCAATAGGGCTGTTCTGCCCCCAATAAGGGGTAATTATATCTTAGTTGGGATCAAGTACAGGTACTGTTTTATTATTACAGAGAAAAGGAAATCATTTAACCATTAAATAAACCCAATAGGGCTGTTCTGCCCCCAATAAGGGGTAATTATATCTTAGTTGGGATCAAGTACAGGTACTGTTTTATTATTACATAAAAAAGGGAATCATTTTCAAAAATTAGAATTATTTGCTTATAATGGAGTCTATGGGAGATGGCCTTTCCCTAATTCAGAAATTTCTGGATAATAGGTTTCCGGATAAGGGATCCTAAACCTGTATCAGACAGTAGAGCCTTTGCATTATACAAAATGTATCTAATTACATAGTTACATAGTTACATAGTTACATAGGGTTGAAAAAAGACCAGTGTCCATCAAGTTCAACCCATCCGAGTAAACCCAGCACACAACCTATACTAACCAATCTATACAATACTAACCAATCTATACACTCACATACATAAACTATATATATACAACCACTAATACTAACTGTAGATATTAGTATCACAATAGCCTTGGATATTCTGCTTGTTCAAAAACTCATCCAGGCCCCTCTTATAGGCATTAACAGAATCTGCCATTACCCCATCACTAGGAAGGGCATTCCACAACCTCACTGCCCTCACCGTGAGGAACCCCCTACGCTGCTTCAAATGGAAGCTCTGTTCCTCTAATCTATAGGGGTGACCTCTGGTGCGCTGATTGTTTTTATGGGAAAAAAGAACATCCCCCAACTGCCTATAATCCCCTCTAATGTACTTGTACAGAGTAATCATGTCCCCTCGCAAGCGCCTCTTTTCCAGAGAAAACAACCCCAACCTCGACAGTCTAACCTCATAGTTTAAATCTTCCATCCCCTTTATCAATTTTAAACTTTTACTATTTTTGTTTCTGGTCCCCTGAAAAGCGTAAAATGGGAATTCTACTGAATTCCATGGCAGATCCCATAACATAGAGAATCAATTGAGTTTCACAAATAATTGAGTTAAAAAAAAAAAAGAAAGAAAACTCTAAATGCATTATTATATTTGATACAGAGTAAGATATTATATATCTTCAAGTTACTCATGCTATCGTATTACTAAGTACATTCAGGATTATATCTCTGTAATATATACTTTATAATACTGTATACTTTATAATATATTCATACCACATGGCACTTACTCCCTGTGTATTTAGATTTATTTATTGTATTTATTATAATACTTATCCTCCCTGCGTGTAATTTTGTATATTGTAAGATTGTACAGTGCTGCGTATCCTTGTTGCATGTTATACATAAAGGTATACATACATTCATCAACATCATCATTTATTAATATAGTGCCAGCAAATTACTCAGTGCTTCACAATATATTTAAACAAACAGCGATCTTAAAAAGTTTAACAAACAAGGGTATACATAAGGTAAAAAAAGAATCAGAGGGCTTGCTCGCAAGAGCTTACAATCTACAGGGGTTGTGGGTACATTGAAACAAAAGAAATGTGGATACTGATTGTTGATTTATGATACATATATAAATGTTTGATCAGTTTAGATACATTTGTATGTATGTATATCTTTATTTATAAAATGCTACTTACAGGGCCGCCATCAGGGGGGCACAGGGGGTACAGCCGTCCCGGGCCCGGGCGATTTTAACTTTAAAAGGGGGCCCGGCCGTGCTAAAGTTTTCTTAGTAGCTCGGGCCCCCTTAAATCGATTCCGGGCCCCCTGTCATTGGTGGTCAGCGGGGGATCCTATTGGTCGCACCCCGTGCGTACATCACGTCAGTACGCACGGGGCGCAACCTTATAAAAGGGCCTGTCTTCTGCCGGCGCTCAGAAGCGCCGAGGTGTCATACAGGGAAGGCCTCGCCGGAGGAGCGCGAAGCCGCCGCCGCCAAGGAGGAACCGCCGCACAAGACGCTGGCTACCAATGTACTGGGGGAAGGGGGGCACAGCTGGCTACCAATGTACTGGGGGAAGGGGGGCACAGCTGGCTACCAATGTACTGGGGGAAGGGGGGCACATCTGGCTACCAATGTACTGGGGGAAGGGGGGCACATCTGGCTACCAATGTACTGGGGGAAGGGGGGCACATCTGGCTACCAATGTACTGGGGGAAGGGGGGCACAGCTGGCTACCAATGTACTGGGGGAAGGGGGGCACAGCTGGCTACCAATGTACTGGGGGGGCACTACTGGCTACCATGTATTAGGGGGGCCCTGCTGGCTACCAATGTACTGGGGGGGCGCTGCTGGCTTCCATGTATTAGGGGGGCCCTGCTGGCTACCAATGTCTCATATCTGTGTGTACTAGTGGGAGGGGGCCCCAGAATTTTTTTTTGTGAGGGGCCCCGTGATTTCTGATGGCGGCCCTGGCTACTTATGTACGCAGCGCTGTACAGTAGAATACATTAATACAAACGGGGTTATTAAGATAATAATAGATAAATACAAAGTATAACAATAAATACAAATAAATACAAGATACAGCTGCAATAAGTTAAGAGTCAAAGACACAAGAGAATGGAGGTCCCTGGCCTGTAGAGCTTACAATCTACATTTAATATACTTCCCTGAACAGATGGGTTTTTATGGAGTGTTTGAAAGTTTGGAAGGAAGGGGAGAGTCTGATGGGTCGAGGCAGAGAGTTCTAGAGACAGGCAGGAGCCCGGGACAAGTCTTACAGTCGAGAATTGGAAGAAGTGACGAAAGGAGAAGAGAGGTGAAGGTCAGAGGCAGAACGTGGAAGGATGGAAGGAGTGTATTTTGGGATTAGAGCTGAGATATAGGGAGGGGCTTCATTATTAAGGGCTTTATTTGTAAGTGTTAGTAATTCATACTGACAAAGACCTAAACATCTCTCCTGTTAAGCCGATACTGTCTGTAGTGCTTACTAAATAAAACTGGTATTCATGCTGGTATCAGCTAGAACGTTGCATTTTAGGAGCTTTAAAAAGAGTTCATCAAATTCTCTGGGGTGAAGCTGCAAATTGAATTTAGCACAAACCTTCTAAAGGCTTCTAGTCTGTTTCTTGTCTCTATTTACTGTGTGTAAATGTATCAGTCATCATTCATCTTCTCATGAGAAGTGTCTGTGTGTCTATATATATGTGTGTACATAATATATAAATATATACAGCATTTGTAAGCACGCACACACATATATATCCCCTATTGTTAAATTTAAGGAGTTCCATGACCATATAATAGCTTTTATACAGGCCATGGATCTCTGGGTACAATGTTTAGTACAATACACACGTTTTAGTGAGTCATGTGATAGAAGTTACATCAGTAAGCAGTAGGCACCAATTAGAACTGACAACATCACTATGCATTATTTATAAAGATTTAATTTACAAGCTATTCATGGCTCTTGTGTATGATAGATCGATAGATGATAGATCGATAGATAGATAGATAGATGATAGATCGATAGATAGATGATAGATCGATAGATAGATAGATGATAGATAGATAGATAGACAGATGATAGATAGATAGATAGATAGATAGATAGATAGATAGATAGATGATAGATAGATAGATAGATAGATAGATAGATAGATAGATAGATAGACAGATGATAGATAGATAGATAGATAGATAATCGATAGATAGATAGATAGATGATAGATGATAGATAGATAGATGATAGATCGATAGATAGATGATAGATCGATAGATAGATAGATGATAGATAGATAGATAGATAGATAGATAGATGATAGATAGATAGATAGATAGATAGATAGATGATGGATAGATAGATATAGATAGATAATAGATAGATAGATAGATAGATAGATAGATAGATAGATAGATAGATAGATAGATAGATAGAGAGATAGATGATAGATCGATAGATAGATAGATGATAGATAGATAGATAATAGATAGATAGATAGATAGATAGATGATAGATAGAGATAGATAGATAGATAGATAGAGATAGATAGATAGATAGATATAGATAAATAGATAGATAGATAGATAGATAGATAGACAGATAGATAGATGATAGATCGATAGATAGATAGATGATAGATAGATAGATAGATAGATAGATAGAGATAGATAGATAGATAGATAGATATAGATAAATAGATAGATAGATAGATAGATAGATAGACAGATAGATAGATAGATGATAGATAGATAGATAGATAGATAGATAGATAGATAGATGATAGATAGATGATAGATAGATAGATAGATGATAGATAGATTGATGATAGATCGATAGATAGATGATCGATAGATAGATAGATAGATGATAGATAGATAGATGATAGATAGATAGATAGATGATAGATAGATAGATAGATAGATAGATAGATAGATGATAGATAGATAGATAGATAGATAGATAGATAGCATGATAAAAGCTCCAATTGAGTATATGCATTAATGGCTTTTCTGCCATTTTTTCTCAAATTAGAAAAAAACATAAAACCAATTTTTAATAAATCTGCCCTCTGGTATGAGATCCATTATCCAGAAACCGACTAACCAGTACCAGTACCAGTTATGGGAAGACACGCTTGCACTTTTCTCTGTAATAATAAAAAAGTACCTTGTACTCGATCGTAATATCAATCCTTGTTGAAGGCAGAACAATCCTGTTGGGTT
Source organism: Xenopus tropicalis (assembly GCF_000004195.4). Taxonomy (NCBI): domain Eukaryota; kingdom Metazoa; phylum Chordata; class Amphibia; order Anura; family Pipidae; genus Xenopus; species Xenopus tropicalis. The sequence goes on from NC_030678.2 coordinate 21,364,511, forward strand.
TATATAATGTCTAAATGTCTTTAGCAGACTTAAGCTATGGTGACTGAAATTACAAAAAGACCCCTTATCCAGAAAACACTGGGATCCAAGCATTCTGCATAATAGATCCTGTGCTTGTACTAAGAAAAATGACTTGCTTTATTTAGGAATTGTATATATATATATTTAGCTGACAGAATTTATATTTATATTTATTTCATTAACGAACTAAACACTGCACAATGTTTTTGGAGCCGGTGATGTAACTAGAAGTTTCTGGTGTCTCAACAATCAATTCTGCTTTCCTTCCTTTCCCTCTTATGTCCCTCTAGAAACACATTTGTGCCAAATGACAATTTAAACACCCCACCCATGGTGCCCATCTAAAGGCACTCATTAATTTTTAGGACACTTCTGTCTGATGCTGTATTTAACTTCCAGCTGTTCTCTAATTTCTCCCATAGTTAATTTCAGTAATTGTGACGAGGCTGCGGATAAAGTGTTCCCCCACTTGTTATTAAATATCCTTGTAATCAAAAGTCAACCTGCACGTGGATTGAATACAGCAGACTCTGTAAATGTCATTTTTCTATAACACTCTCAATCAGAAAAGTTTTATGTTTTTGGATTTTAATTTTCAGTTTGGCTGACTGAGATTGTCTGTGACTGTTCCTTGTTAATGGCAAATGTGATTATTATTTGTCATTGGTTGTGTATCATGCTGACTGTCTGTACACGTAATTTTTGGGTGAATTAGCAATGGTAGGCAGGTAGGCATGCAGAGGATCTGGAGCATAGAGACAGGGACACCACTTCCTCAGGCAAAAACACAGGTTTATTTACGGCAAATTCTTCCCAACATAAAGCTCACAGGAACATAAAGCTCACATGAACATAAAGCTCACAGGAACATAAAGCTCACAGGAACATAAAGCTCACATGAACATAAAGCCCACAGGGACATAAAGCTCACAGGAACATAAAGCTCACATGAACATAAAGCTCCCCTGAACATAAAGCTCCCCTGAACATAAAGCTCACAGGAACATAAAGCTCACAGGAACATAAAGCTCACAGGAACATAAAGCTCACAGGAACATAAAGCTCACAGGAACAAAAAGCTCACAGGAACATAAAGCTCACATGAATATAAAGCTCACAGGAACATAAAGCTCACAGGACATAAAGCTCACATGAACATAAAGCTCACAGGGACAGAAAGCTCACAGGGACATAAAGCTCACATGAACATAAAGCTCACAGGAACATAAAGCTCACAGGGACACAGTTCATCAACATACAGTTCAGCAAACTTTTTCCAAACTTGTCCCCTTTCTGGGACTTTCACCTTCCAGGGTAACTTCCACACTTTGGAACCTTTTTGAAGTTTTTCACCATCCCCAGTGACTTTCACACATCCATGGTGACTCTCAAACCCATGAACATGCTGGCTTCTCACTAAACCTTGACCTTCTGGCTTCACCTTAAGCCTTGCTGACGCTTCTCAGCTCTCACACAAAGCTATCAAGCAAGCTAAAATAGAAATGGAAAGGGATATTGCAGCTAGGAGTAAAAAGAATCCAAAATTATTTTTTAATTATGTGAATAGTAAAAAAATGAAGCAAGAAGGGGTGGGAACCTTATTATCACGGGGGGGTAAGTTGGTTGATGAGAATGGGGAAAAAGCTGAAATTTTGAACTCTTATTTTTCATCTGTCTATACATCTGAGGAGCCAGATAATGAAGGCTTCCCTTGTAATATGCCCAGTTCTAGTAATTTAGCTACTGGCGCGTGGGTCACTCGGGTAAACAAAGGTCCAGGGCCGGATGGGATTCATCCCAGGGTATTAAATGAGCTGAGCGCTGTGATTGCCAAGCCTCTTCACATAATTTTTCAGGATTCATTGAGGTCTGGCATGGTGCCGAGAGACTGGCGGATTGCTAATGTGGTGCCGTTATTTAAAAAGGGATCCCGTTCTCAGCCTGAAAACTATAGGCCTGTTAGTCTGACATCAGTAGTAGGAAAACTTTTGGAAGGGGTAATTAGGGATAGGATAGTTGAATACATTGCAGTTCACAATACTATTAGTTTGTGCCAGCATGGTTTTATGCGTAACAGATCTTGCTAGACTAATTTAGTCGCCTTTTATGAGGAGGTGAGCAGGAACCTTGATGCTGGAATGGCAGTTGATGTCATCTACTTGGACTTTGCTAAAGCGTTTGATACAGTACCTCACAGAAGGTTAATGATCAAATTAAGGAATATTGGCCTAGAACATAATATTTGTAATTGGATAGAGAACTGGCTGAAGGATAGAGTACAAAGAGTGGTGGTAAATGGAACATTTTCTAATTGGACCAGTGTGGTTAGTGGGTACCGCAGGGGTCAGTCCTTGGTCCTTTGCTTTTTAACTTGTTTATTAATGACCTGGAGGTGGGCATAGACAGTACTGTTTCTATTTTTGCTGATGACACAAAATTGTGCAAAACTATAAGTTCCATGCAGGATGCTGCCGCTTTGCAGAGCGATTTGACAAAATTGGATAACTGGGCAGCAAACTGGAAAATGAGGTTCAATGTTGATAAGTGCAAAGTTATGCACTTTGGTAGGAATAATATAAACGCGAACTATCTACTGAATGGGAGTGTGTTGGGGGTATCCTTAATGGAGAAGGATCTAGGGGTTTTTGTTGATAACAAGTTGTCTAATTCCAGGCAGTGTCATTCTGTGGCTACTAAAGCAAATAAAGTGCTGTCTTGTATAAAAAAGGGCATTGACTCAAGGGATGAAAACATAATTTTGCCCCTTTATAGGTCCCTGGTAAGGCCTCACCTTGAGTATGCAGTGCAGTTTTGGGCTCCAGTCCTTAAGAAGGATATTAATGAGCTGGAGAAAGTGCAGAGACTGCAACTAAACTGGTAAAGGGGATGGAAGATTTAAACTATGAGGTGAGACTGTCGAGGTTGGGGTTGTTTTCTCTGGAAAAGAGGCGCTTGCGAGGGGACATGATTACTCTGTACAAGTACATTAGAGGGGATTATAGGCAGATAGGGGGATGTTCTTTTTTCCCATAAAAACAATCAAAGCACCAGAGGCCCTCCCTTTAGATTAGAGGAACGGAGCTTCCATTTGAAGCAGCGTAGGGGGTTCCTCACGGTGAGGGCAGTGAGGTTGGGGAATGCCCTTCCTAGTGATGGGGTAATGGCAGATTCTGTTAATGCCTTTAAGAGGGGCCTAGATGAGTTCTTGAGCAATCAGAATATCCAAGGCTATTGTGATACTAATATCTATAGTTAGTACTAGTGGTTGTGTTTATAGTTTGTGTATGTGAGTGTATAGATTGGTAGGGGTGGGTTAGGTGTGCTGGGTTTACTTGGATGGGTTGAACTTGATGGACACTGGTCTTTTTTCAACCCTATGTAACTATGTAACTATGTAACCTGGTCACGGCTCCCTCTGCTCCTCACAGTGTCAGGCAGCACCCCCAGACCCTCTGGGAGCTCCTCTCAGTGACTCCTTCAAATTGAGGGGCCCCCAGGTGTGGGAGCACTACCCCTTTTACCTCTCCAGGCAGCTCCTCTCTCACCTGCCTTTTAATTAGTCAAATGGGATTAATAAACCTGGCTGCACCCTATATTTTGATAGAATAAGGGCTTGCACACAAATAATCACAGGCACAGTGGTAGTATTAGAAAGTAATTATCTTTTATATAGTATACAGAAGATTTAACAAAAGTCAATTTTAATCAATACAGTACAGTTACACATGATTCTATAAAATAATACATAACACAAAAATATGCACAGGTAAACAAAAAGGACACACAAGTAAGCGGATGCATTTGCCAAAGGTGAGAATTATCCCAATGTTTCGGCACAGAAACAGCCTTTTTCAAGGGGAATGCTGATGCATAAACTAATGTGGAAGATATAAATATGTGTATTTATTATATGCACTAAGATTCCCCCCGCAGTCCACATTACACGCTAATGTATACTTTCTCTTACACTTTTAGGAAAGAATGCTGTGTTTCCTAACCCCATTGTCACAGTTGATAAATATGACATGTACAAAAGGGGGCAAAATCAGCAGCTAGTGCAAAATCATTTGAAAGCTGGAAAGAGTCTGAAGAGGAAGGGAAATAATTCAACGCCCCATTCTTATGCCTTGTGGCCTTGCCACAAATCCGGGCCTGAGAAGAGCAAGCTGAAGGTCAACCACCCCTTTAATAGTACTTTTTTGTTCAAGCACTGGATCTGCAAGAAACATGAATGAAAATTATAAACATGAAATGAAATAGAGCTCGCTATGCACTGTATATTATAAAACCATCAGCTAAACAAATATCTACTCAATTTCATTAAAGATTAGTCAGTAAAGATCCACTGAGATGCAAAAGAGAATATACCACCATAGAAAACAGGGCAAGTATTTATGATCCAATGAAAGAACGACTGGAAATCTGGAAAAGACAGCACATTATGTGATATGAGTATGATAAATGATATTACCAATATGGTGCCTGCCTACTGATATTTTGCAAGAATTTTCCCCTGGGAGGAAAACAATTATGCCTTCTTAATGCGGTACACCAATTTATCATGTGGATATCAACATCAGTTACTGAGCCATTTGTATGGAGCGCAATTTCTGCTCATCTCCTGGTATTTTGGGGGTTTTGCAGAGATTTCACACTTCGTTGCATTAATTACATGACCTTGTCCTGAGAAGATTAAACATACCCCCTGGAGCATAATTTCATTTTGCTGAAAGAGGGATGCTGGTTTCATCTATCCATTAATTATGTCAGAACAGCTGGTGACTGGTTAATTTTTATGTATTACTATCCCACCGCATGAACTCAGTCTTTGTCAGTATTCAAAGAAACGGAAGAGGTCAAAGCCATTCATAAAATAAACGAAGCCAGCAGTTTATCACAACAATGTCTAATTGGTGCACTATTATTATTTTGAATAATTACGTCTTCATTGCACATTAGTTGCCATTATCTCAGCCATAAAATATGGAGATGCCACTGACAGTAACAATATAATCAAATTTCTGATTTCTTTTGTTTTTGAATAATTTCATATTTTGATACATTTTATTCCACAGTTGGTTTTAATAATCATTATTTGCACAATATGGGGCTTTGTTTACTCCACAATCTGTAGTTTTATGCGCTGTTCTGCTTTGTGTTGATAGAGTTTTTCTTTTATAGCAATGGTCTTCTATTGCAGACAGATCTACTTTGAATCTGACCTCATTATATTGATATTGTTGAAAGACTCTTGGAACAGTCTATAGCAGGGATCTCCAAGCAATTTTATTCAAAAGCCAAAATCAGCTGTAAAAAGTGTATGTGAGCCACACAAGCATGAAAAAACTTCTTTGGGGGTGCCAATAAGGGCTGTGATTGGCTATTTTGTAACCCCATGTGGACTTCTAGCCTACAGAAGGCTCTGCTTGGGGTAAAACTGTGTCTCTGGGCTTCTAAAACTTGTCTACAAGCCAGATATTTAAAAATGGGCACCTACTTTTAGGTCAAACATGAAAAGATGTGGTGAGCAACATGTTGCTTGTGAGCCACTGGTTGGGGATCCCTGGTCTATGGCAATGGCTTCCAAAATGTGGGGCTGCCCCTAAGGATAACACAGAGCAGAGTCTGGGGGACAGTTTCAAGTCCTATTAAGGCAAGCTTTGGAGAAAATGCCTATTTCCTCTCTTGGGTACTACAGAAAATCACAGTTGGAGAAGGTCAGTAATGCTTTCCAATATCTGTAACCTGGTTACTATATCAGGGGAAGCCCTGACCAAATATACGATCGCTAAATAAACTAAAACCCTAAATATCACAGCTCTATAGTCTAATGCTTAGTGAACTGGATTTGATGCTTTATAGTAGTATCAGTACCAATCAAAGTCTTCTCACATATCAACAATTTTCATTCTTCAAAACTAAACACACAAAGACCTCTAACCTTGTACATGACCATGACTTTATTTGGACCAAGGGTGATTTAACATTTCATGCAACTTGGTGTACAGACCTAGATTCTGTCTCACCTTGATGTGGCTTGAGAATTTTAGCAACCTCGTACAGTGGTGACTGCACTTATTTAACACAGATATGCTATCGCTTTTACACCTGTTTAGTTTGAGATAGGATTAGAATACTTGTATTTTCTCACCATTCTGATGGGAAGCAATGAGTCACAATTAGCAATTTAATGCATTTTTATTGCATTGCCCTTTTCAGTTTTTTAATCACTACTATGTTAGTTATGCATTAACTTCTACTTGGTACTTACTGTCCAAGTGTAGCCAACTCCCAAATAAGTGCAACTAAAAACTCAAAAATTTGAATATAGAGACAGTTTCAAGTTTTGAGACTTCTATCCATATATTTTATCACCTGGCATTGGAAAAACCTCACATATAATATATATATACTGTATATATAACAGTCATTAAGCTGCACACCAATAGTATTAGATGCTACCTGGGTGCCAGTGCAAATTAGTAGAATGTAGATTAAAGATGGGTGACGGCAGGAATTTTCACACTGGAGACATCAGATGAAGTGAAAAAGTAAGGTTTTTATTTAGTCCAACGTTTCAGTTCCAACTGGAACTTTCATCAGGGAAAACAGCAGTACTGTGCAATGTGAACGCTATTCAAACCCAAAAGGGCGCCAAAGATGTTGCTAGGCAACCACAGTCATACAGTGAACGTGCATAAAGGAAAACATAAAACTAACAAAAGCTAATAATAAAGAAAAAAAATGTGAAATACGCAAAGAAAAACAAGGTAGACCAAAATAGATGGGCAGTACCTACTGGGCGAGTCATTACACATAGCCGATTACACTTAACCCCAGCGAGTGACATGACAGCGCTGTACTTTAGAAATGTGCAAGAACAAAAGGAGCTAAGCATAGCCACAGGTCTCTCCTGTATAATGTGCACACATTGCACAGTACTGCTGTTGTCCCTGATGAAAGTTCCAGTTGGAACTGAAACGTTGGATTAAATAAAAACCTCACTTTTTCACTTCATCTGATGTCTCCAGTGTGAAAATTCCATGTGAGTGCCGTCACCCATCTGTATATATATATATATATGTATGGGACCCATTATCCAGAATGCTCGGGACCTGGGATTTTCCAGATAAGGGATCTTTCCGTAATTCGGATCTCCTACCTAAAGTCTGCTAAAAACATTATTTAAACAGTAATTAAACCCAATAGGATTGTTTTGCCTCCAATAAGGATTAATTATATCTTAGTTGGGATCAAGTACAGGTACTGTTTTATTATTACAGAGAAAAGGGAATCATTTAACCATTAAATAAACCCAATAGGGCTGTTCTGCCCCCAATAAGGGGTAATTATATCTTAGTTGGGATCAAGTACATGTACTGTTTTATTATTACAGAGAAAAGGGAATCATTTAACCATTAAATAAACCCAATAGGGCTGTTCTGCCCCCAATAAGGGGTAATTATATCTTAGTTGGGATCAAGTACAGGTACTGTTTTATTATTACAGAGAAAAGGGAATAATTTAACCATTAAATAAACCCAATAGGGCTGTTCTGTCCCCAATAAGGGGTAATTATATCTTAGTTGGGATCAAGTACAGGTACTGTTTTATTATTACAGAGAAAAGGGAATAATTTAACCATTAAATAAACCCAATAGGGCTGTTCTGTCCCCAATAAGGGGTCATTATATCTTAGTTGGGATCAAGTACAGGTACTGTTTATTATTACAGAGAAAAGGGAATCATTTAACCATTAAATAAACCCAATAGGGATGTTCTGCCCCCAATAAGGGGTAATTATATCTTAGTTGGGATCAAGTACAGGTACTGTTTTATTATTACAGAGAAAAGGGAATCATTTAACCATTAAATAAACCCAATAGGGCTGTTCTGCCCCCAATAAGGGGTAATTATATCTTAGTTGGGATCAAGTACAAGGTACTGTTTTATTAGTACAGAAAAAAAGGAAATAATTAAAAAATGTGAATTATTTGATTGAAATTGAGTCTCTGGGAAGGGTCCGATACCTGTGTATATATATATTTATACAAGACAAACTGTACAGTATTGTGCATTATTGGATGATTATATAATTGCAATTGCATTATTCCAGTTTAATTACAATATTCTTTGAATGGACTCTGTGAATGAGGTGTAGTTAGTGTAAGGTTTATAACACTAATATAAACTAGAACAGCAGGCTGGCATTCTGGATCACCGAAACATAAACAATATTGAAAGCAGCTCAGTTTACTTTAAAAGCATTCTTAGTTTATTGAATCCATACACAATACACAAAAAGAGCCTTACGCGTTTCTTGCCACAGGGGGCACTTCATAGGCATTAGCTTTTGTCAGAGTTTGCTTTATGAACATAAGATAGGAAAGGTAAGCTAGTAAAAGCAGTTTGTGCTCCAACCACAATTGATAGCTAAAGGTAGCTTCTCCCACGGGCAAGTCTGGCCTGTAGCATAGGAACCATCATACTAAATAGGGATTCATGGTAGGCGTGTGTTCCCTGATCCAGTGTGAGGGATCCAGGCCACTGAAAAAGACCCTGAGGGTGCATTTGGAAACCTGACAGGTAGCTTTCCATAGGGGTGCTACAGGTCTGTGCTCTGTTTGATAACTAACCCAATGTTATAACTTTAATTTGTTTGGTTTGTAAGAACCTTTGGTGCACTGTGTGTTCCCATTTACTGGTATAGCAGGAAATGAGGTGTAGTTGCTAGCACCTCTAGCTTCCATTTCCACTTAACAAAGGCCCAGTCTGGGTGGGAGAAGCCACTGTGACCAGGCGAGGCCACAAAGGCCCGGGCCTAGGGCGGCCTAGGGGGCCCCGCTGCAGCGAAATTTAGAAATTTTGCTCCCATATGGACCAATGGGGACCTCTCCCCACTGCTCCGTATGGGCCTCTAAACGTGCACACATGCGTGATCGCATAGGGGGGAGAGGGGTGTTTGCGCATACGCGATCGTGGGGGGGGGGGGAAGGGGGGGTTTTAGGGGCACAGAATCGGGGCGGTGCTGACTGTGACCCATGTTCTACTGGTGCTAGTCTGGAAAGGCATGGTTCAGCACACCGTCAGAGAGCTCATGGAACAAATAGCCATGTTTGGACCCAAGCATGCACATGAGGCTAGTGTCCCAACTTGCTCATGTGTGTGATCAAAAATGGTCGCCAGCAGCAGGGGTTTGTTTGTTTGGTTTTTTTTGGAAAATCTAGTTGCTGAGGATGGGGTACTTGGGTTCATTTCTTTGCAAAGTTACCTTGGGAACAACAACACAACAGAAGTACACCTCTGCTTAAAATGCATAATATATAAATTTTCCATCATAATGCTTAGTAAAATGTCTTAATACCCTTTTTTAAAGTGTGGCTCCACCCATATAACAATACATTTTTCTTACCTCAGATCTCTAATAAAAAAAAATGCCAGTGGAATGTTAAGGCATTGATCTGGTCATCCTATTAAATCTAGCTTTCAGGAGCTTTCAAGCAAGCTGAGAGCAAAAAGGTTGCAGTGTTGCAGCTGACACATTAGACACAATTATGGCTGGGTAGGACATAGGATTTGAATTCATTACCGTAAGCTAAATATATTTTCACAGGCAATTTATAGGAGATTTTGTCCTGATGATTTTTTGCAGGCAGAGCTTGTCCTTAGCAATAACCACATCCCTGCTTGGTAGTGATGAGCGAATCTGCCCCGTTTGACTTAGCCATAAAATTTGCTAAAAAATGCGAAACGCATTTGTCACCCACTTTATTTTTTGACGCGACCGTGCCCTTTTTGTGAAGTGACCGTGCCCTCTTTTTTATGCTCCCAATTTGACGTGAAACGAAAACATTTTTACATGCGCCAAATTTTTTTTTTTAATTGGACAGTTGAGAAAGTATTTCAAACTTATATTATGTTGAAATAACACAAACAACTGACTATTAACTCCAATGCTTTTGGCAAAAATTGGGCAAAATTTTTTGGCACAATGTTGCCGTTTTGGGATTTATTTTTTTTACATTGTTGTGTAAATTGGGAAGTGAGGTTTTGAAGTTAATTGGGGCAGTTTGTTTCACTTATCCCAAGCACAATTCCGGAGGATTTCGGGTACAATCCTAAATTTTTTAATGTAGATAATTAGGGGCCTAACGATCATACTTCCATTGCAGAGTCACTGCACTAAAAGGATCACTTTACTGGTTGGGCAAACCATGGTGAGACTCATCCACATAAAGATAACTGAACATTGCAGTTCTACCAAAAAAAAAAAAAATTGATAGAAGAATTCATTAATACTATCTTGTACAGGTATGGGATCCCTTATCTGGAAACCCATTATCCAGAATACTCCGCATTACGGAATACACATCTCTCATAGGCTCCATTTTAATCAAATAATTCAGAATTTTAAAACTTATTTCCTTTTTCTCTGTAATAATAAAACAGTACCTTGTACTTGATCCCAACTAAGATATAATGAATCCTTATTGGGGGCAGAACAGCCCTATTGGGTTTATTTAATGGTTAAATGATTCCCTTTTCTCTGTAATAATAAAACAGTACCTGTACTTGATCCCAACTAAGATATAATTACCCCTTATTGGGGGCAGAACAATCCTATTGGGTTTATTTAATGGTTAAATGATTCCCTTTTCTCTGTAATAATAAAACAGTACCTGTACTTGATCCCAACTAAGATATAATTACCCCTCATTGGGGCAGAACAGCCCTATTGGGTTTATTTAATGGTTAAATGATTCCCTTTTCTCTGTAATAATAAAACAGTACCTGTACTTGATCCCAACTAAGATATAATTACCCCTTATTGGGGCAGAACAGCCCTATTGGGTTTATTTAATGGTTAAATGATTCCCTTTTCTCTGTAATAATAAAACAGTACCTGTACTTGATCCCAACTAAGATATAATTACCCCTTATTGGGGGCAGAACAGTCCTATTGGGTTTAATTAATGGTTAAATGATTCCCTTTTCTCTGTAATAATAAAACAGTACCTGTACTTGATCCCAACTAAGATATAATTACCCCTTATTGGGGCAGAACAACCCTATTGGGTTTAATTAATGGTTAAATGATTCCCTTTTCTCTGTAATAATAAAACAGTACCTGTACTTGATCCCAACTAAGATATAATTACCCCTTATTGGGGGCAGAACCGTCCTATTGGGTTTATTTAATGTTTTATTGATTTTTTAGTAGACTTAAGGTATGGATATCCAAATTACGGAAAGACCCCTTATCTGAAATACCCTTGGTCCCGAGCATTCTGGATAATGGGTCCTATACCTGTACATTTATAAAGAAATGTAAAACATTTACTAACACAAAATATATACAATGCAAATAATTCCTTTTTCACAAACATTTTTTTTCTTTCTATTTAATGCAGGTTTTGAATAGTATTTAGCATTAAATAAATCAGTGTAATAAAAATTGCCCATTTTATAGTTTATGACAAAAATGGCAGGTTCTTTCCCAACTATGGTTACAAAAGGGGAAGGCTTGACATATGCTTTGCAAAATGAAGCTTAGACAATGCTAAAAAAAGGTCTAAATAATATATAATAATAATTGAAGGTAGTTTTGTCAACATCTTAACATTATAAACACTGTGAGTGGGAGGGGAACACAAAAGGAATTGAGATATATGGGGAATATTTATCAAATAATGAAATTAGAGTGTGCCAAAGTGAAATTCTGCTGGGATTGGAATAAATGTTTTTTTTTCTTTAAATGCATTGGAGTCAGTGGTTGGTTTTTCCTCATTTCTTTTTCCTGACAAAACAAAAAGAATGGCAAAATTCTAGTGCAAAGTTAGCCACTTGGGAAAATGTGAATTTTGCAGCAAATCTGTTCATCCCTATTTATCAGTGTGGGAATGTGAACATTTATTCTTTCTAATAGACAGTGGTGGAATTTCACTGTGACGAGCTCTAATTTTACTCTTTCAAAAATATTCGGTTTGGGATTTGGCTTTTCTCAGCAGGGTTTGGATTCAGCCGAATCTATGCCTGTGGTCGAACTGAATCCGAATCCCTAAAATCATGTGACTTTTTGTCACATAAACACAGAAGTTGAAAAGTTTTCGCCATGCTCACTGCAACGTAAAATTCGCGAAACGCCATTGTCGCACGATTTTTTTGTCGCCCGGGTCTATTTTTTTGTCGCCCGCACTTTTTTGATGCAACCGCACCCCTTTGACGCGACCGCGCCCTTTCTTACACGACCAATTTGATGCGTGACAAAATAAAAAATTCTGTGTGATGAATTTTTCCGCAGCAAATTTTTCAGCAAGTTTCGCAAAACAATTCGCCAATGACGAAATGTGGAAATTCACAGAGGAAAAATGAATCACACTTAATCGTTTTTGTCGCGCATCAAATTGGTCACGTAAAAAAGGGCACAGTCGCGTCAAATTGGGCGCGGTTACGGCAAAAAAGTGCGGCGACAAAAAAATAGACGCAGGCGACAATGTTTTCACGCTCGTGTCAAAAAAATTACACGCGCAACAATTTTTTTGTTGCCACTTGTCATTTTTTTTTACGCACGTGATAATTTATTTTTGCCATGGGTGTGACACCAGTGACACTTTTTTGACGTGGGCAACAATTTTACAATGCAGGCGGCAAATTTTTGATGCTCACCAAATTTTCCAGCTGTGAATTTTGTTGCCTGTTTTGCAAAATAATCCACCAATGGCGAAACTCAGAAATTCGCCGCAAATCCATGCCTGCCGAACTATTTCGCCCCTCACTAGCAATGAGGTACAGTTGGTTGGTTAAAAAACTGAAAATCATTGGGGGCCTTGGTATAAAGAGAGGGATAGGAAAGGGTCTCCGAACCATATTCACATTCATGCAATGTACTTAATACATAAATTTAAAGAGTCCCCGGGGAATCTCTATGACAGACGTAAAATGCGCTCAATTTTAGAAAAGTACAGCAAAAAATTGTATTTAATAGTGTAATTATATTGGGAGTAAGTGCGGAATGCTTTTTGTACTGTTTACAAAATATAATATAGATAAAAGCAGAATATAAAAGGAAAGGTAGAAAAAAATCATCAAGCCTTTTAGTTCTCAGCATTCTTTTCCCCTCGAGGCAATAAGTGAGTTGGACATTTACAGATATGAGCTTATCTTTCCTATCGCAGAAAATCACACGCTGTTGCTTCTTTGTTACACAAGGAATTCCACCAGACTGTTATTAATCTTGCGTGTGGAAAATCCGCCTTTCTTTTCATGGCTGCTTGGGTTAAGAACACGGGCACACAAGCTATAGAAATGTCAGGCCCATAGTCTCCAGTAAAAGCAGTGGAGTGCTGGCCAGAAGAATAGCCTGCGATACTGATAAAGGGAGAGATCAATGGAACACCAGTCATTCTGCCCCGTTGAAATGTCACATACGCCGAGAATTAAGTTGTTTTTCTCTTGAACCGCTAATGTTTTGTAGTGTTTTATATTGAGTCGTTCTATCCAAGGCTATACAGACTTCTTTAACTACAGTCTGACACAACAGGATTTATCTTAAAAAAAAAGATAGAACGTAAAATACAAAAGGGAAGAAAATAAAGGAGAAAAATAGTAAATATTAGCAGTATAAAGATGTGAATTAAAACTTCAGTAGCAACTTTAAGCTTGTGGGGGGTTATGTAATAAAAAGCACCCAGTTTGCCCAGGTGCAGTAACCCATAGCAACCAATCAGCAGGCATAATTGACACCTGTATAAAAACCTGTACACCTGTATGGTCACCTGTATAAAAACAAACATCTTATTGGTTGCTATGAGTTACTGCTCCTGGGTAGTGATGAGGTATTAAAATTCGCGAAACTGCGAAAAATGTGCAAAATGCATTTGTCACACAATTTTTTTTCGCATGTGTCTTTTTTTTTGTTTGTTTCGCAAAACAATTCACCAAAGGTGAAATGCGGAAATTTGCTGCAAATCCATGCCTGGCAAAAAAATGTGCTCATCACTACTCCTGGGCAAACTTGGTGGTGCCTTTTATTACATATGGGGGATTTGAGCCATAATGGAATGTTCTATTGTATAAAGTGAAGCTCCCAAATGAAGAATGTTGTCATTGGGGCTCATTCATTAACATTTGGCAGAATGGGAGCAAATTACAATGTTTTACCTGCATTCCAGAATTCCACCATATTTGTACATGCTGCATCTGTTACAAGGTGCCTGGTTTGTGTCAATGCTGGTGTGAAATTTGCATCAATATGTGGGTTATGAATAAAGTGCTTGACTGCCGTTATTGCCACCAAAAAACTTAGCATGGAGTCTAGCACAGAGGTTGCTGTGTACTTAACGCCCGTAGCATTGTGCATTGTGCATGAATCACAGCCGGTACAACTCCAGCATAGGGGTGCAAGGGGATATAACATTGGAAGCAAATTTGCATTGATTTTGACCATTGCACCATGAGACAGTTTGATAAATAGATCCCATTACCGTTTCACAGTAAGTGTAGCAGTGCTCAAACTGGAAGCATTTTGCAGCATTCTTAAAGTGTCAGTACTTTTTTACAGTTATGGAGGAGGTCTATAGAGCTTGACCATAGGGTTTGAGTCTTCTATCAAGCACACCTGCTTTGCTTTTGATATCGCCACATCACTGTATATCCTCCATTCTGAATCTCTGCTAGTAACCCTATATGCCACACTGTTTTCCTCTAGTTTCTCCCCTCAACTCAACCTCTTCTTCTCCTCTCCCCTAAATATTAACAAAGTAGCATTGTTGTTACTGTAGCTCATTGTTGGACTTAAAGTTGTAGCTTTTATATGCTATACACCCTACCACAAAAGCCAGATGTGCGATTGGGGTTTTCACTCCTAATATCTGGACACTGGTGACCTTGCTAGGTTTTCCATATTAACCTTGCACCTATACACCCTACCACAAGAGCCCGATCTGTAATTACCCTTTTCACTCCCAATGTCTAGACACTGGTTGCTAGGTTTTACAAACCTTACACTGAAATGTTATGGTTGTTACTTGTCTGCTTTGGCCACCAATCAGCTTAATTTGTGGACTTTATAGGCACCTTATTGTTTTGGGTCACCAATGAAATCCCACAAGGTAAAGAAAAATGATGTCTACCATATATCATGGACTACACTGAAGTAAGTTGTGGTCCAGCTCTGGTGTGGATCTACTCCATACACTCATTATTATACTACATAAAAACTCAGTTTCAACAAAAGTGACACTTTTTAATTTAAAAATACGTTTTGTTGTGGCTTTAATGAATGAACTCCACTAGCTATTAGTGATGAGCGAATTTGTCCTGTTTCGTTTCACCAAAAAATTTGCGAAACGGTGAAAATGTCGCCCGCTGCTATTCTATTGTTGTGCGGCTTTTCTTTTGTCGCCCGTGGCTATTCGTTTGTCGCTCGCGGCTATTCTTCTGTTGCCTGCTGCTATTCTTTTGTCGCCCGCTGCTATTCTTTTGTCGCACGCTGCTATTCTTTTGTCGCCCGTGACTATTCTTTTATCGCCAGCTGCTATTCTTTTGTCGCACGCTGCTATTCTTTTGTCGCCCGTGACTATTCTTTTATCGCCAGCTGCTATTTTTTTGTTGCCCGCGGCTATTCTTTTGTTGCTCGCGGCTATTCTTTTTTGACACATGGCTATTCTTTTTTGACACGTGACTATTCTTTTGACGCGCGACTATTCTTTTGACGTGGGCGACAATTTTTCATCCGTTTCGCAAAACAATCTGCCAATGGCGAAACGCGGAAATTCGCCGCAAATCCTGGCAAAACATTTCACCCATCACTACTAGCTATGAACTTCATAATATATTTTTACTTTGAATTGTACTTTGATTAAAACATATATATTCATCATTGTCTTATAAAAATAGCTGGAACAAAAAGATGTTTATTATAAGGAAAAGGGTTTCTTTTTGTGAGCACAGATTATGTGCCAGTCATATAATTAGGCCCTTAGCATGGTTCTCCATGCAGCCGACAGTAATGTAGACAATCAGCAGAGCTGACACTGACCTTGGCAGTAATTCATGAGCAAACTTTACATAAGGATAAAATGTTCTAGGACAATCTTTTTATGTATATCAGCTTCTGAAATAGGTATAATATTCATATAATCCTTTTATTTTTCTTATTTTTAAGTAACTGACTATTCTTTTCCCTAGATTTTTTGACTCTTAAACTTTCAAAACTTGCAGCAGATGCTAAACAACATATTCGTTTTCCATCTATGAGAATACTTGAGGCTAGTAACCTGCTTATTTTATAGTATTCATATTAATGTAGTGAAATACTAGGGCTAAATGCAGTGCTGTACTCTGTTCAGACAGGGGGCTCTGTATTTTTACCATTACCTGCCCTCAACCGAGCCACGTGAGGGACAACTGCCAGCAAGTCTCAGTAGAGCCGACATTACATGTGACTCTTGTCTTTTGGACCCTCGCTGTTTTAGTGAAGAAAAGGTAGTATAGTTGAGCTATAAATCAATTGAGTGCCAGAGGTAGCAATAAGCTAATGTTTATTTGATAAACTATATATAACCGTCTCGGTTGAGAATGGCACAGTGGCCCGATCAGCCCAAAGATGGCACAGTACCCCCGACCAGCAGTTAGCTCACAAATGAATAACAGCACTCGTGTGGTTTAGGTAGTAATGACAATCTGCGAAATAGTACTAACTCGAACATGTCCAATCCCTGAGTACAAAGTACTCCAAGTGGAACGTCAGTTGGATGTACTACTATCCCTCAGCCTGTACACTTGAGTCCCTTCTCTGCCAGGTGACACCCAGGATCACTAATCCTTCCACATTGCTTGTTGGCGCCTCTGGCTGTCCTGATCCTTACTTTTACCCCTAAATAGTGATGAGCGAATCTATCCCGTTTTGCTTTGTCATAAAATTTGCGAAACGGCAAGAAAATTTGTGAAATGGCGAAAAATTCGCGAACGCATTTGTCACGCAATTTTTTTGTCGCCCGCGTCTATTCTTTTTGTCACGGCAGCGCCTTTTTGTACGCAACCGCCCCCTTTTTTGACATGGCCACGCCCAATTTGACGCGTGTCAAAAAAAATTTTGTGCAACAAATTTTTCTGCTGCGAATTTTCACAGAAGTTTCGCGCAACAATTCGCCAATGGCGAAATGTGGAAATTCGACGTGAATCCATGTCTGCCGAAAAAATTCGCTCATCGCTACTCCTAAAGTGAGCTGTAACAGTGAGCTGTCTACCCTCACAATAGCTACAACTACCGATTCCTACCCCCACCTCATCTGCCTCCTAATTCAGGTGGGATCCAAAGGCACCAAACATATGGGACACAAAAACGTCTCTTTAAAATCGCCCATTGAAAATCTGGCTTCAGATTAAAACAGTCTCAACTTTCAAGACAATACTTTATTGAATAAAGTTCCAAAACACTTGTAGCAGTAAGACAATGCTGCTATTAAAACTTCAGAAGTTACAATGGGGCACATTTACTAAGACACGAATCCGAATTGGAAAAATTCCGATTGGAAAACTAACATTTTGCGACTTTTTCGTATTTTTTGCGTTTTTTTCGGCGCCTTTACGACTTTTCGGAAATTGTCGCAACTTTTTCGCTACCAATACGATTTGCGCGAAAAAACTCGAGTTTTTCGTAGCCATTACGATTCGCTCGTATCTTGTCGCGACTTTTTCGTATTGAGCGCTCGTAAGCGGCGGGCGAAACTTTCAGACTTAGCATGATTTTGGAAGCCTCCCAACCCCCAAGGAAAGTCTCCCATAGGGCTCAATGGCACTCTGCAGCTCCAACCCGGCCCAAGGAAAGTCTCCCATAGGGCTCAATGGCACTCTGCAGCTCCAACACGGCCCAAGGAAAGTCTCCCATAGGGCTCAATGGCACTCTGCAGCTCCAACCTGGCCCAAGGAAAGTCTCCCATAGGGCTCAATGGCACTCTGCAGCTCCAACCTGGCCCAAGGAAAGTCTCCCATAGGGCTCAATGGCACTCTGCAGCTCCAACCTGGCCCAAGGAAAGTCTCCCATAGGGCTCAATGGCACTCTGCAGCTCCAACCTGGCCCAAGGAAAGTCTCCCATAGGGCTCAATGGCACTCTGCAGCTCCAACCTGGCCCAAGGAAAGTCTCCCATAGGGCTCAATGGCACTCTGCAGCTCCAACCCGGCCCAAGGAAAGTCCCCATAGGGCTCAATGGCACTCTGCAGCTCCAACCCGGATGGCTACGAAAAAGGCGCAACTTTTTTCACAAGTTTTAACGCTACGAAAAAATCGCCAGATTTTGCGCAACATTCGGAATGGCAACGAAAAAGTCACGATAATTTTCCGAAAAATCGCCAAATACCGATCATTACGAAAAAAAAACAATCAGACGCATTCGGCGCGTTCGTGGGTTAGTAAATGTGCCCCTAAGTGTTTCAGCTTTACTTAGCTCCAAACAACTAACTTCCAAGTAAATGCAACTTCAGGGGTCAGGGTAACCTTCATATGCCATTAGATTTTGATATTTTCATTCTTTCCTGGCAAATAGGAGTTTGTTATTTTCATTTTCTTTATTTTGTACTTAATATGTAAAGCATATGCAATAACTGTACATCACCTGAGACATTTAGAAAATATAAAAAGCATGTTAATAAAATTATATACCCTGATGTTTGCAGAATTTTTATGTCTAAAATTTGACATCTGGCACTTCTTAAAAGCAGTTAATGTAATAATTTTCTTAGAAATGTAACAGCTCAAGATTGACAACACAGGTAATTAGGTTGGAAAGTTCCATTAGAATTTGGCAACACTTTTCAACTTTCTACACATTTCACAATATTTTTCAGGAGTGAAGTAGCCACTACGACGTCTGAACTTGACATCTACTTATTACACTGAATCCCCGGGGTATGTATGAATTATAATCAGGTCATGCAATAACCAAATTCATATACAGGAGCAAGGAAAGAGATTAATTCCAACAGAATGAAGGTCAGTGAGGGAATAGCTAAAGTCATTTCTGATACATTCTTTTGAGCTTTCAGCCAAGCTCTGAGTTCCCTCAGAAAGTTGCCCACTTGACATACAGTAGTATGACCAATCTTGTAATAAATATGTATACATCATTTTGGGAATATTATATGTAGATAAGTGTTGGGTATATATGCTCTGTCACTTGAAACTGCATCTAAGGATTTAGAAGAAAAGCTACTAAGGCAGTTTATTACCAATTGATTTATTTACCAATAGATTAGTTAGCCAGTGCAAGCTACAATGTTATATTAATTTTGTAAAATGCTTTACCGTACCTGAGTAAACAGTGCTAGAAACTCTTTGTGTTTGTTAAAAAAGCAGCTGCCACATTAGCTTGGTGTGAGGTCACTTCCTTCTTCTGCTGACTGTCACTTCCTGGTTGACTGTAGCTTTTAGCTCAGATAACAACAGGGTGGGAAGGAAGGAGAGGGAAAAGGGAGGATGGAAAGAGGAGCAAGTTAAGGAAGTTTAATACAGAGAACCATGTGTACAGAATAGAATGAAAGAAATACTGTGTTACTTTTGACAGAGGACTCAGAGAATCATTAGTATGAGTGTTATTGGTGTCTTTATATAGACTTTTTTCTGATAAATCTTACTTAGATGACAATTTTGCTTTATCTGTAGTGATGGCATGGATTCGCAGTGAATTTCTGCATTTCGCCATTGGTGAATTGTTTTGCGAAACTTATTCAGAAATTAGATGTGGAAAAATGTGTTGCTCATCAAAAAAGGTTGCGGTCGCGTAAAAAATTGGCCATGGTCACAGCAAAAAAAGATGTGCGCCGCAAACAAAAAGTCACGGGCGACAGAAAAAGATGTGGCCGTCAAAAAAGTTGCGCAGCAATTGCATTTTGTGGATTTTTCGTTGTTTCACAAATTTTCCTGTCGTTTTGCAAATTTTTTCGGTGAAGTGGAATGGGGCAGATTCACCATTATTTATCTGCACTAACGTTAAGGGAAATTGATTCTGCTTTTATTTTATTCTTAAATAACCAATATGTGAGGATGACTGATCCTAACTTCATCACCTAACATAGTTTTCCTGTAGCGTTATAATGACCTAATAAAACAAACCCTTAAGGTTATGGGGCTTTGACATCTAAAGGACATTAAGTAGCATCAAAGTTTTCTTAACCCCACTAACGAGGTTATGGAAAACCTGGTACTCAAAGAAAACAGACACATTAATATTAATGGTTGCTGTGAATTCTTAGCTGTGCTGAGGAATAGGATCTGTAATTCTCTAGTTAATAGACTTTTATTAAATGAGAATCTTATATTTTACTATAGAAATTCACTCTTATTCCCTTGTGTTTTGATCACGGGCTTATTAACACTGCTCATACTAAATAGGTGGTTTGTATATACAA
This sequence comes from Xenopus tropicalis, assembly GCF_000004195.4. NCBI lineage: Eukaryota > Metazoa > Chordata > Amphibia > Anura > Pipidae > Xenopus > Xenopus tropicalis. The sequence goes on from NC_030678.2 coordinate 21,384,939, forward strand.
ACTGTGGACTAATTAGTGTGTTCAACCTACCAGAGCATTTGCGTGTCTAAGTTCCATAATATTTATTTATTTTTACTATAAAAGCAGGAATTGGGGCCATTGTTCTGTACTATGTATATATACAGATATACTAATGTAGCCGATACCAATATCATAAAACACACTTATACCTTTTAAAGCTGGTACATAAACCTATTGATTTGTTATGTTGCTTATCTACACCTTTGAAATCAGTTGTATGATCATTTTAATGGTTTTTGAAAGGGTTTGTAAAATTAAAACACAGAATTTGCAATTTAACTTTAAAAAAAGCTTATAAGAGGACAATTTATACATGGTATTGTAATCTGCTACACATATTTAAACTAAAACCCCTTTTTATTTTTTTTGCCTTTTGGCAAATAGTTCCATGGTTTAAATTTTTTTGGGGTAAAGCGAATAGGACAGATTTTCTCATACCTATCAATGATGCTGATGTGTGCAAAGTTAGCTAAGAATTTCTTTAAACCTAAGCCAACCCAATAAACAGAACATAGGACTTGTAAAGTAAGATACCATTACATACTAGTTGGAACCAGGACATAGGGCTGCTGGCACAAGTCTAACTTCTCCGTAAAGTAGGGGAACCCCAACTAGCCCCGATCTTCTCTGACTCCCTTTTGTGGACCCGGAACTGCTGTAGTTCTAGCTGGGAACCTACCAAACTAAGTTCAGACTACCAAATACGACGTTCAGGCAGGGACCAGACAAGGCGAAGTAGAAAACCAGATTAGAGTCCAAGGCAGGCAGCAAGGATCATGGTCAAAAGATCACTATAATTACACACAGGAAAAGGCTTCAGCAGGATCTGAGACAACCAGAAGCCAATTAGGGCAAAAATGAATTGATAGAAGAGGTTTAAATAGGGAGTTTTGGTGCCAAACAAGGAAAGGAGCAAAAGATAAACAAAAAACCACAACAAAGATGGCACCTAAAGCTTTGTAGTTGTGCCTGTCATGACATCACAAGCACCTGGAACACCCAAGACAGTCACAACAGCCACAACTTGTGATAGAGTACTAAGTGCATTGATTAACAGAGGGATCCCTTCGTGACTTTACCAACAAGGCAGTGAGTTGTGGGATGGAACACCACCTTCTCACACAAATGGTAAACTGTAAATTGTACTTTCTATTAACTGTATGGATGTAAAGCAAAGCAGTGATTAGCGTGTCCTTTAAAAGCGATGAGGTCAAATATGGCTGTCTAAGTCTGACTATGTTATTTAATTGTAAATGAGTTTACATCCAAGCGAGTTTGTCCAATCTTTTCTCCACTGTATTTCTGGTAATTGAGAAATCACTCCCAACTAAATGCAATAAAAGAACTATAGTGTATCTGCTCTGAATTAATTGGTATTCTAACTTCTAATTACTGACTCTGTCAAATAGATCTATTCTGATTATTTGGCTTTATTAGTGCTGTCACTCCCTTTAAGTCCTAACAGAATATTTAAATAAACCTGTCTCTATCAATTCCCATGATTTATACAATTACACAAGTGCTAATTATCATTGCAGCGACATCAACCAAATGTGGTGCTTGATATAGTCGCAAAAATTGTATTTGTTGGTGAATTTGTCTGAATTCAGGCATTTAGAGACCCATTTATCAATATTCTCATTTTCGTGGTTTTTTGGAACCACGACTAAACTCCACTATAACCACAAATGTCAAGTCATTTATTAAAAGACTGAAAAAACAGGAATAATAAAAGACAAGGAAATAATGCGGAAACCGCAACTTTTTTATATTGACCTTATTGACCATATTGATCTGGACGGCTTTTAGATGGCATATTTTTGCTCTCAGTTTTGTTGCATAATAATCATTTGTTTTAATTCATGGATTTTTCACTGTTTCCCAAAGCGAAACAGGGCAGATTCGCTCATCACTATTGCACAGCATTGGTTAGTGCACACACTTCTCGAACATATATGATGTGGTTCACCATTTGCAGATTTTTGCAAAACATCATCAAAATTCGCCATGGAAAAACTCGAGATTAAAAATTGTTGACCACCTCAAAATAAATTGTCGGGCGCATAAAAACAATGATGCACGTAATTGCACGCGTCTAAAAATTGTCACACTCATCAATTCTTTTGATGCACGACACTTTTGCTGTTTCGATAATTTTTCACTGTTTTGCAAATCTTTTGAAAGAATCGCAAATTATCCACTGAAGCAAAACAGGACAGATTTGCTCATCACTAATAGGGACTAGTGATGGGCAATTTTTTTCACCAGGCATGGATTTTCTGCAAAATTCTGCATTTCAGAATTGGCTAATTTTCTTCACAAAACTGCCGCAAAAATACGGTGCTCCAAAGATCCACCAATAAAAAAAGTTGCAGTTGCGTCAAAAAAGTTGCTTTTTGTGAATTTTTCAGAAGTTTTCACTAAAGTGAAACGGGACAGATAAGCTCATCACTAATGAGGACTCATCTTGCCAAAGGAGTGTTTTGGGGTCCAAAATGACTCTAAATAACAGATTTTTGGTGCATTATATTATTATGATTATTATAAAGGCTCATGTAGATTTGCTCTACCATCATTATGAGGCCATTTTACTGTATATATCTTACCTACCAAAAGCAATATAGAATTTGAGATACTTTTGGTCCATTAATAGTTACATAGTTATTTTGGATTGATAAAAGACAACAGTTCAACAAATTCAAATTATGCCCAGCTATCTATATAAATATATAGTGAATAATGTCCCCAGGTGGAAAATATAAGGATATTATAAGTAACCTAGTAGTTCCATGACCATATAAATGCACATTGTTGAAGGCCAAGAGGTTTTATATAAAGGTCATTAAACTTCAAGGTGACTGCTGATATCCTCACATCCTTACAACGGGGGGACATCTTATTTTATTATTATTGGTTATAATACACAAGCTTCTGTGAGTCATGTGACAGAACAACATCACTAAGCCCTGATTATGTCTGTGACATTACTAAGCACCACTTATAAGTATATAATTTACAGGATATTCATGGCCCTATAACATATATCTGTGCTAGAATTTTGACGTGTGTTTTGTTTCCCAGGTGAAAAAACACCCAATAACTTCAATGCGTTTGTGTGAGAAAAAATTGAGAAAAACAACCATTAACAATTACGCTCTCTCCAGCTCTTTAATATCCATCTTAGGGAATGGGGCCCACAACTACACTGCATACTCAAGGTGAGGCCTTACCAGGGATCTATAATCATCCCATAAGTAGAGATGTAGTGAACTGTTCGCCGGCGAACTAATTCGCGCGATGTTCGCAATTTGGGTTTTTTTTCCGCTGCGTTTTTTCTCGGCCTAAAAACGCCACACAAGCCACACATGGCGTTTTTCAGCCTAGTACTGGTGTAAGCAAATCCCGTTTCCATGGTGCTAATAGTGCGAAATAGCAAAAAACGCAGCGTATTTCCGCTAGGTCTGCCAGCTGCCTTTGCGGTTTTACGCAACACTGTGTCAACAAAGTATTTTTCAGAGAAGTTTTTGCCCTTGATCCCCCTCCTGCATGCCACTGTCCAGGTCGTGGCACCCTTTAAACAACTTTAAAATCAGTTTTCTGGCCAGAAATGGCTTTTCTAGGTTTTAAAGTTCACCTTCCCATTGAAGTCTATGGAGTTCGCAAAGTTCGGGAATATTCGCGCTTTTTGGCGTAAATTCCCAAACTTTTTTTAAGTTAATGCCTTTTATATGTAATATTTCCAGTTATCAGTGATATGATAAAACAGAATAAATTCATCATTAGTAAGAAAATGAATTGTCTCTCACATTGCAGGTTTCTTTGTGTAGAAAATAATGAAAGATACCTGATGCAATGTGATATAAACTATAATGTTTGCCCACATCTAGCAACCCATAGCAACCAATAAGATATTTGTTTCAAATAGCCGATCAATGCTACCTGCTGATTGGTTGCTATGGGTCACTATACTAGTAGCAAACATAAGACCATTTATTACATTACCCCTCTGGTCATTTCATCTTAAAGCTTTCCTGTTTCACTTGTTTCCCAAATTTGATTAAAATGCTCGGCGAAGGCTAAACTGAAATCCCTAATCAGTCAAACAGTGACCTCCTCCTTATCAGTTTACTTTTAGCTTAGTAACATCAAAATATCAAACTAAAACAAACTGCATCTGAGAGTTTCAAACAAGCAGTAAGTTTCAAATCACAATTAAAAACTAAATTAGAAAATTTATTGAAAATCAAATTACAGATAAAATAAGAAAATCTATTGAAAATCCAATCAATTAAAAGTATATGAATTGCTTGCATTTAGTATCAATGGTAACAAGCAATATAGCTATGCACCCATATAAGGAACTTTTAAATGTTTTTATTTTTGAAAAGCTATAACAAGAAAAGATCTATTTCTACAATGAGTTAATATCTTTAAAATCCAAAGGGGGGGTATTTACTACAGTATAGCTCATTTTTTCGGTTCGAGTTTTTTGAAACCCGATTTTGTCACAGAAAAAAAGCAACAAATCCAAATGAAAACCTAAACCTGTTGAGATCATGTTAAAGTCAAAGGCAGGTGTCCCTTTTACAACTGGAAGATCGTTCTTTGCTTTGTGTGTTTTAGAGGTTTTCAGGTTGTTTTGATGCTGGCTTTTGTGTGACAATACGAAAAAGTCATGGTTTTTGTGCAACAAATAGAAAAAGTTGCAGTTTTTCCTGTGATTTTTTTGGGGAAATTAGTTTATTTGCGGTTTCAAAAAAATATAAATCCACCATAATCCAAATTATAATAAATCCCTCTCCCCTCAATAATAACCAGTAGTTATTAGTGATCAACGCGAAAAATGACCTGCGTCAAAAAAAATTTGTTGCGCGCAACATTTTTTTGATGCATGTCTTTTTTGACACAAGCTACTATTTTTTGTTACGTGCCTCTTTTTTGTTGGTTAAATGATTCCCTTTTCTCTGTAATAATAAAACAGTACCTTGTACTTGATCCCAACTAAGGTATAATTACCCCTTATTGGGGGCAGAACAGCCCTATTGGGTTTATTTAATGGTTAAATGATTTCCTTTTCTCTGTAATAATAAAACAGTACCTGTACTTGATCCCAACTAAGATATAATTACCCCTTATTGGGGGCAGAACAGCCCTATTGGGTTTATTTAATGGTTAAATGATTTCCTTTTCTCTGTAATAATAAAACAGTACCTGTACTTGATCCCAACTAAGATATAATTACCCCTTATTGGGGGCAGAACAGCCTTATTGGGTTTATTTAATGGTTAAATGATTTCCTTTTCTCTGTAATAATAAAACAGTACCTGTACTTGATCCCAACTAAGATATAATTACCCCTTATTGGGGCAGAACAGCCCTATTGGGTTTATTTAATGCAGTGTTTTTCAACCTTTTTTGGGCAAAGGCACACCTGTTTCATGAAAAAAATCACGAGGCACACCACCATTAGAAAATGTTAAAAAATTTAACTCTGTGCCCAGCAGCAGTGCCCCCCTAGTACACTGGTGCCCAGCAGCAGTGCCCCCCAGTACATTGGTGCCAAGAGCCAGCCCCCCTAGTACATTGGTGCCCAGCAGCAGTGCCCCCATAAGTCAGTGTGCCCCGTGGCCCCCCCTAATACATTGGTGCCCAGCAGCATTTTACTTCTGCTCTTCGGCGGCTTCAGCAGCATCTTCCCCTCACGCGCGGCGCCTCTGCACTTCTGCCTACACGCGACCGCACACAGGCCCTTTTATAACGTTGCGCCCCGTGCGTACTGACGTCACCCATACACACGGGGCGCAACCAATGACAGGGCCCGGATTTTATTAAAGGGGAACGTAAAAATTGCGGCCCTGCCTACGGCACACCAGGCAACATCTCGCGGCACACTAGTGTGCCGCGGAACAGCGGTTGAAAAACGCTGATTTAATGGTTAAATGATTCCCTTTTCTCTGTAATAATAAAACAGTACCTGTACTTGATCCCAACTAAGATATAATTACCCCTTATTGGGGGCAGAACAGCCCTATTGGGTTTATTTAATGGTTAAATGATTCCTTTTTCTCTGTAATAATAAAACAGTACCTGTACTTGATCCCAACTAAGATATAATTACCCCTTATTGGGGGCAGAACAGCCCTATTGGGTTTATTTAATGGTTAAATGATTCCCTTTTCTCTGTAATAATAAAACAGTACCTGTACTTGATCCCAACTAAGATATAATTACCCCTTATTGGGGGCAGAACAGTCCTATTGGGTTTATTTAATGGTTAAATGATTCCCTTTTCTCTGTAATAATAAAACAGTACCTGTACTTGATCCCAACTAAGATATAATTACCCCTTATTGGAGGCAAAACAGCCCTATTGGGTTTATTAAATATTTAAATGATTTTTTTAGCAGACTTAAGGTATGGTGATTCAAATACCGGTAATATCCCTTATCCGGAAAACCCCAGGTTCTGAGCATTCTGGATAATAGATCCCATAACTGTACCCACAAGCAAATATTCTTGATTACACAAACCCTTTTTTTTTTTTTAATTTGGGGGGAATTTAGCTAAAGGATAATGGAAACTTTTGAAAAGCTATTAATTGGTGGATAAACTTTTAATCCTGCTGTGTTTTGTCAGACAGCATCAGCCTAAAGGCTGTAATTGGGCCTCGGCATTTGCCTGTTTCTTGTCTAAAAGTTTATCCAAATGCACAATTTTCAGTGAACTTTCAAGGTTAATTATATTTTTAAATGTGTCATTCCAATTTTTCTTTTTTTCTTCATGAAATTTCTGGTTTTTTCATCGCTGTTTATGATGAATCTTTTTTTAAGCTCTCATTAGCACTTTCTTTAAAAATATCATTTTTTCCTACAGTTGCCGTTAAATTTGATTTTGCTCATGTTAAAGATGATGGAATGTTTTTATAATGCATAGCGCATACACTTTGCCGCCTCATCTGTTAACCAGTGAATTTGTATTAGTAATAACTTGTTAAAAATTAGCCATGGACCTTGCCAATAATTTGTATATTTGGCCAAATACTGAATCCTCGATAAAAGATTTAGGCTGTCAATTTTTTGCCAATTTGTCCATGGTTTCACAATTTTTTTTGACAAAGCAAAATGGGACAGATTCGCTCATTACAAGTGACGGGCGAAATTATTCACCAGGCATGAATTTGCAGGGAATTTCTGTGTTTCGTCATTGCCATATTGTTTCATGGCAACAAAATTTGCAACGTAAAAATGAGCAATATTTTTTGGGGGACGTGCGTCATTTTCGCCATTTTGCAAATCTTTTGAAAGATTTGCTCATTTTTCAGCAATGCGAAATGGGACAGATTTGCTCATCACGAATTGAAAGTAGGACGTCAAGCACTCCGGACTCAAGGAATCTGCTAAAATGCGAACTTTATTTCTTCATATTTAAAAACAAAAGTGCCTGACGCGTTTTGTGCGTTTGAAGCACTTAATCATAGGCGATTTGCTCATCACTACTCATCACTAGCAGTAGCGCATGTCATTGGATACCTACGAGAGAGGAGAATAAACCTTATAGCCTTTGCCTAGTCAATCCTATGTCCCAAGCATGAAATGTTTTTAATTTTAGGGTACTTTTTTTTTAATTTTACGTTTTTATTGAGTTCTCTTTTTAAAACAGAACAGAGTAGTACAGTGCATTTCAGGGTTGCCAATAATTGGAGATTTTTGGAAAGGTCCCACTGGAATGTGCCATCATACACTCAAATCTTGCATTTTGGCTAAGTGCCTGTTTAATAGCTTGTATAGATGGTATATCTTTATTTATCCTTTTGTTTTTACATTTAGCAAAGTATAACATTTGAGATAAATAGAGCCGAGCTCCTACATATACATCAGATAATGTTTTTTTCTATTAGATAGGGATCCTGTTAACTGATACACTCTCTTCTAATAACGAAAGAAAAAGTAAATAATGTAAAAGGAGACATTTTGTAAAAATGGCAGCTTGGGGTTAATTATCCCAGATAGTTATGTTGTATTGTGTCTGTCTGAAGTGCATACCGGTAAATACTGTTCTCAGCCAGATGTTGATGATCAGTACTTTGTAGATTTAATGATATCAGTTGCTGATGTGCCAAACTCTTGCTAAAAAAGAATAAATACAGTACCTGCAAGAGCCATTCTGCAACCAAGGATGGTTATTGTTGTAACAACTGACGAGCCGGTTTGGGAAATAATTGCCTAAGAACATTTGATGTGATTTTATCTTACACATTAAACTGCTAATACTCCATTACAAGGGACATCATTCATACATTATGTTGCATCTAATCTGCTTCAGTGCTGTAAGGCTGCTAACGGGCGCCGTGCTCTTCCGCCACTTGTAAAATTCATTACAAGCAATGATATCAAAGTTAGGGAAATTATGGGAACTGGGTTTTTTTTTTTTTAATGAACACAAGAAATTGACCATCTGTTTGGTAATTTCAAAATAGCACAGTCACATCCAAAGCAGTTTTACTGGGTAATGAAAGATACATGTCCATTGTAATTAGGCTCAAAATGTAGCGCCGGTTAAGCTTTAGCGAGGGCAGGGAGAATGAGCGGCTATTCGGCTTTTCGAGAGATGCTCACTGTTATTCTAGACTAAGAGACGCAGGTAGGACCTTTCTAAACATCATCATTTTCGTTTCAAAGCAACACCAGTATTTTGCAGTAAATATCACATGACTTCATGGAACACCAAACTGCCAACACTTTTTACGTTACAATCAAAATAATGTCTCATTGTTCCTGAATGACTTCAAATAATCATTGTAACTTTTGTAACAATGTATTTTCCTATAGAGTAAGATAAATTGGTTCTTTATTTATCCATTCTTAAATAGGATATGTTATTATGTTCTGAGTTGGCTGTTTTTTAATGTTTTTATTAAAGTGAGGATTTTTTTTTTGCAATTATATTGGGTGTTTCGGCAGATTTTTTTGAAAAAAAAAGCTACAAATAACAGGACTGTTAGGGAGATATCAACGTTCATATTTTTTACCGCGATTCAATCATTTGAATAATAAAAACATAAATTTATTAAGCAAACATAAATGCAAAGTCAATGGGAGCTGTCCTAGGAAAAATTGTCAATTCAAGTTTTTCAAATTTTGTTGACCCATTAAAAATGATGAGAAAAATACACATTTGAGTTATTTTTGTTTTTTTTCATGGTTTTATTTTATATTTTTTTGAGTTTTTTTAATAAATAAAGTTAAATTTTTTTTTTAAATATTGAGGTAATTTGACTAATTAAAGAATATGAAAATGGCATAAATATGAATTTTGCTAAATAACCCCCTTACAGTTGCAAATTAATGTGGACTTTAAAATAATGTGGTTAAATGTAGCATTTTACTACATCTATCTATCTATCTATCTATCTATCTATCTATCTCTGTCTCTATGTATCTATCTATCTATAATCTCTCTCCATATCTATCTATCTATCTATCTATCTCTCTCTCTCTCTCTCTCTCTCTCTCTCTATCTATCTATCTATCTCTCTAGCTCTCTATCTATCTCTCCATATCTATCTATCTCTCTATCTATCTATCTATCTATCTATCTATCTATCTATCTATCTATCTATCTATCTATCATCTATCTCTCTAGCTCTCTATCTATCTCTCCATATCTATCTATCTCTCTATCTATCTCTCCATATTTATCTATCTATCTATCTATCTATCTATCTATCTATCTATCTCTCTAGCTCTCTATCTATCTCTCCATATTTCTCTATCTCTCTATCTATCTCTCCATATTTATCTATCTATCTATCTATCTATCTATCTATCTCTCTAGCTCTCTATCTATCTCTCCATATTTATCGATCTATCTATCCATCTATCATCTATCGCTCTATCTCTGTATCTATCTATCATCTATCTCTCTAGCTCTCTATCTATCTCTCCATATCTATCTATCTCTCTATCTATCTCTCCATATCTCTCTATCTCTCTATCTATCTCTCCATATTTATCGATCTATCTATCCATCTATCATCTATCGCTCTATCTCTGTATCTATCTATCTATCTATCTGTCTGTCTGTCTATCCATCTATCTATCTAAAAATATTATTATTAAAATAATACTTTTTTTTTATCAGCGTTTGTGTAGTTGAGGAATCCCACAGTATTTAAGCTGGCAACGTGGAGTTTACTTTTTATTATTTTTCTAGTTTTCACCTTAGTGCACTATACCAATAGAAACATATAATTATTATTTTTTACTCTATTGGCAAGTAATAAATTCATTGGCTGGTCAGAAATTCTTATTTGTAGAATTTCTTATTCGCAGAAAGCTGGCGATCAAATCCATCCTTCATTTTCACTGACTGCGCAGAATTGACATTTACCGTTTCAGTGAACTAATAGGATTGCTTTAAATTACTCATTATTTTCCAGTTGCTGGAACTTTGTATGTATTAATGAGCAAATGTAAAGGAACATTTGAGCACAAGAGACAGATTCCTAAAAGTGCTGCATAGATAGATAATGTATCAATAACGGAATAAAAATCATCAATGTATCATATAATTGCTGAATTCGCTAGTATACTGACAGAGCACAACACTATAACTGAGTTCCCCCTCTCATTAAATTATCAGACACCAATCAGATTTAATAAATCATAAATGTCGGAATGTTCATTAAACTAACAGAAAAACAAGGTTCGAACTTCTAATACCGAAATAAGTATTGCTAGATTATATCACTGCCAGCCGGCTCGCAAATTAATAATAAGAATATTAACACCATAACTGGATAAATATATTATTTATGTGACAATTTATTATACAATCATCGGATCTATTTTATGTAAACATTTTCTAGAATGTTCCATTGTGGATTGTTCTAATAAATAATTCTTTCCTGTCTTGCTGACCCTCTGAAACAATGAGACAAAGCAGTGTATTCGTTGTTTACTAACCCTGCATAAATCCGTGCTGCCGGCAATACAACTGCAATGGTTGTTTCTATGTTTAAATGTATTTTAGCCGATTCTAAGCATGGGGATCCAAATGACACTGAATTAAATTGCCATTATTCATAAAAGCCTTAGGTCCCAAACATGTTGAATTGTATATCCACATACCTGTAATGTTTTTTTAATTACTTAAGCAACAAAAAATGAATTAAGCCTTAAAGCATATGTAAGTTGTTCATATTGTATATTAAAAAATATGTACATATAATATATTTACAAGTATGCACATAACAATCTCTTTTATAGGCCTCAAGGTGTTGTCATTGTCTGTTCTCTTGTTAGTCATTTAGTATGTCTCTTGTGTTCTGGAAAGTCTGCGTTTATGCATAGTAATACAAACATTATTATACATAATAATCATTAGGACCCCCCCCAAAAATAAAAATGCAAATGTAGAGAAAATGCTAAAATGTAAATTAAATGGGGTGATTTATCAATTCTCAAATACGAATTCATGCATCGAGTCAACATTCTTTGCACTAAAAATCATGAATAGTGATGGGCGAAATGTTTCTCTAGGCATGGATTCGCGGTGAAGTTCCACGTTTTGCCTTTGGCGGATTGTTTCACGAAACGGATGAAAAAATTCACAGCGGAAAAATTTGTCACGCGTCCAAAAATTGTCGCGGGCATCAAAAGAATTGTCTTGCGTCAAATGAATAGTCGTGGTGTCAAAATAAATAGTCGCGGCATCAAAATAAATAGTCTCGCGTCAAAAGAATAGTTGTGGCAATAAAATAAATAGTCGCGGCATCAAAATTAATAGTCACGCGTCATAAGAATAGTCGCGGCGTCAAAATAAATAGTTGGGGCGTCAAAATAAATAGTTGCGGCGTCAAAATAAATAGTTGTGCGTCAAAAGAATAGTCGCAGCATCAAAAAAATAGTCACATGTCAAAAAAATTAGTCTCAGGTGTCAAAAGAATAGTCGTGGACGACAACATTTTTTCCGCGTGACATTTTCACTGGTTCGCGAATTTTTCCGCGAAGCAAAACGGGACAGATTCGCTCATCACTAATCATGAATAGCTATGAGTAAAATTATTCACCAGACATGGATTCGCAGCGAATTTCCACGTTTCAGTATAGGCAGATTTATTCACGAAACAAGCACAAAAAGTCGTAGAGGAAAAATATTCTGCTGGTCAATAAATTGTTGCCCGCGTCAAAAAATAATAATTCATTTGACGTGCACATCAATTCTTTTTGACAAGCGTAATTTTCTGCATTTTTCTAATTTTTCATCGCTAAAACATTTTTTTTTGCGAAGCGAAACGGGACAGATTCGCTCATTACTAATTGAATTTAAGTCATTTTAAATTGGCTTCAAAAACTTGAATGCCTGATATTTATTAAGTGCAAAATATCCAAAAAGCTATCATGTAAAACTTTGGCATCTAAAAGCTTGCGAGTTCATGTAGATGCCGATAGGAGTTGTCCTAGGCAAAATGTATTGTGGTTTTTCCATTAGTTGAATCTAGTGATGAGCAAATTTATTTGGCAGGCATGGATTCGCAGCAAATTTCTGCATTTCGCCATTGGCAAATTGTTTAACGTAACTTCTGTGATAATTTGCCACAGAAACAGGTACAAAAAAACTTGTGGTCGTGGCAAATTGTGCGCATGAAAATTGGCGCAGTTGCAGCAAAAAAGATGTGCACCACAGAAAAAAAGAAAAGATGCGGGCGACAAAAAAGTCGTGTCGACAAGCGCGTTTTGTGGATTTTTCGCTATTTTACAAATTTTCGCTAATTTTTCGGAGAAGCGAATCGGGACAGATTCACTCATCACTAGTTGAATCTAGTTGAATAAAGAGTTTGTAGACCCATTGAATATTATGAGTATAAGTAGAATAAGCATTTGGTGCATTTAGTAGATTTCAGTCTAAATAGAATAATGGGAAGGCTTATTTATGAATTTTCGGGTTTGTGAATGTTCGGGGTTTTTTTTTTCAATTTGAATAAACGCAAAATTATACTAAGCTTGAATATTTTCTTGTTTATAAAAATATGTCTATGAAGATTCTTATTCATCCAGGCCATGATATACAGTATCTAGTAGAATTAAGTCTAAAGCAATGGTTCTCAACCTGCAGGTCGGGGCCCCTTTGGCGGTCGAACGACCCTTTCACAGGGGTCGCCCAAGACCATCGGAAAACACATATTTCCTAAGGTCTTAGGAATAATTTTATGGTTAGGGGTCACCACAACATGAGGAACTGTATTAAAGGGTCTCGGCATTAGGAAGGTTGAGGACCACTGGTCTAAAGCAACTGGACTTTCTGGGTTTTCTTGAAAACATTTTACCACTCATCCAAATGACTTCTTCAGTCCAACTGAGTGCTAAAGCATTGCCTGGGGAATTCCCTACCACTTTATATCATGATCAGAATGGATAAGAATCTTCATAGACATATTTTGATAAATAAGCAAATATTTAAGCTTAGTAAAATTTTGTGTCAAATTGAAAAAAAACCCCCACAAAAATTCACAAATTTGAAAATTCATAATTAAGCCTTCCCATTATTCTACAATGTTTTGCTGTTTTTACTTTACTCATTTTTTTAATAACATTGGCATAGACATAATTGTGGCTTCAGTTTAAGTTATTCTCAGTTATAGAAAGGCGAAACCTAAACGCACAAATCACCATCAGAACTATCATATTCAGAGTTGCTTAAATAAAATTGCTTGATGACAGATTCTCTAAAATGTTGACTTTCTGAGCCAGGGAGTACGGCAGCTTGCATGTTGCGAGACGGCAATGGAAATGTCTCTTACATTCCATCTTTTCAAAGCAGACAGCCCAGTGACTAACACGAGCCATGACTTACAGGCAACATAGAGCGCGTTCCCATAAGTTGTCAAGTCTTTGCCATCACTGTTACCCTCAATTTACATAATGTCACATCAGAGTCCCTTCCTTACTTAGAAAGGAAAGTCTTCCATTATGTACTTTTGGAAAAGATTGGCAGATTAGTTTAATTCAGGCCAGGACCGATAGCTATAAAAATGTTGTTAATTGACAAAGAAAATAATCTGTTCATTCCCTGAGCAGTTTGCAATGAGACATTATACAGACCACATTATTGTTTTAATTCCCCTATTTTCTATACTTAATCAAGTTTGAAAAGCAGTGGTTTTATCTTTAGTTTTACATTAATAGTTTGGGAATAATAATAATATAATTATCTTAACTACAGTATATTACTATAAGTGCTGTAAAGCAGTGTCAAGATTTCCTTTTTGTTGGTTTGTGACTTTAACAGGGTCAGACCAATGCATTGGCGCCTCTACGACTTTTCGGAAATTATCGCGACTTTTTCGTTACCAATACGATTTGCGCGAAAAAACGCGAGTTTTTCGTAGCCATTCCGAAAGTTGCGATTTTTTCGTAGCGTTAAAACTTGCGCGAAAAGTTGCGCTTTTTTCGTAGCGTTAAAACTTAAAAGGCGCGACGTTTCGCGCAAGTTTTAACACTACGAAAAAATCGCAACTTTTTGCGCAAGTTTTAACGCTACGGAAAAACCACAACTTTCGGAATGGCTACGAAAAACTCGCGTTTTTTCGCAAAAATCGTATTGGTAACGAAAAAGTCGCGATAATTTTCCGAAAAAATTGCAAAATACCGATCATTACGAAAAAAACGCAATCGGACGCATTCGGCCAGTTCGTGGCTTAGTAAATGTGCCCCTTAGTGACTGCACCCAATTTGACATGACCACGCCTTTTTCAATGGTACCACGCCTATTTTGCCTCAACAGCCCCTATTATGACACATCCACCCCTATTTTGCCTCAACCGCCCCTATTTTGACACATCCACCCCTATTTGCATGACTGCAACTTTTTTGACCCTCCTACGGCTTTTTTTAATGTGACCGCAAGTTTTCCACAGAAAAATCTGGGGAAAAAAGTAGCACATCACTACTTACCACTCACCCACTGTTCGCTCACACAATTGCCAGTGACCAAATTGTTGACCTTCCCCTGAGCACTAAGTAGAGGTTTCCCTGCTTACCCCTAGTTCCTGCACAGTATATTTGTTAAATAGTGATGAGCGAATCTATCCCAGTGAAAAATTTGCAAAATGTGGCTACTGGGAGACTTTTTGGATGCGGGCCAACAGTTTTTTATGTGACCACAGTTTTTTTTTTTACGTGACCACAATTTTTTTTTTAAAGCATCTGCAATTTATTTGATGCCACCGTGGTTTATTTGATGCAACTGCAATTTATTTGATGTGACCGCAACATTTTTTCCTCCTTTTTTCCATGGCGGGCTCTAGGAAAAGGATTTAGACATTTGATTTAAACTATTGATATCTGGTCACTAACCTAATGGTTCTATCGAACACGCACACAGGTATCAGTATTTCTGAGAATATAATTGCCCGCATTTCCTCAAAAGTAGTAGCATTTACCTTAATTAGCACCTCTGTGGATATGATCCCATGTTATCTCTATGGATGTGGTTCTATTTGTGGCAATGTGAGCAGCTGATTTAGGATATTTATTTAGGTAAATTGTAGTTAATTACATCTCAAAAGACTCAGGGTCAAAACCTGTGCTGGATTTTTTTTTTATGCAACATTGTATTTTCTTTGCATTTTTCTGGCCTTTTTCCCTTGAATATAAACAAATTCAGCGTATATGTGACTTCATAGACTATAATGGTCACAGATGAGTTAACGTTCCCATTCCCTTGCAAGGTATATTCTGTACATTTTGAATATTTATCTCCCAATGAAGTCTTATTATCAGATTTCCGAAGTCAGGAATATGGCAAATGCAAAATAATTAGGAGTACTTAAAGAGAAATGATGACAAAGCAGAGTCTTAGGGGGTCTATACTATTGATTATGCCATTGATTCTGCATGAAAATTATTAACTACATTAATATTGTGCTGTCAACGTTAATGAAATAGTACCTTCACACAAAATTCTTACCAAAGAAAGTGCTTATCTTGACAAGGACAGCAGCTATATTTGTAACGAGAAATATATATTTTTTTATCTGCTTCAGAAAGATGGAATTATGAAGATGTTCATGAGTCTCCCTGGTGCTGAATCATTAAAATCAATGTTCTTCTTAATGAAATGTTACAGTAACTCTGACCTTATATGTGTGCACTATATTTATTTCTAACACCTTTAATATAGATTTAAATGTCTATGCTATTATAATTCAAGTACTGAATTATACTTACATAGAGTTGAAAAAAGACCAGAGTCCATCAAGTTCAACCCTTCCTCGATCAAGTTCAATCCTTCCTCCATCAAGTTCAACCCTTCCTCCATCAAGTTCAACCCTTCCTCCATCAAGTTCAACCCTTCCTCCATCAAGTTCAATCCTTCCTCCATCAAGTTCAACCCTTCCTCAATCAAGTTCAATCCTTCCTCCATCAAGTTCAACCCTTTCTCCATTAAGTTCAATCCTTTCTCCATCAAGTTCAACCCTTCCTCCATTAAATTCAACCCTTCCTCCATCAAGTTCAATCCTTCCTCCATCAAGTTCAACCCTTCCTCCATCAAGTTCAATCCTTCCTAAATCAAGTTCAATCCTTCGTAAATCAAGTTCAACCCTTCCTCCACCAAGTTCAACCCTTCCACAGGATACTGTTTCAGCTTGCTGTTGCCTTTGGATAGCACAAGGTTGCTTTTGGAGTCCTGGGGCGTGCCACAAGCTATTTTTATAAAGTAGTCAAGGACTTGAAAACACATAAAAAGTCCAATCACGCAAATGAATGTTATTTCTTGTCAGCTTACTGGTTTCATGGGAATGCAAACAGAAAAAATGCACAAAGATGAACCATGTGCCCCCCATCCCCCGAGACTTAAAAAAAAATTCTAACAAAATCAGAGAAAAAATGACTTGGGAATCTTGTATGAGATCAGTCAGGAACCTTCCACTTCTTAGATATGTATCTGAGCATAAGCGTAACACCTACTGAGAAGATCAAGTGCTCAGTGTTCAATAAATCCAGCTATTTCTATGTTTAATTACAAGAGAATAAGCTAAAAATGTCATAAATAGGGAGTAAACTCCCTTAGGCAGATGGTCCCAAACTGTAGGCCTGGCCACCTGGCAGGACCAGATCCTTGGTTGTAGGGGGTCCAATATAAATTAGTTAGTGCAGAATTTATGGAGAATGCCTATTTGCCTTGATAGATAGCCCTGGAAGCCTAGACTGAGAGGCACATCTGCCAACATTCTGATTTGTATGGTTTTAGAGGTTTTGAAACCACAAATAAGCTCATTTCCACTAAGACTATGAATGTATAGTGATTTATTAAAAGATCTGAATTGAAAAAGAACAAACAAATGAAAGTGCAGAATGAAACTCACAAATTTTTCGTGATTTTTACATTTTCCTACAAATCTTTATGGTCTTAATGAAAAAAAAACCTGAAACTCTCTAAAACCACAACTTTAATAAAGATTGTTACAATTTGCCAGCTCCCATTGACTTCTACAAGACCTCAACAGCTTTCAGATGCCGAAGTTTTGTATAAGTGTTTTTTATGGTTTTGAAGCATAATAAATGGCGAAGAATACACGTTTTTTAACATTAAAAAAAACGAGTTTTAGCGCAAAAGAACATGAATAATGAAAACAAAAAAAATAAAAGCATTACTAAATGCCCCC
Source organism: Xenopus tropicalis (assembly GCF_000004195.4). NCBI lineage: Eukaryota > Metazoa > Chordata > Amphibia > Anura > Pipidae > Xenopus > Xenopus tropicalis. The sequence goes on from NC_030678.2 coordinate 21,402,628, forward strand.
CTAGTCTAATCAGTTAGAGTAAGATTCAGAGAGAACACAGAAGGGCTTATTTGCCAGTTTTCAAACTTGTGAATTTTAGAGGGTTTTTTCTCAGTTTAAATCTCGAAAATTTTATCAAACTCCTACATTTGCTTATTTATTAAAAAAAATTAAATTTATAAAAAATGCGATTGATAGCGATGAGCGAATTTTTTTGCCAGGCATGGATTCGCAGCGAATTTCCCCATTTCGCCATTGGTAATTGGTTTGCGAAACTTCAGCAAAAATTCGTCACACATCAAAAAATGTTGCGGTTGCATCAAATTGGACGCGGGTTTCGCGGATTTGTCGCCGTTTCGCAAAATTTCTTCTCGTTTTGAGAAAACGGGGCAGTGAAATGGGACAGATTCGCTCATCACTAATGATTGATTTAAACTGTGAAAAAAACACTCAAATGCGTCAAATTCGTATTCAGCCTATCATTTTCAATGGGTCTACAAACTCTCCAAAAAATTCAAAAAACTTGAATTGAAAATCCGCATACATTTTGCTTAGTGCAACCCCCATTGACTTCTACAGGAACTCGCAAGCATTTAGATGCTGAAGCTTTACATTTAAGGTTTTCTGATTTTTTGTGCTCAATGAATATTTGAAAAATTTGAAATTAAGCACTGGTAAATGATCCCCTAATTGGCTGTCCAACAACTATGGCAATGTTGTCATATATTTGTAACCTTGTTATGAAGTAAAGCCTATAGCAGACATTGGGGCTCATTTATCCACACTGGACAAATTTGCCCATGGGTAGTAATCCATAACAACCAATCAGCAAATGATTTTTTCAGCTAGTTAGGTAGAACAATGAATGCAACCATCTGATTGGTTGCCATGGGTTACTGCCCACAGGCATATTTACCCAGTGTTGATAAATAAACCCCCATTGTGTTTCGATCTGCTTGTAACTAAGCAAATGCATAGATAGGTCAGTAAAGGTTGTGTGTGCTGGGTTCACTTGGAAGGGTTGAACTTGATGGACTCTGGTCTTTTTTCAACTCTGTGTAACTATGTAACTATGTATATGTAACATGGGGCAGGTTTCACTCAGAAAAGACTTGTGTTTGCATTTTGTGTTCCTGAAACCTAAGGGGGGTCCTACCCAAATGTTGAAACTTAAAAAGGGACTGGAACTGAAAAAGCCTTACAACTACGGGTCATTATGATTTGATAGGGAGAAGCTGAATGCAGCAGACCGTCAGTATAAGGTAACCGTACTGGGTTATGTGAGCTGATACCTCCTTGTGAAGGGTAATGTGCTGGAAGCTTTTCCCTGCACAGTGTACATGATTTAGAGATTTCAAATAATAAATGGCAGACTTTATTCTTTATCGATCCTCTGCTCTTTCCTGTTGTGGCCTGTTCTTCATGTAACATAAATATTCCCTCTGCAGTCAAAGAAATACAATGCTTTTTGCTCTGTTTCTTTTCTGCAGGCTATAATATGCATTCAAATTTAGTACTGGACGAAAAGACAAGCACATAGAAAAGAAATTATTATTATATGCTTTTTTTTTGGAAACACCAGGATGTTATAAGCCCTAGCAGTCTCAAAGGCACAATCTGGTAGTTCTAAATTGATGGACAAAGGCCAACTGCCAGGCAGCGAAATCATGGGCCCAGCTCTTATATATCTATAGCTTATTGTACCCCTAGGGTTATTAATTTAGAATCAGATTAGTAGCCTTCTGTTACTTGGCCCACAGTGCTTGTCAGCGCCGCAATCCTTACACAGACACTGGTAATTGTGTATTATACTTTATTTCTTCTGACATCTTTTCTCCTTTCTGACGGGAAGAAAAACCTGTAGGTTGAAATAAAAGTAATTGCAATAAAACCACCTCTCTCATTTATTATTTCCTTCCCTAAAGGGATTTAACAGGATTTGATATAATGTTTGGCATACCATTTTAAGAACACCCCAGACCTTGTTCCTGTAGAAACAATATTATAAATGAGATATGGCATCGGATGTAAAATAGTTTCACTCCTTTTTATCACTATTAGTTTTGTTTGCTTTTATTTTGTTTAACTTTATGCCTTTTCTTTTTTAGCTGCAATCTAACATTGCCATGTATAGCAGATGGGCATACAGAATAAATGAATTGCCACTTTTGGGTTTATTATATTGTTTTGTGGATCAAGAAATATGTAAAAAAAGAATTGTATTACATTTTGAAATAATCTACTTAGCGTATGCATTGGCAGAATATACAGTATGTGAAATCCACTTGCTATACTGAAACTGGGTTTGTCAGAACTGACTCAACTTGCATTGGTACCAGGATCAACTTACCAAGCAAATTTATACAGACTTAAAGCCATACTGACAGGTTCCTATGGAAATCCATAGGAATGTGTATTAGTCAGATATGGGACCTGTTATCCAGAATGCTCGGGACCTGGGGTTTTCCGGATAAGGGGAAATCTTTCCGTAATTTAGATCTCCATACCATAAGTCTACTAAAAATCATATAAATGTTAAACAAACCCAATAGGATTGTTTTGTCTTCAACAAGGATTAACTATATCTTAGTTGGGATCAAGTACAGGTACTGTTTTATTATTACAGAGAAAAGGGAATCATTTAACCATTAAATAAACCCAATAGGGCTGTTCTGCCCCCAATAAGGGGTAATTATATCTTAGTTGAGATCAAGTACAGGTACTGTTTTATTATTACAGAGAAAAGGGAATCATTTAACCATTAAATAAACCCAATAGGACTGTTCTACCCCCCATAAGGGGTAATTATATCTTAGTTGGGATCAAGAACAAGGTACTGGTTTATTATAGAGAAAAAAGAAATACTTTTTAAAAAATAGAAAAAGAATTATATGTTTATAATGGAGTCTATGGAAGATGGCCTTTACATAATTCAGAACTTTCTGGATAATGGGTTTCCGGATAAGGAGTCCTATACCTGTAATGAATTGCAACACAAAAAATGGGAGTGGCGCAATCCTTCTATAGGCTGGAGTAATGTTTTCTTTTGTAATAAGCCTATGGAAGGATTTTGCCACCCCCCAGCCCAGCGTGACTGAATCATCTACAGAAGTGCCTTTAGCCATGTCGGGCGTGGTTGCAATTTGCGTGTTGTAATTCATTACTAATACTGACATGATGCTATGGATTTTCATAGGAATGTGTACCGCTTTAAGTGACATCTCTCAATGACAATTTAGGGCACACCTCCTTCCGCTCCAGTCATGGCCAATTACAGCCACCGTGATACCGGGAAAAAACCCGGTGGGCCCCGTCGGCCCAGACTCGAGCCCTGCCACTGCTCACTGCTCATCGAATCCAGAATTAAATGTGTTAAATGTTAGGAGGAAAAAATTAGGACCCTTCTGGATACTAATTAGCATATGCTAATTAGTGTTCGGATTCGGTTTGGTATTCGGCCGAATCCATCAGGGTGGATTCGGGGGTTTAGCCGAACCCAAAAAAACTGGGTTTGGTGCATCCCTAGTCTTTATAAAAATATATTGCACAAACAAACTCTTTTGTAAAAAGCTGATTCATCTAAATAAACCATTTTCATAAAAATAGACTTTTTTAGTAGTATGTGCCATTGGGTAATCCTAAATAGAAAACTGCCATTTTAAGAATTAAGGGACGCACCCTGGGATCATAGGATTCACAGTGCACACAAACAAGCCAAGGCACACATACATGCTAGGCCCCATCAGCCAATGAATGGACAGAGTTCTGCCTTTTACTCCCACACTACTTCCTGTTACAGTTAGAGCTGCATTATTTCCTGTCAGCTGATCTCTGAGGGAGCACACAGCCCATCACTAAATGGCGGCTCAAGGGAAAGGGTGTAAAAGGGCAATATTTACTGATATATATATATTCCAGTTTGGGGAGATTCTTTAATAGGTCACTTAACATAATATAAACTATGTGTTGGTTAAGTATTCATTCTGGGGGTATAGTTTTCATTTAAAAACTTAGCCTTAAGTTTCCTAATACAACACCCATTGACTTCTACATCAACTTGCTAGTTTTTAGATGCTGATTTTTTATATTTGAAGTTTTTTTACAACTAATAAAGCTTGAATATTAGAGTTCCGTACACTTGAATCAACTTCATGCAAAAAAAAACTCTTGATGACCAAGAAAGGAACATTATTGAACTTCAAAAACATTGCTGAAATTTGTGCTGAAATGACAGCAGTATGGGAGACTCCACAGGCCCCTAGAAGCCCATTGTTTCATTGAAATCTCTAGCGATGAAGTGCACAGAAACAGTAAACACCTTATTATAGACAAAATAAATAAATAACTGTACAATTAACCATTTGGAAGTGTTTATTGTAACTTGGACTTGTAGCAAACTGACAGAGCTTCATTACACTTCTGTGCTCCTTTGTACTCTGACCAAGCAGGTTGGGGAAAAGCCATCAAGACTGACAGGTCGGTTTGATTGGTTTTAATTAGAAGCTTAATTTCATAAAGAGTCAAACACTAATGACTACCTACTTGAACAGCATGCAGAATTAATCTCTTCTCTACCGACTGTTCACAATTAAACTAAGGCAAAAGTTTCCTGCTGCTCTGTATAAAGTACAGTACCAAATGCTAAGAAGATATGTAGCATTTTATTAATTTTACATGTTACCTAAATATTAGACCACTGAAATAATAATATATCATTATTTCTATGGCAATATTTCTATAGATATTTCTACAGTAAAAGTAATACTAGACATAATGTGCCTAATCATTCTATCTAGCCGCTAAAGAATACTTTGCCCTATATTTTCCAAGTGGATACACTAAGCTCTCAGGTTGATTTTGTTCACCGCCTGAAGAGCAACAAGTCTAAATTCATGAGTTATGTATCGGCAATAGTGATGGGGGCGAAATAATTAGGCAGGCATGGATTTGCCGCAAATTTCTGTGTTTCGACATTGGCGGGGTTTTTTGCGAAACGCGTGGACAAATAATTGTTTCCCGTGTCAAAAAAATTTCACCTGTGCCAAAAAAAAAGTTGCGTGTTGCCAAATGATGAGCAAATTTTCTCACCAGGCATGGATTTGCAGCAATTTTCCGCATTTAGCCATGGGCGAATTGTTTTGCGAAACTTCAGTGAAAATTTGGCATGCAGCAAAAATAGCCCTGGTCACGTCAAGAATAGGCGTGTTCGTGGTTGCGTCGAAATAGGCACGGTCATGGCAAAAAAAGACGCGTGTCACAATAAAAGACACACACAACAAAAAATTTGTGTGACAAACGCGCTTTGCAGATTTTTCACCATTTTGTGAATTTTACAGTAAATCTAACGGGACAGATTCGCTCATCATTAATAGGCAACTATCTCTTTTATGTTTTATGTAACGAAAATGGAATTTATGTTGTACAAGTTAAGTTAAAAAATTATTTACAGCATTCCCTTGAATATTTTACTGAAAGGCAGATTTATCAGTATTCAAATTTGACTTTCCATCAGCAAAAATCTCAAGTTCGAATGTCCAGAACTCGATGTTTAAGATTTATTCGGCATGAAAACCCAAATAAAAAAAATATTATCTAAAAGCTGCTGTGCACCCCCGCCAAATGGTTTAAAATTAAGTGGTTGAGCACAACTTTCCCTTTTTTTGCTATAGTTTATACAGGAGCAGTGGCCAAGTCCATGTTGTAGCTCTACCTTTCCCAGCTACAGTCAGGTGATCCCAATGAGCCAATAAAAGGGCAGCCATTTGGGGGTTTTAACCTTGAAAGCAAGTAAATTGCAGGTAAAACTTAGTCCTTTTGTTAAATGTATACTGAAGCAGTAGGACTAGCCAGACCGGGGGATGACTGTGACGTAGTTGGCCAGTTTGTATAAATTGCAATATATGGATAAACAATCCCTGTTTTGCTTAAATGGGAGGACATTTCTTGGTAGCTTAATGCACAGAATGTTATAATGTCTCATATATATTGATAATGGGTGAGTGCAGAGGATCACTTGTTGTTGTCTATAACTAGACTTTGGTAATAATTTTGAACTAGATATCCAAGGCAAAATGCAATGTTTATGTTCTAAACATTGAACATTTGCTAATAATTGAAATAATTATTGTCCCTGTGAAGCCTTTCTCTACATCAATGAAAATATTTAGCTCCCCTTTGATCTGAATTGGCATGGGAAGATTTTATTCAGAAGACAAATCTGTATTGTGTTTTTATTGCAAGTAGAAATACTAAACAAGCGGCAGTGAGAAAATCTCACCTTTCCACACAAGTGATTATACGTCAGTGCATTGCGGCACATTATTACATTACCACATTTGGCCCCTGGAGTTTTTTTTTTTTTTTTAAAGCTTCATCATAAAATCAGTATTTCGTTGTAAATTGTATTCAGTAAGAGACAGTTTCCTGAAGAAATACACAATGAAATGCCTAACTGATTGATATGTAAGAAAATTGGCCAGTCATTTCCTATGTTCTTGTTCCCAATCTCAATATTATTATTACAATGATAGACACAAGTGTTTCAGCCAAGGAAGTGTTGTTCTGATTCCAGCAATGAATACACTTTGCCCTCCAGGCACATACTGTATTTACTATTTTTTTCAGAACTGAAAATGTTATATTGATCTCATCTTCCCAGGCCTTGTTCACGGGAATAAAAGATCTGGGAAGTTGATATGGAGGAGTCAGTGAATATGTTTCCTGCAATAGCGTCTTCATTTCATACACGGCTTTGTGGTTAGTAAAGGCTCTGTGCTTCTTTACCTCAATGAAATTAGTTGTCTTTGTTTTCTTGTTTATGTGACTATTCTAGTGACAATTATGGGCACATTTACTAAAATTCGTTTTCTTTCTGGCCTTCAAAGTCGTATAAACTGAAAATGGTATAAATTCGAATTTAACTTGATTATTGCTGTATTTTTACAATGCTTGAATTGTTTGAACAAAAAATTTGAGTTTAAACGGACATTTGCTTCCATGAATCCTCTTTATTTATCCCAAACAGGAATTGCTCCAACAGCCATTTTAGGAGCACTGGCACTCTTGGAAAACAATAATGTGTTTGAGTTTCACTTTAAACTGGGTGAAACTGAAAACAATGAGGGGATTAAGTTCCCCTTGAAACTGGGTGAAACTGAAAACAATGAGGGGGTTAAATTCCCCTTGAAGCTGGGTGAAACTGAAAACAATGAGGGGATTAAGTTCCCCTTGAAGCTGGGTGAAACTGAAAACAATGAGCGGATTAAGTTCCCCTTGAAACTGGGTGAAACTGAAAACAATGAGTGGATTAAGTTCCCCTTGAAACTGGGTGAAACTGATAACAATGAGGGGATTAAGTTCCCCTTGAAACTGGGTGAAACTGAAAACAATGAGGGGATTAAGTTCCCCTTGAAACTGGGTGAAACTGAAAACAATGAGTGGATTAAGTTCCCCTTGAAACTGGGTGAAACTGAAAACAATGAGCGGATTAAGTTCCCCTTGAAACTGGGTGAAACTGAAAACAATGAGTGGATTAAGTTCCCCTTGAAACTGGGTGAAACTGAAAACAATGAGTGGATTAAGTTCCCCTTGAAACTGGGTGAAACTGATAACAATGAGGGGATTAAGTTCCCCTTGAAACTGGGTGAAACTGAAAACAATGAGGGGATTAAGTTCCCCTTGAAACTGGGTGAAACTGAAAACAATGAGGGGATTAAGTTCCCCTTGAAACTGGGTGAAACTGAAAACAATGAGGGGATTAAGTTCCCCTTGAAACTGGGTGAAACTGAAAACAATGAGGGGATTAAATTCCTCTTGAAACTGGGTGAAACGGAAAACAATGAGCGGATTACGTTCCCCTTGAAACTGGGTGAAACTGAAAACAATGAGTGGATTAAGTTCCCCTTGAAACTGGGTGAAACTGAAAACAATGAGGGGATTAAGTTCCCCTTGAAACTGGGTGAAACTGAAAACAATGAGGGGATTAAGTTCCTCTTGAAACTGGGTGAAACTGAAAACAATGAGGGGATTAAGTTCCCCTTGAAACTGGGTGAAACTGAAAACAATGAGGGGATTAAGTTCCCCTTGAAACTGGGTGAAACTGAAAACAATGAGGGGATTAAATTCCCCTTGAAACTGGGTGAAACTGAAAACAATGAGGGGATTAAGTTCCCCTTGAAACTGGGTGAAACTGAAAACAATGAGCGGATTAAGTTCCCCTTGAAACTGTGTGAAACTGAAAACAATGAGGGGATTAAGTTCCCCTTGAAACTGGGTGAAACTGAAAACAATGAGGGGATTAAATTCCCCTTGAAACTGGGTGAAACTGAAAACAATGAGGGGATTAAGTTCCTCTTGAAACTGGGTGAAACTGAAAACAATAAGGGGATTAAGTTCCCCTTGAAACTGGGTGAAACTGAAAACAATGAGGGGATTAAGTTCCCCTTGAACCTTGGTGAAACTGAAAACAATGAGCGGATTAAGTTCCCCTTGAAACTGGGTGAAACTGAAAACAATGAGTGGATTAAGTTCCCCTTGAAACTGGGTGAAACTGAAAACAATAAGGGGATTAAGTTCCCCTTGAAACTGGGTGAAACTGAAAACAATGAGTGGATTAAGTTCCCCTTGAAACTGGGTGAAACTGAAAACAATGAGCAGATTAAGTTCCCCTTGAAACTTGGTGAAACTGAAAACAATGAGGGGATTAAGTTCCCCTTGAAACTTGGTGAAACTGAAAACAATGAGGGGATTAAGTTCCCCTTGAAGCTGGGTGAAACTGAAAACAATGAGGGGATTAAGTTCCCCTTGAAGCTGGGTGAAACTGAAAACAATGAGGGGATTAAGTTCCCCTTGAAACTGGGTGAAACTGAAAACAATGAGGGGATTAAGTTCCCCTTGAAACTGGCAAATTATGGGAACTATTTTCGAAAAACTCTAATTTTTCTGGGAATAATAACGAAAAAATCGAGTTCTTGTGAAACACACTTGTAAATCTCGAAATTATCTAGAAGCAAGAAAAAATCTGACTTTATCTCATAATTGCTTAGTAAATGTGCCCCTTAGTGATCACTTTGTTCATTGCAGGCTTACACATGCATTCCAGAATATTTCCAATAGGCATTTGCCCAGGTTGGTATTGGCAGACTGAAGGCAGATGGGAGACAGGGACATTTTATAAACAGTTCAGCTTTCACAAAAAGCATAACAAAACAGTTTCTTTTCCCAAGATTAGAGATGTAGCGAACTGTTCGCCGGCGAACTAATTTGCGCGAACATCGGGTGTTCGCGTTCGCGCACATTCGCGGACTTTTGCCGATGTTCGCCATTTTGGGTTCACCGCGGGTTTTTTTGGCGGTTTTTTTTTGCGTTATTTTTTGGCGTTTTTTTTTTTTTCGTTATTTTTTGGCGTTTTTTTTTTTGGCGTTTTTTTTTGGCGTTTTTTTTACAAAGTATTTTTCAGAGAAATTTTTGCTTGATCCCCCTCCTGCATGCCACTGTCCAGGTCGTGGCACCCTTTAAACAACTTTAAAATCAGTTTTCTGGCCAGAAATGGCTTTTCTAGGTTTTAAAGTTCGCCTTCCCGTTGAAGTCTATGGGGTTCGCAAAGTTCGCGAATATTCGCGAGTTTTGCCGAAAGTCCGCGAATGGGTCCACGAACATTTTTGGCGATGTTCGCTACATCCCTACCCAAGATCTCTGGGTTAAACGATGAAGTACGCTCACTCCTTGGTCTATATGGGTTTTCTGCCTTCATGACTCTCCATTTGCTACAACTCTCCAAAGAGACACTCTCTCACCAGTCAGAACATGGACTTTCACAACACCTGCTTCCCCACAGGTTGCTTCTTTTTTCACAGGACCTTGTCTAGTCCCTTGGCACTCTCTCAGGCTCCAGTCCTCTCTCACAGGGGTAACTGCCAGACCTGTGTCTCTTCTCTAGAAGTAAGAAAGCCCGTAGGTGTGGAAGCACCTCTTTTACAGGCAATAGCAGCTCTAACCCCCAGCTGCCACATTAACCAGGTGATATGGAAGGTTAACCCTTTGAACATCTGCAGGCCACAGAGTGCACCTAAAAGGCACATTTTAGGGCAGACAGGTGTGTGTTTAGATGCCACCCTGTCAAGACACATTAAATGGAACAATCCTACAAACTAGCTAGCAAATATTCATATTTGCTTTCTTCCTAATCCATAGTTTGCATGAGTGGCTTTATGGTGATTCCATTACTGGGTTAGCTGCATGCATCTGTTCTAGTAATGGTGGGCTTTGAAGTGTTATCCTTCATACAGCTGAAATTAAATTGTTAGCCTATTGATCTGTGGCTGTTAATTGGTTTAGTTGACTGGAGAGTTATAGCCGCGTAGAAGAACCTTGTGAAAGTGCGACCGACAGTTGTCTTTTGGTGCAATATATCATTGATAAAATATCAGTTTTGGAATCTCAATTTATGTGATGTGTTTTTCATCTCTAGCTTATAAATGAGTGTATTGGTGAAAAACATTTATATGATCAATGAATTGTCTTCCACCTTGCTCTCTCCTATATAAAGCAACATGTCTGACTGCAGCCCGGGATGCAGTATCATTTATGTACTGCTATTTTTCTTCTGTCCAATCTATAATCTGGGGAAGCACTCTGAGATAAATCATTAAAGTGTCCAATTCACTGTCTGCAGTACTTTACGCACTTCCTGCAGACTCAACAGCTGCCGCATTAAGATGTGAAAGGACCAGATCAGATTTCCTGCTTTCAGATTAATTATTAGCACTCTTTTTTTTTTCTTTTTTTTAATGGATAAACCAGGATGGGATGTTAATGGACTTTCTTAAATCAGATAATAAGTTCTATCACTTACCCACCCACACACACGCAGACACACTGTATGTATGTATTCATCTAACTTTCTATCCATCAACCGACAGATAAGATCTCCACTGAGCATTAATTTGGTGCAGTGTAACATAGAAGAATATCTGAGCTGTTCACACCATCGCGACTTATGTTTCTTCAATTAAGTCCCATTATTGATTTTGTTCAGTGTAGAGTCACAGATAACTGAGGAGATAATGAGTTCATTTTTAGTGGCTAAATGACCTTTCTCTATCTAATGTTTATCTTCCCTGTCTGTCTATCTATCTATCTATCTATCTATCTATCTATCATCTATCTATCTATCTATCTATCTATCCCTCTATCTATCCATCTATCTATCATCTATCTATCTATCTATCCGTCTATCTATCTATCTATCTACATCTATCTATCTATCTACATCTATCTATCTATCTATCATCTATCTATCTATCCATCTATCTATCCCTCTATCTATCTATCTATCTATCTATCTATCTATCTATCTACATCTATCTATCTATCTATTATCTATCTATCTATCTACCATCTACCTACCTATCTGTCTGTCTGTCTGTCTATCTATCTATCTATCTATCTACATCTATCTATCTATCTATCTATCTATCTATCTATCTATCTATCTATCTATCTATCTATCTACATCTATCTATCTATCATCTATCTATCTATCTATCTATCTATCTATCTATCTATCTATCTATCTACATCTATCTATCTACATCTATCTATCTATCTATCATCTATCTATCTATCTATCTATCTATCTATCTATCTACATCTATCTATCTATCTATCACCTATCTATCTATCTATCTATTCTATCTATCTATCTATCTATCTATCTATCTACATCTATCTATCTATCTATCTATCTATCTATCTATCTATCTATCTATCTATCTATCTATCTATCTATCATCTATCTATCTATCTATCACCTATCTATCTATCTATCCATCTATCTATCTATCTATCTATCTATCTATCTATCTATCTATCTATCTATCTACCTATCTATCTATCTATCTATCTATCTATCTATCTATCTATCTATCTACATCTATCTATCTATCTATCATCTATCTATCCATCTATCTATCTATCTATCTATCTATCTATCTATCTATCTATCTACATCTATCTATCTATCTATCTATCTATCTATCTATCTATCTATCTATCTATCTATCATCCCTCTATCTAATCATTATCTCATCCTCCCTGTCTATTCATCCAATTATCTTTTAAGCAATTATAGTTTGAGCTTTATACTTGGAAATTAGCTCATTTGTTGTTGAAGGCTAATATCACTAATAATCTTGTGCTAATGCCTTTTTTATAACAAATTGCTGAAGATATTTTGCCTCTATACTGAAGGAGATTCCTTAGTCGTATGACATGTGTGTGTAATTGTTTCCAGAAAACTGGCACATTCATAAGCGATCATTATCAATAGACTCATGCTGACTACATTTACTATCATATAAATCAGGGCATGTAGACTCATAAGGGACCTATAAATAAATAATAAGTGGGTGTTTCTTCTCAGCTAAATTATTGAATAGTCTCATGCAAACATAAATAATGTTATAGCACTGTCCAGACTCATAAGGGAACACAGAGGAAGCCCCTCTGGTCAAGTTCATGCTAGAAATAAAATGAATATGAATAAGCATGTTCAACCTCACAAACACAACACACAGCACTTTGCAATCTTCAGAAGTGTCCGTGACTAGTGATGAGAGAAATCTGTCCTGCCCCAAATCAGTTGCGAAACGACAAAAAAATGAGCAAAATGGTGAAATATTCGTAAAATATTGACGCGGCAGTGAATTTTTTGCTCCAAAAGTTCGTTTCACGAAACAATTTGCCAATGAAAAAATGTGGAATTTTGCTGCGAATCCATGCCTGGCAAAAACATTCGCTCATCCCTATCTGTAACAGTTGCCTGAGTTTCTGCTGTCAGCTGTGATAAGAAGCAGTGGGATGAGCAAGCCTTATTGGTGTGGCACAGGCCTGGGTGAAGGAATCTGCTCCCTTGCACCAGAAATCTGCGATGGACCTCCTTTATTGCATGAAATTTTTTTTTTTTTTTTATTATCTTCTATTTATTCTATTTTTATATGTTGCATTAATATCTTTGTACTTTTAGGCATTGCTTTATTATGGGGATTGCCTTACTGCGTCCTTGATACATAATATACAGTAAGCTTGACACTCAGGTCTCCATTCATGAGGGTTGTTATCCATTACATCAGAACATTGTTCCACTTTTTGTGGCTAAACAAAACAATATATGCTGGCTAGTCAGCTATTCTAAAATGTGTACCTTCATTAGTACAGGTATGGGATCCGTTATCCGGAAACCTGATATCCAGAAAGCTCCGAATAACAGAAAGCCTAATCAAATAATTCAGATTTTTAAAATGGATTTCCTTTTTCTCTGTAAAAATAAAACAGTGCTTTGTATTTGATCCCAACTAAGATATAATTAATCCTTACTGGATTGAAAATAATCCTATTGGGTTTAATTAATGTTTTATTTTTTTTTAGTAGACTTAAAGCAGGGGTCCCCAACCTTTTTTACTCGTGAGCCACAGTCAAATGTAAAAAGACTTGGAGAGCAACACAAGCATCATAAAAGTTCATGGAGGTGCCAAATAAGGGCTAAGATTGGCTATTAGGGGCCTCTATGCACACTATCAGCTTACAGGGGCTTTATTTGGTAGGAAAACTTGTTTTTATTCAACCAAAACTTGCCCCCAAGTCAGGAATTCAAAAATAACTCCCTGGTTTGGGGGCACTGAGAGCAACATCCAAGGGGTTGGGGAGCAACATGTTGCTCACGAGCCACTGGTTGGGGATCACTGACTTAAGGTATAAAGATCCAAATTGCGGAAAGACCCCTTATCCGGAATACCCTTGGTCCCAAGCATTCTGGATAATGGGTCCTATACCTGTATATTTGACCTTTAGTAGGAACAATGATTTTCTTATTAAATTGCTCATAGTTAAAATCAAAGCAATGTTTTATTTTATATAATGTATTTTAGCTTGCTGTTCTCCGTGGATTTTGGCTTTGGTGGTTTAGAAAGGAAATAGAGAGGTTTAGGGATAACTTTTGATACTTCAACTGAAAGTAAAAGCAAGAGAGTAAGAGAAAAAGATATTAGTCAGGGTTTTTCAGTTGACTGCAATTTTCAGAAAACAAAAAAATAGTGGCCTATTTAAAAGTTTGTGTGCACATTTAATGGAAAACTTGAATCTTGAAAACTTGCTTGCTTAAAAATATAAAAAATTGCAGCACAATTGCATTCTACTTTCTCTGTTCATTTTATTTTTATCAACATTAAAGAAAAAAACTAACAAAACTCGAATTGATAAAATTGCTTGAATTTTGCTGGGACAACTTCCATTGAATTCCTAATGAAGTCTCCAGCTTTTAGATGCAGAATTTTTACTTTTACAGGATTTCTTGTTTTCGTTTGCACTTAATAAATATCGACCGTTCAAGTCTTAGAAAGATTTGAATTTGTCAGCACTAACGCAAAAAAACTCCAATCGCATCTTGACTAATAAGTTGAAGTGAAATCATTTACAATCAAATACAGGGGCTGAGTAAAGAACGCTCGAGCCCAACAAACATGTTTTCTTTATTTGAATACCAGGCTTCGGGAAGATTGGGTTAAAAAACTTGGCATCTAAAACCTGCTGAGCTTTTTTCTTTTTTGTCGGAGAAAATAAAAACCCAATCTTCAAGAAGTGTAGGAACTCTTGGGTGGCTTTAGTATCCAAATACTCAAGCCTGAAGGCTCGACCATTCTTAGATCAGCTCCATATTGTTAAATAGTTAAAAAAGCAACTATCATATAGAATTTACAAACCAAACAAATGAGGAGATGAAGTCTTCTCTCCCATTGTCTACAAAATAAGAGAAAGTGCAGCCTGTTATGCAACATCCTAATAGAAAAACACAAAAACATCTCCATGTTCCCATAGAGTGGAGTTTGAGTAAACCTTCAGTTTTTTAACCTCTTCACTAGCAATCTTCCTCCCTTGGCCTAAATTCAAGAAGAAAGATAGTAACAGAGGGGAGTTTATATGATTCTGACACTGTAGCAGCATAATGGTCCAAATCCATCCTTAATACTCATTGCCAGTGGATTTGAGAACCTAATAATGAGGTTCTGTTTTCCAGCATATGACTTAAAGGAACAGTAACACCAAAAAATGAAAGTGTATAAAAGTAACTAAAATATAATATGCTGCTGCCCTGCACTGGTAAAAGTTGTGTGTTTACTTCAGAAAGTCTACTATAATTTATATAAATAAGCTGCTATGTAGCCATGGGGGCAGCCATTCAAAGGAGAAAAGGCACAGGCAGCTAGCAGTTAACAGATAAAACACTATTGTATTCTACAGAGCTTATCTGTTATCTGCTATGTAACCTGTGCCTTTTCTCCTTTTTTCCAGCTTGCATGGCTGCCCCCGTGGCTACACAGCAGCTTATTATATAAATTATAGTAGTGTTACTGTAGCAAACACACCAGTTTTACCAGTGCAGGGCAACAGTGCATTATATTTTTATTACTTTAAAGCTCTTTCATTTTTTGGTGTTACTGTTCCTTTAAGCCATGAATGCGTCAAGGTCCTGTTTGGAGTAAGCTGCCTACATAATAGAAAATGTCCATTGAACCACTTATTAGTTAATATGAGCAGGCCTACTTTGTGCCTTGATATATAAAATCTAGTTAATTAAATTAGTTAGTTAAATACTTTTCAATTAGTTAGGTATTAGTTAATTAGTTAGTTAAACACTTTTTCTTCCATCCATTTGTTGTCTGTCCCAACCATATAGTCTGTGCCTCAATATGCCAGCTACATGTTCGACATTGGTGGGTTCACTAACTCTCCTCTATCTCTATATATTTTTTGTGCCATCCATTTCCTACAAAATCCCCCCCCCCCCCTTCCCGCTTAATCAAGAACTACTGTTATTATCAGGATCCCAGAATTGGCATATGGCTCTGTTCTCAGCTCTATCTCAATAACGCAGATGCCTTTGCAGGATGATATATAAAATGGTATGATGTGGGATGTGTGAATAAAAGTTATTAATATATAAAACATATTTTGGTACTCTTATTTTATTAGTTACAGTGTCTAAGTGATGACCCTTCTGTATTCCAAAATCTGTCAGTTTTCTTGCACACTGCGTTGTGTCTGAGACCCGCAAATGCAAAGAATTGTGCCGATAGGTATACATGGAATAGGGTCATTTCGCTTTATTGAATCAGAGCGGAATCATTTACCTGAACATAATTATTATATACACATTGGTAATTAACAGCATCACAACTTACTGCTGTTTCCAAGTTTTTGCTAAAAGGGATTTTATATGAAGACAAAATTAAAATTCAAGATTACTAACTGACAAAAGTAAGCCTATGAATAAGTGTGCTTGGCATACGAAACGCGTTAGGCGTTCCTTCTTTTAATGCAACAATAAAGATTTGATTTTATGAGAGACCCCGGAGTCCGGAGCGCTTGGTGTCCACTACGTTTGAAATCGGCTTTTTTTCCCCTTCAGCTACGGGTTCGGGGCCCTGAGCACCCGGACCAGCCAGGGATACCGGTGAGCTATTTTGACTTGTACTGACTATGCTTGACCATTGTGTTCCTTGAACAGCATTTGCGATACGTCCGGGGTTTTTACACCCGGACCTCACTGTTTAGATTGGTACGGATTGTATTTTGTGAATTGGAGCATTTATTATCATATGCAGAGAAATTTACTTTTGTTTTTCGTTTTTGTTTTACTTTATATGATATATTATTATACATGGAATAGGGTCATTTTGCTTTATTGAATCAGAGCGGAATCATTTACCTGAACATAATTATTATATACACATTGGTAATTATCAGCATCACAACTTACTGCTGTTTCCAAGTTTTTGCTAAAAGGGATTTTATATGAAGACAAAATTAAAATTCAAGATTACTAACTGACAAAAATGATTACATTAGTAATGTACAATTAGACTATTACTTTAACTGTTCTCAAACCATAAAACATATTGCACTTTTTTTTATAGATGTCAATGGCTTGACTGGATATTGCAGCCTTGACTAAACTGCTGTTCTAAATACACAAGCTCCTTTTTGCTTTCCATTTTTAAACTGTAAGGGGTAAGAGCTGGTCTCCTGAAGGCATGAATTGACATCACCAATAGTGTGGCCGGCTGAACCTTGCACATAGGTTACATGTTGCAAAGGAACAAACGTTTCTACAACTGAAATAGGAAAGTGCCATATTGACATGAAAACACCATTAAATACACATAATCTTTACTTTTGGTAGACTCCAGCCACCTTATCTGGAAATCCTTGCACAATGAAATCTGGTTTGTATGGTGTGAAATATTCAGAGTCTTTTATTCCTATCATAAATGAAGACTTCACAGTCATAGAACATGGTTAAACTCTCTATGGGGCACATTTACTTATCCACTAACGCTCTGAGCATTCGTTCGATAGGTCAAATCATATTTTCCGCAACTTTTTCGTACCTTGCACGACTTTTTCGACACTTGCACGACTTTTTTTGGCTGTTTTGCGTCTTTTTTGGCACTTGCGCGTATTTTTTTGCGTGAAAAACTCAGATTTTTGCTGTTGTTTACAATCATTCGGTAAGAACATTTCCTGACTTTCGGATCGCCAATATGATATTATCATGACTAATGCGATTTTCTGAAATTTTCATTTCCAATCCAAATTTTTCCCATTCGGGATTCGAACTCGTGTTTTGATAAATCTTCCCCTGCGAGTTCTGATTCTGACACAGTTTAAGACGTTAATGGAGATTTATTATTAAATTTGCTTGATCAACTTTGCTTAGTACAGGTGAATAGTGATGAGCAAATTTTTTTGCGCGTCAAATTGGGCGTGGTCGCGGCAAAGAACCGCAGACAGCAAAAAATAGATGCGGGCAACAAAACAGACATGGGCAAAACAGACGCGGCTAACAAAAAATTCTTGCCATTTTGTGGATTTTATGGTGAAGCTAGTGATGAGCGAATCTGTCCCGCTTCGCCGAAAAATTCGTGAAACTGCGAAAATGACGCACGACTATATATACTATATATACATATATACATATATTTTGCCACTGCAACTATTTATTTTGATTCGCGGCGAATCCATGCCTGGCGAAACATTTCGCCCATCACTAGGCGAAGCGAAATGGGACAGATTCGCTCATCACTACAGGTGAATTAGAATACATGTTCTGGCACAGTTTTATATTTGTCTATACAAAGTGTTCCTGTTAATCCATAGGTCATTAAGAGAAATTGCTGACTGGCCATTCCACCGATTCTGATTCCATTCAGAGTGTACATGACTGGACCATCAGTCATGATCTTTTCTACCTTCAAAAAGAATTAAAACATGACACAAAGGTTATGGGAAATAATATGGAAACCTATGGTCAGCCTGACAGATAATGGTATATTTGGGAAGGTTAAATTGTCAGCAGAGTCACTAATATTTTAAAAGAAGCTGGGAAGCACAAGGAAAAGAATTTCTTCACCTCTTCAGTGAAATTAAAAAAAAAATATAAAAATCACACAAAATTGACAACCGTTAAGCAGTGACAGTAACGGCGACGCATCCCAAAATGAGAGCAAGGTGAGAAAACAAGTATTCTGGGTTAAGTTCCATCCATGTTTCACATAGAAGGAAAGTTGACAGTATATTTACATATAATCTCAATAGAAGAACCAGCATTTTGTGGGTGGCATTTTATTTAGTATCATTTTTTGATATCGGAAATGTCAATAGCCAATATTTATCTGTCATAGTTACCAGTTAGTTACAAGTTAAAGATGAACTTGAGGCAGAAAAAAGATAAAACAAATAATCTATAGAGGTATTTTTACTAAAATTTATGTTAAACCTACATGTAAAAAGTAAATACAATATAATGTACTGTTTCCCTGCACTGCTAAAAGTTGTGTGTTTGCTACAGAAACGCTACTATAGTTTATATAAATATGCTTCTGTGTAGCCATTCAAAGGAGAAAATGCACAGGTTACTTAGCAGATAACAGATAAGCTCTGTAGAATATCAAAGAATCTCAAAGTAAGTTCTGCCTGTGTAAAGCTGGCCATACATGTGGCGATCTGACGATGTTTCATGCGACCATTGGTCGCACGAAACATCGTCAGATCCGCCACACACCGTCAGGGCTGAAACAGCAGATAAGGAGGTAGAAACAATAGGATTTCTACCTCCTTCTGCCGATTCAGCCCTGACAGCAGATTTTGGTCAGGCGCCTTCTATGGCGCCCGATCAAAATTTTCTAACCTGGCCGATCGGCGAGTCGACCGATATCAGCAGCTTCCTGCGATATCGGTCGACTCGCCGACATGCCATACACGCACCGAATATCGTACGAAACGAGGTTTCATACGATAGTATCGGTGCGTGTATGGCCAGCTTTAGCCTGCATTCTTGATTGCATGAATGCTAGAGCTGATATGCACTGTTTGCACATGTAAATGTCACTGATGGAAAAGGAAAAATGGCAGCCAGGCAAAAGCTGCTATTTGTGATGCTGCTAAAATGTGATTGTGCTTATATATATATATATATATATATATATATATATATATATATATATATGGTAGTACAATGTAGGGTTTACATGTTCTTTAAAACCTGCTAGGGAACCAGTAGAAAGGTGACTGATGCTGAGAGGGTTAAGTTTTCCTCACCCTGGGCTGCATTAAGTGACTGTCATTCAACTTGTAGAACAATTAATATCAGTTAGAATCGCAGGAGTCAGATTGACTTTTTTTTCATACTAAGATATGAATCAGTAAAATCATTTTACGGCTTAGCCAGAGTGTTATGAATCAATGGATTTCATCTGAATTAATTTGCTCACCGGTAATCACAGACATAGGTGCTGGCTAAAAAGGCAGATGCACATATTGTAAACAATATCTAAAGGTCTATGAAAAATCAAGGACACTTCTATAGATTGTAAGCTCTATGGGGCAGGGACCTCCATCCTCTTGTGTCTTTTGACTAACTTATTGCAACTGTATTTATCTTGTATTTATCTGTATTTATTGTTATACTGTGTATTTATCTATTATTATCTTAATAACCCCCTGTTTGTATTAATGTATTCTACTGTACAGCGCTGTGTACATAAGTAGCACTTTATAAATAAAGATATACATACATACATACATACATACACTTCTAATAAATGCAGATTGCTGGGCTCGATTGACAAAAAAGGATTGCTTTTAAATGAAATGTAATTAATGACCTTCTTTTTGCTGGATTTTCTAGTTATGTTCCTAATTTTTCTAGTTATGTTCCTAATTTTTCACATAAGATTTTTAAAAGATTTTTTTTGTTATTGTAGCACTGAACTTATCTTGAAATGATCGTTTAAAAGTACGATTTGTCCATTAACAAAACAACCATTTCAAATGATATCGTTTAGTTAAAGCTAGGAAACCTACCTGCTTGTCCTACAAATAACTGGACAACGGGCAAATTTTATTGCTAATAGCAAAATTTTTTAAACCTGCCCTATCAGTTTACTGACCAATAGGGATGAGTGAATCTGTCCTGTTTCGCTTCACCGAAAAACGCGCAAATCTTTCAAACAATTTGCAAAACGGCGAAAAATTTTGTTGCTCGTTTTGCAAAAAAATCCACCATTGGCGAAACGCAGAAATTCGCCGCAAATCCATGTCTGGCAAAATTTTTCTCCCATCACTACTGACCAATGTTGGGTGCAAAATCGTCAAGTATATGAACTATCGGTGCCCACTAACCTTACGATAAAAGTTTTGTCAGCCGTATATGGCCACCTTAAAGAATGCTGTTGCATATAATGTAGCATATTGCTGTACAATATTATGTTTTTGAAGATCAGATTTACTTGAGTGGATACAGACCTGACTGTCTTGAACCCTCACAGGAGCTCCTAACCATACCAAACACGCTAACAACACCATTCTATAGATCAAATAAACATGCCAAGGCCCATTTATCAACATTCTCATTTTCGTGGTTTTATACGTTTTTAAAACCACAACTAAACTCACTTTCTCTAAAACCAAAATGAAAAAGTATGAATGAAAAAAAAATTGTCACACAAATAACAGTGTCAAAAGCCCCCCAAAAACCTCTAAACCCATGAAGCAAAGAAAGATCTTCCAGCTGTTAAAAAAGGACACCTGCCATTGGCTTATATATGATCTTGACAGCTTTTAGATGGAGTATTTTTGTTTTTGGGTTGCAGTTTTGTCACATAATAAATCACAAAAAAAGGTTTTAAATAAAATCTTAGTGTGAAAAAATATGAATCATATGAAGAAAAAACAAACATTAGTAAATGCCCCCCATAGAGGCTTTTTTTTAATCTAAAGTCAAGTTTTTTATTTACTTTTTTTCAAGTCGAATAAACTTGAATTTTTACCAAACTCAATTTTTTGGTTATTTATTCAAAAATGTAAATGTAAAATACTCAGTCGCATGATTTCAATGGGTCTACAAGCTCTGAAAACAATTAAAAAATTTTAAGAACTTAATTTGAAAAAAAAGCACATACATTTTGCCTAGGACCCATTGATGTCTATGTGAATTCTCAAGCCTTTACAAGGTGAATTTTTCCATACGAGTTTTCAAATATTTATTAAATGCGTTTGCGTTTTTGAAACCATAATTCAAATTCATGAGTTTTAGCGCAAATTTTTTTTTTTTAATCCCAGCTAAAATCCATATTTAAGCGTTTCTAATTAGCCACATAACTTGCTTGAAACGAACACAGAATTGATATATGATGGCTCTCTGAATGAAATAATGGGCAAAATGGTGGCAGTTGTGCCCCTTACTGGGAGCAGTTACCCCTAAGCACTGACGAGTGCAATGTAAGTGTGCCAAACCTTATGACAAGGTGCAGATTTTCAGGCGTTAGGGGACCCTGTACTGTTTGACTGTTTATGGTAGATGGTAAAGTCAGGGATCCCCAGTTCCTTGTGTGATACCCCAGTACTTGTTTATACAGTAGCTTGTGTGTCTTAATGATGCCATAGCTAGGAGGCCTTTAGAGGAGACCCAACTTCCACTGCATCAATATGTAGGACAGGTATGGGATCCGTTATCTGGATACCCGTTAGCCAGAAAGTTCTGAATTATGGGAAGACTATCTCCCATAGACTCCATTATAAGCAATAATTCTAATTTTTAAAAATGATTTCCTTCTTTTTTTTAATAATAAAACAGTACCTGTACTTGATCCCAACTAAGATATAATTACCCCTTATTGGGGGCAGAACAGCCCTATTGGGTTTATTTAATGGTTAAATGATTCCCTTTTCTCTGTAATAATAAAACAGTACCTGTACTTGATCCCAACTAAGATATAATTACCCCTTATTGGGGCAGAACAGCCCTATTGGGTTTATTTAATGGTTAAATGATTCCCTTTTCTCTGTAATAATAAAACAGTACCTGTACTTGATCCCAACTAAGATATAATTACCCCTTATTGGGGGCAGAACAGCCCTATTGGGTTTATTTAATGGTTAAATGATTCCCTTTTCTCTGTAATAATAAACAGTACCTGTACTTGATCCCAACTAAGATATAATTACCCCTTATTGGGGGCAGAACAGCCCTATTGGGTTTATTTAATGGTTAAATGATTCCCTTTTCTCTGTAATAATAAAACAGTACCTGTACTTGATCCCAACTAAGATATAATTACCCCTTATTGGGGGCAGAACAGCCCTATTGGGTTTATTTAATGGTTAAATGATTCCCTTTTCTCTGTAATAATAAAACAGTACCTGTACTTGATCCCAACTAAGTTATAATTACTCCTTATTGGGGGCAGAACAGTCCTATTGGGTTTATTTAATGGTTAAATGATTCCCTTTTCTCTGTAATAATAAAACAGTACCTGTACTTACATAGTAACATAGTAACATAGTAAGTTGGGTTGAAAAAAGACATACGTCCATCAAGTTCAACCATAATGCCTATACCTAACCTGCCTAACTACAAGTTGATCCAGAGGAAGGCAAAAACCCCATCTGAAGCCTCTCTAATTTGCCTCAGAGGGGAAAAAATTCCTTCCTGACTCCAAGATGGCAATCGGACCAGTCCCTGTATCAACTTGTACTAAGAGCTATCTCCCATAACCCTGTATTCCCTCACTTGTACTGAGAGCTATCTCCCATAACCCTGTATTCCCTCACTTGTACTGAGAGCTATCCCCCCTACCCCTGTATTCCCTCACTTGTACTGAGAGCTATCTCCCATAACCGTGTATTCCCTCACTTGCTAAGAATCCATCCAGCCCCTTCTTAAAGCTATATAATGTATCAGCCAGTACGACTGATTCGGGGAGGGAATTCCACAACTTCACAGCTCTCACTGTAAAAAATCCTTTCCGAATATTTAAATGGAACCTCCCTTCTTCTAAACGGAGTGGGTGCCCTCGTGTCCGTTGGAAGGACCTACTGGTAAATAAAACATTAGAGAGGTTATTATATGATCCCCTTATATATTTATACATAGTTATCATGTCACCTCTTAAGCGCCTCTTCTCCAGTGTAAACAGACCCAACTTGGCCAGTCTTTCTTCATAACCGAGACTTTCCATACCCTTTACCAGCTTAGTTGCCCTTCTCTGGACCCTCTCTAGCTCAATAATGTCCCGTTTGAGCACTGGAGACCAAAACTGAACAGCATATTCTAGATGGGGCCTTACCAGTGCTCTGTAAAGGGGAAGAATAACCCCCTCCTCCCGTGAATCTATACCCCTTTTAATACAGCTCAGAACCTTGTTTGCCCTTGCAGCTGCTGCCTGGCATTGCTTGCTACAGCCAAGTTTATTATCTACAAGGACTCCAAGATCCTTCTCCATTATGGATTTGCCTAGTGCAGTCCCATTAAGGTTATACGGGGCTTGCATATTTTTACATCCCAGGTGCATGACCTTACATTTATCCACATTAAATCTCATCTGCCACTTAGCTGCCCAGATTGCCAGTTGGTCAAGATCCTGCTGCAGGGATGTCACATCCTGGATAGAATTGACTGGTCTGCAGAGTTTTGTGTCATCTGCAAACACTGATACATTACTTATAATACCCTCCCTAAGTCATTTATGAACAAATTAAACAAAAGTGGACCCAGTACAGAACCTGAGGGACCCCACTGAGAACCTTACTCCAAGTAGAGAATGTGCCATTAACAACCACCCTCTGTACCCGATCCTGTAGCCAGTTTTCTATCCATGTGCAAACGACTTCACTAAGACCAATAGACCTTAGCTTAGAAAGCAGTCGTTTGTGGGGAACGGTATCAAATGCTTTGGCAAAATCCAAATAGATTATATCTACTGCATCCCCACTGTCCAAGCTTCTTACTTACCTCATCATAAAAAGCAATTAAATTGGTCTGACATGACCTGTCCTTCATAAAGCCATGCTGATTACTGCTCATAATGCCATTCTCCACTACATAATTTTGAATGTGATCCCTTAACAAGCCTTCAAATAACTTGCCCACCACGGATGTCAAACTTACAGGCCTATAATTGCCAGGCTGAGATCTTATTCCCTTTTTAAAATATGGGAGTGACATTCGCCTTCTTCCAATCACTAGGTACCATACCTGATGAAAGAGAGTCTGAGAATATCAGAAACAAGGGCCACTGCAATTCTGCCCCTAGCTCTCTCAGTACCCGAGGGTGTATTCCATCTGGCCCAGGTGCCTTGTTTACATTTATCGTGTGTAACCCTTTAAGCACCATATCCTGTGCCAACCACTGTGTAGTTGGAGCTGAGGCAACAGTGAAGCTATTGGGTGAGACTTGGCCCACTGGCTCCTCTACTGTATACACAGAAGAAAAGAACTGGTTAAGCACATCTGCCTTTTCTGTATCCGCTGTAACCATATTGTTATTATAACTCAATGGGGCCACACCCTCAACCTGCATCTTTTTACTATTAATATACTTAAAAAACTTTTTGGGGTTAGTCTTGGCCTCGGCCGCGATGCGCTCCTCATTTTCTATCTTTGCCTTCCGGATTGCTGTTTTACAACACTTGTTATAGTGTTTATATTCATTAAACGCAGCTACTGTCCCTCTGACTTATATTTCTTAAAAGCTTTCCTTTTTTTCCCTATTAACTTCTTTACCTCAGAGTTAAGCCACATAGGGTGATTCTTAACACTTCTACTTTTTCTTATTAATGGATGAATTGAGAACAGTAATGATTTAATATCATTTTAAATGACAACCATTTCTGCTCTGTATTTTTATCAGAAAACATAATGCCCCAATCTATGCCCTGAAGCGCTGCCCTTAAGGAGCTAAAATTTGCCTTCCTAAAATTCAGTGTCTTTGTTGCCCCCGTGTAAATTTGTTTCCTGCACCAAACATCAAATGAAAATAACATTATGGTCACTATTACCCAGGGGTTCAACCACTTGCACATTTGCTATACGTTCAGGGTCATTAGAGATCACTAGATCTAGTATAGCATTGTTCCTGGTTGGCTCCTCAACAACCTGTGACATAAAGTTGTCGTGCAGCAAGTTTATAAACTTGTTCCCATTTACTGTCCTGGCAGTACTATTGCCCCAGTCAATATCAGGGTAATTAAAATCCCCCATTATTATCACTTGCCCCAAACTAGCAGCCTTTTCTATTTGCAACAGGAGCTGGGCCTCCTCCTCTTCGCTTACATTAGGGGGTCTATAGCATACCCCTACAATTAGCTTGGTAGATTCTTTACTATCTGTGAGAAGCTCAACCCATAAGGATTCAGCTCCCTCTGTTACCCCCATCACTTCCTCCTTAATATTTGCTTTTAAGTCGTGGCTTAATGACAGACACACTCCTCCTCCTTTCCTATTGCCCCTGTCCCTCCGAAACAATGTATACCCCCCAATATTAACAGCCCAGTCATGAGACTCATTCAACCAAGTTTCAGCAACACCAATCACATCATATTTCCGCTCCAACGCCAGTACCTCCAGCTCTCCCATTTTTACCAGTCAGACTCCTTGCATTGGTAAACATACATTTAATACTGGTTCCGGCGTGAGAATGACGTGTAAACAACTTATGGGCCTCCCTGCCATTATCAGTATCCCGAAGCAAGTCTCCTCCCCAATTTTCCTTACTATGCCCACTACCTCATCTATCCTGTCTACCACAGAATTTCCCGCTGCACCCTCCCCCCCACTCCTAGTTTAAAATCTCCTCCAACCCTCTAGCCATCTTTTCCCCCAAAGCAGCTGCCCCATCATCATTGAGGTGCAGCCCATCCCTGGCAAAGAGCCTGTAGCCGATTGAGAAATCAGCCCAGTTCTGGAGAAACCCAAAGCCCTCCTCCCTGCACCAATCTCTCAGCCACGCATTAATCTCCCTGAGCTCCCGCTGCCTTCTTAATGTTGCTCGTGGCACAGGTAATATCTCTGAGAAAATTACCTTGGAAGTCCTCGCCCTCAACTTCGCACCTAGCTTTTTAAAATCGTTCTTGAGGACTTCCCCCCCTCCTCTAACTTTGTCATTGGTACCTATGTGTACCAAGACCGCCGGGTCTTCCCCAGCCCCTCCCAACAATCTGTCCACTCGTTCCACCACATGCCGAACCCTAGCACCAGGCAAGCAACACACAGTTCGGCATGTAGGGTCTTTGCGACAAATTACCCTATCCACCTTTCTAATAATTGAATCCCCTCAACTATAACCTGCCTTCCCTTCCTAGCACTACTCCCCCCACCTGTATTAGAGGTGCCGGCTCCCAGGGTGCTCTGAGAGTCAGCCTGCTCCATACACGCCAGCTCAGAGCTGCCTTCCCCAGCATCTTCACCTAACGCGGGCAAATCTGTTGGTTTGTACAAGCTTTGAACCAGCCCCCCTACCCTTGTGTCCCCTACTGCCCTCTTAACTGTTACAAATTTGTCTCCCTCATTAACCTCCACTGTCCCTTCTCCCCCCCCCACTACACCGGCCCCTGCCAGTGGTTGCTCAGTGAGCCTCCTGTTCTCCCCATGTTTGCAGCTGCCCTCAGTGCTGCCAGTTCCCCCCCTTAGATTCTGCACCTCAGATTCCAAGAGAAAACCCACCTGCATCTCTCACAAGTAAATGCTGCATGGAACTGCTGCTCCAGGACCACATACATGCGACAAGATGCACACTGAGTAACACCAGCAATCATACTGCAACTCATATTGCAACTGGGTACTTACAGTCTCCCGAGTGCAATCCCTTGTATAGTGCCTTTTAAGTTTCAAACGCCTTTTTTGTTTTAAACGCCTGCTATACACTTAAATTTACATGCAACACTTTAGATTACATGCAAAACTCGCTAGCAGCTCCCAAACTCGCTGTGCAGTCAGAAACTTATTGAGGTTCAAACCAAACAGCCAAATGTCTGTTGAGAATTTACCAGATTTACTCCACCCCCTTAATTAGTATGCTCAATCAGCCAGGTAGCACTTACAAGTCACACTTGATCCCAACTAAGATATAATTACCCCTTATTGGGGCAGAACAGCCCTATTGGGTTTATTTAATGGTTAAATGATTCCCTTTTCTCTGTAATAATAAAACAGTACCTTGTACTTGATCCCAACTAATATATAATTACCCCTTATTGGGGCAGAACAGCCCTATTGGGTTTATTTAATGGTTAAATGATTCCCCTTTCTCTGTAATAATAAAACAGTACCTGTACTTGATCCCAACTAAGATATAATTACCCCTTATTGGGGGCAGAACAGCCCTATTGGGTTTATTTAATGGTTAAATGATTCCCTTTTCTCTGTAATAATAAAACAGTACCTGTACTTGATCCCAACTAAGATATAATTACCCCTTATTGGGGCAGAACAGCCCTATTGGGTTTATTTAATGGTTAAATGATTCCCTTTTCTCTGTAATAATAAAACAGTACCTGTACTTGATCCCAACTAAGATATAATTACCCCTTATTGGGGCAGAACAGCCCTATTGGGTTTATTTAATGGTTAAATGATTCCCTTTTCTCTGTAATAATAAAACAGTACCTTGTACTTGATCCCAACTAATATATAATTACCCCTTATTGGGGCAGAACAGCCCTATTGGGTTTATTTAATGGTTAAATGATTCCCCTTTCTCTGTAATAATAAAACAGTACCTGTACTTGATCCCAACTAAGATATAATAACCCCTTATTGGGGGCAGAACAGCCCTATTGGGTTTATTTCATGTGTAAACAATTTTTTAGTAGACTTAAGGTATGGAGATCCAAAGTACAGAAAGACTCCTTGATCTTGAAAACCCCATGTCCATTCTAGGAGTCCATTCTCTAGGGTTGGGGCTCAAAGCACAAGAAGCAGGGCAAAAAGCAAAAAACATGAACCGGCTAATTTCTTTGGCCGTAAGTATAATAACTTATTCTTTATATCTACACAGTATAAAACATATTACTTTCCATTACCTTCTATACTCCAGCATCTGAAACTTACCATTTTTAACATTTGGTCTCTAAAAGGAGTTTCCTTTGTGGGTGCTCGCTCCCATCCAGCGTCCCAGTTCACCTCATTTCGTGACAACAGCATGGAATCTGGGCTGACGCTAATCTAGACAGACAGTCGCAGCTCATAAAAGAATTATCACTGCTAATCAAATCAGAGAGGAAACTTACCACGCTGCATCGTTGGAGACATTTCACTTCCTGAATATTTCATGGGATGAGGTCTGTGGACAGAAGCAGAACATTATCTACAGCTGCATGTTGCGTGCAAATATTTACTTAAACACTCGTGTGCGGTCAGGCTGATGTGTAGCAACACTATTAAGGTTGGAGTGATCCCTATAAATAATGGTAATTACATCTGGCAGCACTTTTAGTGGGTTAGAAAGGCTTAGAGTCAACCCCGTCGAATTGCCTATGCTCTCCTTCGCTGCATGATTAAATGGGCAATGTGCCACAGGAAATTTGATGCATGCTAGATGACAAATGTCTGTTTTGGCTGCTGCGAATTGAACTGAATTGTTGTTCTGAAGAAACATCAAAACACAATCAAGGGCTGACATCAAACCCGAGAGCCAGGAGAATTCCTCAGGCAAGAAGGTCTGAACTCGAAAGTACAATAAACAAATGTGCGGAATCATCACATGCTGAAACACCAGTTCATTTGTACTGGCTTAGAAATAACACTTCCTTCCCACTTTGTACAGTTAATTTTGCCTCCTATTCTTTTTGTTTTTAACTGCGCCGTATGAAAGAGCAATATAGTCAAATGAGGGAAATAAGGCATTCGCCTGGAGGGAATTGAGCTACGGGATCAAATTAAGCCGCAACGACGAGTAGTTTGGGGGGGAAGTTGTGTATGTAAAACATGTAAATATGAAATTCACTTTTCCTTTGAAAGCAGCGAGTTTAATACGTTAAAAAGGTTTGGGGAAAGGCAATTAAAAAAAATAAATAAAAAATAAGGAAAGAGTTGCATAAACGGCAGATTTCGTCCTGTCTCAGCAGACTGTAAATTTGATCACAATGAAATGTATGCAGCTTGTTTTTTTTGCTTTTATTGCTTACACGGTATCTTATAAAGCGAGCGAGGAACAAAACATAAGGGAAAGAAAATCATTGATGGAGATTAACCTGTTTATTAGATGACAAAATACATGGAATTATATTGATAAAGGGACCTTATTGATTTATGCAACCTTAGGACCTGGGGTTTTCTGGATAAGTGGTCTTTCCATAATATAGATCTCAATACTAGTGATGGGTGACGTTTTTCGTCAGGCATGGATTTGCAGCGAATTTCTGCATTTCACCATCGGCAAATTATTCTGCAAAACTTCATCAAAATTCTGGAGCAAAAATTCACGGTCCCCTTAAAAAAAGACACGTCTGCATCAAAAAAGGGCATGGACTTTTCCCAAAAAAGGTGCGGTCGTGTTAAAATAGGCACAGTCAAAAAAAGGTGAGCGCAAAGAAAAGTGTCAAAAAAGCACATGCCGCCGGCATTTTGTGAATTTCTCCATTTCACTGATTTTCCAAAATTTCACAAATTTTTGGCTGAAATGAAATGGAACAGATTAGCTCATAACTTCCCAATACTTCAGGGCCCACTTATCAAAGTACGATTGGTTACGATTACAAAAAAATCGTATTTTTTCTCATTTTTAAAACTGTGCGTATTTTCGTTAATTTCCACTACTTTTCCGTAGCTTGCGACAATTCTTGCGACAAAATTGTAATTTTGGGCTTTGCGACAATTCGTGCGACAAAATCGTATTTTTTGAGGTTTGCGACAAAATTGTAATTTTGGGCTTTAGGACATTTCGTGCGACAATTTGTGTGACAAAATCGTATTTGTCACAACAACTACGAAAGTTCAGAAATTTTCAGATTGAAATGTAAAGAATCGTATTTCGTGATTCGGATTCGTACTTTAATAAATGGACCCCTTTGTCTACTAAAAAATTAATTAAATCCAATAGGATTAATTTGCCTCTTATTGGGATTGATTGTATTTTAGTTGGGATCAAATACAAAAGTACTGTTTTATTATTACAGAAAAATAAGGAATAATTTTAAAACATTTGCATTATTTGATTAAAAAGAGTCTATGGAAGACGGTCTTCCCATAATTTGGAGCTTTCTGGATAACGTGTTTCTGTATAACGGATCCTATACCTGTAGAACTACCACAAGTACCACAACAATTCCGTTGGATTTTTTTATCAAGAAATGATGTCTTAAAGATATTGTGGATTTTGTCTGAAAAAATTGGGGTTACAACTGACAACACAGGAAGAGAAAAACAAGACACAGCCAATGTATACAAAGCATTCTCATTCTATAAAATAAGCTGGCCTAATAATGCCTCTAGGTGGCTATTGTTGACCGCAGTTACATACTATGATAGAGCTGGGTCACTGCATATTTGTTTTGAGCAACTAAAATCTACCCCGAACACCCTAGAGGTGATTGCTCAAAATACAAAAACAATTATGTAGTTGATGGTCCCCTTAGGACAAGGCTGATTGTATGTTTGCATTTTAAATATATCTGATCATTCATCCAACAGACTCAAAATTGAATTAGTGTCAGCAGTCCATCACCAAGCTACACATTATCTGATTCCTCCATCTATCACACAGTAGATTTAAATGCAAATATGTGGCTTGATGTATAAGAGTGAGGAGGGCCCCCACATTGGTTTATCTGTTGCTTTATAAAGCCATGTAAGTGGCCACCATATGTCACTGTGTCTGTTTAGCCTTTAGATGAGGCTTCTTTACAAGAGGTGCTCCCATTCACATGAATAGATGATAGATGATAGATAGAAAGAAAGAAAGAAAGAAAGAAAGAAAGAAAGAAAGAAAGAAAGAAAGAAAGAAAGAAAGAAAGAAAGAAAGATGATAGATAGATGATAGATAGATGATAGATGATAGATAGATAGATGATAGATAGATGATAGATAGATAGAAAGAAAGAAAGAAAGAAAGAAAGAAAGATGAAAGATGATAGATGAAAGAAATAAAGAAAGAAAGATGATAGATAGATGATAGATAGATGATAGATAGATAGATAGATAGATAGAAAGAAAGAAAGAAAGAAAGAAAGAAAGAAAGAAAGAAAGAAAGAAAGAAAGAAAGAAAGATGATAGATAGATAGATAGATGATAGATAGATAGATAGATAGATAGATATAGATAGATAGATAGAAAGAAAGAAAGAAAGAAAGAAAGAAAGAAAGAAAGAAAGAAAGAAAGAAAGAAAGAAAGAAAGATGATTGATAGATAGATAGATAGATGATAGATAGGTGATAGATAGATAGATAGAAAGAAAGAAAGAAAGAAAGAAAGAAAGAAAGAAAGAAAGATGATAGATAGATAGATAGATAGATAGATAGATGATAGATAGATGATAGATAGATAGATAGATAGATAGATAGATAGATAGATAGATAGATGGATAGATAGATAGATGGATAGATAGATGGATAGATAGATAGATAGATAGATGATAGATAGATGATAGATAGATAGATAGATAGATAGATAGATAGATGATAGATAGATGATAGATAGATAGATGGATAGATAGATGGATAGATAGATAGATGATAGATAGATGATAGATAGATAGATAGAGAATAGAATGACCAATGGCAAGATGTTTTATTGATTTATGGGAAAAAGAAATGAAAAACTATTTACAAAGAGGTCATAGTTCCCTTTAAAATATCACTGTAATTATCAAACTAGAAAGAAAAATGCTGCAGAAAACAATAAGCAATATTGATTGAAAATGGATATATAGTGATATGATGTACTGGCTATATCCGCACAAAGCATTTCCTTACCTGTTCATTGATATATGTCGTAAGCTGAAGATTTAAAAAAAACAAAAAAAAAAAAAAAACCTTACCTATTATTATAGATGTTTTGGGGGGATTAAATATTAAAAAAAAAAAATGGTTTTACTGTTCCTTTAAATCAAAAGGTATTGGTATTAGCCAATGTCTCCTGGAAAACCAAATAAGCCTAACAGACTCAAAATGCAAGAATGAGTGTGATGACCAGAAATGCACTGGCATACAGATAGATAATGTAGATAAGTGGTTATGGGTTATTTTTTAATTTAAAAAAAAAAATATCAAAATTGTCAAATCCGTTATGAAAAACCCAGTCACCTGAAAATGTGAAAAACAACTTGAAATGTAATTTCGAACTAAAACAAGTCTAACTAAAAAGTAATCATAGTGCAGGTATAGGAGTGATGATATGGAATGCCTGGGGCCTGGGGTTTCCCAGATAAGGGATCTTTCCTTAATGGTTTATTATTTCAAAGAAAATCATTTTTTTTTAAAAATTAGAATGAATTGTGGAGATGGCTTTCCTGTAATTTTGACCTTTCTGGATAATACATATACATTACCTGTATTATTATAACCTGCTTATAAAGAGTTAACCCAGTAATTAATATTACCACTAAGCCTTTTCTTCTGGAGCACTGGTTAAAGCCGTGTTTCACTAATTTATGACTTATGTCAGCTGAAATAATCTTTATTTTCCTTCTCCAATATGTGTTTAATCAAAGATGTTTTGCATAATAGGATACAGCCGTCAACTTTTAATTTGTTTTGAACAATAATTATGTGGTGTAATATTTTTATTGATTTTATACAGCAATAGCATGATGAACAGAATGCAGTTTTGCACAAAAAAAAAATATATATATACTGTATATAATATATAACAGAGATCATAATGGTGCACGCCACTAACAAAAAATACAACCTGGGTGCAAGAGCCATATAAACTAAAATATTGCAGGAGTAATGCCAGCACACACAGGGTTTCATACAAATAAACATAGCAAACCTGTATATATATATAGTATGTAAACAAAATTACACTTAGAGCATTGACAACATTGGGCATTAAAAACAAAGAATAACAGTGTGTTCTAGAGAAAAAAAAAAGTAAATTAAGAATATTGGAATATTAATAATACGATTATGATTCCAATAAGGGGTAATTATATCTTAGTTGGGATCAAGTACAGGTACTGTTTTATTATTACAGAGAAAAGGGAATCATCTAACCATTAAATAAACCCAATAGGACTGTTCTGCCCCCAATAAGGGGTAATTATATCTTAGTTGGGATCAAGTACAGGTACTGTTTTATTATTACAGAGAAAAGGGAATCATTTAACCATTAAATAAACCCAATAGGGCTGTTCTGCCCCTAATAAGGGGTAATTATATCTTAGTTGGGATCAAGTACAGGTACTGTTTTATTATTACAGAGAAAAGGGAATCATTTAACCATGAAATAAACCCAATAGGGCTGTTCTGCCCCCAATAAGGGGTAATTATGTCTTAGTTGGGATCAAGTACAGGTACTGTTTTATTATTACAGAGAAAAGGGAATCATTTAACCATTAAATAAACCCAATAGGGCTGTTCTGCCCCCAATAAGGGGTAATTATATCTTAGTTGGGATCAAGTACAGGTACTGTTTTATTATTACAGAGAAAAGGGAATCATTTAACCATTAAATAAACCCAATAGGACTGTTCTGCCCCCAATAAGGGGTAATTATATCTTAGTTGGGATCAAGTACAGGTACTGTTTTATTATTACAGAGAAAAGGGAATCATTTAACCATTAAATAAACCCAATAGGGCTGTTCTGCCCCAATAAGGGGTAATTATATCTTAGTTGGGATCAAGTACAGGTACTGTTTTATTATTACAGAGAAAAGGGAATCATTTAACCATTAAATAAACCCAATAGGACTGTTCTGCCCCCAATAAGGGGTAATTACCATAAATCTTAGTTGGGCTCAAGTACAAAGTATTGTTCTACTATTACAGAGTAATGATTAGCGAATATTTTTGGCAAGCATGGATTCTCTGAAAATTTCCCGCATTTCGCCATTGGTGAATTATTTTGTTAAACTTTACCGAAAATTCGCTGCAGAAAAATTTGTTACATGTCCCCTATGGGTGGGGGATATTGGGCGAATTCGGGCTAATTCGGTTGTTTGGCCAAAAGATCGAATTAGAACGATGGGCATAGGCGTTCGGGGACCGCACCAATGAGCTGATGCGACCCCCAATAAGACTACATTTTTTAACCTGCCCGATCGATATCTGCCCAATTTCAGGCCAGATATCGGTCGGGCAGGCCCGTCGGTAGTGCCCCTATACTGCCTGATAAGCTGCCGAATCGGTCTAAGGGACCAATATCGGCAGCTAGAATCGGCCCGTGTATGGGGACCTTTACAGAGATAAAAGGAAATAATTTCTAAATAATTTTTAGAACCAACAAGTTAATAATGTCAAAAACCTGATGGTTGCAGTTCAAGTGGAGAATAAGCTTTATTTTCCCCATGTAAAAGTTAGGTCTGCTCTCAACGATGGAGGCCTGTTCAGATATAGAAAGTACTGAAAGCTCAGTATGTTTTTGTAGTGAATATTTCTACGTTTTTGCTGAGTAGGTTCAACATAGAACAGAACTGAGCCAAAAATTGATGGTTCTTTAGTTTAAATAAAGTGCAATTTATGTCTGAATTGCGCACTTTACACAGATAAAATGAAAATATATGATTGATAGAAAAATAGAAAGATGATAGAGAGATACAGGTAGATAGATGATAGATAGATGATAGATGATAGATAGATGATAGAGAGATAGATAGATAGATAGATAGATAGATAGATAGATAGATAGATAGATGATAGATAGATAGATAGATAGATAGATAGATAGATAGATAGATAGATGATAGATAGATAGATGATAGATAGATAAATAGATGATAGATAGATAGACAGATAGATATATAGATAGATAGATAGATAGATAGGAAAAAACTATATTTTCAAGGTAAATGATGCATGAAAATGACATAAAATTTACTTTGCGATGAATAATGAAGAGAAATACTTAGCGTATTCTAAACAGAAGGTTTTCATTAAAAAAAAACCACACACAATTTACATTTTCCACATGAGGAGGTGGAATGATTGTCTGAAGTCAATATTCTTTTCCAGGTATTTTAATCATCACTTTATTTCATTGTAATGTAATGGAATACAAACACATACAAACGCACACGTCTCCTAGATAGCTCTCAGCTCAACTACACTAACAATTTATTTGCATTGCTGAAATCTACATATTACAGCCATGGGTCACTTAGCAGCAAAAATGTATTTATTGATATTATGTAATATTTTCCCATTTATTCCTCTCCAAACCTATAGTCATACAGACCAAGCTGTGGGAAATCTCATATAAAATGATGTAAATAGCAAATAAAGCAGCGTTGTTCTGGAATTTACTTTACTTCTGAAAACTGACACTGTTTCTATTTCCTTTGTGGCCCCTGGCAGCAGTGGGAAGGCAAAATTACATTGCACTTAAGGAGTTTTTAGCTCTGCAATATCATATACATTGTGCTACCTTGTTAGAGAAGCTCCTTTCCACTATGCTACAATTGTTATTCATAGGCAAAAAGGTTCCCATGTTGCCAATTCCTTCCAAACACAGAGCCCTGACAGCAATGTAGATAGACAGAGGGAGGGCTTCAAAACAAAAAAAGGCAAAGGGCACGTTGGCCTTTTTCTGTGTATTTTTTCCAGCACAAAAACAATATATATATATATATATATATATATACACATAGATTCTACTGCAGAGACACTGCGCACTCCGTAGTCAGTTAATCCAATTTATCGTTCCATAAAATCACATTGACGTTTCGGCCCTGGTCTAGGACCTTAATCAAGATGTTCTAGATGGTCCTAGACCAGGACCGAAACGTCAATGTAATTTTATGGAACAATAAACTGGATTAATTGACTACAGAGTGTGCAGTGTCTCTGCAGTAGAATGTCTAGTTCAGCTACATGCAGCACCCGAAACTGTACCAGAAGAAAAAGTCTTTTTCATCCCTATGTAATTGATATCTATACATAGATATACAGTAGGTCAGAATTGTCTGGGCAGCTTATACATATAGAAAACGCTTTAAACAATAAGCAAAGCTTGTTTAAAAAGAATCTCTAAAATTACTCAGTACAGCCCCCTGAATTGCATACATTTCCCCCTGCATCCATATTTATTCTGTTTCTCTATTACAGCCAGTTCAATTGCAGCTCTTTTTGTTACTTCATTGTCTAGCGTGAAGCTCCATCCCCTTTTGCTTTCTGAGCACTCCTCTCTCTGAATATGAAGATCTCAAAG
Organism: Xenopus tropicalis; assembly: GCF_000004195.4. Lineage (NCBI taxonomy): Eukaryota > Metazoa > Chordata > Amphibia > Anura > Pipidae > Xenopus > Xenopus tropicalis. Next base: position 21,439,306 of record NC_030678.2, read on the forward strand.
AGGTGCCAACTGTGCATGCCTCACTGATTTTTATTGGAGCAGAGGCAGAGAGCCAGTAGGCACCCCTTCATAGTTGGAGAGAGCTTCATGCTAGACAAGGAAGTTAGTAAAAGAGATACAGTTCAGCTGCTTGTAATAAAGAAAGAAAATGAATCTGCATGGTTATGTAATTCTAGGGACTATACAGAGTAATTCCAGGGGATTTCAAAATAAAAGACTTACTTATCCGTTAAGTAAGATTTTATTAGCACATGTCTGGACAGGATTTGTCTTGTTTAGCTATTAGAGTAGAAGATACAAGAACTTTTTACATAAAAAACTGTATAAAGTCTACACCTTCTATGTGACAGCAAAAAAAACAGTGCTATTAATTCTTCTGCAATAAATTGACATACCAGAAATGCTGTCTGTTAATTTTTTTTTAATATAACAATCAGCTTAATAAGCAGGCATATTTCTATTCGGATAATCACAAAAAGAATGTTATTTGGGAGAATGGCTTAGTACTAGTGATGAGCAAATCTATTCCATTTCGCTTCGCCGAAAAATTCGCGAACCTTTCAAAAGATGCGCAAAACGGAGAAAAATTCGCAAAGCGGTTAAAATGTCGTGCGACAAAAAAAATTGTCGCCCGCGGCTATTCTTTTGTCGCCTGCAGCTATTATTTTGTCGCGTGGCTATTGTTTCATCGCCCGCGGCTATTATTTTGTCGTGCAGCTATTATTTCGTCGTCTGCGGCTATTATTTTGTCGCCCGCGGGTATTATTTTGTCACGTGGCTATTCTTTTGACGCCCGCGACTATTCTTTTTTGACGCCGGCGACAATTTTTGGACGTGCGCCGAATTTTTCCACAGCAAATTTTTTCATCCGTTTCAGGAAACAATCCGCCAATGGCGAAACGCGGAAATTCGCCGCAAATCCATGCCTGGCGAAACATTTCGCCCATCACTACTCAGTACTACACCTTTTTATTAACTACTCCAGTAAAAAAGTATTGTTGAATTTCATAGAAAATAAGGCCTCATCAAAACTGCAGACTCCTTCGGACAGGCTGTGTGATTGGTCGGGTTTTACATGTATTTTCATGAAAGTCCCATTTGTACAGTATGTTAACACTGGGGACTGACAAACTGTGGAACCAGAGAAATGTGATTATAAAAAGACATGTATTAACATGATATGTGTTATGTGTTAGATTGTAATTCACTACTAGAGGTGTAGTCTGTGGTGTGATGGAGAGAATATAAAAATGCCATTGTGTGAAAATAAAAAGTAGAATTTTATTTGATGGTTTTATTTTTAAAGATCACAATGTATTTGTCATTAGGATCTGACTAGAGATGAGTAAAAGCATTCCATATTTTTTTAATTTATACAATGATAATTATTTTATAAAATATTATATTTTATTGAATAAAAAGGCCAGTAATGTACTTTCATTAATAATTAAGGTTTTGTTTTTGCCTGAAAACAATGCATAGGGGCCAGTGAATAAGGGCAGCAGTTTAATTCTTTTTAGCAACATTCTCCTGACAGGAAAATATTGACCAAATGAAACATTTATCAAAAGAGACAAAAGCCTGAGCTGATCCTTACTTCCTTATGAAAATACCATGTGGGGAGAGAGAATTTGTACAATTATTTTCTGAATTCTTAAACATTTGAAAGCTCATTCTACACTCTGATTTTCGTGGTTTTAGAGATTTTGAAACCATGATTAAACTCATCTCCACTAAAACCACAAATGTCTAGACACTTATTAAAAGATCTGATTGGAAAAAGCACAAACAAATGAAAATGCGGAAGGAAAACAAAAACATGAAAATCAATAATTTTTTTATGGATTTTATGTTTTTCCCACAAGTCTTACTGGATTTACAAACTAAAAAACCCCCTAAAACCTCTAAAACCACAAATTAAATAAAGATTGTTACAGTTTGCCTAGGACAGCTCCCATTGGCTTCTACATGACAGCTTTAGATGTTGAAGTTTTGTATTAGTGGTTTTCATGTTTTTTTTATGCCTAATAAATCACAAAAATGTGTGTTTTTTATGCTAAAATTTGAGTTTTGGCACAATAACAACATGAAAAAATTGAAAACGAACATTAGTAAATGCCCCAATAGGTGTCTCCAGTTGGTTTCTTCTCTCCAGTGAAGTTTTGGTTATCCAGCATTTCTGGATTGCTGTTCACATTGATATGTATTGTTTAGATAAAAATATTTTAATATCCATACTGGACCCTGCATGGATTTTGTTTAAATGGCTAGGGTAGGGGTTGTGAGGAATGGGGGTAATTTGCTATGGGATGATTCTGAAGCATTGATGCTGCCCAGGTCAAATTGGTTGGTTTATTAAATGTCAGTAAAATTTATCAACGGTTAAAAAATGTGGAAATTCCTGTCAGCAACCTTCCCTTCAATGGCAGGGGAGCCTTAGTAGTGATTGGCCTGGAAAAATAGTGCAGCAGCAGCATCTATGTGATTTTACAATGTGTACCGCTGGGAAAGCTCTGTGCTGCATGTGCAGCCATGAGCAACCTGGTAGAGAGTAGCAATGCACTGTACAACTATAACCCTCTGAATGGAATGAGGTAGAGGGAAATATATAAAGATTTGGAACTATAAAAATGTCAACATTAACAAAAGCATAAATTATTGTTAACACTATTCTCATACACCAAACATTTGGTATATACTCATTAAACAACAATCAATGTTTCACATAAAATTGTTTTTTTTAAATTAATGAATAGTGAAGAGCAAATTTTTTTTTGGCAGGCATGGATTCGCAATAAAATTCTACATTTCGGCATCGGCGGATTTTTTTGTTTCAAAACGGGTGCAACATTTTGCAGCAGAAAATCCGCGGGTGCAACATTTTGCAGCAGGAAATCCGTGGTTGCTCCGAAAAATTTTGCGGTCTCATCAAAAAATTATTGCGCACGTTAAAAAATATTGCAGCCCTGTCAAGATTTGTTGCGCGTGTCAAAAAAAGGCATGGTAGTGGCAAATAAAATCGCTGCTGTGTAAGAAAAATTCATGCGCGCCAAAAAAAGTTGCGTTTCATAAATTAACTTTATTTATTACATAATAGGCATAAATTGAGGTGTAACTGTAATCATACGTCTATTTTTTTTTTAATTAGCGATTTAAAAAGATTCAATTGTTTAAATCGCAGTTTCTAATATTTTAGCTGAAGTTGTAACCTAATTTTTGAATATTTGAATGGAATAAACCACAAACAGTATGCTTCCATCTAAATATGACTACTGTGTCAACAGAAAACATTCTCAAAGGGATAGCTTTGTCTATGGTATAATTACTCCTCATTATCTACATTAGGGCGATTCCTACAAATAAACTAGGAAACCTAAAACCCTAAAATGATTCAGTTGTCAAAATTTGAGTTTCTCATATCTTAGTTGAAGGTCTAACCTAATTTTCAAATATTTTAATGGACAAACCACAAACAGTTTGCTCCCATCTAAATTTGACTTCTATGTCAACATAAAATAAGGGGATAGCTTTCTCTATAGTATGATTACTTTCTATTATGTACATTAGGGTGGTTCCTACTTATACACTAGGGGGCATATTTATAAGCTGTGTAAAACGAATTCGCTGAAAAAACAGAGTAAAAAGCTGTATAAAATAAACGTAGAAGATCGCGTTCTGAACGACAGATTTTATACTGTTATTTTACATAAGTTCCGGCAGAAGAAAAAACACGTAAAAAAATTTTACGCCATTTTTTACACAGCGAAGCCTGGTGATGTGTGGCAAATAGTAATGGGTGAAATGTTTCGGCAGGCGTGGATTCGCGGTGAATTTCCGCGTTTTGCCATTGGCCGATTGTTTCGCAGAATGAAAAAACGGATGAAAAAATTTGTAGCGGAAAAATTTGCTGCGCGTCCAAAAATTGCCGCGGTTGACAAAAGAATAGCCGTGCGACAAAAGAATAGCCGCTGGCAACAAAAGAATAGCCGCGGGCGACAAAAGAATAGTTGCGTGCGACAATTTTTTTTGACGCTCAACATTTTCACTGCTTTGCAAATTTTTTGCCGTTTTGCGGATCTTTTGAAAGATTCGCAAATTTTTCAGTGAAGCGAAATGGGCCAGATTCGCTGATCACTAGTAGCAAATTTTCTTGCCGTTTTTTACACAGCATAATAAATATGCCCCTAGGAAACCTCCCCACCATTCACAGCGAATTTCTGAGTTTCGCCATTGGCGGATTTTTTTTGTGAAATGCCGAAAATTCAACACGGAAAAAACTCGCTGCATGACAAAAAATTGTCGCCTATTTTATTGATGTGCACTACTATTTTTTTTTTCACTGTTTCGCAAATCTTTTGAAAGATTCGCAAATGTTTTGGCGAAGCAAAACGGGACAGATTCGCTCATCCCTAGTGTTATGTTCTTCCTTTAATATTTGAGCATTTGGGGGCAAGGGTCGATTCAATTTATACTATTTCACTATAGCTTCTAAATTGCCATTCATTGTGCACTTCTTACCTTTTAGTCAAACTGCTCATTTTTGTTATATTTAAGAATAGACTTGATATCCAGCATTTTACAGAAAAACTCATTTTCACATAAAACAACTATACAATATAGCTAAACCTAGTCAATGGCTTTTTTTTATTATTACTACCAATTTTAAAAAAAATGCTAAAAGTGTTAAGTGTTACTTGATATTGATTTCTGAAAACAAAGAGTTTTGATTTTTGTGTATCTGTTTTGACCTGTAACCCAATGCTCCATTAGGACACTTGGTTAAAAAGGCACAGACACTTCAACTACAAAGAAAAAGAATGAAGATGACACTGTCTCTAGCTAGGGCTACATTAATAGACCTAAATTCGTACAAAAGAAAAGTCAATTTTTTTCCTGCTGGGAAGTAAAGTTCTCAAGAGAATCATTCCAGTATGAAGAACATGATATGAAAATCAATAAAGACCATATTGTGCTACTGATGTGTCCGGGAAGTGCCATCTTATATATTTCTAGTATATATCTCAAGAAAGTTTAGACTTCAGATAATTTAATTTATTTCCTCAATTTAAAGAAAGAACAATGATATTGTTTTTGACAAAGGGATTAAAATACCATTTTGACACATTTTTTATTTTATTTATTAAAGAGGTAATTGTGATACCTCTATTTTCAACAAAGTCTTTCATATTGTATTAATACATAGAATCTCAATAACATATTGTATTTTTTAGCAACTTTTACATTTATTAATGCGGGTATGGGATCCCTTATCCGGAAACCCGTTATCCAGAAAGATCTGAATTACAGAAAGCCTGTCTCCCATAGACCCCATTTTAATCAAATAATTTAGATTTTTAAAATGGATTTCCTTTTTTTCTGTAATAAAATAATTGTATTTGATCCCAACTAAGATATAATGAATCCTTATTGGATGCAAAACAAGCCTATTGGGTTTAATTCATGTATTATTGATTTTTTAGTAGACTTAAGATATGGAGATCCAAATTACGGAAAGACTCCTTATTAGTGATGAGTGAATTTTTTCGCCAGGTATGGATTTGCAGTGAATTTCTTCATTTTTTTTGCAAAACTGCCTCAAAAATTCACCACGTAAAAATTCATTGAGTGTCAACAAAAAGTTGTGGTCACGGCAAAAAAAAGATGCACAGCAAAAAAAATAAGTGGGCAAAAAAAAACACGGATGATAGTGATCAAACGTGTTTCACAGATTTTTCGCTGTTTCATCAATTTTACTCTTCTTTCGGGACAGATTCGCTTATCACTACTCCTTATCCAGAACACCCTTGACCCCGAGCATTCTGGATAATGGGTTCCTATACCTGTACAGGTATCGCACCCCTTTTCCGGAAACCCATTATCCTGAATGTTCCGAATTACAGAAAGGCCATCTCCCATAGACTCCATTGTAATCAAATAATTCACATTTTTAAACATGGTTTCCTTTTTCTCTGTAATAATAAAACAGTACCTGTACTTGATCCCAACTAAGATATAATTACCCCTTATTGGGGGCAGAACAGCCCTATTGGGTTTATTTAATGGTTAAATGATTCCCTTTTCTCTGTAATAATAAAACAGTACCTGTACTTGATCCCAACTAAGATATAATTACCCCTTATTGGGGGCAGAACAGCCCTATTGGGTTTATTTAATGGTTAAATGATTCCTTTTTCTCTGTAATAATAAAACAGTACCTGTACTTGATCCCAACTAAGATATAATTAATCCTTATTGGGGGCAGAACAGTCCTATTGGGTTTATTTAATGGTTAAATGATTCCCTTTTCTCTGTAATAATAAAACAGTACCTGTACTTGATCCCAACTAAGATATAATTACCCCTTATTGGGGGCAGAACAGCCCTATTGGGTTTATTTAATGGTTAAATGATTCCCTTTTCTCTGTAATAATAAAACAGTACCTGTACTTGATCCCAACTAAGATATAATTACCCCTTATTGGGGGCAGAACAGCCCTATTGGGTTTATTTAATGTTTAAATGATTCCCTTTTCTCTGTAATAATAAAACAGTACCTGTACTTGATCCCAACTAAGATATAATTACCCCTTATTGGGGGCAGAACAGCCCTATTGGGTTTATTTAATGTTTAAATGATTCCCTTTTCTCTGTAATAATAAAACAGTACCTGTACTTGATCCCAACTAAGATATAATTACCCCTTATTGGGGCAGAACAGCCCTATTGGGTTTATTTAATGGTTAAATGATTCCCTTTTCTCTGTAATAATAAAACAGTACCTGTACTTGATCCCAACTAAGATATAATTACCCCTTATTGGGGGCAGAACAGTCCTATTGGGTTTATTTAATAGTTAAATGATTCCCTTTTCTCTGTAATAATAAAACAGTACCTGTACTTGATCCCAACTAAGATATAATTACCCCTTATTGGGGGCAGAACATGCCTATTGGGTTTATTTAATGGTTAAATGATTCCCTTTTCTCTGTAATAATAAAACAGTACCTGTACTTGATCCCAACTAAGATATAATTACCCCTTATTGGGGGCAGAACAGTCCTATTGGGTTTATTTACTGTTTAAATAATTTTTTTATATTAAGGTAAGAGATCTGAATCATGGAAAGACCCCTTATCTGGAAAAGCCCGGGTTCCAAGCATTCTGGGTCCTATACCTGTACTGAAAAAACATGTTTTACTTAATGTATGTACGTAATGTTAATGTAAATGATTTCCCATGAAAAACTGCTAAAACAGAAGACAGTGGATGACATATACCCCTTTATTTAATAGGTGTTTATTTTGGCTATTAGCACTGGGTAGCATTCTCTGACAGCTGAAAACAAGCCGTGCAGGTACATTTATTTTCCCCTGCTGCTAAACAGGACATGATTTTTCACAGGAGACCATCTTGATGTTAAGCACTGCTGTCCTTAAAAATAGGTTAGTACTACTGGTTATGTTTACAAAGTGATGCTCTTCCAGCAGACACTTTCTAGAAGATTTTTATGGTCCAATAAATGTGTCAAAAAAAAGTCTTTGTGCTGTATGAAAAGAAAGTGCATTTTGAAGTTCTTCCTGTTAAATGTTGTTGACTGCATCACCAAAATACAGCCACACAGCAAAATGGGCTTTTAGAACCGAACGAGATTATTTTATAAGATGCATCTCGGAATCCTCTCTAACAAGGGGCTCATGAGTATTACGCCGATATTATGTTTTAAAAATAAATAAGACATTGGTAAAAGTTCTAAAGCACTTTTATCACAACATAGTCTAAATTAAAAACGACTTTGGAAGTAGAGGCAGTATTTTGCAGCATTCGCATAGACTACCAGGCATAACAGGGGAAATAAATTCTGAAATAAAAACAGCATTTCTGAAAGTGAAGATGAGCTTTTCCGGAGGATCACCTTAAATCTGTTGTGTATGATCCCTTGTGGTATTGTAAGCTTCCCCTCCAGCAGCAATAGTTTGGGTATTAGGATAATGAAGATGCCCAGTCACATATAGGGTTTGTGCAAGGAGGAAAGGCTGATGTGAGCCTGAAACATTGTTGTTGTCCAAGATGGCAAAGCCCTGTCTACAATAAAGGCTTTTTAAAAGAAAACTATACCCCCAGAATGAATATTTAACCAACAGACAGTTTATATTATGTTAAGTGACCTGTTAAAGAATCTCACCAAACTGGAATATATATATCAGTACCCACAGGGGTAGGCAGTGAAGGAGGTGGTAAGGACAAAGTTGCACATTGTCAGGCAAGCCGGGTCAGTACCAGATAACAACTGTAGAATCATGAGACAAACTGGAAGCCAGGAACAAGCTGGGTCAAAACCAGGGAGTCAACACAAGGGGTCATTGCACCTAGGAACAAGCAAGCTTGGCCTATAATGGGCAGTGAGTTCAGAGCAGTGGATTTAAAGGCAGGCTGATGGCTGATGCTGAGCGTCTGTGGCCACATTAATAGGTTAAACAAGCCCTGCCTACCTAAAAAAAAACACCAAAGCAGCAAACGATCCTCGCTTTAAAGGGGTTACGGCCGTAATACAGTTTTTTAGCTCGGGCCCCCTTTAAAGAATTATGGGCCCTGTCATTGGTGGTCAGCGGGTCATTGGTTGCGCCCCGTGCGTACACATGACATCAGTAAGCACGAGGCCCAACCTTATAGGGGAGGACGCTGGGGAGAGCTGGAGGATGTTTTAGGGGGGTCCTAGCTACCAATGTTTTAGGGGGACCCTGGCTACAAATGTTTTAGGGGGACCTGGCTACCAATGTCTGTGTGTCATGATGGGAGGGTGTACTGGGGAGAGGCAATTGGGGGCAGAGCATGGGAGGAGGGGGGGCCCAGAAAATTTTGTTGTGTGGGGCCCCATGATTTCCAATGGCGGCCCTGGACACAGAAATACTGTAATGCACTGCATTGATTCTCCCATATAGAGAGCAATTGGGCAGTTACTTCAGTATACTAAGGCTATATCTGTAGTTAAAAAATGGATAGGATATGGTAACTAGAAATAAGTGTGTAAGTAATTTCTAATTATGATCTTTTGTTATAAAAGTCTCCTTTATGTCCGTGAAGATCTTAATAAAGTCATGTGCCGAGAAGACAAATGGGCTACTTAACTGTAGGGTGAAAAAAGATGATACATTAAGAATTAGGAAATAGAGGGTGGAAACTATGTTTTTCAAGGTTATATGTGGGCATTGCCTGTGTAATGGAAGCACAATATGCTAGTAGCATTTTCCAAGGAAAGAAAACCTTAAAAAGTTTTTTTTGTATTTGTATTTTTGTGTACATACAGGTGTGGGACCCGTTATCCAGAATGCTCGGGACCTGGGATTTCTGGATAAGGGGTCTTACCGTAATTAAGATCTTCATTCTTTATGTCTACTAAAAAATTATTTAAAAAGTAATTAAACCCAATAGGACTGTTCTGCCCCCAATAAGGATTAATTATATCTTAGTGGGGATCAAGTACAGGTACTGGTTTATTATTACAGAGAAAAGGAAATCATTTAACCATTAAATAAACCCAATAGGACTGTTCTGCCCCCAATAAGGGGTAATTATATCTTAGTTGGGATCAAGTACAGGTACTGTTTTATTATTACAGAGAAAAGGGAATCATTTAACCATTAAATAAACCCAATAGAACTGTTCTGCCCCCAATAAGGGGTAATTATATCTTAGTTGGGATCAAGTACAGGTACTGTTTTATTATTACAGAGAAAAGGAAATCATTTAACCATTAAATAAACCCAATAGGGCTGTTCTGCCCCCAATAAGGGGTAATTATATCTTAGTTGGGATCAAGTACAGGTACTGTTTTATTATTACAGAGAAAAGGAAATCATTTAACCATTAAATAAACCCAATAGGACTGTTCTGCCCCAATAAGGGGTAATTATATTTTAGTTGGGATCAAGTACAGGTACTGTTTATTATTACAGAGAAAGGGGAATCATTTAACCATTAAATAAACCCAATAGAACTGTTCTGCCCCCAAAAAGGGGTAATTATATCTTAGTTGGGATCAAGTACAAAGTACTGTTCTATTATTACAGAGAAAAAGGAAATCATTTTTAAAAATGTGAATTATTTGATTAAAATAGAGTCTACGGAAGATGACCTTTACGTAATTCAAGGCGTTTTTAGTTTGTTTTTAAATAACCAAATGGATTTGAAGTGAAATTCTGCATTTTGTCTTTGGTGAATTGTTTCGATACACTTCTGTAAAATTTTGCCACAAAGAATTTTCAGTCTGTCAAAAAAGTGTGGTTGCATAAAAAAAGTAGCATGGTACACACATTTCGCGAATTTTTTGGCATTTCGCACATTTTTTCCAAGTTTTCCTAATTTTTCTGCAAAGTGAAACAGGACAGATTTGCTCATGCCTAGTTTTGAGCGAATCTGTCCCGTTTCACAAAAAATTTGCAAAACTGCTAAAAATTAACAAAATGCGTCTACCACACTACTTATTTGACGTGACTGTGACTTTTTTGCCGCAACCAAGACTTTTTTCCCCCTCCCGGAACATTTTCTTTTGTGTGACTTTTTCCTCACTCCATGCAATTTTTCCATTCTGAATTTTTGCGGCAGTTTCGTAAAAAAAAAATTGCCAATACCAAAATGCATAATTACACAGCCAATCCATGCCTGGTGAAAAAAATTGCTTATCACTAGTCAGGGTATAAGGGCAGTGACCTTGCTATATTTATTTTATTCCAACCATTCATAAGTTAGAGCACATACTCACCTACTTGTATATCAAAATACATACCCACATGTATGGCATTTATGGAACACTGTACTCCCTTATTCGTGAGATAGCTCAGCCAATAATCTGTAACAAAAGCTGCAACTTGCATTTAAACTGCTGCATTTACATGTTCTTGTGTGCTCTGCTTTTTCAGAACTGAACGTGATTAAAATTATATAATAGGGAAGGTTGTTACCAAAGTGGCACTGATATTGCCAGAGGCTTCTTCTATGATATATCCGCTTTATAGCTGAAAAAGCTCTTTGTGAGCAGTACTAGATTGTAGAATTTAAAAATGAACAGTTTTTCTTGAAGGGTTTTTATTAGAATGGTCAAATGGAAATAATTTATTTTTTTACAGATCCGCTTTAACTCTTTATCATGTGACCAAATGAAATTAAAAATGACAGGGGTATTTAAATATCTTATTACAAAGCAGGAACAAAAACTGTCCGTTTTAGAATCTATCTATTTATTATTAGATGGCATTACAGACAGATAGAAAGGTCTCTTTTTCCCATAGAAAAGAACACAGAACCAGAAGTCACCCCTTTTGGAACTGAACTTGAATTTGAATCAGTAAAAAAAGTTTTTCAAGGTGAGGGCAGTAAGGGTGGGGAATAGAAGGACTTAAAAAGGTTTATAAAAACATAACATGCATAATATTTATGAAGTTAATGATCTCATTACAACACATTTGATCTTTTACAAACAGTCAAGTGACATTAAGAACTTGATTTATGATTGCTCAAGACTTAGGTGCTAAACTTTTTTTTTTTTTAACAAAAAAAGGTATTCGGCCCCAAAACCAATCATTAGTTAGCAAACACATGTGGGGCTTCCTTTATGGGTCCGAAGGCTTGAGCAATCATAAATACAGGCCCTTAGTCTTCCATAGCTGGTCTAGTTTAAGGGGCAACAGTATATTAGCAATTAGTCATTAGCTGTTTGCCAACAATTTGTCATGATTACGTCATTTCCAGAAGCACGTGACCTTAAGGTGCAGCTATAGGGGTCTCTTTGCCTGTTGATACTGCAGGATCAGCTGAAGGCGCAGCTGTGGGTCATCTGAACCCAACAATTGCAAAGCTGCTTGCTACATCACTGCCTCTTTGCTCACAGATATTGATGAACATCTTCTTGTTTTGGCTCTTAATGCCATCTTGCAACACTTGCCACAATAAAAGATAGAAAAGAAAAACAAGGATGAAACAAGGAAAAACACACTGTATATTTTTGGCTACAATCTGGTTTTTTTTGGCTCAAAAAAGTAGACAAGAGAAAGGCAATGTTTCCAGCCTTACTGGGCCCTTTATCAAGCCTTGATAAAGGGCCCAAATATTGACAAACTTCTACTCGAAACAGCCACAAAATGCTACTGCGGAAAATTCGTTGTTGCGGGACAAAAATGTTGCAGTTGCATAAAAAAAATGCTCACGTTAAAAAATGTTGCAGTCACGTCAAAAAAAGCTGCAAAAAATAAGTGTGTGCATCAAAAAAGTCGCATTTTGTGAATTTTTCCGAAGTTTCACAAATTTTTCGGCGAAGCAAAACGGGACAGATTCGCTCATCACTACCAGACACTAATGCTCTAAATAAAAATATCCCACCGCTGCCAAACAATGCATACCCCTTTACATGATGTATTTAAAATTGCCCTAAAGTTGGGCTTTGTTTCATAGAACCCACAATGTTAGACAGGTACCAAGAGATTCAGTTTGTATTTGTTCATTGTAAATTTTCTGTACTTTTTCTTCAACACTCCATCTACTGGGCATCACTTCAAACCTCTTTTTAAAGATCTATGCGATCACCAATGAGATTTTTGAAATTCCCTGTATTAAAACAAATAATTGCTCACAGCATTGGTCAATATAATATTGTTTTATTAACCCACAGTATTATTCAAATTATGATTCTGCAAGCAAAGATGACAAATAGTAGTATTTATATTTTTCTTTGATCCCTGGTTTAATTTTGCAACAAATGCTGTGGGAGTCTCTTTGAACTATTTCTTGTTGCTCTGCTTGTTAAAAATAAATAGAAAGTCAAGTTCTTTGAAAGTGTATGGACTAAAAAGTGTATTATCAGTCTATCAAACAACTTTTCGAAGCCAGCAACATACGATGTACCACTTTTTAAGCCAATGTCATTTTCTTCATCTCATTAACTTCAACTTTAAGCAACCATCATTTCCTTGTAGTTTAGCTAGATGATGATGAAGATGATGATGATGATGATGATGATGATTATTATTAACATGTCTTTATAAAGTGCCAACATATTCAGCAATGCTGTACAATAAGTAGACTTCTACACTGGACATACAGAATTACATACAAAGTGACCAGTAACTGAATCCAGAGGTAAAGAGGACCTTACCCAAAAGAGCTTAAAATCTATAACCTTTGGAGGCAGAAAGTTTGGGATAATGTCAGAACATGGGAGAAAATTCCAGAAAAGGGGTGCAGGTCTTGCAAAGTTTATAATGCAATTGTGTGAGGAGGGAATAAGAGAGGAGTTGAGGAGCAGGTCAGTAGAGGAGCGTAACAAGTGGTTTGGGGAATATCTAGAGATAAGTTCAGAGATGTAGGGTGGGGCTGAGTTATGAACTGCTTTGAATGTGAGAGTCATTAGTTTGAATTTTATCCTGGATGGTAGGGGAAGCCAGTGCAGGGATTGGCAGAATGGTACAGCAGAGGAGGAGCGGTTGGAAAGATGTATGAGCCTGGCAGCAGTATTCATTATGGACTGGAGAGGGGACAGTCTCTGGAGGGGAAGGCCAATTAATAGGGAGTTACAACAGTCCAGGCATGATATCATGAGAGAATGAATAAGAATTTTGGCAACATACTGGGTGATAAATTATTATATTTTTAAAATATTTCTTAGGTGAGAATGACCTGATTTGATAAGTGATTGGATATGAGGAGTGAAGTACAGGGCCGAATCGAGGATAACCCCAAGGCACCGGGCCTGGGAAGATGGGGTGATGGTGGAATTATTAACTGTTAGTGCATGTGCTTGAGAAGTGCTTAGTTTCAATTCAAGTTGTCCCCTAATCAAAGGAATAACTTTTTAACTTTTTAATTTAAGGTAGTGTTGGGACATCCAAGTAGAAATAGCAAACTGGCTAGACATGAGTTAAGAGCTCCGAGTTGAGATTAGGGGGTGAACCTTCTATTACTGGATAGCTGAGAAGTGATGACTTACAGCACAGAACCTGACACTTTCCATAGGAGTATGTGCCCTGCTGAAGTAGTGGAGGCAATGCAGGATCATGCAGACTGGAAACTTGAAATCTTTAAAGTCTCAGGTTCACATAGAGGTACTTGGAAAAAGAAGGATTCTGAGTACTGGACAAATATAATGGAATAGACTAACATGTTGTCTAAGGGTAAAACTTAAAAAAGACGGTACTTGGTTTCTATATAATTAGGCAACACCGTTCAACTATCTGGTTCTACTTAGCTATACAGGTTTTAAAGATTTTAGTTTTGTAGTCTGAATAATGTTTTAGAAATTCTGTTTTCCTTAGATATTAGTTATTTTCCCATTAAATCATTATTCTTTCTGTTGACTTATCTGCTCATGTATTAATCACAGTCTAGCATTTGACCGCTCTTATAGTTTTTCAGGGCCACATAATGATTCATAGTAATAGTGGCAAGCCATGATTGGGTCACGGGGGCTGCTGTATGGTACTCACTGAACAGCAATAGCATTTTAGTGGTTCATGTCTCAACCTTATATTTTTCCTATCCCTGCTAATATTAAGTGAACATTAACTTATGCATATACAGGTATAGGACCCGTTATCCAGAATGCTCAGGGCCAAGGGTATTCTGGATAAGGGGTCTTTCTGTAATTTGGATCTCCATACCTTAAGTCTACAAAAAATCAATAAAACATTAATTAAACCCAAAAAGATTATTTTGCTTTCAATAAGGATTAATTGTATCTTAGTTGGGATCAAGTACAGGTACTGTTTTATTATTACAGAGAAAAGGGAATCATTTAACCATTAAATAAACCCAATAGGGCTGTTCTGCCCCCAATAAGGGGTAATTATATCTTAGTTGGGATCAAGTACAGGTACTGTTTTATTATTACAGAGAAAAGGGAATCATTTAACCATTAAATAAACCCAATAGGGCTGTTCTGCCCCCAATAAGGATTAATTATATCTTAGTTGGGATCAAGTACAGGTACTGTTTTATTATTACAGAGAAAAGGGAATCATTTAACCATGAAATAAACCCAATAGGGCTGTTCTGCCCCCAATAAGGGGTAATTATATCCTAGTTGGGATCAAGTACAGGTACTGTTTTATTATTACAGAGAAAAGGGAATCATTTAACCATGAAATAAACCCAATAGGGCTGCTCTGCCCCCAATAAGGGGTAATTATATCTTAGTTGGGATCAAGTACAGGTACTGTTTTATTATTACAGAGAAAAGGGAATCATTTAACCATTAAATAAACCCAATAGGGCTGTTCTGCCCCCAATAAGGGGTAATTATATCTTAGTTGGGATCAAGTACAGGTACTGTTTTATTATTACAGAGAAAAGGGAATCATTTAACCATGAAATAAACCCAATAGGGCTGTTCTGCCCCCAATAAGGGGTAATTATATCCTAGTTGGGATCAAGTACAGGTACTGTTTTATTATTACAGAGAAAAGGGAATCATTTAACCATGAAATAAACCCAATAGGGCTGTTCTGCCCCCAATAAGGGGTAATTATATCTTAGTTGGGATCAGTTACAAGGTACTGTTTTATTATTACAGAGAAAAAGGAAATCAGTTTTAAAATTCTGAATTATTTGATTAAAATCGAGTCTATAGGAGACTGGCTTTCCGTAATTCGGAGCTTTCTGGATAATGGGTTTCCGAATAAGGGATCCTATACCTGTATTATGGATTTTAGTTGAAAGATGACTTTTTTTGCACTTTGATGTCAAGCCAAATTTCACAAACTCAGCAGCAAATATAATTCAGCCATCTAATAAGTAAATTAAACCCTTTCCAACTTTTTTGGACAATTAAGCACACTTATCCATTTGTTTCAATAAGTTAAGACCAGCCTAAACAGCAGCTTAAATATATCGCAAGGCAGCCCAGCAAAATCAATCATTGGATTACGATTAAAATGGTTACCATTCTCATGGGGCAAAAAGCATAAGAAAAATGCCAATGCATTTGGCACAAGAAACAATACCCATTGATTCCAATACATTTGGCATGAGAAACACCCATTAACTATAATGCATTTGGTAAGAGAAACATGGCAAAAAAATACCCATTGACTCCAATGCATTTGGCACAAGAAACAATACCCATTGATTCCAATACATTTGGCATGAGAAACACCCATTAACTATAATGCATTTGGTAAGAGAAACATGGCAAAAAAATACCCATTGACTCCAATGCATTTAGCAACATTTTGGCAAAATGTTGCCACATTTTAACCTACAAAGAGACACATTTTGACCTACAAAGAATCATTTACATTTTGAGGGGTGATTTACTAAAAGTCATTTTTTGGATTTACATTTGAAACCATAAAAAAAGATCTGAACTGGAAAAGCACAAACGAAAAAAGAGTAATAGATGCAAAAAACACCGTGACTTTTTCATATTGTCGTACAAAAGCCAGCATAAAAACCCCCCAAAAAATCTAAAACCATGAAGCAAAGAAAGATCTTCCATTTGTAAAAGAGACATCTTCCATTGACTTCTACATGATCTCAACAGGTTTTAGATGGTGTATTTTTGGATTCGGGGTAGTCGCATAATAAATCTTAGAAAAATCTTGATTTTTTTTTCTGCAACTTTAGTATGTGGTTTAGTAAATGCCCCCTCTTATGTCTGCATATTTTATTCCTTTTATGTGTATTTAACAGATATTCGTGTCTGTGTAGCATACCAGAATGAAAAAAAATACTCCTTTCCATTTAAATTAACAGTGAAAGATATCATCATGATCCTAATTTCAATGATAAATTGCTACTTATTATTAGTGATGAGCGAATTTTTTTGGCAGGCATGAATTTGGATTTTGTTGTGCGTCAATAAAGTCACGGTCATGTCAAAATGGGCGCAGTCGCATGAAAATAGGCACAGTCGTAGCAAAAAAATAACACACGCAGGACAAAAAAATTGTGTGACAAATGCGCTTCGTGGATTTTTCGCCATTTCATACATTTTCCTATCGTTTCGCAAATTTATCAACAAAGCAAAATAGGACAGATTCGCTCATCACTACTAATTATTGATTTGTTAATAGGGGTTTACTATGAATGTAACTGAAATATAAACAGTTGCTTGTGGTTAATAGTATCCTTTTATAGTGCACTACTGGGAGCTGCCCCCTGCTTGGTATATTAGGAATATCAAAAAATCAGTGATAGGTTTCATGACATGCAGTCTGAAAAATGTTTGACTTTCTGCCGAGTAAATGCTGATTATTAAGGTATACCCACTGGCCCTGCTAACAGATTTCAATTTGTGCTTCTGTGAAATGAGAAATTCTCATACAAGGTGCTATTATGTCTGCGGGCCATCCAGTATTGCACCTTTCCCCTCCAGAAGCTCAAGAGGTAGAAATAAATGAGATGTTATCCACATACCTAACATAAGAAAATAACTAGAATGTTGCCGTTTTTTTCCTTTCCTTTCCTATTATGTCATTAAGCAGTTGATAAAACTGTGCTCCTCCCTCCGGCTACAATGGCGGCACAGTGGGATCAGTTTCTACCTTGCAGTTAAGGGTTTAGGGTTAAGGGCATTCTATGCAATTAACTCACTTTTTCTCCCAATGCTTGTGTTTAGTGATGAGCGAATCTGTTCCGTTTCGCCGAAATCTCCGTTTCCGTTTCGCGAATCTTTCAAAAGATCTGCGAAACGGCAAAAATGTTGCACGACAAAAAAAATTGTCGCCTGCGACTATTCTTTTGTCACGTGGCTATTGTTTCGTCACCCGTGGCTATTATTTCGTTGCGCGACTATTATTTTGTCGCACGGCTATTATTTCATCACACAGCTATTCTTTTGACGCCCGCGACTATCCTTTTTTTACGCCAGCGAAAATTTTTGGACGTGCGGCGAATTTTTCCACTGCAAATTTTTTCATCCGTTTCGCGAAACAATCTGCCAATGGCGCAACACGAAAATTTGCCGCAAATCCATGCCTGGCGAAACATTTCGCCCATCACTACTTGTGTTGGTTTCTCCCAAACTCCAAAATCATAAATGCAGTTTAACTTACCCCAGTGAAACTGATCATACTAACAGGCTGACATTTTTATTATTTTTTAAAAATTTTTTACAAATTTGAAAGTTTGCAGATTTGGAAAAAAAAAAAAACCACTTGAATTGGAAAAACTTGATTATGTTAACTTTTGGAGAAAAACTCATTTGCCATCACATAGGGGGAGATTTATTAAGACACGAACGCTCCAAGCTTATCGTCGACGATTTTTTCGCACTTGCGTGACTTTTTCGTAAGCTTGCTCGAAAAATTCAGAAAGGTTCTGCCGCCATTTACAATTGTTCGGTACGAAAATTTCGGGACTTTTGGATTGCCAATAAAATATTATCGTGACTAATACTATTTTTTCGTAAGCATTTTCGTGATATTTGCGATCTTCAGAAATTATCGAATCCAATCTGAATTTTTCCCATTCGGGATTCGAACTCGTGTTTTAATGAATCGGCCGCATAGTTTGATTCATTTTAATAAATGTTAATATTTTTTTAAAAAATGTGAAAAAATAGCTTGAATATTGAAAATACAACTCCAGTTGACTTATACAGAAACTCACCAGGTTTTGGCTGCCATTTTGTTCATTGTAATTTTCAATTTTTATCATTTCCACAAATGTCAGACATTTATCAAAAAATCTCAACTGAGAAAGCATGTGTGGGGAAAAAGTTGTGAAAACTGTGACTTTTTCGACTTATCGTACAATAACCACAACTTTTTGTATTGTTGCACAAAACCAGGGTCAAAAATCCCAAAACCTCTAAAAATCGTAAGCAAAGAAAGATGTTCCAGGGAAGGGAAAGGACATCTGCCATTAACTTCTACAGGATCTCAACAGGTTTTAGATGGAGTATTTTTGGATTTGGCATTGTTGCAGTTTTTCTGTGAGTTTTTCAAGTTATAGCACAAAAAAATCAGAATTGTAAAAAAAAAAATGATAAACGCACCTCACTTTTCTAAATATCCCATAGTAATGAATAGAAAACGGGTGAGTTTTTATGTTTTTTTTTTGTTTATGATTGGTGATGGGCGGAATATTTATTTCTGCAGGCGAGGATTTGTGCCGAATTTCTGCGTGTCACCATTGGCGGACTCTTTTGCGAAATAGCAAAAAAGTTGCGCACAGCATGCACGCATCAAAAAAAATGATGCACACAACTATTTTTTATTTATTTTTTTGAATTTTCGCCATTTTTGCCTTTTTTTTGCCGAAATGGGACAGATTCGCTTATTGCTATTTACGATTTTTGTTTTTCAAACAAAGTTCTACATACATACATACACACACATCTAACAGTTGTCAGGGTCATGTTGAAGCCAATGCTTCATGGATTTAGAGGTTTTTTGACACTTTCATGGGAGTAGTAGGCATGTATTATAGAGTACCAGATTTATACATATACTTACTTGTCTACCCTATCACCAAATAATTACTGAAGAATAAATGAATCATACGCAATAACCGACACCAGACTATGGAAATGCGTGGAGAAAGGCCGCAGCTGTTTATTCATAAATCGAAGTTTCAATAACCAAAATCAGATATCAACATCTCAGATGTAAATTATATTCTATAATAAAACCTTCTTAGCCAGGCACTGTACTTTCAATGCCTGCTCTGCTATGACCACAGCCAGAACTAACATTTACCTACTGCCAACCGAGAAGAATACATCATATATATATATATATTTATATACTACGAAAAAAGGGGGTGGGTGGGATGGGGATTTCCACACCCGGTGCTGACCAGACTGCACAGCTAGCCTGGGTAAGCGCCTTAAATAACCTTGTGTCTGCTGACTGTCAGGTGGGCTGTGTGGACCAATCAAGTGGGAGCCCAATGTTCCCTATCACTTCACTAATACTGTCCACACAGCCCACCAGACTCCACACTCAGGACACCAGCTTCATGCCACACTCCCATGCCCAGCCATAGGGGGTTAAAACCCCCAGCTGGGCCATTTGTGCAACAATACAAAACTTCACGTTTTTTTTCTTTTTCTAGTTTTAGAGAAAATTAGTTTAGATGTAGTACTTGGCATTCATAATTTTTGAGAAAATAAGTCTACTTGTGGTTTCAAAAATCTCTAAAACCACAAAAATTAGAATGTTGACAAATGGGCCTCTAAATGGGACCCCTTAGCAAGCATCAGTGAACAAAACTAGTGATGATCGAATTTGTCCCATTTCATTTCGCCATAAAATTCGCAAAACGGGAAAAAAAATTCGCGAAATGGAGAAAAATTTGCGGAATGCATTTGCCGCACGTGTTTTTTTGTCGCCCACATCTATTTTTTGTCACCCGTGTCTATTTTTTAGCGCCTGTGCTTTTTGACGCAACCTTTTTTGTCGTGACCGCGCCGATTTTTTGTCGCCTGCATCTATCTTTTGTCACCTGTGCTTTATGATGCGACCGCACCTTTTTTTGTCGCGACTGCGCTCTTTTTTGCTGCGACTGTGCCCGATTTGACGTGTGACAAAAAAAAATCTGCACGTCAAATTTTTCGCGGCAAAGTTTCGCGAAGCAATTCGCCAATGCCAAAATGCGGAAATTCGCTGCAAATCCATGTCTGGCGAAAAAATTCGCTCATCACTGAACATATCTTTAAACAAAACCTTCACTTTAGTCAAAGTCAAGCATTACATGTGACCTCTAAACATATTCTAGTAGGCGAACAAAGATCTCCCTGACTCGTGTCATGGTATAACCCGTTCAGCCATTTATCATTGCCCTTCAGTTTCCCCCAGAAACAGTGTACGATCCCCTCACTTATTCAATTTCTAAAAGGTTTTATAGGCTGGCTTTTGTGGTTGTCAAAGACAATCCTGTCCTTTAAAGGCTAAATAACATTTCCAGCAACTGATGTAAGCAATTTACAGATAATCTTTTTTTGCGAAGATACTGTAATCTTTGTCTTCATGGGATAATGACATTTCTTAGAATGGTCACAGATTTGAAGTGAGTTATATGCAATAATCCTCGTACTGGGACTCTGCTGCTCTAAGGGCACTGGGGAAACTTAATATAATATTTGCAATTATATAAAAGCACAAGGGCAGAGAGCATTGGGGCATAAAAGACAATATTATATGATTCAGTCACATTAAACTGCAAATCAGACAGTTAATAGCATTGAACATGTAACGGGATATTTAGTCAAATGCAAATAGATATGTATATTTGCTAATAGCAGACAAAGTAAATGAATAGCGTTAGTAGTGCTCACAGAATTATGTCAAGAATAAGTATGATTTTTGTCTCTTGCGCCTTAATACGTTTCTACTCATATTCCCTATTATATTACATGATATATGATATTTTTGCCTTTACACTAATAAGTATTAATAGTAATTATAATGACAATAATGCATCATACCCGCCATATAATGGCTCAGAATGCACCAATTTTAAAGAACATTTTAAATGTTCTTTAAAAAGGAATAAGAAGTGAAACGCAGAGAGCCCTATGCCCATGTAGATAGGTATTCAATTATTTGGCCTTGGAACAGGGGAGATAATAACATTTGGGGAAAATTTAACAAAATGTGAGATTAAAGCTCATTTAAAAAAAAAATCACCCACTTTTTATTCATTCCTATGGGATTTTTAGAAGCATATTTATCAAATGGTCAACTCTAACTTTCACACGGTTATAAATACACTGGGTAGGAATTTAAAAAAAACTGGGTGAGTTTTTCTGTGGTGAACTCAAATCTCACATTTTGAAAAATCTGCCCCTTAAAGATCAAAACCTTTATATTCTTGAGTTAGAACTCGAAAAGCATTGTAAATTTAAAACAATATGGGGCAGAATTATCAAAGTGTGAGATTAGGCTGATGCCACACTTGGCGTAGGGCTGATGCTTGCCGAAAATTCAGCCCTACGCCTGCTACTTGTGCCTGCACCCGAATGAATGGGATACGCTCGGGTGCAGGCACATGTAGCCGATATACGCATGAAAATGCGAGACTTTGCATTCTCTCGCGTTTTCATGCGTATATCGGCTACATGTGCCTGCACCTGAGCGTATTCCATTCATTCGGGTGCAGGCACAAGTAGCAGGCGTAGGGCTGAATTTTCGGCAAGCGTTTTTCCGCTTGCCAAAAAAATCAGCCCTACGCCGCATGTGGCATCAGCCTTAGAGCAGACCACAGAAAACTCAACCACTTTCTATGCATTCTCATGGGACTTTTAGACATGTATTTATCAATGGGTGAAAGTTATAATTCACCATTTGATAAATACGCTACAATAAATCTGCCCCTTATAGATGATACTTAGGGGGAAAAAAATACAACTATTAGTAAATCTGCCCCTATGGGATTATACATAAATTCCCTTACTGCAAATCAGATTTTTTAGTGAGGAAATACATTTATTTTGTAACCAAAACTTTGTCCACTTCCCATATACATTGTAAAAGATTGATTGACTGGAGTTTTTTTTTATAAAACTGGGGGTTCAACACCCACAAAGAATCTTTAGTGGACAACAAAAGATAGTATCAAGCTATTATGTTATTGAACGCTAACGCCAGTGACAAACAGGGAGATAATGTTTAGTGTATGTGGGCAGATTTAAACATACTGTTGGGATTTCTGCCCCTGGGTGCTAACCTGGATAATCTAATACAGATTTCCCTTCACTTTTCCCCGCTCCATTGAGACTTTAAGCTCTTCAAGGCAAGGTCCTCATTTTCTACTGTCCTGGTTTATTTGGTTTGTCTATTGTTATTAAAGGAGAAGGAAAACTGTTAAATTACTGGGGGTTCCCAAATTGTTAGGCACCCCTCCTAGTGAATCTAGGCCCTTACTTTCTACCTTGGGCCAGTGATCCTTTTCAATTCCTTTTCCAGTCAACAATTAGACACTACCCAGGTGGACATTTGCCCAGTGGTGTTAAATAACACCCTATTGTTGTAGACTAGTGGTCCCCAACCTTTTTTGCGCCACGGACCGTTCTTAATTAAGAAAATGTTCCCACAGACCAGTGGGGTGGGGGGGGGCGGGGCATGCATTTCAATTACTGGGGGGTGGTAATAAGCACGCAAAGCAATCACTGTATGACTCACTGACATGGTGTCATGCGTTTTGGTGAGTCATACGCAGCATCGCTAAACGCATTGGTGTATCATCATGTCATACGCAGCACATCTTCCAAAACGCCACTTTGTAAGCAAGGGATCAGAGGCGGCCCATTGTAACACAGCCCATGGCCAGCTGGTTGGGGACCCCTGTTGTAGACTACATTTTGTATTATCAGGGTATGTACTAATCTGTACATATCAGTCATCACTGATCACTGGTGACATCATAGCTGAAAATCCTTGGAGTTGTGAACAATGAAGGGTAAAAATGAAGCTGATGTATGTATTGATTTACATGTGTATCAGTTGGATATCTCTTTTGTACAAAGTGTACATTTTATTGAAAATCAGGTAAATACAGAATTGTTTTCTACATTATTACTGCTACTTTTGTGTTTTACATTTACTAAATAGAATTATATTTCCATGGTGAGTGGTATTCATTCATTCTCAACCTTTAGTAAATTCTGTTTATATTGATTGTTTTCCTAACATTTTCTAAGAAAGAAATCATTTACCAAATGATTGCAGATTGCGCCGCAGGTTAGGGCGGAAGTATATTGACCCAACACATTAGGATGATCAGACTGAATCTAAAGGGTCAATAGAACAAGAGCAATGAGGTGTGTTTGAAACCTGTGAATATATTCGTAGCCTGTGTTTCCACCAAAGAATAACTCGGCATTGGAAAAGCTTGCATTAAAGATAATAATCTGTGCCAGCATTATTACAAAGGCAGTGCTCCAATTCATCCATCAAATGTTATGTGTTTTCTTAAGTGTTAGAAACAAGGGCCAAGAGTTGGCCACAAGGCACCACAAACTATACATTTATCCAGCTAACAACTGCTATTAAGATATCGTTAGTCATTGTATTCAGTTTTTCAGGGAGGATTAACTCAAGCTGAGATCAATGAGAAAACAGCATTATGCACTGTAGAACGATGGAGGAAAGACAGGAAGCATAAAGTGTTTAGAAGCAAAACAAAAACCAGTGGGCGGTGGTGAAGCTTTCTGCTTCTAATCATAGACGAGGGATAGAAGGCTGCATTAACTGAAGGAACGCTAACATTGGGTCTTTATTCATTGCTAGATCATAAATAAAACACTGCTGGAGTGCAAAATCATGCCAAGCAACTCTATGGTAACAGGAGTAAATGTGTTTTCGTCTGATGAATATTTTTCTCTTTACTGAATTGACAGTTTGGGTTCTTCTGCTCTTCATTTGAAAAGATGGTTTCGATTCCGAGATATTGAAAATATACAGATTTATTTAATAAACTGATGCTAGTGCTGAATGACCGAAACTATGTTTATTGTTTTTCTAGGCCTATTACTTTGCATTCCTTTTGGTTACACACAAAGAACATTTGTAGGTATCCTGGACAAAGTTCAAATCAATATAGTCATCCATAGAAATGAATCAGTGGGTATCTTTTCTGGTCTTGAGCAGTTTAATAGGACAGTCTAAAATGCACAGAGAGGCCTAGGGGAACATGGGTTTATCTTCCCTCCTAGGCAGGTAATTAGGTGGCAGCTGAGAGCATTGTTGCTACTGCAGGTAAAAGGGTGTGTTCTATCACCTGTGGGCTTTTTCTTGAATGTCTGAAGGA
The DNA here is from genome assembly GCF_000004195.4 of Xenopus tropicalis. Lineage (NCBI taxonomy): Eukaryota > Metazoa > Chordata > Amphibia > Anura > Pipidae > Xenopus > Xenopus tropicalis. The sequence goes on from NC_030678.2 coordinate 21,464,044, forward strand.
GACAGTGCTTCTTGAGTGTAAGAAGGAGAGCTACAAGGCTGACTGGTCCCTCTGTGTATGGGGGGGCCTAGGAGGAAGCCAAGGAACCTGGGAGAAAGCCAAGTTGCCTCAGAGGGGCCTTTGAGAATGAGAATCTGGGGATAAGCAGAAACCGAAAAACCTGAGAGACTGCAATTTATACAAACTTGTGGGTTTTACAAAGCCCCGTGGAGTTTTTTTGCCGGGGCTCGAGCAATAGACCCTTTCCCCATGATAGAAAGGAAAGTCACCTGTGTATTAAATTATTTTTTGTATTTTGCTGTCTTTTTCATCCTTGGATGCATTAACCTGTCTGTGCCTCTGATTAGGGTATCTGGAGGTGTACGCAAAGGTCTAACCGTCAGTGAGACCACAATCCAACTACCTAACATCGCTACAGTCGTTAGAATAATTAAAGGAGACATTTTATATAAAGTTCATATTCAGTTATTATATTCATCCTCCCTCAAAATGTGAAAGGATGCAGAAAGAAAGATGTTTTGAAAGCATTTCACCTCCTAAATTATATGAGAGCTGCATACACAACTTCTCTAATCAGATGCCAGAGCAAAATGAAACATGGGAGTGTGGCTTCAGTCTTCCACAGGAAGTGGTCACAGCACTGACTGACAGGCTTTACTCAACAGTAGCAGGGAAAACCCCTCCCAGTTTCCTCCTCCTGTGTCTCTCTGCTTGTGCTGCTGAGGGGGAGGGAGGGAGAGGAGCGAGTAGAGCAGGAACTGACTGCCTGTGACATCGCTAAGCCCCGCCCACTCTATGCATGTTTACTGCACTTTAAGTAGCTCTGCTGAAGTCTGAGGGCCAGCGGCTCTGAGCCACATACTGAAGAGTCTAAACCGAAAGCTGGCATAAGGTCTGGGTAGAGCACAGTTTTCAAGCTGTTATGGACATATTTGAACTCAAAGGTATTAAAATAAAAGCACTTCATTCTATTTTACATTATTTTACATGGTTTAGTGCATTGTAAAAAAATATGGTATATGTCCCCTATAAGCAAAACATCTGGTTGGTTGCTATGAATTAGTAAAGACAGTAACATGTTCTACTGTTCTAGAAAAATAATGTATTAGACACAGAAAAATAAAGGGGCTGAAAAAGACAGAGGAGACTTAAAGGGCAGATTTCTGAAAATGTGAGATTAGAGTTTACCGCAGAAAAACTCACTTTCTATTCATTCCTATGGGATTTTTAGAACCATATTTATCAAATGGTGAACTCTAACTTTAACCCATTGATATATACAATTATAAAAATCCCATAGGAATAATAAGAAAGTGGGCAAACTCTAATCTCACATTTTCAGAAATCTGCTCCTTAGTCTCTACCCACTATCAGCCATTTCCCTTCTATCTTGTGACTAGATAGACCGACGTTTTGAGCTTTTATGTGCTGATCCCCGCCAGGGGCGGGCCAAGCCGACCGGGCGCCCTAGGCAACCCGGTCGGCCAACTCCGCCCACCTCCCCGCCCCCCCTCCAACGGCGCATGCGCGCCAAAGCGCAGCGGGGGGGCGGTGCGATAAGATCGGGTCATTGCCTCCGCCGCTAATGACAAGCCGCGGAGGCACCCTGGCGCCCCCCAATCGTTGCGCCCTAGGCAGCTGCCTCTTCTGCCTACCCCTAGTTCTGGCCCTGATCCCCGCAGTGGTTCCTTGTTGCCTTATGCCAGATTCTTATTTAAAAGTTCTGTGCAAAATACCATCCCTTAATAGAAACGTTGCTCTACTTTACAAGTATTTACTTCCCATATCCATTTATCAGATTTCACATGTAAAATGTCTTTCCTAAGCACATCACTGCAATGCCCCAAAGTGAAGTTTAATGAGCAGAGATGCCTGGCTAAGCGGCAATACAGGAATTAATGATATGTATTATGAAAATCTTAATATGTTGTGCTTTATCATGAGGATTGAGCTTATTGATGCAATTTGTGGACCCTCTTACTGTCACCATGGAAAGGCATATAACATCGGAAAATACAACTTCTGTGCAAGACCCCCAAGACTTCTTTGTGCACACTACTAATTTGCTCATACTGAGCCCAGCAGTAGCAGAGCAATCATATAATACATTCTGTAATGCAATGACATTGAAAATGAATTTCTAACATAATTACTGCCTAGGACACCAGAACGAGGCAACTGTTTATAATGTATAATAAAAAAAAAAGTATATGGGACTCAAAATATGAACTTGATTCCTCAAAGAATTTCTAAATGCCTGATTGAAATCCAAAAACTGTAGGAAAAGATATTTTCTTGTTTTTGAAGCAAGAGTTCTCGTTATTTAAATATAGTAAATGCCTTTATAATTATACGCTGAGCTCTAAAGGAAATTATTACAAAATTCCCTACTGCGTAAGCATTAGATGTTATGCCTCACCTCAATAAACCTCGGCTCTCCAAATCCAGTATCAAGGTTAACAGAAACTATGGTTGAATGAACTCTCTGAGACAGCAAGAAGTAATAAAGAAACATATTTCTCTTGGGGGGAAAGTGTTTTTTATTGCCATTTACTATTTCAAGAGTTTGAGGAAAATAGTCTGTTTGCCTCCTTGCAGGTTTAAAGGAAAAAATTCTCTGCATGTTAGTTTTAAATAGAGTTTAACCGACTGTTTGGGCTAAATTGTGATATTGACAAATCTTATTAGTAAACTCCCAGGAAACCAGCACCAAATAAACAAACATTTGCCCATTAACTCCAATAATAATTACTGTGGTTTACAGTTGTAACTGCCTCATACAGTAAGGGGCCGATTTACTAATCCACGAACGGATCGAAAGCGCCCAAATGTGTTTTTTTGTAATGATCGGTATTTTGAGATTATTTCATTGCCGGCGCGACTTTTTCGTAAATTGTCGCGACTTTTTCGTAGCCGTCGCGAAAAATTCGGAAAGGTTTGCCCGCCGTTTACTAGCGCTCAATACGAAAATTCACGCAAGTCGCACCGGCTACGAAAAAATCGCAAAAAATACGAAAAAGTCGCAAAATGTTCGTTTCCAATCCGATTTTTTTCCCATTCGGGATTAGGATTCATGGATTAGTAAATCAGCCCCTAAGGGGCACATTTACTAACCCACGAATCCGAATTGGAAAAATTCCAATTGGAAAACGAACATTTTGCGATTTTTTCGTATTTTTTGCGATTTTTTCGTCACCGTTGGGATTTTTCGGAAATTATCGCGACTTTTTCGTAACCATTACGACTTGCGCGAAAAGTCGCGAATTTTTCATATTGACACCTCCCATAGGATCTTTTCCCTAGGTTGCCTTTTTATGAACGATCCAAAGAGCATTGTTTGAGACATTCTCCCTAGAATCATGCAGTCCAAATCTTATAATGTGGAAGTTTACTCCTTAATTCCCATTTTAGCCATATTCAATGTTCAGCTTCATAGCTCAGAGTCAAAAATGCAGGATCTTTTAGTAAATGTCAACTGCCCTGAAGTGTTTACCAATAATGGGGTTGGGAGAAGTTTAGGCATATATAAAAACACATTCTTAAGAATGTGTTCAAGTACTATCATAACGCACGAAAGTTGTTCTTCGTGGCTAAATAAAGCTGTTATTGAGAACCGCATTGTTCAACAATTTCGAGTCCAGATTCAGCTGGAGATTCTGGGCCTACATCCTAATGGTCAGAAGATTACTGCCCCTCGGGAGCGCTGTGCCAGACTCACCCACAAATGCCAGGAGGTGCAACCAATCAGCTGCCAGATATCTTCAAAATGGTGCTACCCAAGCCATTCCATTTCGTTAAATACTCGTAGAGACGGCGCTGAAGGAGGAAGAGATCTATGCGCCCTGGAAGCTTAGCCAGGTTGGAAAGGCGCAAATGGAGAAGCAATTCGATGCCTGATTACGAAGGCTTTATGAGCCAGAACAGGTTTACAGGGGTCTTAACATTCCAATTAACAACTCAAGGGCTAATCAGAAATTATTGGGGTGTGCCAGAATCTTCAAAGCCAGCCATCATCTTGTAGGGCAAGAGGAAGAACCCTGCTAGCCAGTGAAGGCATGGAGGTTCTGCCTGATTAGCTTAGCAACATCAGTCTTTTCCATACAACTAAGGGGTCTAAAGAAAGTAAAGTATAGGAGTCGGAAAAATTAATGGGCTCACCTGATGAAGTCCCCAGTTGGGGCATTATCCCCCATGTATGCTGTACCGATTTCTGCTGTTCTTAATTTGGAAAAATAAAGCTAGCATTCACTAAAGCCTTCCCACACCTTGTGTCTCAACCCTTTCTCCTTGTAGATTGTAAGCTCTTTTGGGCAGGGCCCTCTTCACCTCTTGTATCGGTTATTGATTGCTTTATATGTTACTCTGTATGTCCAATGTATGTAACCCACTTATTGTACAGCGCTGCGGAATATGTTGGCGCTTTATAAATAAATGTTAATAATAATAAAGCACCTAAAGTCAGATTTTTTGACGCTTTTTGTCATGGGATAAAAACATGATTTTTTTCCTGATTTATTTTGCTCAAAAAAAAATTCTGAATGCTAAATTACACCAACTAAAACCTGTTGAGATCATGTAGAAGTCAATGGTTGATGTCCCTTTTACAATTGGAAGATCTTTCTTTGCTTTGTAATTAGCAGTTACTATTAAATAGCAATTGTAATTGTAGCTTTTGTGCAACAATCCAAAAAGTCTTGGTTATCATGTGACAAGTCTAAAAAGTCACGGTTTTCACAACGTTTCCGCAACTTTTTTTAATTTGTTCTTTTTAAGTTTGGATCTTTTGATAAATGACATTTGTGGAAATTTGTTTTTTCGTGGTTTCAAACAAATATAAATTCATAAAAATTGAGTTTAGTAAATACCCCCTACATGTGAATGTTTTTATCGAATATGGATTCAATGGGGTGTAATCATGCATTGAAAGATAGCACTAGGATAGGGTTACATTAGTGTAAAATCATATTCAAATGTCTTACGTTTTTTTTTCCAGCCCATAATTGTAGCCTGCTACTGAAAGAACATAGATCAGTTACATGGTTCAAACATTTTATTGTATTTTAATTGCACCATTTAGTTAACATAATGTGGCTTTCACTGAAAAACTATTTATGTGAATATTTTAGAATAATAGAAAACTCATAATTATAATTTCATTAAAGCAGAATCTGTCAGTTTGGGCAATTCCAAACCGTAGACAGAAGCAAATGACAAGAGTTATGAATGTATATTGCAAGAATAATGCCGGTTTCAGGCTGATAATCATTCAGGTATTTGTATCAATTAAGAATTGATGGTTATGATCCAAGTTGCATGAATTAATGTGCCATTTGTTCATTCTGAATTATGCAGCAGGAGCTGTGCTTGCTTAATAATAATAATGATCAAAACGAGAAATTAAAACATCAGTATCCACTTGCATAGTTTTGTAATTTACATTGGCTGTTGTAATTATTGTGAAGGCCCTTAGAGAATCTTGGGCCAGGTTGGAGCTGCAGAGTGCCATTGAGCCCTATGGGAGACGTTCCTTGGGCCGGGTTTGAGCTGCAGGGTGCCATTGAGTCCTATGGGAGACTTTCCTTGGGCCAGGTTGGAGCTACAGAGTGCCATTGAGCCCTATGGGAGGCTTTCCTTGGGCCGGGTTGGAGCTGCAGAGTGCCATTGAGCCCTATGGGAGACTTTCCTTGGGTCGGGTTGGAGCTGCAGAGTGCCATTGAGCCCTATGGGAGACGTTCCTTGGGCCAGGTTTGAGCTGCAGGGTGCCATTGAGTCCTATGGGAGGCTTCCAAAATCATGCTAAGTCTGAAAGTTTCGCCCGCCGCTTACGAGCGCTCAATACGAAAAAGTTGCGACAAGATACGAGCGAATCGTAACGGCTACGATTCGCGTCTTTTCGCGCAAGTCATAATGGTTACGAAAAAGTCGCGACAATTTCCGAAAAGTCGTAAAGGCGACGAAAACATCGCAAAAAATACAACGCACGCAGAGCTGTATTATAAAGGTAGGTCTTGTCTGTTCAACTACTATGGACCAGATTCATCAACTGTGAACAGAGGACAGGCCCACTGTTAATCATTAGTAAAGAGTGAACCGGGAGCATTTTGCTTTATACTGTATAAAAGTTTGTGAAATTACAGAATTTTAACAAAAATGCATTGGAAACAATAGGAAGGTGAAATGACATTGTGGTGATGGTGTTTTAGCTCTGCAATATCCTATTCATTGCCCTACTTTGTTAGAGAAGTTCTTTTCCACTCTGCTACTATCAGAGGTGAAGCAGCACTCTAGATTGTAGTGAGAGGCAACACCTTTGGATTCACCAACACAGAGCCCCCCCAAGGATGAGAACAAGGGTTTGCGTGAGTAATACGTAGGAATGCCGGAGCAAATCAAGAGTCTGAAGGTCAGGGCAGGCAGCAAGTATCAAGGCTGTGGTCAGGCTGGGTCAAGACAAGCAAATAATCAGGAAGAAGACAAAACCAGAGAATCAGAGGCAGGTATGAAGCACTAATATTCAGTCATCAAAGATGAACACCTAACAATGACATCCTTAAGTAGGGCAGCTGGATGCCCATGACCAAACCCCCTTTAAATGTTCCATTAATTATACACTGGAGTGAATGTAGACGTCACTCCAGAATGCAAAGAAGCACAGATTCTAGAACATTTTGCCACAGTCGAAACCATAAATTTCATAAGGAAACTACTGGGTGAAAAAGTTTGTTCATCCCTAATAATCAAGGCGTATAACCTTCTTCCTGTACTCACTGGCTTTAGGAATTGGCAGTTAGGGTATTTGAAGCTACTGAACCCCAAATATTAGCTGGAGTGTGGTTGCAACTCTATCCATGATTGTGTTCTTTTGCCAATGATGCTGAGCCGAGTTCAATCAATGTGCAAAGCAACATTTCTCTGCCTTCTCTTATTTATTCAACTTCTTTACCAAATTTGGTTGTGCAATAAAACATTTCCTTACATTTTTTTGCCAAAATCTATTTGCCCTGTTAAAACACTGATTTTTTCGAGAAGCATTTTCCTTTTTAAAACCATTCTTTGCTGTAAGTCTTACAGACTTTTTCCAATGTTAGCCAAGACAAAATGACTTCTTGTAGACAACATTTTGCCATAAGATGTATTCTTTTCATTCCACATATAAGCACTTCTATGCTTGAGAATTAGATGTATCTGCCACTGGAGAAATGTGGTGAAGTAGAAAGGAAAAGGAACATTTCACATCTTTATAAAACATTGAAATGTTTTATCTCCAGGATTCTACAGAAATACACGGTTTCATGTTCTCATATACTTTTTCTATAAACCTGAAAATTACAAACATGGTGGAAACTCGAATACCCCAGTGTAGCAAAATAAAAAGGTAAATGGATTTGTTCAATGTACTTGCACTATTTTGGTTAGGATGTAGGGAAATGTGAAGAGGATGAGAGGAAGAGCTCTGCATATACAATTGCCATACATCCAGCCTAAAGCTGCCACCCTAAGCACAGGCCCTCGGCTGTCTATGTATAAATACATCCCTGGTCAGAAATCAGTAACTGGAGATCTCACAATATACTCTGGGTAAGTCTGTAAAATACTAATACACTTCTATTTTCTCTCTACAAACTGTAGCTCAGGCAGTGTGATCAGGTGATCAGGTTAATTATACCTTCACCTTCAACTTCCAAATCATTTCAAACTACCTACAATGCCCTCAGTGTTTTAGAAAATCTATTTTTCATAAAATAAAGTAAAAAGGCCACTGTAAAAGCTACTTTTTATATCTGTTAAATTAGTCCTTCTGTCTCTCTAATCAGTTTTCTGAAGAGATGGGAGTGGTCTATTTTGAACCTGACACACTGAGAACTGTTGTGATCGTGCAGATATAGTATATTATTACAAATATACTGGAGATTCCAATATTTACCACAACCAGGTAAAAAGGAAACAACCACAATTCTTTTCCAGAGATGAAGCAAATTTATTTCGATTATCCAGCCCAGAGACAGCAAATAATACAGAGTTCCTTTAAATGTGCCTACAGGATCTGCTCTATAGGGATTAGCCTTCAAAGGACTTCTCCCTAACCTAACTCATATTCGTTGTGTGTGTGTGTCTATCTGTCTATCTGTCTATCTGTCTATGTTTCTATCAATCTATCTATCTGAGTATAGGAGCTTCACAAGTTATACTCTTGAAATCTCACTGACCAAAGTAGGGATGTGTTCTGATTGGCTGACAAGATAATCAGGTATTATAATCTTATTGTGTTAGTCAGTCAGGTAGTTCCCATAAGGATGCTGTCTCACCATAAACAACTGTACAAACAGTTGGGATCGCCTTAGCTGGAGCCAAATTTTGACCTCTCACCCCAGAGCCAGCAGATACATGGCAGCCAATCAGGCAGCTCTCCCTCCTGGACCACCCCCGGACCACTCCCTTCCATATATAAACCAAAGCCCAGCAGCCATTTTACATTCTGCCTGTGTGTGCTTGATGAGTTAGCATAGGGAGAGAGCTGTGCAGGGATTTGAGGGACAGTTTAGGTAGCTTTGCTGACTAGTGATCTACTTTCTACTGCTCTGTATGTAGCTGCTGTGGGCAGCTGTCCTGCTGATCTCATCTGCTGTAACCCAATAGTCCTTGTAAGGACTGCTTTTATTTTCTGATTACTAATTACAACAACGTATTTTTCAGAGAAATTTTTGCCCTTGATCCCCCTCCTGCATGCCACTGTCCAGGTCGTGGCACCCTTTAAACAACTTTAAAATCAGTTTTCTGGCCATAAATGGCTTTTTTAGGTTTCAAAGTTCGCCTTCCCATTGAAGTCTATGGGGTTCGCAAAGTTCGCAAAAGTTCGCACTTTTTGGCAGAAGTTCGCAAACGGGTTCGCGAACTTTTTTTGTGAGGTTCGCTACATCCCTATTCCCAACTTAAAGGAGACATATTGGATAAATGGGAAAAACACTAATTTTGTAGGCAATTATGAATAATATACGGTGCTGGTTTTTCCTTTGGGCTAAACATTAATCCTATCTGTAACAATGGCCCCTTTATTGGAGCTCCCTATAGATCCTATCCCTTCTCCGACCATGCTTGAAATGAGGAGTGGGCGTGTCCTAACGGTCCCTGCCAGAAGCACAGTAGGAGGGGAAGAGCCAATCACAGCCCTGCAGTCACACAAGCACAGACAGGCTTCAGTTCCCTATCAGGTCAGCCTAGCTGCTGATTGGTTCCTATCCTACAGTGCAGTGTACAGAGGGCCGCCGGCTCCCCAGCTCATCCAGAGAATAGTGGGGTTTTTGTGGAATTTCTCAATAAATCAGTCCGAAACACAACTTTTTAAAGCACAATCCTTCTATATCTAGAGGAGTATAATTCACTGGTACATTCTTAATTTTTATAGGATATGTCTCCTTTAAGGAACTTAATTAACATCTGACTGACTCACTGTTTAAATCTATACAGATATCCTGTGCACTATGCACATTCATACATTTAAATGATATTGATATCATACACTTGCAGGTATATATGCATAGTCGCCACACATATTACTGCAAGAACTTCCTGTATGCTTACATCATCACTTCCAGGCTTTGCTCTTACTTTTTCCTATTGGACCAGTTTATTGGTTGCTTGTGCACTCTAACCAGTTGCGTACACTGAAATGTCATTGGTTAATTTCTCCCTTGCAATGGCATAGGCACACAGACACAGCATACATACCTCCCAACTGTCCCAATTATCGTGGGACAGTCCCTCTTTTGACAGCTCATCCCGCAGTCCCGGATTCTTACTGAAAAGTCCCTCATTTCCCTTTGATCTCCTGCACTGAATGCTAAAAAAGTTACAAATTTAATTAAAAAGTAGCCTTTGGCAGAGAGCCCAGAAAGTTAAACAAGCTTCACCTTCACTTAGAAACATTGTTTCTCACGTTTAATTAAATAAGTGGGCTTTTGGCAGAGAGCTCAGAAAGTTAACAAGCCACACCTGTACTTAAATACAATTGTAACTAATAAGCTAAACTGGTCTCTTGGGGGAACAGAGACTTGCAGTTTAAAGGACAATTTCAGCTTTTTTTTTAACTAAACTTGTTTAATGTAACACATTAAACAAGACCCTAAAACCCACAGAAAATTGTTGAAACTTTAAATAACCTGGAAAATTTAGTCAAATGGGAGTGGTATTTAGGGGGTGTGGTTTCAAAAAAAGGTGGGGTAAAAAAAACTTTGCCACGCTACGTGCAGCATTTCTTTCTTAATTAATTAATTCTTAGTTAATCTAAGATACTGTTATATTATATTTGCAGCACTCTGTAACAGGCACCGGAAGCAGTGTCAGACTGACAAGAGACACAGCCAATAGGAGTTAAGTCTACTTCCAGTACTATGTATGACATCATATGAGGAAGTAAAAAGTTAGTGACTGTAGTGTTTATAGGGGTCACTAACTCCACCCCCACCGAACTGTTAGATTTGTGCGGTCACCATGCTTAGAAGGATTAACTCTTCCATTGCTGGAGAAAATATGTAAAATATGTAAGCAAAAAAGGACGTGGATGTTTTCAAAAAGGAAATAGATTGCTCCATAAAAGCGTAAAAAGAAAAAAATAACTTTTTTACAAGTAAAGTCAAATATTTCTGAAGGCAGTGTCTTTTTGGTACAGAGCAGATAAAGGCAACATTACATGCAACATTAATTTTAAGGAATATCTATAGGAAAAAATACATAAAACACATTTACAAACCCTTATTGCAAAGGAAAATTCTGTCCATGGCAGCCCACAGTCCTGAGCTTATACGGCTTCTTCCTGAACTGGCTTAATGTCTTGCAAAGTCTTTGAAATGAGAAGCCATTGTTTAGTATGCAATATTTATGGAAATAAGATTTAAAGTGCTACATTATGGGGAGACATTGTCATAATCCTGCAGCAGTATTTTTGCTTTATGATATGAAGCTCAATAAACATCTGGCAAATGTTTGGTAGGCAGATCAGGCAAATTCCTTCCCTCCGTTCCCTATGTTACAGCGTTCCATTTGCTTCCACATGGGAATGTAATCATGCTCGTTAGAATGTTCAGCAGATTTTCTTTTGTGGCATAGTAAATTCTAATAGAGAATTATTCTCATGTGCTTGGGTATACCTGCCTTTGTCTTATTCTCTATTGGTGATGATTTGTTAGATAAAAAAACAGAGAAAACATTCAAAGCATATTGATCTGTTATGCAGCACAATTGAATCCCTTCAGAATGTGTCATTCTTGCAGTTGACAAACCGGTGATCTGAGCTGCTAAGTGCCAGGTTGCTAAGTGCCACATGAGATTTATTGTCAAGGGGAGGCCCATTTATCATTTTCGTGGTTTTAGAGGTTTTTGAAACCATGCCTAAACTCATTTTTAGTGATGAGCTAATCTTTCCCGTTTTGCATCGCCGAAAGCTTTGCGAATCTTTCAAAAGATTTGCGAAATGGCAAAAAAATAGCGAAACGGCAAAAATGACGCATTTGAAAAAAGTTTTTTGAAAATGACTCAAGCGACAATTTGACGCATGACGCATGTCATTTTCACCATTTTGAGATTATTTTCTTTGATGCACATCATTTTTTTGACACAAGTGACAATTTTTTGACGCGGGCAACATTTTTTTGATGCCTGTTTCGTGAAACAATCCGCCAATGGCGAAAAATGGATATTCACCACAAATCCATGCCTGCCGAATAATTTCCCCCATCACTACTCATTTTCACTAAAACCACAAATGTCTAGTCATTTATTAAAAGATCTTATTAAAAGATTTATTAAGAGATTGAAAAAGAACGTGGAAAAATGCGAAAACTGCGACTTTCATATTTTCGCTCTGATGAAAGTGTCAAAAAAACTTTTAAAAACATGAAACAAAGAAAGATCTACCAGTTGTAAAAAGGTCACTTTCCATTGACTTCCGACAGCTTAGATGACGTATTTTTGCTCTTGGATTTGTCATGAGTTTTGTTGCACAATTGCAAAAAAACGTGTTATTTCCCATGCCAAATCATATTCTGGTGCAAATAAATATGAATGGTGAAAAAAAATTGAATGTTAGTACATGCCTCCCTTAATCTCCAATATTCAAAAGGGACATTACTGACACAGAGATGAGCAAGCAAATGGATAAAGGCTATGGAAGAAGAATAGAAAGGGAAATGAGAAAATGGTAGTGAATGGTAATGTTTGTTCCAGAGATAAGTTACCTTTCTAGAAGGATTTTTTTCTTTTCTATGAGGATTTAGAGCAACTTCAGATGGAAAGGTGCATTTACTTACCAGATGCAGTTTGCAAGTGCAATTTTTGGATGCAATTGGCAATGTTTTTTTGCTCATTAGGGATGAGCCCAGCTTTTTCACTTGGTCGAACATTTTGCAACTTTTTCGTATTTTTTGCGTTTTTTTCGGCGTCTTTACGATTTTTGCGTAAAAACGCGAGTTTTTCGGCGTCTTTACGATTTTTGCGTAAAAACGCGAGTTTTTCGTAGCCATTACGAAAGTTGCGCAAAGTCGCGATTTTTTCGTAGCGTTAACACTTGCGCGCAAAGTCGCGCCTTTTTCGTAGCGTTAAAACTTAAAAGGCGCGATGTTTCGCGCAAGTTTTAACGCTACGAAAAAATCGCGACTTTGCGCAACTTTCGTAATGGCTACGAAAAACTCGCGTTTTTACGCAAAAATCGTAAAGACGCCGAAAAACTCGCGTTTTTACGCAAAAATCGTAAAGACGCCGAAAAAAATCGCAAAAATACGAAAAAGTCGTAAAGACGCCGAAAAAATCGCAAAAATACCGATCATTACGAAAAAAACGCAATCGGACACATTCGGCCCGTTCGTGGGTTAGTAAATGTGTCCCTTGGTGTTGATTTGTGGCAAAATTTGAATTTTCGGAAGTGGTGAAAATAACTTCAATGCATTTGGAGAGAGAATAAGTCCATTGACTTCAATGCATTTGGGGTGACAAAAAACCCAAGAAAAAACTGGCCCATTAATTCCAATGCATTTGGAGCAAGAAACAACTGCCACTGATTTTAATTCATTTGGCGTGAGAAAAAAATAAGAAAATGTGCCCCATCGACTTTCAGTGATATTTTGTGATTTTGTGAATTTTCCAGCAAAGCAAATGGGACAGTTTTGCTCATCACTAGTACTCATCAGTGTAGTACAGGGATTTCAGCATGTATGGAGGCACTGAGTGGGTGAGTGCCAGCCTGTAATGCATTGCATAACAATGGGAGAGGGTCTTCTTATTCCAGATGACATAGTTAAACCCCACACTTTTACTCATTTACTTATCCCTAAGGCATCAGTTTGCTGGGAGAAGAAACCCATGTGTGCAGTGCCAGACAGTTTGCCAGTTACTAAACCTATTGGGTGGTAGAGGGCCTTTTTAGTGTTCTCTCTACTGGCAGATAAAAAATGCCATGTGTGGCATTGCCATTACTGTAATTGTAATTTGTATAAGTGCTGTTGTTTATTTAACTTGCATGTTTAATATTGTTCTGTGAGGCTGTTCCTGTGATGGTGCTTATACTTGCAATAACATAGTGGGGCAGCTTGGCCAATATAGACTAACAGGTGCCAAACATTTGTACAAAATCATATGCAGTCTCATTTGACTGTGTATGGCCACATAAAGAGACCAGAGTATCTTTCTCTGTGTTTAATGACATCCTTTGACCACCGGTTCCTGGAGACTGTTCCATGCTAAGCCACCACTACCAAAATTGCAATCAGTTAATAAATCACAAAGCCTAAATTTTCCAATGAAAAGAATGCAACTTTTTCACTAAAGCAATTGCATAAAAAGTCCTTTTAATAATATCACAATTCCCGTCTTTTAAGATTGATGTGCCCTTCGGAGACTTGTTAAATCTGATTGGGGAAAAACACAACTTAGGGAGTTAATGTTTATAGCACGAAGATATGTGTGAAGTCAATCGTTCATGTAATGTACAGGTTTAATGTCCTGGGATCGCATATGTGGACCAAAGGGCCAGACGCATTAAGACACACATCAAAGAGCACAATGTCAGTATTCGGAACTTTGAAGTATACACAGGCTCATGTTTCCAGTCATTTAACAACACATATCATATCCCACTTACAGTCCTCGGTGCTGGAAAAAGCTGGGCACATCTATCCAGAGTTAAAATGTTATTGGAGCACTAAGTCAAATAGATTTTTAGCGCTAAAAGTTGACAGAAATAAAAATTCAAAAGCTTCCGAGTATTATTATGTATCAAAATGGCTAAAAATGAAAATCCCACAATTCGCCAGGTAAAACTTGCAGATTTCATGTAGAAGTCAATGGCAGATGTCCCTTCACTTTCCTGGAAGATCCTTCTTTTGTCTTGATACTTGAGCGTTTTTTGACGCTGTTTTTTGTGCAACAGTTTAAAAAAGTCGAGGTTTCGGAGCGACAACTCAAAAAAATCCAGTTTTTTTGCTTTTTCTTGCAAGGACTTTTCCTATTAGATTTTTTTAGTGAATGTTAGACATTCGAGGAAATGAGTTTAGTCAAGTTTGAAAATTAAGTTGTAAATTTAGCAAATGTGCCCCTAACATCCTGATTTTCGTAGTTTTATACTTTTTTTAAAACCATGACTTAACTCATTTCCTAAAAAATGTTATGTATAATCTGGAAAAACATTATGTAAGATTGGGGAAAAGCACCCAATGAAATTCATTTTAAATTGGTGGGACCACAACAAAAAGTGAAATGGTTTCCTTTTCTAGGGCTGTTTTGGCTGGTAACCACCTGGGAGCCAATGGGTGTATACACCCCAGGTTTGATTGCTTTACATAGTTGAATGCAGCAGTGACAGCAGTAAGTTCTAAAGATTACATTGCATTGAACGGACTGCAGTTCACAGGAGTTATGCTCATTTGCTGTTAATAACTGACTTTGCTATGAGGCTAAGGAGCACATTTACCAAAATGTGAGTTTAGAGCTTAATACATAAAGGGGGGCATTTACTAATGCTCATTTTTCCATGATTTGTGGGGGGTTTTCACCAAAATACGATTTTGTCATTGAAAAACTGAAGTTTTTTGCAATTTATTATGCAACAGAACCACAACAAATCTGGAATAAAAAATGCACCAGCTAAAACCTGTCGAGATCATGTAGAAGTCAATGGCAGATTTTCCTTTTACAACTGCAAGTTACGGTTTTTGTATTGCCTCATGTGGCTTTCACATTCTTTTTTCATCCGTGGTTTTTTAATTTGGATCTTTTGATAAATAACTGACTTTTGTGGAAATGAGTTTAGGGGGTCCATTCATGAAACCACAATTTTATTTTTTTTTGAGAAAAAAATCGTACTTTTTCTCATATATAGAACATTTCGTAATGTCCACGATAATTATTAAATAATTAGATAATTACTAAAATGCATTTTTTCTGGCATCGAAACTCCATATGGTATAATTTCAAAATAACCACGATAATTTCTAAAGTTCTAAAATGTCTTGACAATGCTTTTATCGTTTGTACAAAAATATCGCAATTGCATTCCAAAAGTCACAAAATTTTCATGCCAAAAAGTTTGTTAACGCCGCAAAAACCTTTCTGGCTTTGATGCCTTCCATGTCTGGCTTTGGAAGCCTTCCATAGGACTCAATGGCACTCGGCAGATCAAACCTGGCGAAAAGATAGTCCCTCTGAAAATGTAACCAAAGCGTTAATGAATTCCGAAATGTTCGTATTCTTTGCACAAAGTTCAATTTTTTCTGCGGAAATTTACCAAAAACAACTAAAAACTCAGGATTTTTTTTTCCGATCTGATTTTTTTAGCTCTAAAAGTTGCAGAAAAAGAAAAATATTTACTATGCGTCCAAGCAGCTAAAAACCCAAATCCGACAATTCGCCAGCTAAAGCTTGCAGAGATCATGTAGAAGTCAATGGCAGAGGTTCCTTCTCTTTCCTAGAGAATGATTATTTTGCTTTGAAACCTTAGAGGTTTCAAATTTTTGATGCTAGTTTTTTTCTACAAAAATTCGGAAAAACTTTTTTGCAACTTTTCCTGCACCGACTTTTTCATTTCTGATTTTCTAGTCAATGTAAGACATTGGTGGAAACAAGTTTATTCAAATTTGAAAATAAAAAAAATGAGAAATGTCAGCGTTTTAGTAAATCTGCCCCTAATTGAAAATCTGCAGATCTATTTAGGGTCGGACTGGGCCGCCGGGACACTGGGAAAAATCCTGGTGGGCCCCGGCGGCCCAGTCCGACCTTTGCCAGCGCTCCCCCTACTGACGCGTTCAATTTATACATGCTCGGGGTGGACGTCGGGTGGGGGCCCTGCGGGGGGGTTAGGGGGGCCCCTGGGGGGGTAGGGGACACGGCTGGCTGGGGCACCTGCAGGGCCCCTGGGATGGGAGCCCTGGTGGGCCCTGCACCCCCCACTCCGACATTGGATCTATTCTAGAACCAGAAACCATCTCAGGCTGGTTCAGTAGATCGGACGCTTCAGTGCCAGAAACTTTCAAATGCAACATCCGAGATAAAAATCATTTTCAGTTTTTACTTTGTTTTACTTTCTCTGAAATCAAATAGAATTGGCAGGCGTGAAGTGTATATATTTTAGGCATCATTATGCAGTGTTGAATGTTCATTTTTCAGGATGCGAGCAAATATTTCTTCACACCACGAACTGCGGCTTGAAGCCTGTGTGTCAGGTGAAATAAAGTCAGTGCTAGAATAACAACGCCGAGGTTTCCTCTATTCCGCGGGAATATTAATAATTGTAGCTCTTTGGCAAAACCCGACCATGAGTATCCTTTTAAGTCAGATAAAGCACGACGACAGTTTTAGTCACGGGCTGTCAATGTAATTGTACCCCACAAACTGAAGCCGGTAAATAGGATTACATAAGTAGTAATACTGCAGAGCTATTTAATTCTATAAATAATTCAAAGAGTGTAATGGGGATCTTGTGGGTCATATCTCTTTTTCTATTAACTTTCTTAGGCTCCAGCCTAAATCAGCATTTCTGTCTATGCTGTAGCATGAGAATTTCCCCTACCTCTACAAATAAAAGCAGTCAGCTTTCTGCAACTTCAGTCTACAACTTTGTAATTATCTGACTTCTTTACTATCATTAGGGAACATCGAATTCATAGGCATGTGAGTGCAGCAGAATGTATTCCGTCCATCACTCTGTCAGTTTGTACCGCACACAGACTTGTTTTCCATTGACTTTGCTAAATTGTTTGTTTTTACCATAATAAGTGACACATTAATGGGGCAATGAATAGCATAAATATTACACAGTAAATAGTCAGATAGCTATCAGTAAAATACTGTGTGGGTGACATAATCAGAACTATATATTAAAATACACCAAATATAAATGGGGCAGTGTATAGATATAGGACCTGTTATCCAGAATACTCCGGTATGGGACCTGGAGTTTTCTGGATAAGAGGTCTTTTCATAATTTGGATAACATACTGTATATACTCGAGTATAAGCCTAGTTTTTCAGCACCCAAAATGTGCTAAAAAAGTCACCCTGGCTTATACTCGAGTCGGGTGCCATGGGTCCCTCTAGGCTAGCACCCTCTCTCCTTTGTGGGCAAATTAGGCCACCTGCAACCAGACCCTCCAGTGCCCTGGCCTAGGCTCCCACTAGCAATAATTATTTCCCCTTAAATCTCCTCTGGGACTGGGTCTGATGCCAGTTTGCCAATGTGCAATGAGCGTGGGGTAGTACTCATATTGTTTTTGTTGACCCTCTTCTCCGCTTACAGAGCTAGTTTACTGTTTTTCTTTGAAATAAATATTGAAAAACATATACCCAACTGATGCCTCAATTAATGTCATTTTATTGGTATTTATTTTGATTATTAAAACTTAGCCAGTTTTCCAGTTTTCTTAGATAAAATTAGGTACCTCGGCTTATATTCGGATCGGCTTATACTCGAGTATATACGGTACCTTAAGTCTGTTGTAAATCATTCAAACATTAACTAAACCCAATAAGGTTGTTTTACCACCAATAAGGATTAAGGTACAGGTATATGACCCATTATCCAGAATGCCCAGGACCAAGGGTATTCCAGATAAAGGGTCTTTCCGTAATTTGGATCTCCATACCTTAAGTCTACTAAAAAATCAATAAAACTTTATTAAACCCAATAGGATTGTTTTGCATCCAATAAGGATTATTTAAATCTTAGTTGGGATCAAGTACAGGTACTGTTTTATTATTACAGAGAAAAGGGAATCATTTAACCATTAAATAAACCCAATAGGGCTGTTCTGCCCCCAATAAGGGGTAATTATATCTTAGTTGGGATCAAGTACAGGTACTGTTTTATTATTACAGAGAAAAGGGAATCATTTAACCATTAAATAAACCCAATAGGGCTGTTCTGCCCCCAATAAGGGGTAATTATATCTTAGTTGGGATCAAGTACAGGTACTGTTTTATTATTACAGAGAAAAAGGAAATCAGTTTTAAAATTCGAAATTATTTGATTAAAATGGTATGGGAGACAGGCTTTCCGTAATTCAGAGTTTTCGGGTTAAGGGATTCCATACCTGTACACGGTACTGTTTTACTATTATAGAGTAAAAGGAAATCAGATTCTGGATAACGAGTTTCTGGATAACAGATCCAAAAATGATTGTACTGCTGACCAGTAGGATATTGCCCTAGTTGGTCACCCAAGTGACAGCTCATATGTAAAACCCTGCTTCATCTAAATAAACAATTTTCATAAAAATATATTTTTTTAGTAGAATGTGTCATTGGGTAATCCTAAATAGAAAATTGTTATTTTAAGAACTAAGGGCCACCTCTTGGGCCTATAGGATTCACAGTGCAAACAAACAAGCCAAGGCACACATACATGCTAGGGCCCATCAGCCAATTAATGGGCAGAGTTCTGCCTTTTGCTCCCACACTACTTCCTGTTACAGTTAGAGCTGCATTATTTTCTGTCAGCTGATCTCTGAGGGAGCACACAGCCCATCACTAAATGGCGGCTCAAGGGAAAAAATGTAAAAGGGCAATATTTGCTGATATATATATATTCCAGTTTGGGAAGATTCTTTAATAGGTCACTTAATATAATAAATATAATGATAATAATATAATATTAATAAACTAAAACATATAAAATCTATTGGTTAAGTATCCATTCTGGGGGTATAGTTTTTCTTTAATGGTTCAAGACATATAGAAAGACATTAATGGATACCCTGGCTATAAACCACAGCAATGATTCAACGAAGTTCAATGAAGCCAGTGAGATCTTCCAGTGACCGAGCTTAAAGCAGCAATTCATCAGTGATCCATCAGCTAGCTATCCGACAGAGAGAGCATCATTTGTGGAAGATACATGGGCTGTAAATTACTTGGTCACATATAGTTAAGTCTGCCAATATCTGCCCATGTGTGGGACATTCCACTGTGTATGGCTTAACCAATTACTTAACTATTCATTTTTAGCCTCTTTTGTTGTAGATTTGACAAAAGTAATTAACACAAGAGCACAGGAAAGGGAATTTTTACTGTACTGCTTTGGTAACAAGTAGGGGCACATTCATCAAAGTATGAGTTTGAATGCCAAAATGGGAAAAATTCGGATTAGACCAACTCTCTATGGTAGCAAGCATTTCCTTATGGCTGTGTTGCAACCTCACACTGGCTTCTGAAATACAAATGTAGGAAATAGTGTTGGTCCTATATTTCTGTCCTATTTTTTACAGGTGTACTATTTTATTTGGATTTTCTACAGGTGCCATTTGCACCTTAAACCTGGGGGGGAGATTTACTATGCATCAAAGGGGCTAAAAAAATCAGAATCAGACAATTTACCATCTAAAACTTGCCGTGATCATGTAGAAGTCAATGGCAGAGGTCCCTTCCCTGGAAGATTCTTCTTTTGCTTTGAAACTTTAGAGGTTTCGGATTTTCGAAGCTGTTTTTCTGTGCGACAATTTGAAAAAGACGAGTTTTTGCTGCTATAATTCGACAAAAGTTGCCGTTTTGCAACTATTCTGCAACTTTTTCAGTTCAGACTTTTTGATAAATGTGTATTTTTTTTAAAAGAAAAAAATATTTTAGTAAATCTTCAACTATGGGGCACATTTACTAACCGACGAATCCGAATTGGAAAAATTCCGATTGGAAAATGAACATTTTGCGACTTTTTCGTATTTTTTTTGCGATTTTTTTCGGCGCCTTTACGACTTTTCGGAAATTGTCGCGACTTTCTCGTTATCAATACGATTTGCGCGAAAAAACGCGAGTTTTTCGTAGCCATTACGACTTGCGCGAAAAAACGTGAGTTTTTCGTAGCCATTATGATTCGCTCGTATCTTGTCGCGACTTTTTCGTATTGAGCGCTCGGAAGCGGCGGGCGAAACTTTCAGACTTAGCATGATTTTGGAAGCCTCCCATAGGACTCAATGGCACCCTGCAGCTCCAACCTGGCCCAAGGAAAGCCTCCCATAGGGCTCAATGGCACTCTGCAGCTCCAACCCGGCCCAAGGAAAGTCTCCCATAGGGCTCAATGGCACTCTGCAGCTCCAACCTGGCCCAAGGAAAGTCTCCCATAGGGCTCAATGGCACTCTGCAGCTCCAACCCGGCCCAAGGAAAGTCTCCCATAGGGCTCAATGGCACTCTGCAGCTCCAACCCGGCCCAAGGAAAGTCTCCCATAGGGCTCAATGGCACTCTGCAGCTCCAACCCGGCCCAAGGAAAGTCTCCCATAGGGCTCAATGGCACTCTGCAGCTCCAACCTGGCCCAAGGAAAGTCTCCCATAGGGCTCAATGGCACTCTGCAGCTCCAACCTGGCCCAAGGAAAGTCTCCCATAGGGCTCAATGGCACTCTGCAGCTCCAACCCGGCCCAAGGAAAGTCTCCCATAGGGCTCAATGGCACTCTGCAGCTCCAACCCGGCCCAAGGAAAGTCTCCCATAGGGCTCAATGGCACTCTGCAGCTCCAACCCGACCCAAGTAAAGTCTCCCATAGGGCTCAATGGCACTCTGCAGCTCCAACCCGGCCCAAGGAAAGTCTCCCATAGGGCTCAATGGCACTCTGCAGCTCCAACCCGGCCCAAGGAAAGTCTCCCATAGGGCTCAATGGCACTCTGCAGCTCCAACCCGGCCCAAGGAAAGTCTCCCATAGGGCTCAATGGCACTCTGTAGCTCCAACCCGGCCCAAGGAAAGCCTCCCATAGGGCTCAATGGCACCCTGCAGCTCCAACCTGGCCCAAGAAAAGTCACCATACTAAAGCTTGAATGAATCCGAATGTTTCGTACTCGGCGCGAAAGCTGCGAAAAAGTCGCGACTTTTTGCGCAAGTTTTAACGCTACGAAAAAATCGCAACATTTTGCGCAACTTTCGGAATGGCTACGAAATAGGCGCGACTTTTCGCGCAAGTTTTAACGCTACGAAAAAATCGCCAGATTTTGCGCAACTTTCGGAATGGCTACGAAAAAGTCGCGACAATTTTCCGAAAAATCACAAAATACCGATCATTACGAAAAAAACGCAATCAGACGCATTCGGCCCGTTCGTGAGTAAGTAAATGTGCCCCTATGTGTTCTGAATAATTAAATGTTCTGATTGGCTACAGGTTGGTGCTTTATATCAGAAGCTCAAAAGGCTTAAGATACCAACACGCTGTTGAATTCATTGGAATTCATTCATTTGATGTTGAATTAATTTCTTAGACATGGTGGTAACTTTGTCTGACTATAAAAACCATTGTATTCAAAGCCCACTTTTTTTTGTATAATTTCCTTTTTAACGCATTCTTGACTCTATAAACCTAAAATATTCTGATCTGTTCTCTGCAGATACTAATCTTCATGTGGTTTTGCTTTGTAAAAAAGATTTAGCCAGTGACAAGAGGACTATAGGACAATAGAATAGCTGTTTTTAGAATACCTCATTAAATCCTTGTAAAAGGCTCTTTGTAGCTCTTGAAGATCAGTGGAATTTTTATAGTGTGTAAAACCACAAAGTCTTGATGCTTTCTCTTAAAGAGCACAACTTTAGAGAGATAAATGCAATATCACCCCAATGTAAATGCAATCACAAATCCTAGAATCAGGAGACCATCAACAGCTTCTTTCTTAGAAAACTTCATACTTGATATCTGCATGGGCAATTCTATTTCGCTTAACCACCCAGTTCCTTTAGATGGGTTTTATATAGTAGGGTTGAGGATACAATTAAGACATGAGCTTGAATAAAGATTAAATATATGAGGGAAAGAGAGCTAATGAAATTGCTACAATTTTGTTTGAGTAAGCTTTATCAGAAAGGTCTATATAAATACAGCCATAAGCACTCACAGAAACGCTGCACTGAGTCCTCTGTCAAAAGAAACACAGGATTTCTCTTTTTTTTTGTAAACATGTTCTTTAGTATCTGACTTCCTTTCTCAGAAAAACCCTTCTAAATACAGCCATAAGCACTCACAGAAATGCTGCACTGAGTCCTCTATCAAAAGAAACACAGGGTTTCTCTTTTTTTTGTAAACATGTTCTTCAGTATCTGACTTCCTCTCTCAGACAAACCCTTCATTCCAGGGGCCAGAGTCTGCTCAGCTCTCTCCTTTCTCCCACTCCCCCTTCCCATAAGAATTCATAAAACTCACTCCTCCCTCCCTTAAGAATGTGTAATCTGAGCTATAACGGCTAGAGCTGCAAACAGGAAGCTATAAACACCAAGCTAAAATGGCAGCTGCTATCTTAAATAAACGAATGGAGCTTCTAGGGCTCTTTACTCAGGTATGGTAAAGCTTTCTGCAGAATAAATATAGTGTTCTAGGTGGCACTAATGTGGCGAATCTATTGGCAGTAAATTGCCAAAATGACTTCCCTTCTTCTTTAAACACAAAAAAATTGTGTTTTATTCTTTTAGAAATAGATATAGAGAGTAGTGATGAGCGAATTTGCCAAAAAATTTGCAAAGCACATTGAAGTCAATAAGTGTTTTTTGCGACAACTTTTTTCTAGGCAAATATTTCTGCACAAAATAACATTTGAGTGTGTGGTTATTTTTTATTTACTTTTTTTTTTTTTTGCAAAACACATTGGAGTCTATGGGCATTTTGTTGTTTCATTTCTTCATATTTGTGGTTTCACAAATATGATCTACTGGATTTGCGGTGAATTTCCACATTTCGACATTGGTGGATTATTTCGCGAAATGGGCATGTTGCGTCAAAAAATTGACTCCCACATCCAAAAAAATTGTCACAAGTGTAAAAAATATGATGCTTGAGTCAAAAAAAAGTTGCGCTCATGATTTTTTGGGATGCTTGTTTCAAAAAATTGCAGCATGCGTAAAAAAAATGACACATGCGTTTTTTTTTGACGCGCAACATTTTCGTGGTTCCGCTAATTTTTTGCCGTTTTTCTAATGAGAATGAGCAAAAAAACTGTCAAAAAAAAGTAATCAATGTATTACAAATCTGTTACTTCTGATATACAGTAACACAATCAGCACAACTTGTGTGAGACATAACATCCCCTTTAACATGTGGAATGCAAACCATCTTTCAAACCAAGCAGTAAAAAAATGTGTTGCTAAGGCCCCTAGACAACAGATAAATAGTGATGAGCAAATTTTTTCTCCAGGTATGGATTCGCAGCGAATTTCAGCATTTCACCACTGGCGAATTGTTTTGCAAAAGTTCCGTGAAAATTTGCAGTGTAAAAATTTGTCACTGATATTTTTTGTCGCGTGTCAAATTAGGCACGGTCAACCGCGGGCGACAAAAAAGACACGGGCGAAAAAA
Source organism: Xenopus tropicalis (assembly GCF_000004195.4). NCBI lineage: Eukaryota > Metazoa > Chordata > Amphibia > Anura > Pipidae > Xenopus > Xenopus tropicalis. The sequence goes on from NC_030678.2 coordinate 21,487,836, forward strand.
AAAATTGTTGCGCTGATATTTTTTGTCGTTCATCAAATTAGACGCAGTCATGTCAAAATGGGCGCAGTCGCATCAAAAATGGGCAAAGTCGTGTCAAAATGGGCACGGTCGCGTCAAATTGGGTGCGGTGGTGGCAAAAAAAACGCAACGGCAAAAAAATAGCAGCAAAAAATAGATGCAGGCGACAAAAAAAATATCCGTGGGCGACAAAAAAGTAACAAAAAATAGATGCGGGCGACAAAAAAAATAGCCGTGGGCGACAAAAAAGACAGAGGTGACAAAAAAAATTGTTGCGCTGATATTTTTTGGCGTGCGTCAAATTAGACGCGGTCATGTCAAAATGGGTGCAGTCGCATCAAAATTGGGCACAGTCGTGTCACAATGGCCATGGTCGCGTCAAAATTGGGTGCGGTGGTGGCAAAAAGAAACGCAACGGCAAAAAAATAGCAACAAAAAATAGATGCGGGCGACAAAAAAGACACGGGTGACAAAAAAATTGCGTGACAAATGCGTTTCAAGAATTTTTCGGGACAGATTCACTCATCACTACAGATAAATGCAGATTTTCACTGCAAATCCATACATAAGGGAACATTTTTGCTCATCACTAATTGGGAGGTCTCTCCCTTCTGGGTAGAACCATCTTGTGAATCCTCAACCACCACACATACTTCTTACAGTAACTAATATGTTAGCACAGTTACAAACCACAAACAGCAGAAACAGAAACCACAAACAGCAGAATCCCAGAAATAAAGTAATATTCCTTTTAAATCTATTCTTCAGTAGTTTATAATGTACAAGTGTTATTACATTTATAATAAATTTGAATGAATTTGAGTAATAAATAATATTCAAAATGAGTTTAAAACCCCTTAATGGAAAATTCTATTAGAGCATTAAAGTAATTGTATCCATAAAAAAAGATAAGCTAAGAAGTTTTTATTCATATTTTGTGCGCCATTCATATAACTAAAGGAATTATTTTAAAAAATGTTCTATAATTTGCCTCTTCAAATGCCAATGCAAAGAACTCTGGAAAAGAAAATGCATAATTTTTACTTTGCAGGTTAAATTTAACAATTTAAATTAGGCTCTGATTTCCCATTTCACATTCTTTTTCCATCGTCTCTTTTCTTTTCATATAGTAGAGATATTCAGCCATTTATCTGTTGTCTAGGGGCCTTAGCAACACATTTTTTTACTACTTAGCTTGAAAGATGGTTTGCATGCCACATGTTAAAGGGGATGTTATGCCTCACACGAGTTGTGCTGATTGTGTTAGTGTATATCAGAAGTAACAGATTTGTAATACATTGATTACTATTTTTTTTACAGTTTTTTTGCTCCTTCTGATTAGAAAAACAACAAAAAATTTGCGGAACGCGAAAATGACATACGTCTTTTTTTGACTCACGCAGCAATTTTCTGACACACGCATCCCAAAAAATCACGAGCGCAACTTTTTTTGACTCGGGCATCATATTTTTTACACTCGTGACAATTTTTTTTGATGTGGGCATGTGACACTTTATTCTTTGATCGGCTCCTGAGGAAGCGTGCAGAGAGCACGCGAAACGCGTTGAGCTACAACTATCAATTGTTTTTACCGTGTTGTAGCACTGTAAGTAGCCTGCAGGGTTTTATTCATATTAAAACGTTTTTACACTATTTTGTGCCTCCTCTTCTATCCTATACACTGAGGGAATTTTTGACCCCACTTCAATCAATGTCCGGTTGGTGTTGTCTATATGTTCCATTTCTATACCATCTGGTGAGCATATTCAATAGACACAATAAGTAGGTGTGATTCACTATATTGATATATTGCCGAGCACACGTGGTGTTTGGTTCACATAATATCCAATTGATCTGCACTATATTTTGTTTATTTTGTTTTATCTCTATGCGCTTCCACTGACAATATCGCACACACATTTGAGGCTCATCTAAAGGGGAGCTGTTATCAACTAGGAAGCAGCACGTGACTACTAAGTTTACCACATTGAAGAATTCCTGTAAAGGATTACCACCGAGAAGCGCTGAGTGTTTGGATGTTTTCATTCTAAATAACACAATTTTTTGACACAACACGCCCAATTCGTGAATGTTAAAAAGTGGAAATTCACTGCGAATCCATGCCTGCCGAATTATTTTGCCCATCACTACTCATTCTTTAATCCACAAGACCATAGGCAGGGCCAGATTTCTCTTTGGTGCGCCCCGAGGCCGCCCCTGTGGGAGTCCCCCATGCGCATGCGCAAACGCACCCCCGGTGCGCATGCGCAAAGCGCCAGCTCCCCATTGCGCATGCGCAAAGCGCCAGCGCATGCGCGAACGCTCTTTTTAACTCCCATACGGAGCAGTGGGGGAGGTCCCGACTGCTCCATATGGGAGCAAAATTAAAAAATGTTCTTGCGGCGGGGCGGCATGCCGCCCCTAAACTTCTGCCGCCCTAGGCCCGGGCCTTTGTGGCCTCTCCACAAATCCGGGCCTGACCTTAGGGCTGATTCACTAAAGTGCGTTCATTTTTATCGCACGCATTAAAATAGATGCGAAAATTAACATGCAATTCGCTACAGTATTACCGCATGCATTAAGTCGCATATCGCATGCATTAATTTGCGCGCCAAAATAACACTAACGCATGATTCACAAACACTTAGACGCGCTAAATATCGCATTTGTCTGTGCGAAAACGAACCCCTACTTGGGGCAGGCGGTAATAATAGAAAAGTACAGTTCATGAGCTTTTGGCAACACAATAAGGACTTTGCAGTGGCATTTATTCAAGTCTGTGTTGGCCCCAGAGTGATGCAGCCGCCAGTTTGCAGGGAAATGGGCATTTTCAGAACAGTAGTTTTACGAAAGTAATGGCGTGTATGGCTAACATGGCGTGCGTTTTTTCGCACGTAGCAAATATTTATACACGGTGCATTGATTGGCGCTCGTTCAGTCAAATACCGCACGAAAATAGTCTTTGCAACTAAAATAATGCAAGCAGCATTGCGCGTAAATTAACGCAAATATACATTTAGTGAATTGTGCGTTAAAATGCGAAAAATTAGGCGCAATAAAATTTTTAACGCATGCTATAAATAACCCACGTTTTAACGCAGTTTAGTGAATAAGCCCTCATGTTCTGATCCTCTCGCACAAGTATGAAGAATGGTAGCTCTCCTAGCTACTTACTGGACTGGAAATAAATTGGTGTCTGCTTGTAACAGACATGTTACTGCACTACTACTTTTCTTATTTACTCCATCCTATTTCCACCTGATTGTGACTCAGTGGGGTTTATTTATTAATTTTTAGATCAAATTTTTTTGCAAAAAAAACACATTTTTTTAAACTAACTAGATCTTTTTTTATCATTGGCATATTTACAAAAAAAAAAATAGTTTGAATGTTGAAGGTACACTTCCCATTGACTTATAAAGAAGCTTGACTGGTTTTATTTGCCAAATGTTTTCATTCAAATTTTTCAAAAGTTTTTATCGATACATTTGATAAATTCGAGTTTCGAAAACTCAAATTAAAAAAAAAAATCAAAAATTGGGTTTAATGTGAGTTTCTCAAATGATGAAAGGAATATTATCTTAAAGGGCCAGCAGTTGTACATGTTGCAAGAGGATTGTTGTTGGTAGTTATTTAGTGATAAGTGAATTTTTCCATAAGGCATGGATTTCAGCGAATTTCTGCATTTTGCCACTGGTGAATTGTTTTGAGAAACTTCCACGAAAATTCGCCTAGAAAAAAAAAAGTCAACAAAAGTATCGGACACATCAAAATAAGTGCAGTTGTGGCAAATTGGGACAAATTTGCTCATCACTATAGTTTATATCTGTTTTCATTTATAAGGTGAAATCTTAGGGAAAACAGTACAATGCATGGTATAAACTAGTAGAGATGTAGCGAACTGTTCGCCGGCGAACTAATTCGCGCGAACATCGGGTGTTCGCGTTCGCGCAAATTCGCGGACTTTTGCTGATGTTCGCCACTTTGGGTTCGCCGCGTTTTTTTTGGCGCCGCGTTTTTTTGCCTTGGTTTTTCCGCCGCGTTTTTTCGCTTCGTTTTATCGCCTATGCATATACATAGGAATAGCTTGCGGGTTTTTTTTTTGGTGTTATTTTTTTGCGTTTTTTTTTTTGGCGCTTTTTTTTTGGCGTTTTTTTTACAAGTATTTTTCAGAGAAGTTTTTGCCCTTGATCCCCCTCCTGCATGCCACTGTCCAGGTCGTGGCACCCTTTAAACAACTTTAAAATCAGTTTTCTGGCCAGAAATGGCTTTTCTAGGTTTTAAAGTTCGCCTTCCCATTGAAGTCTATGGGGTTCGCAAAGTTCGCGAATATTCGCGAGTTTTGGCGAAAGTCCGCGAACGGGTTCGCGAACATTTTTGCGCGGGTTCGCTACATCCCTATAAACTAGATAGAAAAATTTAAAAGGTATGAAGAAATAGTAGAATGTTTAGAAATTATAAGAATTATATAGATAGAGTGTATTTCAAAGAAACCTCCATTATATCCATTTGTCCACTGTGAGAAGGGGTAAACCATGCTTGTAATCATAGAACTACCTACAGGGCTTTATGTTTTACTGATTAATATTAAAAAGTCAGATTTAAAGATCAGGGTAGCCTAGGTCACTTATTTTTTTCTGGACAAAACAGAGCAAATAGAGTATTTGTTGGGATTTTAACTTATCATCTGATATTTACATTTACATTTGGTAGATGCAGGAAGTGATACAGAATAAAACAATATACATGTATTAGATAGGAAATGCTGGAATTAAACACTCTTTGGATCCTATTGTATGACAATCAGAATTACTTGTTGACCCCCCAATTTGGCAACCAACTGAGATCAGCAGATTTAACTCTGTGCAGTCCTAGAGCTGATATTATGATCACTGCTTCTGTTCTTCTGTGTAATCTGTACTGTCAGATCAGAGGATCGGTTTGAATTAACATCAGAAACAGGGCATTTGGGTCATACATCTAAGGACGTCATGGTACGCCTTACATCGGCTAAGTTTTGACATTAGCAATACATTTACATTTTTAGTGTTCCAGTATGCTGGAGAATTTTCTTTTTTTTTTGCTGTGAAACCCCTAGGAAGGAATTTAATAAAAGCCAAAAAGGAAAAAAAAAAGCACAAAAAAGAATAAAATTTTGCATTTCACAATGTCCAGTAAAAAGTTTTATTACACACATGCTGCTGCAATATTTTATCCACTATTGGAAGTGGTCACTAAACAGTTTTTAGGTCTACAAAAGCTATATATTAAATTCCTGCAAAGGGAAATTTGTTCATGCAAAGTCATACATAGTTACATAGAGTTGAAAAAAGACCAGAGTCCATCAAGTTCAACGCTTCCAAGCAACATACTGCTGTTCTTATAGCCTGTCACTAGTGATGAGCGAATCTGTCCCATATTGCTTCACAGAAAAAATTGTGAAACAACAGAAAAATTTGTGAAGCAACAGAACAATTTGCAAAAAGCATTTGTTGTGCAATCAGACTGACTGAATGTTCAGTTGTATTGTTTTTCTTATTTGCAATTGTTTATCTTAAGGTCCCCATACACGGGCCAATTCTGTCTGCCAATATCGGTCCCTTAGACAGACTCGGCAGCTAATCGGCCCGTGTAGGGGCACTACCGACGGGCCTGCCCAACCAATATAAGGCCTGAAATTGGCCAGATCTAGATGGATGGGGGATCTAGTCGGATGGGGGACTGCATCAATGACCGACTTTTTCTATACCCGTCGTTATAATCAAATCGTTTGGCCCCAGGGTCAAACGACTGAATTAGCCTGGATTCTCCCAATATTGCCCACCCGTAGATGGGGATATCGGGAGAAGATCCGCTCGTTTGGCGACATCGCCAAGCGAGCAGATTGGCCCGTGTATGGGGACCTTTACTTTTTAGCCACTTCCCAAATGATTTTTCAGTCTTACTTCCCAACTGTCCATGATTGCTTTGAAAACCAGTTTTTAAGATGAACTTTGTAAATTTACAGAAAAGACAGAATATCTGATTGGCATAGCAAATATTTCAGCAAACTCTTCTGCAAAGGACTTATTTAACTGTATTATCTTATAATAACCTGTTCTTCATGTATTTAAATACTTTTTATGATTTTGGTTAAACACCAAGAAGCTGTCAGTGCTTTTTATGTAGTGCCCAGTTCCCGACCAGCAGCCTGGGGGGAAATGTGACTGTCTGTAATATTTGTACTGTCAGTCAATACGTCAACCTAAGCTCTTAATTATATTTTGTAAAGTTTTATATAAACAACATAAAAACCCATTTATGAGAGTGGCCTGCTATATTTTATTGACCTTACACTTAAGGAAATTACCAGCTTGCAAATCAAGAGCCTACGAAAATATGAAGTTTACAATAGAAATAAGACACTTTTCATTCCTACACATGTAAAAGAATCCAATCCATTATTAAGGGTAAGGTACAGGTATAGGACCCATTGTCCAGACTGCTCGGGACCAAGGGAGTTCTGGATAAGGGGTCTTTCCGTAATTTGGATCTCCATACCTTAAGTCAACTAAAAAATCAATAAAATATTAATTAAACCCAATAGGATTGTTTTGCCTCCAATAAGGATTAATTATATCTTAGTTGGGATCAAGTACAGGTACTGTTTTATTATTACAGAGAAAAGGGAATCATTTAACCATTAAATAAACCCAATAGGGCTGTTCTGCCCCCAATAAGGGGTAATTATATCTTAGTTGGGATCAAGTACAGGTACTGTTTTATTATTACAGAGAAAAGGGAATCATTTAACCATTAAATAAACCCAATAGGATTGTTCTGCCCCCAATAAGGGGTAATTATATCTTAGTTGGGATCAAGTACAGGTACTGTTTTATTATTACAGAGAAAAGGGAATCATTTAACCATTAAATAAACCCAATAGGGCTGTTCTGCCCCCAATAATTTGATTAAAATGAAGTCTATGGGAGACGGGCTTTCTGTTATTCAGAGCTTTCTGGATAATGGGTTCCCGGATAAGGGATCCCATACCTGTATTTGCTACCCTAGATACTCTTGTACAAAAAATTATATCCTCTCCTTAGAGTTATCTGCACCACCCTACATAACAATATGAACAGATATTACTTCAAATACTAAAATAGTATCTAAATGCACATAGTGTATTTGGACAGCCAATTGATTTCAAGTACAAAGTCATCACAAATATTGACTGCTGCGGTTTTGCTCATTTCATTTAAAACACATGGGAAACATATAAAAAGGTTTCATTTACTGCAATTTATTGGGAGACAATCTATCTGGGATTAAAGACGTAATGGATCCCAATAAAAAAAAACATTTAATGGTTTTCAATAGGAATTGATTTTGAAGAGGTCCTTTGCCAATATTTGTTGTGATAGGTGTTGGCATTTTTACTATCCCTGTCAATTTCTAATCTAGAACCATTTGCTGAACACTAGCTCAGCACATCTTAAAACATACAACATTAATTTTTACAAATGCAATAGCGGCAAACCTAATAGAGACATTCTTGTATTAATGTTTGCATAGGGGGAATCCTATAATGAAGCTCTGAAGTGATTCATCCATGCAAAGAGAGGATGTTTGCCTCACTAGGGTATATATTTAACCATCTCTGAAAGTCTATGGATATTTTTTATTTTTAAGGCTTCCAGGAAATATATTGTTAAATAATATTAAAAACATTCACACATAGTAAGTTTTATAAAAATACTGAACATCAACTACAACCCAAACAATTAAAAATATGGCTTTAAGGTAACTTACTTGTCATACAGGATGGGATAAACCCAAAGGTGCTTTGAGTACATAGTACAGGTATGGGACCTGTTATCCAGAATGCCCGAGACCTGGGTTTTTCCAGATAAGGGGTCTTTCCATAATTTGGATCTCCATAACTTAAGTCTGCTTAAAGTCATATAAATATTGAATAAACCCAATATGATTGTTCAGCCCCCATTAAGGGGTAATTATATCTTAGTTGGGATTAAGTACAGGTACTGTTTTATTATTACAGAGAAAAGGGAATCATTTAACCATTAAATAAACCCAATAGGGCTGTTCTGCCCCAATAAGGGGTAATTATATCTTAGTTGGGATCAAGTACAGGTACTGTTTTATTATTACAGAGAAAAAGGAAATCATTTAACCATTAAATAAACCCAATAGGGCTGTTCTGCCCCCAATAAGGGGTAATTATATCTTAGTCGGGATCAAGTACAGGTACTGTTTTATTATTACAGAGAATAAGGAAATCATTTTTCAAAATTAGAATTATTTGCTTATAATGGAGTCTATGGCAGATGGGCTTTCTGTAATTCTGAACTTTATGGATAACGGGTTTCTGGATAAGGGATCCCATACCTGTACAAGGTACTGTTTTATAATTACAGATAAAAAGGAAATTATTTTTAAAAATTAGAATTATTTGCTTATAATGAAGTCTATGGGAGATGGCCTTTCTGTAATTTGGAGCTTTCTGGATAATGGGTTATCCTAGGGATAAGGGATCCCATACCTGTACAGAATTAGCAAAACATTTAAAATTAATATTCAAGAGCTGATAATTTCTCATTTACCAGCCAGTTTGTAGGAAATTCAATTTGATCATACTTAATTTCAGTTGAGTAGAAACCTTATGAAATATATAGTTGGCAGAAATATGATCTGCAAGAGTGGGCATGAATTTATGAGCAATAGAACAAAATACATTAATTTATGTGGCTTTCTATAAATGTATAAATGTGTTAAATGTGTTCATATTGATGAATCATTTGCAATGGATATTATGGATTTGTATTTAGTTTAGATACTTGATACTGTGCCACAATATATTGTAGTGAGAGATAGGGGCTTGTCCTGACTGTAAGGCAATCTGTTCGCTATCCCATGAGTGTAAGGGTAGTTTAAATTATACTGGAAATATAAGTCAGTGAATAGCATCAAGAGGTGGGGAAAGGTGGGAGAGTTCTTTTTATTAGAAATAGTGGATTTCAGGAAGTGAGTAGTGAAGAGACATGGATTTGCACGAAATTCTGCATTTCTCCATTGGCAAATTTTTCAGAAATATTTGCTAATTGAGTAAAAAGTTGCGGCCGCATCAAAAAAGTTTTTTTTCCCTGTGTTATTGGAGGAGACATAAGGGTTGATTCACTAAAGTGCGATAAATGTTATCGCACGTTTTTTGCGTTAAAATAGACGCGAAAATTAGTTAGCGATTCACTACAGTATTATCGCGTGAGTTAAGTCGCATATCGCATGCGTTAATTTGCGCGCAGAAATTAATAAGGACACATGATTCACAAACACTTTGACGCGCTAAATATCGCATTAGTCTATGCGAAAATTAACACCTACTTGGGGCAGGCGGTAATTATAGAAAAGTACAGTTCATGAGTTTTTGGCAACACAATATGGACTTTGCAGTGGGATTTATTCAAGTATGTGTTTCCCATAGAGTGATGCAGCCGCCAGTTTGCAGGGAAATGGGCATTTTTAATACAGTAATTTTACGAAAGTATTGGCATGTATGGCTAACATGGCGTGCGTTTATTCCCATGACTATTTATATGTGGCTACAAGTGATGAAATGTTTCGCCAGGCATGGATTCGCGGCAAATTTTTGGACGTGCGGCTAATTTTTCCGCTGCAAATTTTTTCATGCGTTTCATAAAACAATCCGCCAATGGCAAAACGCATGAAAAAATTTGCAGCGGAAAAATTCGCCGCACGTCCAAAAATTGTTGCAGGCGTCAAAAAATAATAGTCGCGGGCAACAATTTTTTGGCCGCACGGCATTTTTGCTGTTTTGCGAATTTTTCGCTAAAGATAAACGGAACAGATTCGCTCATCACTAGCAGTTACTATTTATAAGCAGCTACTAATTATATGCTACCATTTATATGCTACTATTTATATGTGGCTACTATTTATATGCTACCATTTATATGCTACTATTTATATGTGGCTACTATTTATATGCTACCATTTATATGCTACTATTTATATGTGGCTACTATTTATATGCTACCATTTATATGCTACTATTTATATGTGGCTACCATTTATATGCTACCATTTATATGCTACTATTTATATGTGGCTACTATTTATATGCTACTATTTATATGTGGCTACCATTTATATGCTACCATTTCTATGCTACCATTTATATGCTACTATTTATATGTGGCTACTATTTATATGCTACCATTTATATGCTACTATTTATATGCTACCATTTATATGTGGCGACAATTTATATGCGGTGACTATTTATTTGCGGCGACTATACGCGGGCGTTAATTAGCGCATGTACAGTCCATTACCGCACGAAAATAGTCTTCGCGACTAAAATAATGCATGCAGTATCGCGCGTAAATTAACGCAAATATGCTTTTAGTGAATCGCGTGTTAAGTCGCGCAAAAATTAGACACACTAAAAATTTTACCGCATGCTATAAATAACGCTTGTTTTAACGCATTTTAGTCAATCAGCACTATAATGTGATAACATGGTTAAGGAACTTGGCTGCATCTGTATAAACGTTTGTGTTAGAGAAGCACTGAATCCACTGTTTTGAGATTTGGTCAAACCCCGAATTCTGCGCGAACAATTGGACCAAATCCTGCATTTGCCTATGCAAATAAAGTTCCACAGGGTTAAAATATTCAGCTATCGTGTTCATGTGGTGAAAAGTCAAATGATTTCAAGGATCCGTATTCGATATGGCCAGACACTTGGACTTCCGAATCCGAAACCTGCTGAAAAAGGCTGAATCCTGGCGACTCCTGAACCAAACCCTGCAATCCTAGTATGTGTGTATTCATGAATTGAATAGTACCTGTGTATTATTCTATTTTCTCTCACTTTATACCTTTCTTAGAGTTTATATTCACTAGAAAGGCTTCATGGTATTTGTACCACTCTCTATAGAGATTTTGTTAAATGTGATCATTGGGCTGTAAAACCTTTTCAGGGTGAAGAAAATGATGAAAAAGGCAGATTTCCATTACTCAGCATTTGAATTATTAAGTGATTTGATATTGTTCTGTTAGTTATATATTTGACTATGGAATTATTTATGTTTAATACCCATGGCAAACACGGCACCAGTAGAATCACACTCTCTCAGTTGTTTTAAAATTATCATCTGTTCATCATAAATTAATTCTAAATATCAATGCAGAAGTTTCAGAAAAGTACTGTAAGTTCTCTCGAGTAAGCAAGCTAGCAAATGGTGGAAAAATTCTGTAAATGCACTAGCATTCGGCACAATGAATGTATCCGGAAACCCGTTATCCAGAAAGCTCCGAATTACAGAAAGCCTGTCTCCCATAGATTCCATTTTAATTAAATAATTCAGAATTTTAAAACCGATTTCCTTTTTCTCTGTAATAATAAAACATTACCTGTACATGATCCCAACTAAGATATAATTACCCCTTATTGGGGGCAGAACAGTCCTATTGGGTTTATTTAATGGTTAAATGATTCCCTTTTCTCTGTAATAATAAAACAGTACCTGTACTTGATCCCAACTAAGATATAATTACCCCTTATTGGGGGCAGAACAGTCCTATTGGGTTTATTTAATGGTTAAATGATTCTCTTTTCTCTGTAATAATAAAACAGTACCTGTACATGATCCCAACTAAGATATAATTAATCCTTATTGGATGCAAAACAATCCTAATGGGTTTAATTAATGTTTTATTGATTTTTTAGTAGCCTTAAGGTATGGAGATCCAAATTACGGAAAGACTCCTTATCCGGAATACCCTTGGTCCCGCGCATTCTGGATAATGGGTCCTATACCTGTATATGACATGGTATGTGCTGAAATATTGTAGTTTATTCCAAAGTTATTTTATCTCACTCCCCCTTGGGTCTGTGGGTTACAACCCCCATTCCGATTTGCTCATATGGTAGTAAATGAAGGTCTCTGAGTTCTCTCCCACAGCTCTTGGAGAGGCAAGAAAATAAATATGTCTCAGGTATTCAGAGAGAATACAGGAGTCATTTACGACTGCAAGTGCAGTAAGCAAAGTGCATTTGCCATGTTTTTTTCCCACAATGCAGCATTTTCCCCCCAAAATCTCATTGTAATTCTGGTCACTGAGGGAAGGGGGGTCTGAAGCAACTGTGCTTACATTTAGCAATTACACTAAGAGGCAGATTTATTATATTTGACATTTGCACAGTGTAAAAACACAACTAGATACATTTGCCATTTTTTTTTCCACAGCTTTTTCCACCATTTTTTTTTTCATTTTACATAGCATAATAAATAGGCCCCTAAACATTTACTAAGTGGCATTTTCGGCATTCAGCATATAAGTGGCCCCCTATACTTTTGGTGCAACTGCACTACAGCAATTGACCCAGGGAACCCAGAAGCTACTGCCTGGTTCAGAGGTAGTGGTAGTGCCAGGGTTGTCTATGTCAATAGGTGCAACTGCCCATTGACCAGTAGGCTTAAAGCTACAGTTCCGTGTAAAAATAAAACTGGGTAAAATGGATAGACTGTGCAAATTAACAATATTTGTAATATAGTTAGTTAGGCAAAAATGTAATCTATAAAGGCTGGAGTGGGCAGATGTCTAACATAATAGCCAGAACTTTACATCCTACTTTACAGCTCTCTAACCTCTTAGTTAGTCAGTGACTTTAGGGGGCCTCATGGAACTCAACTGTTCAGTTAGCTTGTGAGCAAGCAGGTCAGATACAAAGGCAAACTAACTGACAGTTATGTCCCATATGCCCCCCCTTAAGTCACTGATTGGTTACTGACTGCTAACAGCTCAGAGAGCTGAAAGCAGGAAGTAGTGTTCTGGCTATTATGTTAGACATCTGCCCACTCCAGCCTTTATAGATTACATTTTTGCCTAACTAACTATATTACAAACATTTTTTATTCCGTGCAGTCTATCTATTTTGCCCATTTTCATTTTTACACTGAACTGCTTCTTTAACACCACACACATATTAGGTTAGCACTTTTAAATGTGGGGGTATTTGTATGCTTTGACCCATAATGTTTGGTTAATATGTTGGGAAAATATATCTAAATCCTTATTTGCAAGGAATTAAACAAACTGAAATCACAAAGAAAAATCAAGGTCATGAGCTCCAGACTGCTTAGTGGAACCAATCTATAAGGCTATTTCTCTCATAAGCGTTTAATCTATACCTTATCAACATATTGCTCTAAGTTATAGAAAAGAATGAGTTTCTGGAAAGGAAAAATCTGTTACTCTGACCACTAAATCACCTTTACTTTGCATATAACAATTCAGTTAATCATTCTTCCAAAAACAAAATAACAGTTTATTAAAGAGATATACAAAGAAAAAAAAGAGAACAGCCTTCAGGGTACTGTATAGTTTAATATCTACAGTTTTAACTGTTCGATTTCTGTAATACAGGTATGGAATCTGCTACCTAGAAGCCCCTCATCCAGAAATACAACAATTTAATTTCCCATTAAAAAAAAAACCCCACCAATGATCCATTTTATTCTCTGCAATATTAACACAGTATAGGTCATTTACCCAGACCCAGGCAAGAAGTACAAGACCAAGAAGGGGCAAAGGAGATATATTTTTTTATTATTGCACATAATGAATAAACAGAATGAATAAACATACTCTAGAATTAAAACTTGCATTCTCTTTTGTGATTTGAAGCAGAATGAACAGTCACCTCACATTTTCAACTTATCCAACCACTGCAGTGGTCCGGCCACCCTACCTACCTTCCCTGAAAGGTCCCTGGGTCTCCCATACTTAAGTTTGGACTGGGGGGGTGCAGGGCCCACGGGGGCCAGGGTCGGACTAGGAGGTGCAGGGCCCACCGGGACTCCCATCCCAGGGGACCTGCAAGTCTCCCGCCGGCCGCGTCCCCATACCACCTCCCACAGGGTCCCCCACCCAACGTCCACCCCTAAGCACACATAAATTGAATGCGCCAGGGGAGAAATGGTCGGGCAGAGGGAACCCACTCAAGGGTCGGGTCTGGGCCACTAGAGCCGGCGCCCACCGGGATTTTTCCCAGTGTCCCAGTCTGACCCTGATCGGGACCCTGCCCCAGGGGCCCTGCACCCCCCAAGGTGCCCCCGCTATGTCCTCAGCACCCCTCACAGGGGCTGCCGTGCCCCCATAAACTCCCACAGGGGCTCCCACCACCCACCCCAGGATCTCCCCTGAGCATGAAACTTACTTTCAATGTGTGAGGGGAGGGACACCAGCGGCCCTGTTGGACCAGTCCAACCCTGCTGGCACTGAATCTGTAGAATTATAAAGTGGGGTTGGCAAATGATTGACCCGACGCATGCACAGAAGAAACCATGATCAGGTCAGTTTCCACTGCATATGTTCCTGGCTGGGGTTTGCTGCCCAGAAACTGAAAATGGGATCTGATGAGGCCAAACATGGCGACTGCCAACCATGCTACACAACTCCCATGGAGTCCAGGGGCCACTCAGGAAAGGAAATTCTGCTGTTCTGGTAGGTATATGGGGTCCTCTGCGAGGTGCCCCCCGCACGTCGCAGAGGACCCCAATTTAAACTAGGGGGGTTATTCATTCTTTTAATAATTGCAAGAACCTTATCTTTAACTGAATTAATGGGCATTTTTTGAGGGTATGCAATAGTTTCCAATTTCTCTCCCAATATTAGAACAGGAGAATATATTTTCATAGTCCCACAATTTAATTTGTATTGCTAAGTGAATTCATTTTCAAAAGTAAATTAATATTCTGGCACAAACAGAGCAGTAATTCTGTTGGAAGTGGAGCTGACTTATAAAACACCATTTACATTTTTTTTTTACTGAATTTAATGCCAGATTTATTTTAATGAACGCTGCTTTGCAGAATATTGTTCTTGACTTTGAAATGTTCTGAATTCACATGACAACTTCAACAGAAAAACAATTTGTGGGATGGCTGCATGTGTAAGCCTTCTTTTAATCCAACTTGCATTGGGGTGCTCTGTCTCTAATACTAATGATTGGGCTTATTTAGCAATTTCGAGTTTGTGGATTCGAGTTTGTTTTTCTAAATTGAATAAACTTGCATATCGAATGCTTGCTTATTTATTAATAAGGAAAACTAATAAAAAAAAAAACCTGAATACCTCGAATTTTTTAGTTTATACACTTATACACTTACATTTTGAAAACTCAAATATCTTGAATTGAAGATATGGCTTGACCTTGCCTAGGACAATTCCCATTGATGTCTTTTGGAAAAAAAAAGAAAAGGAAAAAAGGTAGAATGATATAGTTACATGTAATAAATAGAACATAATTAATCAATGCCTTACAAGGAAAAATATACATACAAGTCATCAGTGTCAAACCTTCAGTATGTTCCGATATCCTGGAGAAAAATGTATTATTTACAAATGTATCAAGCTGTATACATAAACCTAGGAAATTACTCTTGACAATTTATTGTTTTTGGCAACAGCAGGCTTGAGAGCCCATTCAGTCCGAATGAGTCAGAATGGAAAATATTCATATCTTTTCTAACTTTAAACGTTAAATTACGCAACTTTTTCCTGCTTTGCGTCAATTTGTGTGACTACGAAAGTTTCGGAATTCATTCAAGCTTCAGTATCGTGACTTTTTTTTGGCCAGGTTGGAGCTGCAGGTTTGGAGTTCAAACCCCATAGATACTGGCACAGCAAGGCAGTTATAAGCAGGAAAAACCTGCACGTTTATTATGAATTCAGATTGGAGGGTGCCCTTCCCTCTTGATACTGTGCACCAGGCGAAAGTTTTTTTTGGAGGAGCCTGGGTGTGCTGGTGAGTTTTTCTTTATCCACATTACTGGAGCTGCAGAGTCCCATGGGAGGCTTTCAAAATCATGCATTGAAGGTTCAAAGTCTAGAAAGGTTTTTGCGCCGTTTACGATCGTTTGGATACCAAAATTTTGTAACTTTTGGATCGCATCACAATATTTTTGCACAACCACAACACGAATTTTTGCGCAATTAACGCACATCAAAAATTACCATGGTTAGTCCTTAATTTTTACTAATCGTGCTTTTAATTGGCGAAAGTTCGTACTTTGATAAATGTGCGCCATAGTTACAAGCCCCTGCCTGGTAAAAATGGTAGGGGGAAATGTCTGTTTTTTGCATGTATACAATGTTATTTTAGTCAAACAATCAATTTCTGGGACATAAGCAACTTTTCTTAATCATTTTAGGATGAGCTGCAATAGGAGTAAGGGATTTAACTGAAGAAGAACATTCTCTAGTTATGTCTTTAGTAACACAGAAGGAGGAAGTTAGTAGAACGCATGGGGATACAAATTTTATGGTGGACGACTACTTTATGGATAATTGCTGAAGATCACTACTTTTGTAAAGGTTATTCCTCGTGTGGCCAGATAACATATTAGGGGCAATAATGGGCACCTATGTATTGTTCAGAATATTCAGACTGACCTTCCAAACAATCAGCATAGTGAACAGAAGTCACTGAGCTGAGTGTTTTACTTCCTTTTTAAGCAACCAGTGGAAATTTGGCCCCTCACGATTATTGGCCTAAACCAACGGTCCCCAGCCAGTGGCTCTGGAGTAACATGTTGCTCCCCAACCCCTTGGATGTTGCTCCCAGTGGTCCACATAGAAGCTACCAAATAACCAATCACAGCCCTTATTTGGTTCCCCATGTAGCTTTTTCATGCTTGTGTTGCTCCCCAACTGTTTTCACATATGAATATGGCTCAGGGGTATAAAGGGTTGGGGATCCCTGGCCTACACAGTTCCCCAGTTTGCCTGGTGGTCAAACTGGGGGACTGCAAACAGCCCTACCAGTCATGTATGGCCAGCTTTAGTCCCAATCACTCACTTTGTGCCCTCTTTATAAACTGCCACCATGACATTACATTTTGTTTTATTTCAATTTTTTTGTTGTCGGGGTATCATTGAGATCCATTTCTAAAACATGAAAAACTAGAACATTTTGTTCATTTTTTTCTTTCATTTTGCCCAGTAGAAACACTTTAACCTCCAAGAGGAAATAATGGATTCACTAAGGTTCTGGAGTGAAGAACAGATTTCATTTACATTTTGATTAAAAAGTCTGTTGAATTTGTATATAAATAAGCTGAAATGAGCCATAATGGTTGAAATAGTAATATGTTCACGACTGTACACACGTTGACCATGTACCTATATAACCCTTATGAAACATGTTTCCAAAGAGCTCTCCCAACATTTATAATAGAAATAGTGTAGCAGTTCTTCCATTTCAAAATAGAATCATTGCGTATGTTGCACATTCACACTTTGTCCTTTTACATATATATTTATATTTATCCCATTAACATAAAGCCTAAAGACAAATCCAACAAAAACAAATGTCAAAACCTCTCCAAGATTAGAGGAAAGAGAGGGACCTGGAACATTGGATCAGTTGTGTAGTGGTTCTAGCCCTACTAGGCCAGGATACTTGGCTAGATATATAGAATATACTGTATGTATTGTGCGCACATTCCTTGGAATTTAAACAATTTAAATTTAATTCTGATCAGTAATTTCTTCTTTAGTAATGAAGTTTAATTTAGGCAATCACATATCACCTATTAACATGAAATGAGTTCCTGGATGATTTATATCAGCCATCTTAAAAGTATGTGAAAGGTAAAATGGCTTTAAATAGGAATATGATGTGAGTAGTTTAAATTTAGCACATTTTATCACCTAGCGGATGTCCAGATAATTAAAACTGACATCCTGAATGATTATAGTATTTTGGTAGTGGCAAATACTAAGCTTTGTAGAATATTATTTAACTTAATAATATTTTACATTTCTGACTAGTGATGGGCGAAATGTTTCGACAGGCATGGATTCGCGGCGAATTTCCGTGTTTCGCCATTGGCGGATTGTTTCGTGAAATGGATGAAAAAATTTGCCGTGCGTCCAAAAATTGTTGCGGGTGGCGAAATAATAGCCGCAGGCGACAAAATAATAGCCACGGGCGACTAAATAATTTTATAATAAAATAATATTTGTTAATAAGATAAAAGTTTAAACCTGGTGAATCTTTAGGCTCATTGTTGTTGGAATCCTCTCTACATTATTGTAGGTTCTTTCTTATTTAATGTCTCAGCAATGTGCAACAATTGATGCATTTTGGCAACTCTTCATTTTACCAATACATTTTAGCTTTTGCCAGTTGTTGGACTAGATTAAATCATATTTCATTTGTTCTTATAAAATCAAAACCCCCAAATGTCCTAAAAAAAAATGATCACCAACATACTTACAAAGCTCTTGTTCAACATGGTCAAGATGGATTTCAAAGATATTTAGCCATGTCAATTTATATAAAGTCTTCCACAGTGTAGAATTCACAATATCACAGGATTATAATGAGAGTTTGTCAGCAAAACAAAGATGTTCTATATTTTATTTCTTCCAAATACAGAGTGTGTATCCCAGCTCTTCCATCTTTAGGTGCACCTTACAAAGGATCCTTGAGCGCTTGGGTTAGGTATTAGAAAAATTGTCATACTTTCTGCATACTACCCCTTCTCTGCATTCTACAGTCTTCTAGAACATGCTGGTTGCATTTATTATACCTCCCATGGGTTTCTGAGGTCAGAATTGTAATTTGAAATTGAAATGAAAAGTATAGATATATCATTATACATTAGGTAAATTCATCTTCACTAGATTGACTTTGCTTGCACTCATTGAGGGCCTGAATTGAATCAATACAAATTCATACATCTTGACTTGCAGTATAAATTGGTTAAGACTGGTTCCCCTAACTTCATTTCTTAGGATAGATGTGTCCCACCATTTCAAGCCAAAACCAATTGATCAAGTTTTATTAAAAAAAAATTCAACTTTTTTTTCATCTTTTTTTTAATAAAAACAAGGCAAAGTTTAGACCTATAAAATGATATTCATTTTCTGAACCATTTTAACATGATATTCTCATATTATGTCTTTTTATTTAGAACCAATGAGGAATATCCTGTCTCTAATATAGCAGGCTTGCTCATTACGCTATATTTGAGACGGGAAAAAGAAAATCATCTCTCTTGTTGTCCTTCGAGCGTCTGTCAAAATCTATGCACTGATGCATTGAAAACTATAGGAAATGACATGCAAATGAAACACGATATTTATGCATATGTAAATAATATGCAAATAATATGTAATGACTCCAAATAAACTAGTTTGTGGATATACTGTATGATCTAATTTCATCCTAGTTTTCAAAATACAGTGGCCTTTAGAGTTTGGCACCTGTATTTTTATATTGCACAAATACTTAATTTTTAGAAAAATGCAATATGATTTTTATACAAATTTCTGACGACTGAAAGATGAAGTACTGAAGTAGCAAAAGTAAATAGAAAACTGACGGGATGTAGGGGATAACAATCCTTACGTAATATGTGTGCCCTATGGGGTGGAATATATGGAAGAAGGGGGAATCACTAGGATAGTCTCACTAGGGTTGAATGACTACATCATGGGGGCGTATTTATTATGCTGTGTAAAACTAATCGCCGAAAAAACGGAGTAAAAAGCTGTGTAAAATAAATGGAAAAGATCACCATCTGAACGCCGGATATTACACCGGATATTACCCCATTATTTTCCATAAGTTCCCGTGGAAGAAAAAAACGCATAAAACAATTACGCTGATTTTACGCCATTTTTACACGGCGAAGCCTGGCGATGTGTGGCGAATTTTCTCGCCGTTTTTTACACAGCATAATAAATATGCCCCCATGTGTATGTATTAAGGTCAAAGAGGTTAGGTTTCATTGGGCGAGTGTATTTAGAATCATTGAAACAAACATCTGATTGGTAACTGCATGATACAGGGTTTGATCAAGAGTCTCTGGTGTACATAAGCTGTTGTATGAATTGTTGTTAAACATCTGAGACTTTTAAACAAAAGGTTACCTCTAGTGAAGAGCGAATCTGCCCCATTTCACTGTGAAAAAATTCCCAAAATGGTGAAAAATTCATGAAATATGACTTTTTTGGAGCGCAACTTTTTTTTTTTGTGCACAATTTTTTTTGATGTGTTGTTAAAGGAACAGTAACACCAAAAAATGAAAGTGTATAACAGTAACTAAAATATAATGTGCTGCTGCCCTGCACTGGTAAAAGTTGTGTGTTTACTTCAGAAAGTCTACTATAATTTATATAAATAAGCTGCTGTGTAGCCATGGAGGCAGTCATTCAAAGGAGAAAAGGCACAGGCACATAGCAGATAACAGATAAAACACTATTGTATTCTACAGAACTTATCTGTTATCTGCTATGTAACCTGTGCCTTTTCTCCTTTTTTCAGGCTTGAATGGCTGCCCCCATGGCTACACAGCAGCTTATTATATAAATTATAGTAGTTTTACTGTAGCAAACACCCCAGTTTTACCAGTGCAGGGCAACAGTGCATTATATATTTATTACTTTAAAGCTCTTTCATTTTTTGGTGTTACTGTTCCTTTAATTTTTTCCACAGTGAAATACAATAATACCAAAACTTGCTCTAAGCCACCCAGCACATCAAGCCTAATTTAAAATTTTAAACAGCCAGTCTCAATTTGCATTCCCTCACCCCTTTGTTGGTCCAGGGGCTTTTTTTCTGGACCCTTCCCCCAGGGAAAATATTTTCCACGACTATTTCTTCATTAAATTATCAGGTGAATCACAGTTTTTCATGGATACTCACCCCACTGATCCGGTGGTCCGGGTGCAGCACCCCAGACCCGTAGCAAAGGGAGACCCAGCAGTCACAAGTAGTGATGGGCGAAATGTTTCGCCAGGCATGGATTCCCAGCGAATTTCCGCATTTCCACAAGTGACAAAAGAATAGCCGCGCAACAAAATAATAGCTACGGGCGACAAAAGAACAGTCGTGGGCGACAAAAGAATAGCCGCGTGATGAAAGAATAGTCGCAAGCGACAATTTTTTTTGACGCACAACATTTTTGCGTTTCGAAAATTTTCCGCCGTTTCGTGAATCTTTTGAAAGATTCGCGAATTTTTCGGCAAAGCAAAATGGGACAGATTCGCTCATCACTAGTCACAAGCACAATTTCTCGATGGGTACACACTCCAGACACGGGTGAAGGTGGTTAAGGTAGGTACTGACTACATGTTGAAAAACACGAAACGCGTCAGGACTATTGTGAATAAAGCTATTTCTTAACCACCTTCACCCATGTCTGGAGTGCGTACCCATCAAGAAATTATCATTTTTTCTACTGCAAACTTTTACGTCCATTTCGCCAAAAAATCCGCCAATGGCAAAATGCAGAAATTCGCCGCAAATCCATGCCTGTTGAAAAATTTGGCTCATCACTAGTTACTTCTTTTCCAAAACTCCTGTGGTTTACATACAAGGAAGGTCTGTAATTATAGGTCAATTAAAAAATCTCAGAAGAATGTTTTTTGATATTATAGACACATTTAAGTGTGGTTTACATACAAGGGAGGTCTGTAATTATAGATCTATACATCTATTTAAAAATATACGTAGAATGTTTTTGAAGAAAATAATTACAACATACGAAGAATGAAAAATAAATATAAAGAAAGATATCCGGTATCAATTGCAATTCTCATGGTCTTTCTAATAGGGGAATTGAAATGATATGCAGGGTTATTAAATTCATGCACTATTCACACATATCAAGTAGATTTCTCAGACTGTCAAGATGATTCCAGATATTTCCTTGAGAGGGAACATTAATTCACATGGATGCTTCCATATTAACATGCTCATTTACTTGACTCCCTCAAATTTAGGGATCTGTCTATTGCAGTTTACAGAAATGACTTTTCTCTTGGAGCAAAAATAACAGTAGGAATAACTAAAATTATAATGGCAAGATTGACCTTACACTATGGGGCACATTTACTAACCCACGAACGGGTCGAAATGAGTCCGATTGCATTCTTTTCGTAATGATCGGTATTTTGCGATTTTTTCGTATTTTTTGCGATTTTTTCGGCGTCTTTACGAATTTTTCGTTACCAATACGATTTTTGCGTAAAAACGCGAGTTTTTCGTAGCCATTACGAAAGTTGCGTAAAATCTGGCGATTTTTCGCAGCGTTAAAACTTAAAAGTTGCACTTTTTTCGTAGCGTTAAAACTTACGCGAAACTTTGCACCTTTTAAGTTTTAACGCAACGAAAAAGGCGCAACTTTTCGCGTAAGTTTTAACGCTACGAAAAAATCGGGCGATTTTACGCAACTTTCGTAATGGCTACGAAAAACTCGCGTTTTTACGCAAAAATCGTATTGGTAACGAAAAATTCGTAAAGACGCCGAAAAAAATCGCAAAAAATACGAAAAAGTCGCAAAATGTTCGTTTTCAAGTCGGAACTTTTCCAATTCGGGTCGGATTCGTGGGTTAGTAAATCAGCCCCTAAGTTATAGACATATTACTTCAGTTACTAGTAGTACAGGTATGGGATCCTTTATCTGGAAACCCGATATCCAGAAAGCTCAGAATTATGGAAAGGCCGTCTCCCATAGACCCCAATTTAATCAAATAATTCAGATATTTTAATATTGACTTCCTTTTTCTCTGTAAAAATAAAACAGTACCTGTACTTGATCCCAACTAAGATATAATTACCCCTTATTGGGGGCAGAACAGCCCTATTGGGTTTATTTCATGGTTAAATGATTCCCTTTTCTCTGTAATAATAAAACAGTACCTGTACTTGATCCCAACTAAGATATAATTACCCCTTATTGGGGCAGAACAGCCCTATTGGGTTTATTTAATGGTTAAATGATTCCCTTTTCTCTGTAATAATAAAACAGTACCTGTACTTGATCCCAACTAAGATATAATTACCCCTTATTGGGGGCAGAACAGCCCTATTGGGTTTATTTAATGGTTAAATGATTCCCTTTTCTCTGTAATAATAAAACAGTACCTGTACTTGATCCCAACTAAGATATAATTAATCCTTACTGGATGTAAAAGAATCCTATTGGGCTTAATTAATGTTTTATTGATTTCTTAGTAGACTTAAGGTATAAAGATCCAAATTACGGAAAAAAACGTTACCCGGAATACCCTTGGTCCCAAGCATTCTGGATAACAGGTCCTATACCTGTATACATAATTATAAACAACATGATGTACTCATGATAGTTGAAACAACCAATAATACTAGCTTGAACCCCTATTGGAGGAGAGACAATACTCCATTTAATGACCTTCTCCATAGGATGAAGTAAGAGGTACTTGAGGCCACCTAGACATTAGGGCTGCACTAAAAAGATATCTTTAACATGAATATAATGTATACCCTGGTTCACTGCTGATGATCATTTACTACAAAAAATGTTTTTAGTTTTCAATCCAAAAACGCATATAAATGCATTTAGAGTGTAAGCTTTACGGGCAGGGACCTCCATCCTCTTGTCTCTTTAATTCTTAACTTATTGCAACTGTATCTTGTATTTATTGTTATACTTTGTATTTATCTATTATTATTTTAATAACTCCCTGTTGTATTAATCTATTCAACTGTACGGCGCTGTGTGCATAAGTCACGCTTTATAAATAATGATATACATAAATACATATAATAAAAGGAGAAAAATCCTACACAAGGGAACAGAAAATGATCAAATCCTATTACCTGTGCAGCATTTGATTGGTTTAGTTGTGTTTTTGATTTTTAACATACATTTTTTCTCTGATATATATTTTTAATATAATCTAAAAAGTATTAAATACATTTTTTTTTCTTTTGAAAAGCTGATGCGAGTATTTCTCTGATAGAACAGGTATGGGACCTGTTATCCAGAATGCTCGGGACCTGGGGTTTGCCAGATAAGGGATCTTTCCGTAATTTGGATCTCCATAACTTACGTCTGCTAAATATCATTTACATATTTAATAAACCCAAAAGGGCTGTTCTGCCCCCAATAAGGGGTAATTATATCTTAGTTGGGATCAAGTACAGGTACTGTTTTATTATTACAGAGAAAAGGGAATCATTTAACCATGAAATAAACCCAATAGGGCTGTTCTGCCCCCAATAAGGGGTAATTATATCTTAGTTGGGATCAAGTACAGGTACTGTTTTATTATTACAGAGAAAAGGGAATCATTTAACCATTAAATAAACCCAATAGGGCTGTTCTGCCCCCAATAAGGGGTAATTATATCTTAGTTGGGACCCAGAACAAGGTACTGTTTTAGAATTACTGAGAAAAATGAAATCATTTTCAGAAATTAGAATTATTTCTATAATGGAGTCTATGGGAGACGGCCTTTCCGTATTTCGGAACTTTCTGGATAATGGGTTTCTGTATAAGGGGTCCCATACCTGTAGTATTACTCCCTGAATATGTATGGCATTAGCATTTGGTTTAGGGCCTTTGCAATTTTAGATTAGTAGCATAGCCGAAAAATGTGTCAACTGCATTTCATATATATGTGTGATATAAGGTTAAGAGGTCCTATAATGGTATCAATAATTTTAGCAATAGTTACAATCGAACATCAGATAAGAAAATACTTTTAATGTACTATACTGTCATTGTGCCCTGTCCATATGTCTGTGTAAGGTACCTTCCCATAGTTGAGTGTTCTTAATTATTATCCCTGGGAGAGTCAGAATAAGGCAGAAATAACACTAAAACCTATTCTTCCTGTGCTTGTTTTTCTAGAGACAGAGAATTACATTTGTGAGGCAGTTGAGGGTTCACAGGAAAACTACACTGAAAAATGAAACACATTGTAAGCAATCCAAGAAGGGTAAACAAAGGGTAACCATCAAGGGAAAAATGTATAGCTCAATGATATACAGTATATTAAACCCATCACTCTCAACTAGCAGCCCAGCGTTTTCCAGAGTGCTTGAATACGTAAAATATGTCTTCGAGCTCCAAGAAGCATCTTAATTTACCCCCCCTGCCATTTTAATTTAAAACCCACACATACACCATGGGCAATTGAAACATCAACCCCCTTCAGAAACAAATAAATTCTTTCATGACAGCGCTAGTTTATAGGAAGCGCTAAAAGACATATAAATTAATTTTGACATTCTATTGTTGTATGAAATGTCAGTTTTCTAGGAAGCTGAATACAGATTTATATTGTCAATAAATAGCATTGTAATACACAGCATCCAGTGGATTCGCATCTCTTTTAAGAACAAGGCCTTTCAATCTATTTCAGTCAGTGTGTAGAAGGTAATAAACAAACACAAATGTGTTATCCCTTAATTAATATACACAGCCCAAAGCCAACCTTGATGGTGGAATTATAAACGAGCAATGTTTAACATGAATACAGTGAATCGGGTTCCTGATTAAAATGCATGTTTTTGTATTACAACATTTGTTAACTAAAACATGGACAGTAACAGAACTGAAAATCATTTAGTTACATTCCACCTCAAATTACTTAGACTGTAAGCTCTACGGGGCAGGGACCTCCTTCCTACTGTGTCTCATACTGTACCTCACTAGGGATGTAGCGAACCTCAAAAAAAAAAGTTTGGGAACGCGTTCGCGAACTTACGCCAAAAAGCGCGGATATTCGCGAACTTTGCGAACCCCATAGACTTCAATGGGAAGGCGAACTTTAAAACCTAGAAAAGCCATTTCTGGCCAGAAAACTGATTTTAAAGTTGTTTAAAGGGTGCCACGACCTGGACAGTGGCATGCAGGAGGGGGATCAAGGGCAAAAATTTCTCTGAAAAATACTTTGTTGACACAGCGTTGCGTAAAACCGCAAAGGCAGCTGGCAGACCTAGCGGAAATACGCAGCGTTTTTTGCTATTTCGCAATATTAGCACCATGGAAACGGGATTTGCTTACACCAGTACTAGGCTGAAAAACGCCATGTGTGGCTTGTGCGGCATTTTTAGGCCGAGAAAAAACGCAGAGAAAAAACGCAGCGGAAAAAAAAACGCGGCGAACCCAAATTGCGAACATACGCGAAAAGTTCGCAAACTTCCAAACTTGCGAACACCAGATGTTCGCCGGCGAACAGTTCGCTACATCTCTATACCTCATAGCACTTATTCCCTGTGCATTTATATATATTTATTGTATTTGTTTATTATAACACTTGTCGTCCCTGTGTGTAATTGTGTATATTGTAAGATTGTACAGCGCTGCGTACCCTTGTGGCGCTTTATAAATAAAGTCATACATACATACATACACAAATACTTTCATAGTTAAATCCTATGACTAATAAAATCCTTCCTATAAACCAGAGACAAAAAACAACTGGGGAAAGGGTAGGGTTAAAAAAAATTGTCAAGTGACACGCATGACAATTTTTTTGGACAAGTTATTTGCCATTTCGCTGATCTTTAAGCAAAGCCACTTTAAATCCTCACTGCACAATTTCAAATATTTCATTGCATTTTTTTTATTGTAAATACTTGTACCTTTATTGCTCACTTTTATTATATTTAATATTTGTATTTTTTTTTTTTTTTGTCTATGTAAAATTGGGAGGAACACGGGTCAAAAAAATTTCATTACAGTAATGATGCTTCATTGTTATTTGTATATGACAATAAACTTGAAACTTGAAACTAATCTTTTGCAAGATTCGCTAATTTTTCTGCAAAGCGAAATGGGACATTCGTTCATCACTAATGCTGACTGGTGATTCAAGAGAGCCTCTTGAATCAGCTTCTGCCTTGAGAAGATGACTATGAAGATTCTCATTCATCCAGGTCATGATATACAGTATCTAGTAGAATTCAGTCTAAAACAAGAAGATGTTACTTTAGCATAGCACCAATAGACACACAACTGACTTGTAGCACTAAATGATTCCTTTAATGACCACATGTCTGGATTTCACAATCCGGAAATTATTTCATGAAACCGCAGCAAAAATTTGCCACGGAAAAAATTATCCACGGAAATAAATTTGCCGAAAAAGTTGCATGCATTAAAAAAAGCATTAAAAAGCAGTGAGGAAAAAACACCCATGGACTGTAATGCAGTTGGAGTAAGAAAAAACACCCACTATAAGGGATTTGGAGTGAGGAAAAAACTAGAGAAAAATGCCCATAGATTTTAATCTATTTGGACTGATAAAAAAACTTGAGAAAAAAACACCCATTGACTTAAATATATTTGGAGTAAGAAAAAAAAAGTCACGCATGCAAAAAAAAAAGATGCGCAGGTAGCATTTTGTGATTTTTTTTGCAGTTTCAGTTTCGCAAATTTTTCTGCAAAGCAAAACAGGACAGATTCGCTCGTCACTACCCACATGCTCACTGAAAGTTACACAAATTGTCCAAGTAAAGCTACCACCAATGCAATTTACCTTTGATTTACCAAAGTGGATATTAGTTTGTACCTGCAGTGGTAAATAGTACATCTTAGATGATAAAGAAGAGTCGTACAGTGAGCAATTTTGCCTTTGTGGGTCCTAATGTGGGGCATTAATGTCCGGGGTTCTACCTGAGCTTGATAGACAGGTGTCTTTTATCTACTCAAAATAATCTACGTAACTATGTGATTTTATGGAAAATGCCTTTTTTGCTAGCATGGAGAATTTAATGAAATAAAACTTCCTTTCTTTCTGTCACAAAGCAGCAATTATGCTTTATGACTAGTAATGAACGAATCTGTCCCATTTCGCTTTGCTGAAAAATTCGCCAAACAACAGCAAAATTCGCCAAACGACAGCAAAATTTGTAAAACGTTGAAAAGTGTCGCCCACGCCTATTTTGACGAGACTGTGCCCTTTTTTACACGACCACGTCCTTTTTACATGATCACGCCCATTTGACGCGATCACGCCCATTTTGACACAATCCCGCCTATTCTGACTTTTGACTTTTTTTGACGCGCAACAAATTTTTTGGCTGTTAATTTTTTCAGAAGTTTCATGAAACTATTCGCCAATGGTGAAATGCGGAAATTCGTTGCGAATCTATGCCTGGCGAAAAAATTTGCTCATCACTATTTATGGCTTGTATTCTTGCCCTCTGTAGTACAAAACAGTCTTCCCACTGCTTTAACACAAAATGACAGTAATAAAGACAAGCAAGCTAAAAAAAAATAAAGAAAAATTCCGCCATAGTAGTTTAACAATATACATTTTTGTAAAAACAAAAAGATGATATAATTACTAGCAAAAAGCCTACTAGTTAAGAGGATGATAATAAAAATAAAATACAATATACAAATACAGATACCAAATAATAAGGTCCCCTGTGCCGTGCAGTCTATGGCAATATGTTTTACTGAACATTTAAACAAAGATACACTGAATACCCACCTTATTTTATAAATACTGGCAAACATTTACAAATAACTCATTACCCGTGTATTTTTATACTGGATGTATATAACAAAAAGTACATTTCCATTAAAAATGGAGTATGTAGCTTTGGCAATGATAATAAAACATGAACGCCAACTAATTCAGATCTGAAAAGGAGTAATGTTCATCAGATTACTCTAGTGTACAAGGGCATCAAAAATTCATGCTGGAAGAAAATATATATATACTCAAACTTGATCAAATGTATATCGCTTTCACAAGCAAAATCAATAACTGTGACAACCTAGCCAACAGTGTTTGCAAAAGCATGAAGTAAGTTAAAATAAAGAATTTATATTGCACGTTTGTCCCGAGGGAACCTAAGGCATTTTACAGAAGCTATCTTGGTGCATAATCAGTATGCTGGGAGGCAAACAAACCGTCCAAGGTCACAAGATACCAAGCTGAGTTCATTTCACAACAGGACACAGGCCTTAGACCAGTCATAGGAGCCCAACATATATACGTTTGCATCCCACCAATATGTTTTGTCTTATACCAAGTACAATTTCTATACCCATTGAACCACAGATAATTGTCTTGTATCTTATATCTGTAAAATGATTGTTGGGTGTCAGTGGTTCATTAAAAAAAAGAAACAACCTACAACATACCACAGTAGAACTTCGGGCACAATTCATACCTCAGTACAGGTATGGGATCTGTTATCCAAAATGCTCGGGACCTGGGGTCTTCCGGATAAAAGATCTTTTTGTAATTTGGATCTCCATACCTTAGGTTTACAAAAAAATCATTTAAACATTAAATAAACCCAATAGGATTGTTTTCCATCCAGTGAGGTTTCATTATATCTTAGTGGGGATCATATTTGGGATCTAATTTGGAACCTTCTGGATAATGGGTTTCCGGATAACAGGTCCTATACTGTACTTAGTTATGGCAGTTTTCAATAATACAGGTATAGGATCTATTATACGGAATTCTTGGCACCTGGGGGTTTTCTGGATAAGAGAGCTTTCTATAATATGGATGACCATACCTTGAATATCATTGCTCAATATCATTGAAAGATTAAATAAAACCAATAAGATTGTTTGGCTACCAATATAGATCTATGTATCTTAACTAGGATTAAATACAAGGTACTGTTTTATTATTACAGAGAAAAGGGAATCATTTAACCATTAAATAAACCCAATAGGGCTGTTCTGCCCCCAATAAGGGGTAATTATATCTTAGTTGGGATCAAGTACAGGTACTGTTTTATTATTACAGAGAAAAGGGAATCATTTAACCATTAAATAAACTCAATAGGGCTGTTCTGCCCCCAATAAGGGGTAATTATATCTTAGTTGGGATCAAGTACAGGTACTGTTTTATTATTACAGAGAAAAGGGAATCATTTAACCATTAAATAAACCCAATAGGGCTGTTCTGCCCCCAATAAGGGGTAATTATATCTTAGTTGGGATCAAGTACAGGTACTGTTTTATTATTACAGAGAAATGGGAAATAATTTTGAAAAACTAGAACTTTTTTTCTAGTTGCCTTACTGTAATTTGGAGTTTTCTAAATAACTGGGAATGTAATGCCTGTCTGTGGTATTTAGTTTAAATTTTTAAAACCCTGTATTAAAAATTAATCAGAAAGAATCTCACACTCTAGGCCTATTTCTTTCCATTTAGGGTTCTTTGGTGGGTACACCAAGGTACTACTACTACTTCTTGTTGGAGCCTCAAAAGGTCATTTTATAAAAACAGCACAAGAAAAATTAGAGCTAGGGCATCCATCTAGTCCTATGTTGTTTACTTGGATGGTAAGCTTTACGGGGCAAGGTATCAACTCATAAAGGGTTATTTATCATTTTTTTAATTTGTGAATTTTAGAGGTTTCTTTCGAATAAACTCAAAATTTTACCAAACTCAAATGTTCTTGTTTATTAAAAAAAATCTGAAAAAATTTGATCATAAAAAAAAAAAAACTTGAACATATCGAACTTGTATTCTACCCATCATTTTCAGTGGGTCTACAAAACCTCGAAATAATTAGGAAAACTTGAAAAAACACATAGATTTTGCTGGGGAAAACTTCCATTGACCTCTATAAGCTTTAAAATGCCAAGTTTTAAATTTTTTTGTGCTTAGTAAATATTGAACATATTTTTTAACCATAATTTGAATTTGGGAGTTTTAAAGCAAAAAAAATTGAATCGCAGCAAAAATTTGGATTTAAGCGTTGATAAATCCCCCCCTTAGAACTCAATATTATATTTATTATATTATTGTTGTCTTGTATTGACCCCTTTCTGATAATTTATTTTTCTAATGTACCAGGCTGTATGTACAAGTAGCACTATATAAATAAAAATATCAATACATATGAATTCTTGGTCTCATTCTTTTTCCTACAACCTCCTCCCTCAAGGTGTCCAAACACCTTACAATTAGGACCTTTCCTGCAACCATTAGTCGCAGGAAAAATCATTCCTACCCTCCACTGACGTTCAGTTTGTTGAAGGTAGAAACAATAGTAATTCTACCCCTGTCTGACGATTCAGCCCTAAACGCAGCTTTTGCTCAGGCACCTTCAACGGCGACCAATCAAAATCTTTTGTCCCACCCAAACGCCACCCCCCAAATGACTGTTATCCAAGGCTTTTGCCCATATCAGTTGTCGTGTCGATCCACAATACAAGCACCAAAACCTCGTTTCATATATAGATTGTAAGCTCTACGGGGCAGGGACCTCCATCCTCTTGTGTCTTTGACTCTTAACTTATTGCAACTGTATCTTGTATTTATTTGTATTTATTGTTATACTTTGTATTTATCTATGATTATCTTAAAAAACCCCTGTCTGTATACATAAGCAGCACTTTATAAATAAAGATACACATACATGCATATGATAATATCATAATATGCACCCTAAATTTCACTTTTTAAAAAAAAAAAAAAAAGTAACTTTATCTTCTCCTTTCCAGATCGTTATACTACTGGGGAGTCAAATGGCCATATGGAGGCTGACACGGGCTCCCTCAATATTTCAGAGCTCTTAAAAATAGATTCTTTGCTCTGAATCAGTAGAGCACCCATTTCTCTGGGGTGCTAATTTACTACATCTTACAGCTGTTTTCATCCCAATGAAAGGCACCTAAAAACAACATTTTGTAGACTTGTTTATTTCCCTTCGGTTTGGGAGCTTATAACAGCTATCTTATCTGTACATTTATTAGTAATTACCATAACATTTTATTTTGCACAGTAGAAAAGGTGCCAGAACTTTTGTACATAATGCTAAACATGCACAGCTGGTCCAGCAGAAGATTAAGTTACCCATACACTAAAATAAGTGATTGATGGCAACGCTTTTCATCTAGTAAGGCACAGTTTTGTTCCATAATTACAAACATTATATGCAGTGCTAAATCCATTTCCTGACAATAAATTGAAGGGTTGTTCTGACTGAGTTATGAAAGAAATTATGAACTAATTTGTGGAAACAACATCTGTTATATGCATGCAATGAAAGCTTTTTAAGGATAGGAATAATTTACTTCCCTCTGTGGCAAAGTTATTTATTATTAAAACATTCTAGTTCCTACTAGTCAGTATTTCTATTAGAGCAAAAATCATTCTTGATGTTGTATTAAAAAAATATAATGTGAATATTTTTTAAGGCTTTATATATTGATTGATTGGTATAGCTCTTTGGCCATTCATTCATTTTGTGTGTGTGAGTTTTGGGTTCAGCTAAGAGGAATCTTCACTGGGGGGCACCAAAATGTTAGGCACCCCCCCTATGGTTGTAATCGCCCCGCCCCAGGGTAGCTGCGAGCAGGGCCGGAACTAGGGGTAGGCAGAAGAGGCAGCTGCCTAGGGCGCAACGATTGGGGGGCGCCAGGCAGCAGCCTCTCCTGCCTACCCCTAGTACAGTTCGCATTGCGGCGCTTCGTATCGTGCGTCGCACCACGCCCCCCCCCCCCCCCCCCGTGCTCGAACTGCGTATGCGCTTTAAAACACACGGCGGGGGGGGTGCGATGTAGCGGTGCAGGGGCGAGGTAGCCGACCGGGTTGCCTAGGGCGCCCGGTCGCGTCGGCCCGCCCCTGGCTGCGAGAGAGCGAGACTCTTCCTTCTTCTGTTTTTGCGCCACTTGCACATGTGCAGTAGAGTGAAAAAAATTCACTTTAAGAAAAAATCTGACGTTTTCACTCTACTGCGAATGCACCAGCCCTGGGATTCCGAGGGTAGACACGAGAAAGTAGAGGATAATTTGTTTGCAGCTACCCCGGGCCGGTGAGCACCAACCCAGGGTATTAGGTAAGCGATTGCAATCAGTGGGGGATGCTTAACATTTTGGCACCACCAGTGATTGTACCTTTCCTTCTTCTTTAAAGGAAAACTGTCCCTACAAACAATGTAGGTCTCTCTAAAAATATATTGCATAAACAAGCTCATATGTAAAACCCTGCTTATTTTAAATAAACTATTTTCATTATAATATACTATATTAGTTGTATGTGGTAGTCCGAAATAGAACATTGCCATTTTACCAATTAAGGGCCACCTCCTGGGATCAAAGGATTCACAGTGCACACAAACAAGCTAAGGCACGCATACATGCTAGGTCCCATCAGCCAATGAATGGGCAGAGTTCTGCCTTTTGCTCCCACACTACTTCCTGTTACAGTTAGAGCTGCATTACTTCCTGTCAGCTGATCTCTGAGGGAGCACACAGGCCATCACAAAATGGGGGCTCAAGGGAAAGGATGTAAAAGGGCAATATTTACTATATATATATCCAGTTTGGCGAGATTCTTTAATAGGTCACTTAACATAATATAAACTATGGGGCTGATTTACTAATCCACGAACGCTCCGAAGGCGTCTGAATGCGTTTTTTTCGTAATGATCGGTATTTTGCGATTTTTTCGTAAATTGACGCGACTTTTTCGTAGCTGTTGGAAAAAAAACGCATTCAGACGCCTTCGGAGCGTTCGTGGATTAGTAAATCAGCCCAATAGTTTATATTATGTTAAGTGACCTATTAAAGAATCTCGCCAAACTGGATATATATATAGTAAATATTGCCCTTTTACATCCTTTCCCTTGAGCCCCCATTTTGTGATGGCCTGTGTGCTCCCTCAGAGATCAGCTGACAGGAAGTGATGCAGCTCTAACTGTAACAGGAAGTAGCAAAATGTCGCGACTTTTTCGTAGTGTTACGACTTGCGCGAATTGTCGAGACTTTTTCGTAGCCTACGCGCCGAGTACGAAAGTTTCGGATTCATTCAAGCTTCAGTATCGTGACTTTTCCTGGGCCAGGTTGGAGCTGCAGAGTGCCATTGAGTCCTATGGGAGACTTTCCTTGGGCCGGGTTGGAGCTGCAGAGTGCCATTGAGTCCTATGGGAGACTTTCCTTGGGCCAGGTTGGAGCTGCAGAGTGCCATTGAGCCCTATGGGAGACTTTCCTTGGGCCGGGTTGGAGCTGCAGAGTGCCATTGAGTCCTATGGGAGACTTTCCTTGGGCCAGGTTGGAGCTGCAGAGTGCCATTGAGCCCTATGGGAGACTTTCCTTGGGCCAGGTTGGAGCTGCAGAGTGCCATTGAGTCCTATGGGAGACTTTCCTTGGGCCGGGTTGGAGCTGCAGAGTGCCATTGAGCCCTATGGGAGACTTTCCTTGGGCCGGGTTGGAGCTGCAGAGTGCCATTGAGCCCTATGGGAGACTTTCCTTGGGCCAGGTTGGAGCTGCAGAGTGCCAT
The DNA here is from genome assembly GCF_000004195.4 of Xenopus tropicalis. NCBI lineage: Eukaryota > Metazoa > Chordata > Amphibia > Anura > Pipidae > Xenopus > Xenopus tropicalis. Next base: position 21,521,936 of record NC_030678.2, read on the forward strand.
TGAGCCCTATGGGAGACTTTGCTTGGGCCTGGTTGGAGCTGCAGAGTGCCATTGAGCCCTATGGGAGACTTACCTTGGGCCGGGTTGGAGCTGCAGAGTGCCATAGAGCCCTATGGGAGACTTTCCTTGGGCCGGGTTGGAGCTGCAGAGTGCCATTGAGCCCTATGGGAGGCTTTCCTTGGGCCGGGTTGGAGCTGCAGAGTGCCATTGAGCCCTATGGGAGACTTTCCTTGGGCCGGGTTGGAGCTGCAGAGTGCCATTGAGTCCTATGGGAGGCTTCCAAAATCATGCAAAGTCCGAAAGTTTTGCCCGCAGTTTACGAGCGCTCAATACGAAAAAGTTGCGACAAGATACGAGCAAATCGTAACGGCTACGAAAAAGTCGCGACAATTCGCGCAAGTCGTAATGGTTACGAAAAAGTCGTGACAATTACGAAAAAGTCATAACGGCGACGAAAAAATCGCCAAAAATATGAAAAAGTCGCAAAATGTTCGTTTCCAATCTGAATTTTTCCCATTCGGATTCGTGGGTTAGTAAATCAGCCCCAATGTGTTGGTTAAGAATTCATTCTGGGGGTATAGTTTTCCTTTATGTGCATGGTCAGATATGTCATAAAGCTATTTAAATTACTTAAGGTCTGCCATCTGCCTTAAAAATAAAATCAAGCAATTTAGGAGCCTGAATAAGAAGATAATTTTGCCTTTGTGAGGGCAGGAAGAGATTTATGATTTGGGATTTTGCTTAATTTTGCCATTTTGTAGCTTAATAATCATTTTAGAATTATTCAGGGGAATGTATTAAAAGTAAAAAAAATGTTTTGCAATGCAATAATTTATGCATTTAGTATTGGTTTTCTGAATCCTGAAACGTAAGTGACTACTTATGCCTGCGGAAGAAAGATTGCCAGCTTTATAGTTTCCACCAATGCGCAATTTATGTAATAAAACTTTTTACTAATAATGTTATTTTTTCCCTCCAAAAGATTACGCCATGCCTTAGAAAGAGCACTATGCAATAACTGTCTAATGAACAATATTACATCACAAAATGCACATTTTTCCTCTTCATATGCAACTTTTTTTCCATTAATAACCCACTTGATTTATACTGTATTTGCAACAGGAGGTGGAAAGATATCCTAGCAAGAAGCAGTGCTGTGCCAAACAGATCAGATCTGGCAGTTAGAGGTTTTGGCAGAAAAACTGTTTCCCTAATGAGACAGTGACTCTTGCTAATCTCCAAACTGTTTGGTTGGCAACGTTAATGATTCAGATAACTCAGTTGCAGGAGTTCTGCTTACCGGTAATTTGAAGGACTTTACAAATATCTTGTATTTGATTATGCTTCATCCCTCTGTTTAACAACTAGATAATCCTGCCTTGCCTCTGCCAGCCCTGTGTTCTGTATTGCATACCTGTTTATTGTAATTCATGTTGAGGTGCAAACAATCACAATGTCCCTGCCAGAAGTCCAAGGAAGGAAGGAACCCTAGAGGGGGGTGTACTTGCAGCCAAAATCATAACTTTTACGTTGGCACCCAAGGATACATTACTTTGGCAGAAGCTTATGGGGACCATACTTTGTGCATTTTAAAAATATCTGATAAATTTGTATCTATATTTTTTTTAAATGTTCAGTTAGCTACTGAATACTAACTGTGAACTCCATTAGCAGATCTGAGGTGGAGGGAGGTAGCCTTCTCAATATGCCACATGTGTAATAATTAATGTGTAAGGGCCTGCTTGGCTCTTAATTGGTTTGGAGTTGGGACCAAGGAGGAAGCTAGTATATAAGCAACACAACAGTCCAGAAATGCGGTACCAGAAGGGTTAATCTGTCCCAAAAATGTATTCCAGGCGCAGGTTGGTTCAGGCCTATCCATGTACAAGCAACATTACTAAGACTAATAGACCTTAGTGTGAGAAAGCAGTCATTTGTGGGGCATTATGTCACATGCTTTGGTAAAATCCAAATAGATCTTATTAACTCCAACCCTGCTGTCCAACTTCTTACTAACCTCATCATAAAAAGCAATCTTATAACAGCTCATAATTCCATTTTTCAGAATATAATTTTAAATGTTATCCCTTGCCAAGACTTCAAATAATTTGCCACCAAAGATGTCAAACATACTGGCCAGGTTGGGATTGTAAAAGTTTTTAAATAGTGGAATTACATCAGCTTTACTCCAATCCATAGGAACCATAACAGACCAAAGTGAGTCTTAAGCTGGCCATACACGCACCAATACTATCGTACGAAACCTCGTTTCGTACGATATTCGGTGCGTGTATGGCATGTCGGCGAGTCGACCGATATCGCAGGAAGCTGCTGATATTGGACGACTCGCCGATCGGCCAGGTTAGAAAATTTTGATCGGGCGCCATAGAAGGTGCCTGACCAAAATCTGCCGTCAGGGCTGAATCGGCAGAAGGAGGTAGAAATCCTATTGTTTCTACCTCCTTATCTGCTGTTTCAGCCCTGACGGTGTGTGACCAATGGTCGCACGAAACATCGTCAGATCGCCACGTGTATGGCCACCTTTAAGGTGGCCATACACGTAGCAATAAAGATCTTTTGTGCGACCATTGGTCGCACTTAAGATCGTTCCCACCCTCCACTGATGTTCAGGGCTGATATGGAGGTAGAAACAATAGAAAGTCTACCTCCACCTGCCCTAAAAATAGATTTTGCTTGGGCGCCTTCAATGGTGCCTGATAAAAATCTTTTAAACTGCTCGATCGCTGAGACGACCGATATCCGCAGCCTTGGTGCGTGTATGGCCGGATTAAGAAAATCTAGGAAGCTCTATAAGTACCTGAGGGTGTGTTCCATCTGGCCCTGGTGCCTTGTTCACATCAGATCTTTGTTTCATTTTCTAACTTGAGTTAAACTGTTTAAAGATAATTTATGATTGATTTAGTAAATGAGGTGCTTTATAACAATTTTTATTTGTTTGATGTACATATAATAAAAGAAAGCCAATATTTTTCCTACTTTTTATACATTTTTTAAAAATAATATTTGTTGGAAGAGCATACACCCACACTTTAGTTACTCAGCATTCTTTCTTCTTTCTTCCCGGACCTGCATCCACACACATTTCATTATGTTCATTAATTTCCACTTTCCATTTTAAATTATTCAATTATCCATCTATTTTTTACTTAATCATTTGTCTGAACAATAGTCGATTACTTTAGAGACAGGTTCTTATCTGTCTGCTCAGGTTACTCTGTACTTACAAGTGAATCCTTCGTCAGTATAGCATGCATGCATGATTAGTCTTAAAAGGTCTCCGTGGTGATTTTCCTTTTTAATGAGCTGGACTGAATTCATTACCTGGTAATTTGTACAGAGTGTTTGGTGCCAAGTCTGTCTTGAACATTTCTGATATGGGGGGGGGGGGGGGGGTTATATATGATGGTAAAACAGATGAGCTCACACACGTTCATTGTGGTATAAGCACAGTCATATGGTGCCGGGAAATTGTTGAGTGATTTGTTTAGTTGACATTGTGGGGGAAATATATATTTTTCACCCCACAGGATTTTAATTAAAAATTGTCTTTTCTGATATATTTTTCAAATTCAACCTGGTTAAATATGTTTTTCCAACCATTCACTACAGAATTTTTAGTTTTGCTTTTTTTTCTTTTCCCCCCATAATAGTCTGAAGCGGTGTAAAGGTGCAGCCAAGGGTAATATTATATTTGATATATTCTTCTATTTATGAAAAGGCAAATTCAACCTGGTTAAATATGTTTTTCCAACCATTCATTACAGAATTTTTAGTTTTGCTTTGGTTTTTTTCCCCCCATAATAATCTGAAGCAGTGTAAAGGTACAGCTGAGGGTAATATCGCAGCATGATTCCCACATTATATAAAAATTTGAAAAACAGAAGTATTTATTCACTCTGGGAGAATATTATAAGAATGCTCTTCTATGGGAAAGTAGGAAGAAAACACATTTTTGCTCTTTTGTTGATTGTATATACCAGGAAAAAAACATCATGGGACATAGGTTAAAAATCTAGCAATAGCAGTATTGGGGAGTGCAACTCTCTGTTAACTTACCCAAACGGGTATCAGGTGCAAATACTGGAAGAACCTCACCTTGCATGGGGGTCAAAATCCAACAGCAAAAAAATCCAGTAGCACACTGAAGTTGCAAGCTGTGTAAAAAAGCACTAAAGGTCAGCAGGTAAGATATCCCGTCTGATATAGATACAAAGGAGAATATTTTCTAAAGGGGACAAGTTAAAAATGTGGACTATTTTAGTCAAGATAAAAATTTCCCTCAGCATGTTACTTAATGACGAATACAAAAAGCTACAGTGAATTACCATGCAAAATTTAATGCTATCACCAACAATTCGATAGCTGTACACCAGAAGCCGACTGTAAACTTTATTTAACCCTTTGTGTGCTTGGCACTTTGACCTTTCTGCACTGTGAGTTCCAGAAAACAAATACAGAAAGCAGGTGTACGTTTTGTAACTTACTGTTTTCCTCTCCTGTGTCTTCGCCCAAAAATGCGCTTCCAGCGCGATGCTTGACAACTCCCCAAATAATAAGCTGCATCATCAGTTCATTTTTGTGGCGCAGATGATATGGAAAAAAAAAAGTGGGTCACAATTACTGGGGTCGTACAGTACAGAATACCCCCCCCCCCCCAAAAAAAAAATGTTAAGATTTATAATAAAGTACAAAGGTATAACTGGTATAGTAAGAATGCCACCTTCTGATAATATAATTTCACAGCAGAATAGGTGCTGCTTTCCAAATATTGATACAGATTCCTTGACAGGGAGATTAGGGAGGCAGTGCATTTATCAGACCAGAAACTCTGTAATTGAATTTTTAAGTAAGCTGAAAGTATGATTGGACTCGAGTGCTTAAATGGATCAAGGTGCACTTTCCCCAAAGTTTACGTTTCTTGAACTAACTCTATGGATCTGATTGTTATTCAAGAAATTCTCCCCATCAATATGGAATTTATTTTCTCATTAAATTACACTTTTTAATTAAAGTTATTGTGACATCAGTGGTTCTCAATTAAACCTCAGGAACATTAGGATTTTCACATTAGTCTGAGTTGCCTAATACATTTTTAATGCCCCTGAACCCTGTTAATGTAATTCATTTCTTCTTTTAATTCTACCTCTCTATGACATCAGGTTTAGTGATGAGCGAATCTGTCCCACGAATCTGTTTTAACCAAAAAATTTGTGAATCTTTCAAAAGATTATTTTGTCTCGCGCGGCTATTCTTTTGTTGCCCGCAGCTATTCTTTTGTTGACAGCGGCTATTCTTTTGTCACGCGGCTATTCTTCTGTTGCACGGCTATTCTTCTGTTGCGCGGCTATTCTTCTGTTGCGCGGCTATTCTTTTGTCGTCTGCGGCTATTCTTTCGTCGCGCGGCTATTCTTCTGTTGCTCGGCTATTCTTTTGTCGACTGCGGCTATTCTTTTGTTGCGCGGCTATTCTTCTGTTGCGCAGCTATTCTTTTATCGCCTGCGGCTATTCTTTCGTTGCGCGGCTATTCTTCTGTTGCGCGGCTATTCTTCTGTTGTGCGGCTATTCTTTTGTTGCCTGCGGCTATTCTTTTGTCAAGCGGCTATTCTTTTGTCATGCGCCTATTGTTTTGACACCTGTAACTATTGTTTTGACGCCAGCCGGCAATTTTTGGACGTGCAGCAAATTTTTTTCATCCGTTTTGCGAAACAATCCGCCAATGGCGAAACGCAGAAATTTGCCACCGCAAATCCATGCCTGGCGAAACATTTTGCCCATCACTGATCAGGTTTAACTAACATTGGTCATCAATTTTCCTGCATGTTTGGGTGTGGGGCAGTGACCAAGTATTGTTCAAATGGACAAGAAGCATTGGGGCTACTTTATCGACACTGTGGGCTGTCACCTATAGCAACCAATCAACTGCAGGTAGAACAATGTCTGCAATAATTTTTTTGGTTGCCATGGGTTACTACCCATGGGCAGAGTTGCCCAGTGTTGATAAAAGACCCTTAGTTGATACAGAAATCAGCCCATATTGTGACAGTGATTCTCTTTCCAACATGCAGGAGGAGAAAACAACCCAAACACCTAGAAGCAGATTTATACAACTATAAGTTCAGTTTGGTTTGATGTCCCTTTACACTTACAGGCTGTGTGTTGACCAATGACCCCACCATTATTTTTTAAGACAACCCTGCCCCCTCACTAAAAGATTCTGCAGCCAGTAGAATAGGAGACATCTGCTGCTATTCCCAAGCTTCTCCATTCCTTTTGCTGTTTTGGGCATCTCCCACCAAAAATACAGAGTCTTGGGAAGCTTTTTAGCAATTTTCAGAATTTTTTTACATGGATTTGCAGCAAATTTCCACATTTCACCATTGGCAAATTGCTTCACTAAACTTCTGCAAAGTTTTGCAGCGAAAATTCTAAAAATAGGCGCGGTCGCATCAAAATGGGCACGTACAAATTATTTTGCAAAGTGGGACAGATTCGCCTATCACTAGTGTTCACAATCAATGGTTTGTTACAAGTAGTCATTTGTTCTATTCTAACGATCAATTTAGCTTTATAAAATGGGGCAAATACAAATACGAAATGTATTTTGCAATGGGTAAATTGAAAAACTACAACGCATACCTTCAGTGGCACATCTCACAAGTCATTGCCACAGACCACGATGCCAGAAATTAACAATGGCTCCTGTAATATACTGCTGCTGCTTTTTACCTTGCTAAATACAAAGTGCAAATGTACTGTATACTGTATATATATATAAGGAAAAAATATAGTTGAATCACAGTAGAAGCATTGACTAGTGATGAGTGAATCTGTCTGAAATTCAATCTGAAAATTTGCGAAATGGCGAAAAATTTTCAAAACACATTTGTTGCGTGATTTTTTTTGGCATCCACGTCTTTTTTGCTGCCTGAATCTTTTTTGGTCGCCCACGCTTTTTTTCCCGTGACCACGCTCATTTTTTTACGAGACCGCGCCCAATTTGAAGCGCAACAGAATTTTTTCATGTCAACGAATTTTTCCGTGGCAAATTTTCATGGAAGTTTCACGAAACAATTCTCCAGTGGCGAAATGCAGAAATTCACTGCAAATCCATGCCTGGCGAAAAATTCGCTCATCACTAGCATTTACCATTCAAGGCAATAAAAAATGTAAAAATGATGACCATTTGGATTCCCTTAATGTTATTTTATTGAATATACCCCAAACAGAGGATTAATACTATTATTTCATAATGAGTTTATCTTATGGGATTTAAATGGCTGCCAAATATGACCTTGATAACGGGAACCTTCTTAATACATTGCCCACCCGCCGGCTAATAAAAAATGAATCAGGTGCACAATTTATCCATCGACCTCTGCTGATCTGACTTAACTCTGCATGCTGCTACTAAGGATTCAATTACTGTAAATACCCTGTGTGATTTTATTGCTTTACTTTCGTCTTGTGGAATCCAAATACTCGACAGAATGTTTGCTTATTTATTGGAACATAGCTTGACATCTGTTTTAAAACTGCATTTTTTTAACGACGGCGCATTATTTCATACAGTGTACAAACAAATAAGGAGACATTAAAAAAACGTTTGTATGTGGATGAGGATAGAATTGGAAAAATTGTGATTTCAATAAGTTTCGAATATTGTCAATAGGAGGTTCTATGATGAGTCTGGCAATAAGGTTAGAACTGCAAACCGAGCCAGTTACACCTTTGCAGAATCTTTGACAAATGGGGAAAAATAAAAACAAATATAGGCTTTAACTAAAGCTTTGTGGACTAATCTCTATTAGTAAAAGGAAAATCTCAGATTATGTAGATTTGAACTGCAGCAACTGACCTGAAAGTGCATTTATTGGGTCCCAATCGATGCCCCAAGTCTTTTATTTAAGCCTTTTCCCCTTTCATGCAGATGCATCTATTGACAGCGTGGAACTGTAGAGCCAACATGTTTGGCTTTGCTGGGGTTCGATCTCTGGACCTCCTGATTGTTGGTTTCTCTCCCTAACTATTGAGCAAGGAGAGCAGCCGGAAAGTGTTTCTTGCTCATTTATTATTCCACTCACCTGTATCCTGGGCTTTATGACATCGCCCCAGCAGCCCTATTGGTTAGGTGGGGTCAGCCAATCAGGGCTGACTCTGCCCTATTTAAGCCCAGCCCTCCTCAAACTCCTTGCCAGAATATTGGTCTAACATTGAGCACTGTGGCTTGCCCCTGTTCTGGCTCCTGATCTTGCTCCTGCTTTTGCCCACTCCATCCTGTCAGTCTCCGCCCACTCCGTCCTGTCAGTCTCCGCCCACTCCGTCCTGTCAGTCTCCGGCCGCTCTATCATATCAGTCTCCGCCCGCTCTGTCCTGTCAGTCTCCGCCTGCTCCGTCCTGTCCTGTAACAGCCCCTGCCTTAAGGACTCACCTTCCCATCTTCCTCTTAGAATCCTTATCCGCTCGTAACACATCACCACCCTAAACATTGCAGTAATTCCAACATTTTACAACTCTATTTCTCTCTCTTTTTTTTTTTTAATTTGAATAAACTTGTTTCCACGAATGTCCCTTAATTTACTAAAAAGTTGCAAGACTCCAAAACCGAAACCACCAAAACCTCTACTTTTTCAAATGTCACACAAAAAATAAAAAACAGCATCAAAAATCCGAAACCTCTAACGTTTTAAAGCAAGCGAAGGATCCTCCAGGGAAGGAAAGGGACATCTATCATTGACTTCAACATCTTGGCAAGTATTAGCTGGTTGTTGGATTCAGATTTTTATCTGTTTTATGTAGGTAGTAGGTCTTGAAAATGACTGTAGTGTTTTTCAGCGACTTTTAGTGCTAAAAAAAAATCTGTGCGCTAGTAAATGGCCCCCAATAGCGTTAATGTGACACAATCTTGACTTTCAAAATGTTAGCTAAGCGCATATCAAATTTGCTACTGCAACACACACTTGTGCATTCCTTTTGATGCACTGGGTGCAACTGACGTGAAAGCAACTCCCCATGTGGCCACAAATATGCTGTAGTTATGGGGGGAATAGAGGAATATGCTATGCAAACAGAATTTAAGGAGAATGCTAAGAAAGAATTAAAACCAAAAGACAAAAAGGAATGTAGTCAGGGGACAAGAGAAAAGGAAGGGAAGAAGGGGAAAAGAGGAATAAAAGTGCCTACAAAGAAGTCAAGAGGGAAAAAGTAAAATGCAAAATAGGAATGAGAAGGGACAGGTGGAGCATATTAGTGACCCGTATTTATGGAGCCAAAGTGTTGCACTAGGTACTGCAGGCACAATTTACCATCAGTTGCTTGTGGTTAAACTGGTGATACAATGGGCGCCTATAAGCACAAAATCAAAAGGAAGCCCTGGTCAGAACTGATGAGGTTTCTTCCAAACAACTACCCCAAAATGTCTTTGGATCCATAAATACGGGTCACTAATGTGCTCCGCCTGTCCCTTCTCATTCCTATTTTGCATTTTACTTTTTCCTTCTTTCTTCTTCTTTGTAGGCACTTTGATTCCTCTTTTCCCCTTCATCCCTTCCTTTTCCCTTGTCCCCTGACTACATTCCTTTTTGTCTTTTGGTTTTAATTCTTTCTTAGCATTCTCCTTAAATTTGGCCCCCCTCAGATTAGCGCACTAGGAGTCTACGTGTCCTTTGAACCTAATGAATGCTCACTTTGCTTATCTTTCCTGACATTTCTTTCTAACACCAGCAGATTTCATTTTGGTTGCTCCTATGTCAGCAATAAAGTGTGCTTATAATTCATCCGCATTTGCACATCATTATCCAAAACAACAATTATAATTAACAGCACAAACCCACCATGCATTTTATGAGTGTGAAACTGGGTTGTTGCTATTATTAGATGAGTTCCTTTAATTAACACATTATTAATGTGATGTTGAGTTGAAGTCAGCTTATACAGAATGCTCGGCAAATCCCCGTTTAATCTAACATTGATTGAATAATAACATATTTGTGGGTGTGGATGCGGATAGGAAGATGCACAACCACAATATACATTTCAGCAATTAGTAATATGTGCCTAAATACTGAGCCAATATCCATTAATACCAAAAATGTATGTCATTGGGTTTTTATGTGTTTCTATTAAAAACTTCACAAGAAATAATTAACATAACTCAGACCGACATGCCGGCCAATAATTACAACTTATAACCAAAATTCACCCCCCCTCCCCCAGTCCACTGGGCAAATGTCCCGATGAAGAACCTGACATATGGACAAAAGCAGTCTCAGTCCTGGGAAGAGTCTATGCCTTTGCCGTGGATTTCCGGAAGAGGACGCTAAAATTTCACCATGTGTTTTGTCTCAGTGAAAAAAAATAATCAAATTAAAAAAATGCCCTTTGACTCTAATGTATTTGGCGTAAGAAAAAACCTATTGATTTCAATGTATTTGGCTTTAAAAAAAAACATGAGAAAAAACACCCTTTGGTGCATTTGGTGTACCCTAACCCTAATATTCCTTGCTCCCCCAAATAAACAGCTTTCTTTGATTTCTTGATAACGGGAGACGATCAGTTTTTCTGACTAATACAGATTTGCTGTGAACTTTTTGTTAGAATTTCACCATGCATTTTGTTTTAGTGAAAGAAATCATCAAAAACAAAAAAGGCCTTTGGCTTCAATACATTTGGTGCAAAAAAAATCACCAATTGACCACAATGCATTTGGTACAAGAAAAACCACCTACTGACTTCAATTTATTTGGTGCAAGAAAAAACATGGCAAAACATGGGGGTTGTGTAATAAAAAGGCATTTAGTTCCCCCAGGAGCAGTAACCCATAGTTACCAAGCAACGGGTAGAAATTATTGGTCACCTGTTTAAAAGGAAACATCTTATTGGTTGCTATGGGTTACTGCTCCTGGGCAAACTTAATGCCTCTTATTACATATGGGGGATTGACACCAATATATTTGGCAAACGTTGGGGGAAATTTCACAATTTTTTCCCCAGTCCAAATTTTTCAGTAAAGTAAAATGGGAAAGTTTTGCTCCTCACTATTGATAATATATCAATGAATGATCCACATCTCCCTTGGTAGAATATTGAATAATTTAACTGCCCTAGTAGTGTTGAAATAGCTTTAAATATCTCATTAACACTCAAATATATCTCAGATTTATCGGATGCTCTTCTCTAAATCCTTAGGGCTGCCCAAACCCGCACCCTCTATTTAAGGAGCATTCTAAGCAATGATTTATATATAAGCAGAATTCCATTTCCATCTCTGGAAGCAATCCCTCTCTATACGCATGCTAAGATTGGATTGCTCTTTCCAGCAGCTGGAAGCTGAATCCTATCACTGAATTTGCTGCCTACTGTTATTCCGAAATTGTTATCTTTAGTCCTCTCTGATTTGTTTAAATGTATTACTTTGAAGGATTTATACCGTAGGTATGTAGGATTAACCTCATCTCGGGTAGGTCTTATTGTTATATATTAAAGTAGGGCGCAAAGGACGAAAATATTGTAATTACTGAAATTATTTTTCCCTATCTGTTTATCTGAGCTTTAATGGTGCTCGCATTGCTTTATTTCTGTTTGCAGTAACACCGGGAATATCAGTAAAATCTTATCTGACCTGGAAAAATTGCATTTTACACGTTTATGCGGTGGAAGCAGCTTTACCTCATTGAGATAATGCATTGTCTTATTACATTCCCTCTGCAGCTGCCACTCTGCCAGATATTCAGATTTATAAATGAACTGTGACAAGTCATTTAGCTGGTAATTCAGTGACAAAATGTAATAATATACTCCCCGTACCCTGTAGTATTACTTTTCAGTGGAAACAAGAGTTAAAAACTGGGACTGCACAGGTTGAGCAATAGCTTATAGCTGGATACAAATGCCATATTCTGCACTGAGGAATGTTCCCAAGATGATTTAGTGAGCAAACAGAAAACATAAAGAAAGGTCAAACACACGGGTTTTGGGTTTTTTTTGCACTTAAACAAATATTACTTCTGTATCAGGATCATTTAACATTGATTTTTGTTGTCTCTGGTATCAGTTATCTTGGAAAAGGCTTCTATTTGTTCACTGGCTTTTCTTCTTTATTGAAGCTGAAGAGGGATATAGTTGAAATATTTGTGCAAAGAGAAAAATGGAACGAATTTTGAAATGCAGATAATTGTTTCATTGTCAGTAGTGATGGGTGAAATGTTTCGCCAGGCATGGATTGTGCGAATTCCCGCGTTTCACCATTGGCGGATTGTTTCGCGAAACAGATGAAAAAAATTGTCGCAAGAATAGTTGCGGGCAGCAAAAGAATAGTGGGCAACAATTTTTTTTTGTTGCGCGTCATTTTCACCATTCCGCTACATTTTTGCCATTTGGCGAATCTTTTGAAAGATTTGCAAATTTTTTGCCGAAGCAAAACGGGACAGATTCGCTCATCACTAATTGTCAGTCCAGAAACAGCAGTAACTGCACTTCAGGAGCTGAGATAAAAATGTAAGTGTGTATTAGTGATGAGTTGTGATGAGCAAATCTGCCCTGTTTCGCTTCAGTGGAAAATTCCTGAAACTACAGAAAAAAACCCACAGGTGGAACATTTTGTCGTTCACTACTTTTTTTATGTGGGCGTGCCTATTTTGACATGACTAGTGATGAGCAAATTTTTTGGGCAGGCATGGATTCGCAGCGATTTTCCGCATTTCGCCATTGGCGAATTGTTTCGCAAAACTTCTGGAAAAATTCGCTGTGGAAAAATTCGTCACACGGATTTTGTCGAGCGCCAAAATTGGGTCGCAGCAAAAAAGGGTACGATCACGTCAAAAAAGTGTGGGCGACAAAAAAAATAGACGCAGGCGACAAAAAAAAAGTGCGACAAATGCGTTTTGCGAATTTTTTGCATTTTTACTAATTTTCTTGCTGTTTCGCGAATTTTATGGTGAAGCGAAACGGGACAGATTTGCTCATCACTAGACATGACCGCACCCAATTTGACTAGACTGCAACATTTTTTCGCACACACGACAAATGTTTGCACAGTACATTTTCGCTGACGAAATGCGAAAATCCACTGCAAATCCATGCCCGGCAAAAAAAAGGCTCATCACTAGTGATGAGTGAATTTTCTTCAACAGGCATGTATTTGTGACAAAATTCTGTATTTTGTCATAGCCAATTTTTTCATGAAACTGCAGCATTTGCCAAGAAAAAAAATCCTCTGAAAAAACAGAAAGAAAAAAACTCCGGAAAAAATGGCCATTCACTTCAATGTATTTGGAGTGAAAAAAAGAAAGAACTTGAGAAAACACGCCTATTGACTTTAATGCATTTGGAGTGAGAAAAAAAGTTGCACGTATAGAAAAAGTTGTGAAGTTGCCACAAATAGCCACCCAATGACTAAATGTTCGCAGTTTCACTAAGTTTCGGGAATTTATCGGTGAAGTAAAATGGGACAATTTCATTCATCATTTGTACGTTTATTGCACAAAGTAAAGACATCATTAAACTCATGTTCGTCCTATTTTTTTTTTATTTTGGTGAAGGCAATTTTGAAAGAGACCTGTCTTTAAAGGATAAGTAAACCTTGAAAAAACTGATTGTAAGATTGGCCAGGGTATTTTTCTAAGCATATGTTCAATTTACATAAATTATATTTTTTTCAGTTTTTTAAAGTTACGTTTGTATTAACTGTCAATATAATGACTTTTGTAACAAAAGCACCACCTGTACAATACAATCAAAGAGATATACAGAGATATACACTAACTTCAGAAAGAAAACCAAGAAGAATTCTGATGTTGCTCTGCTCAGGAAGGAGATCAGAAGTCTTGGGTGCCCTTTCCCAACATCTTTCTGAGCAGAGTAACATCAAGCAGTGGCAATAATGATCCCTGCTACAGTTAGGGAAGATTAAAATGCACCTTTGTTTCATAGCGCTTGAAGCATACCTTCTACAGGTATGGGATCTGTTATCTGGAAACCCGTTATCCAGGCCATCTCCTATAGCCTCCATTATAAAAAAAATTCTAATTATAAATAATGATATCCTTTTTCCCTGTAGTAATAAAACAGTACCTGTACTTGATCCCAACTAAGATATAATTACCCCTTATTGGGGGCAGAACAGCCCTATTGGGTTTATTTAATGGTTAAATGATTCCCTTTTCTCTGTAATAATAAAACAGTACCTGTACTTGATCCCAACTAAGATATAATTACCCCTTATTGGGGCCAGAACAGCCCTATTGGGTTTATTTAATGGTTAAATGATTCCCTTTTCTCTGTTATAATAAAACAGTACCTGTACTTGATCCCAACTAAGATATGATTACCCCTTATTGGGGGCAGAACAGCCCTATTGGGTTTATTTAATGGTTAAATGATTCCCTTTTCTCTGTAATAATAAAACAGTACCTGTACTTGATCCCAACTAAGATATAATTACCCCTTATTGGGGGCAGAACAGTCCTATTGGGTTTATTTAATGGTTAAATGATTCCCTTTTCTCTGTAATAATTAAACAGTACCTGTACTTGATCCCAACTAAGATATAATTACCCCTTATTGGGGGCAGAACAGCCCTATTGGGTTTATTTAATGGTTAAATGATTCCCTTTTCTCTGTCATAATAAAACAGTACCTTGTACTTACATCAAGAGCATGAAATTAAATACAAATATATTGAAAATATCTGAAAATGCATGGTCACTTTAAAAAAACAATAACAAGGAAAACAAATCAAAATTCTACACTTTTGTTATTGTGAAAATAATAAGGCTCTTTATTCTACACCGGGGAAAGTTTGCTGCGTTGGGGAATTACAGTATAATAGCTTATGTTATGAGCCAAACTGATTCAAAAGTTGACCTTGATTAATGATGCAAAGAGTAGTCTATTGCCACCACCCGTCACAGCAAAAAGTTTAATTAGCCTTTTGTTAGTTATAGAGAATGTCAATCAACTCCATTAAACGTGGCAGTAAAAGAATAAAGTCGCTTACTCGCACAAAACCTATTTATATGGCCAATAAATGTTTGGAGAGAGGAACCCTTGGCTGGTTCCCTTGTTTCAGTTTTTCTGCACTTTCATTTTGTTTTGTAAATGGCTGATTTTAGTCACACGGATAAAAACGGGAGATATATTTTGATATCAATGCATGGCCCTTATGAAAAGTCATTAAGAATAATGTGTGTGCAGTAACTGGGATATTATATAAACTATAGGCAACATAACGAAGAACACTAAAAACATATTTCCTTATGTATATACATATATATTTTTGCAACTGGCAGTAACATTAGAAGATCCTGTCAGATCAACAAAGGTTTTCTACTTTTTTTTTTTACCACAACAGATAAATGTACAGTACAAGGTGTGTATCATTGCATCCTAAGGGGCTCCACAGGTTGGGTATCTGAGGAGCTGGGGGTTGATGTCCAAAAGCGTATGATAGAATCCTGGATTCAACCAAAGAGCCCTTTGTATATTGGGTTAAAGCGATCATTGGAAGAGGGGACCCAAACCATTTCTGCATTGAATAAATGGCAAGGTGGAGTTCCAGTTGAGCTGGTCATTTTAGACCTTTGCGTTCCCACATAGCCCATATCTCTACAAAGGTTTTGTTCTGTGCTTGACAAAGTTTTTTTATGTGCAAATATATATATATAGACAGTAAGAGGTCAAATAAATATCAAAAAGTCATTATTGGTGGAGACCAATAACCAAAGTCCTCTGAATGCCTGACTGTGGACCTCTTACCTACCTGTGGATTTTTGGACACTATCTGGACTGCACCCAGGATAGTAATTTTCCTAAACATGAGTGCTGATACATAAATATATCACTGTCACTATCCTGTTGACGATCACCTATGGATCGAAGTAGATATGGGTAATATAATATATATTTATACAGGGCCATAATTATAGGCACTCGAGTGCCTGTGCCTAGGGCAACAGCCTTAGGGGGTGGTCCTTAAGTTCCTATATAATTGCTCTTTGTTTAGGGAATTTTTAAAAAAAAACTTCCGAACTGCCTCTTGATACTCCTGCATAGATCCAGCAGTGGAGCTGGGGGGGATGGGGGGGGGGATCAGAAGGCAATTTTAAGTGGATGTGATGTCTAGTGTGGCACCGGGCCTAAATACAGTGCTGTGTTGCCCATGCCTAGCACAGCAGCATTAAGGGCTGTGGCACATGGAGAGATTAGTCGCAGCAACAAATCGCCCAACAAATTTCTTGTCACGGGCGACTAATCTCCCCGAAATGCCATCCCACCAGCTAGAATGTAAATCGCAGGTGGGATGGCATACATGGCACAGTGATTTGCCGAAATCAGCGAAGTTGCCTCGTTGATTGCGGCACCGCGTATGCCATCCCACCGGTGATTTACATTCCAGCCGGTGGGATGGCATTTCGGGGAGGTTAGTCGCCCGAGACAAGAGATTTGTTGGGCGATTTGATGCGGCGACTAATCTCCCCGTGTGCCACAGCCCTAAAGGGCTGGCTCTCTGGATCGTACATATAAAAGCAAAACTTGGAAACTTCTTTAATTAGGCAACATTTTATTTTTGGGTTTACATCCCCTTTAAAGACTATTTGCTTTAATACTGACTCATAAATACCAGCCCCATAATTGCCTGCAAAAGTTCCATAAACAATGTGGACGGCATGCCAGATATCCCACAGTAATTGATGCAATAACTGCATACAGCAATTGTTACAATGTTCACTCTCTCATCTCTCGTCTTCAAATGGCCGCACACTATTTTATTAAACAGAAGACACTCTGTCACTCACTATTTTATTCACAATTCAGGATGTATGTATTTTCTCTTATGACACATATTTTTGAACATAGTGAAACATAATGTTAGTATAGAATATACAGGTTGCCCTGAAACCCAATTCATTCTATTCTGTTCTACCACAATAACAAATCTAATTCATCTTAGATGTTTATATATGTAAGAATTGGAAAATTCAACTTAGAAGTGTAATATTCTTGATTATACAGTTACACATAAAGGATTTTGTTAAGGCCTGTTTGGCACAAATATGATTTTTTTTCTAAGAAGTTGTACTCCATACACTGCACCCTGGCACAAAGTCTAAAACGTGCAATCTTTTATCCACTGGCTGATACAAATGGTACTTAGCTCCATGCATAAATACTCCCAAGGCTATGCACAAACTGACAAATGCCAGAGATTTATGTACATACTGCAGACTCTCAAAGACTGGTGCATGGTAGCACTATATTAACTAGACTAGGGATTGCTGGGTGTGGGGCTGTATCAGATATATACATTGTAATACATGGGACTAAGATTTATTAGTATGACATATAAGATGTCAATGCACAATCCCTTAGTTATTTACATGGAAATATACAATATACCCTACATGCTGAGAGGCAAATGCCATTTTTTATATTTAAATATAGGTTTATTTAACAAGAGTATATGCTATTCTGTAAATGCATAGCACGCAGAGGCAAAAGTGAGTTTGTTAAAAGATTCCTGACCTAATATCAAGGTACTAAAGGGCAACACACCTTAAAACTGTGAAGCCCCTATAAAAAAAACTGAATAGGTTTTGTAAATATTTTTTTCCCTAAAACATTTGAAGCTACAGGAGTATTGGAAACAGGCAAAAGCCAACTGGCCAACTGGCAAAAGCTATAGTGTAGCTATAGAGGTAGTTGGCACTTTGGGCTAGGAGAGGCCCAGTGGTGTAAGGAGCCACAAAGGCCCTAAATATCACTGTAACATCAGTAACATTTGTGCAAATATGGCCACATCCATTGCACTTATTTGGGTCATTCATAAAGTTAAGTTGGTCATAAACCTGAAGATCCATTATTTTGGCAAGAATCTTTCTCCAATAAGACCACCTTGAGCTGGGTGATATTGTGCTCATATGATACTTTAGCCTTCAGGCTAATGACCCATAACAAAGGAAAATGCAGGCCATTGGGAGAGGGCCACATAAATGAGCCAACACAGTCAGATATTGGTCAGAAATCAGTCAGGCAGGACTGTTGGTGAACCCCATACATGGGACAATAAGCTGCTCACTTCTGTCAGACCATATCTGATTCCTTTACTTGTTTCCAAAGCCAGTTGGACTGCACTTTCATATAGTGCCACTGCTTCCATCCCACCCACAGAGGGCAGCAAATTCTTCTTTGATTGAGTGATATTAGTGTCACCACCCCTGCATGAGCAATGTGGGAGGGTAATATCCCCTCTTCTACCTGAACAATTAATGAAGGTAACAACCCCACCACACCCTTTACTCAGCAATGTGAGAGTCTGCACCAATTTTATAGGGAAGCAGCTCCTCCCCAGCCTGAGCAATCAAATACAGGGGGACCCTTAATAAATCACCTAAGGTATTCCCATTAGTTTAAGCTTTTAGCATATTTATCCATGTAGTAACTTAAATTCTGAAGGCCATCTTCCCCCTAACAAGCTCTAATAAGACCTTCCAGAATCAGCATTACCTATGAAATTGTTTTAATCTCCATCCATCATTTCCTTGCCATGATTTCTATTGATTGCTTGGTTTCATTTCATTGGCATTACTTTGGGCATTTCATCCATCACTTATCACATTTTTTCATCACTCCCTCATTTCCATAGGACTCATTAAGACGAGCGATGGCTTATTCTGCATTTATTGTATTTTGTCATTTTTGTTATCAGACTTTTGCAGGAAGTTCATTTCGTTGCTTCAGCCAAGTTGTGAACCATTTGCTCTGCTGGGTCTGATTTGCATTTTTCCTCAGTTGCAGTTCCTAATATAAACGGGGCGGAACATGTCACTTTTTCCAGGCATTGGCTCTATGTAACAGAAAATGTAGGCTATATCCTTCCATGGGAAGTATGAAATGCATTTAGTTATCCACAGAATAAATTAGTAGTGTATAATTACAGACTAAACTTAAGAACAGGTTCCCAAAGACATGCTATTTAAAGAAAATGAATGTGGCAATTTTATCTTTCAGACACTAACGTGACTTACAGACAAGATTTATGTATTCCCATGGAGGAAGGGCATGGGCCTTATTTGCCAACAGGCATAGTACAAATTGCAAGTGTCATTGCAATAAGAGCATATTTTTAGCATAGTCCAGTTAATTCATTGGGGTCAATTGAATTTACCTTAAGTTTTTAATTCATTGGGGGTCAGTAGAAACAGCGAAACATTTGCAAAACGCATTTGTAGCTGCAAAATCCATGCCTGGCGAAAAGAATCATTAGTTTCTACATACAGTAAGTCATGGAAGCTACATAAATTATGTAAGTTTGCCCTAGCCTTCCAGGCCCCCCTTTAGGTCAAAATTTGACTGGGCACCAGTCCCACCCTGTAGCATCCCTGCAGATGGGCCATAGCTAGGCTTGGCTCACAGTAGAGCACTGTCTTTCACCACTATATTGTGTACATAATGCCTAGCATAGGCAGATGGTAGCTACACAGCCCTGATGCACCTTGCAGCCCCCAGCTGTACCTCATGAATACAGCACTTACTCCACTGGATAACTGGAAAATTCTTTGAGACAGCTAAACCATCCAGCTAATTACAAATGTCTACTTCTTGCAAATGTAGAGCTGAATCATTTTAGGCATCACATTTCTACTCAACATTTTAGGCACCACATTAGTTGGACATAATGTAGTTATAATCATAGGTTGCTATTGGATGGACAAAATGGCTGTTATACAGCTTGCCCATTCTTTTTGGTGCCCCATATTTTTTAAACTTTTGACAAAACTTGGGGAAAGAAAACTGAGTAGCTCTGATATGTCCTTGAGAGTTTAGACAATAGCAACTAAGCCCTCAGCCAAGTTACCAAAGGTTGAGATATGTGATCCTCCTCTGATAATTCAAGGAGACTGCCAGTTGTACAAATGGGAGTGCAACTATTATATTCTTGAATAAAAGGCAATGGTATGACACACTTTAAACTGTACAATAAGTAATTAAATGACAGAACTTGCTCAAACATCAAAATAATATTGATAAAGAATTTTCTAAGGATTTTTTCTAAAAAGCAATAATAAAGTAAAAGACTAAGACCGGCTCAGTTTGGAATCGTAGAACAAATAAGGGATATTAAAAAGGATTTTCTGTACTGTGTGCACCAGAAGTTCTCTTAAAGAGCGAAATCAGCAAAGAACTTTCTCAGAACTAAACAGAACTTAACAGCGTGCTTCATACAAGGACCATGCCATGTAAGTTATAAACTTTTCAGTCATGTTTAATTGTATTGAATGAGAATTAAGTACAAAATAATCTACCATGACCCCTTGGTTCATAAGATCTTGTAGAAATGTTGTGATTCGAGTAAGGACACTTCTTAGACATATAAATATGCTGAAATCCAGATCCTCACGTTCAGATTAACTTCTGACTCCTTATGGAACTTATTAGAAAATCATAGTGGTGCAATAGAACCTTTTAGTCTAAAAAAATCAGAATATGTAAAGTCACGTTAGAGTTCCACGCCTTATATATAGACGTATATGGTCACAATACAGTGATCTTTGGTTTCCCAGTAAAATAAGTGCCTGGTTTTACATATGACCGGTTACATTTTTTTAGATATAGGTCACTTACTTTTCTTTTTACTCCTAGCCGTTCTTGACCTTCATATTTCTAATTATGTGAAAGTTGTTCTGGACATACTCATCTATCAATAGCGCTGTATCAGTTTAAAGAGAAATATGCTCTTTATGCATGACCTTTATTATATTTTCATATTAACAGCAGTATTTCTTCTAAATTAAAGGGGTACTAACCTACATGAGCGTATTGTATGAATCTGCTAAAGACCCCAGCATATAAACAGCAGTTTTCTACTAGCCCAGCGCAGCCATTCCCCTACCGCTAATGTTTCCTCTAAGGAAAAATGCACACAGACACACACGGAAGATTCCATATGTGCACTAGGGAGGAACTGAATAGGCTAAGTACTCTATGCTCTGTGAAAGGTTAGTGTGAATATTGAAGCCAAATCTACAAATGTAAATTACAGAAAATAAAAAAATTGTCCAGAGCTTTAAAACAGAAAAGTAAAAAGAGAGTCACTTTCATTTAACCCCATCTCTCTCAGACACATACAGTAGTAGTAGTAGTAGTAGTAGTAGTAGTAGTAGTAGTAGTAGTAGTAGTAGTAGTAGTAGTAGTAGTAGTAGTAGTAGTAGTAGTAGTAGTAGGCTTTTATTGTCATTCCAACCATATACAGTTCAGTACACAGTGAAACGAAACAATGTTCCTCCAGGACCAAGGTGCTACATACATGCAACAACATAAATTAACAACACAACATAAATTAACAACACACTTTACCGGAACCAGCAAGCTAACTAAGAGATCTAATTAACAGACCCATCACCCATTGTCAGTGTTACTTGAATTCTTAATTACAAGCTCTATTAATGCAGAGAAAGGACACCCGAAATCCTTTGAAGCGGCCAAGCAGGGAGAACAATCGGGGAGAAGAAAAGGTGGAATGGGGGTGTGGTCAGGGCAGTTCTGGGGGGCTTCAATTGGAGCCAAGATGCACCCAGGTAAGTTTTAATTTGGGTTGGCATCTCTGATAAAGTCACATTCATAGTCATATTCAGTTCCGTGGAACAATGCAAACAGTGCAAAGAAAGTGATCAAGTCCTGGATTATCCTTAATTTGCAATCAATTCAGCAATTCCCCCACACAGTTTACCAGAAATTAGAGAAAGATGTCACATTAGATTCATTACATTACATTAGTCCACACGCCCCAGATCCCCACAATCACTAAATTATCATTACTACCTCCCTAGAGCTTGATATCCTATATTGCAGCCTACAGTAAAGTGGTTCATAAATTTGCACGTTTATTGTGCTGTATGAAGTATATTTGAGACAATAGATCAAATCCGGTATACTGTGCCAAATATACTCTTCCTTGGAGCTTCAGTATAAAATATTGTAGAATGTTAGACACCGAGATGCATTCAGAGAATCATATAAGACAAAGAGTAGATGACATTGTGACGACTTGAGTGGAAGTGCGTTAGTTGAACAATAAAATGAGAACACTAATGAAAAGGTTACATCAAACAGTAGGAAACTGCACATCTGAAATTCTGCCAACAGTGTGAAAGAAACTGCCGGAAGGAACAGCGTGATATTTTGAAAATATATCTGACTCTCTTTCATTATGGAAACAGTTGTCAAAATCCGCAAAAGAATGACCCTCTGAATTCTTAATTTACTCTTCATCTTTACAGAATTGTCATGCACGTGTCTGATGAAATGTTTCTTCTTTTTCCCATTTGGAGAATAAAAGAATAGGATGATAAAGACTTTTAACCAACAGAGTTAATACACTATGTGGCTTTATAATAGTATTTTTTATTTTTTTTTTACAAGATTCTATTATCTGGAATGCTTGGAAACTGAGGTTTTAAGATAAGAAGTATTTCTGAAGGTTTGAATACAATTCTATAAGCACATAGACTTCCATTAATCTGGCTTTCTGCTGGTTTATCCCTCATTTACTACAGGTGGGAAGTCCTACACTGACTCTGGTGGCTTTGGTGCTACAGGGGTCTGCTGAATGATAGAGTAGGTGCAACAGTAGAAGTTCCCAGGACTGGAATGACTACACGCTAACACTAATCCTATGGAATGTATCTGAAACTGAATCTGAAATCATGACCCACTGAACAGAGTAATAGGTTTATTTTGGAGATACAATCAGTATGTAGGTTCTGCAGCCAGAAATGACTTTACACAGACACCAAATGGGCTTAATGTGCTTGATATCTGACCTGCTGGGAAACAAAGGCTTGGGAAAATCTCTCCAGCCTCACTGCACTGGATCTGGGTAACCTTAATTATAAAGTCTTGTTATTGGAGAGAAGCAGCAAATTAGACAAGAATGCATCTCTTTTGCCTTAGGATGAATTATTTATATTTTTAGCCACTGCACAATCAACAGGAAATTTATAACCATCAATTTAAGTTTATATGTACATATATAGAATCATCTGAGTGGCAGCTGCCATTCTGTTTGCTCTAATGAGGGATAGAGAATATTCTATAGATGCCAATGGAGTGGCCAAGTTATGAATTCGAAAAATCCATTATGAAAAATGGTGAAATGTTTACCTTTGAACTTAGAATTGTCCAAGTACTTGAGAACTCTGCAGAAAAGCTGAAAGCTGCAGTGTATTCCAAGATGCATCATTATTTTCATATTTATGATTTTGTAAGTGGCACTAACATGGGATTCTGGGAGATCTAGATTTTCAACAACTAAATTTGCTTTCCCTTGTCGCCCCAAAGTTGATGGCAGAACTTAAAAGGCAAGGATAGAACAGAAAAGAACAGAAACGGGAGTTCTACCAGAACTCATTTAACAAAAGGAGACACTGGATTAACCCCTTTGTATTAGAGACAAAAAATTATTTAACAACCTTTAACATAAAGGCGGATATGTACAAAAAGTCCAGTTCAAAAAAGAGAAGACCCTACCAAATGACTAGTCATGTCAACTCACCTGGTCACCAGTAGTAATAGTGCAGTCCCCTGATGTCACTAATGTGCACTTGAATCTTAATTTATATCCCTTATTAAATTGCATTAAAATATCACTCAAATCCTCAGAAGCAATCTTACTTGTCAAGGGGCGTGGACGGTTTGATGGAGCTGAACTGGGGCATGGCTAGGGGTGGAGCATGCTAGGGGTGGAGCAGGATAGGGGTGGGGCATGCTAGGGGTGGGGTAGGCTAGGGGTGGAGCATGCTAGGGGTGGAGCAGGCTAGAGGTGAAGCATGCTAGGGGTGGGGCAGGCTAGGGGTGGAGCAGGCTAGAGCTGGAGCAGGCTAGGGGTGGAGCATGCTAGGGGTGGAGCAGGCTAGAGGTGGAGCAGGCTAGAGGTGGAGCAGGTTAGGGGTGGAGCATGCTAGGGGTGGGGCAGGCTAGGGGTGGAGCAGGCTAGCGGTGGAACAGGCTAGGGGTGGAGCATGCTAGGGGTGGGCAGGCTAGGGGTGGAGCAGGCTAGAGGTGGAGCAGGCTAGGGGTGGAGCATGCTAGGGGTGGAGCAGGCTAGGGGTGGGGCAGGCTAGGGGTGGAGCATGCTAGGGGTGGAGCAGGCTAGGGTTGGAGCATGCTAGGGTGGAGCAGGCTAGGGGATGGGGGCAGGCTAGGGATGGGGCAGGCTAGGGGTGGAGCAGGCTAGAGGTGGAGCATGCTAGGGGTGGAGCAGGCTAGGGGTGTAGCAGGCATGGCCAAGGTGCACCTGGATATGAAAGTAGAGATGTAGCGAACCTCACAAAAAAAGTTCGCGAACCCGTTCGCGAACTTCCGCCAAAAAGTGCGAACTTTGCGAACCCCATAGACTTCAATGGTAAGGCGAACTTTAAAACCTAGAAAAGCCATTTCTGGCCAGAAAACTGATTTTAAAGTTGTTTAAAAGGTGCCATGACCTGGACAGTGGCATGCAGGAGGGGGATCAAGGGCAAAAATTTCTCTGAAAAATACGTTGTTGACACAGTGTTGCATTTTGTGCTGTAAAGGGCAGAAATCACACAACATTCCTAAACTTGTGTAATAAACTGCTTTAAAACGTCCGGCGTCTACATGCCAATCAAGTCGTGTAAAGGTTACGGCCGGTTCACCCGCAAAGACAAAACACCGCAGTAGTGGATACGGAATATATTATTGCTGGTGGAAAAACATCGCTCAGGTGATTTTATTGCAATGCAATGTCACTACTATGTGTAACGTGTTTGGTGCACTACTATGAATAACAGCAAACAGCACTGGACACGTTAAAGAACAATAACTTAAATTAAAAAAAAATAAAAAAATTAATAATAAAAAAAAAGTGATCTCTGGTTGGTGCTGGGGGTGAACTACTAGGAGCAGCACACCAGTCCCCAACACAGCTAGACTAATAGCACTCGGCTCTATAAATTACAGAAGCAAAGTAAAAAAACACAAATAAAAAAAAAATGATGTGAATGTGTGGTTGGTGCTTAGTGCACTACTATGAGCAGCACACCTGTCTCCAACACACACAGACGGAGCTGCAGTACACAATGAAAAGAAAACTAGAGTAACAGTAATCAGAAAATAAAAGCAGTCCTTACAAGGACTATTGGATTACAGCAGATGAGATCAGCAGGACAGCTGCCCACAGCAGCTACATACAGAGCAGTAGAAAGTAGATTACTAGTCAGCAAAGCTACCTAAACTGTCCCTCAAACCCCTGCACAGCTCTCTCCCTATGCTAACTCATCAAGCACACACAGGCAGAATGTAAAATGGCTGCTGGGCTTCGGTTTATATATGGAAGGGAGTGGTCTGGGGGTTGTCCAGGAGGGAGAGCTGCCTGATTGGCTGCCATGTATCTGCTGGCTCTTGGGTGAGAGGTCAAAATTTGGCTCCAGCTAAAGCGAACCCAAAATTGCGAACTTCGCTAAAAGTTCGCGAACTTGCGAACTTGCGAACACCCGTTTTAGTGCGAATTAGTTCGCCGGCGAACAGTTCGCTACATCTCTATATGAAAGGTTCTGGGTTAGTGTCTCCCAATAACGCTGTAAAAAGTAATTCTTTCCAGCCTCTTATTTCTTGTAAAATTCATTAATAATTTGGGATACAGTGTATATGAAACTGCCCATTTTGATTGCTCTGGAACTGCGGCACTGTTCCAGCTGTTAATTTTAATTTAAAGACATCTGTTATGTATGACTGAAGCAAACAATACTGAGCATGGTTTCTTTCAGAGGTGTACAAATGAATACTTACATGTCAATCACACAGGAAATTATGGATAATGAAGAAAGGCAGTGATTGGATTTGTGATGATACTCGCACCGTCAGTTTAATTTCTAAGGCTGATGTCCCATGGAGAGATGTAGTTGCCCGCGATAGATCTCTGCCTTTCCACCAGCAACAATATGAATCACTGGTGGAAAAGTCTACACATCGGTTTGTTATTCCGGATACGTGTGACGTTGCCTACAGGAGGAAACTTTATGACTTCAGAAAACCAAAGCAATGCGTAGGCCTTTCCACCAGTGATTCATAGGGGCACATTTACTAACCCACGAACGGGCCGAATGCGTCCGATTGCGTTTTTTTCGCAATGATCGGTAATTGTGCGATTTTTTCGTATCTTTTGCGATTTTTTCGGCATCTTTACGATTTTTGCGTAAAAACGCGAGTTTTTCATAGCCATTCCGAAAGTTGCGCAAAGTCGCGATTTTTTCGTAGCATTAAAACTTGCGCCTTTTAAGTGTTAACGCTACGAAAAAATCGCGACTTTGCGCAACTTTCGTAATGGCTACGAAAAACTCGCGTTTTTACGCAAAAATCGTAAAGACGCCGAAAAAATCGCAAAAAATACGAAAAGATCGCAAAATTACCGAAAAAGTCGCAAAATGTTCGTTTCCAATCGGAATTTTTCCAATTCGGATTCGAAATCGTGTCTTAGTAAATCAGCCCCATAGTGTTGCCGGTGAAAAGGCTTTTTGGAGAGATTAGTTGCCTGCAGCAGCAGTATCTATCGTGGCCGACTCATATCCATGGGACATCAGCCTAGGAGGGTTTAGGGTTCCGACGCTTTCAATATGTGCAGGAATTTTTAGGAATCATTCCAACAGGCAATCTGATAGGCCAGTTTGATAGACTGTATTTTTCATTGTTCCATTTCATTGTTTCATTGTTCAGGATTTTTTATCTCAGACCAACCAATAAAATGACTGGGCTAAAATGTCAAATCCCATAAATGGCTGTATAAAATGATATTATTTCCTAAATAATTGATTAAGCATAGATATTGAAAGATATTTATCAATTTTTGCTTTCCTAGCAGAACAATATAAGTTATCTTTCTATAATCTGGATTTCCATACCTTAACACTGCTAAAAACTATTTAAACATAAAATAAACCCAGTAGGATTGTTTCGGCACCAATATGGATTCATGCAGCTTATTTACCATGAAGTACATGGGACTGTTTCATTATTACAGAGAAAAGGAAATCATTTAACCATTAAATAAACCCAATAGGGCTGTTCTGCCCCCAATAAGGGGTAATTATATCTTAGTTGGGATCAAGTACAGGTACTGTTTTATTATTACAGAGAAAAGGGAATCATTTAACCATTAAATAAACCCAATAGGGCTGTTCTGCCCCCAATAAGGGGTAATTATATCTTAGTTGGGATCAAGTACAAGGTTCTGTTTTATTATTACAGAGAGAAAAGAAATCTTGACAAAAATATTTGAAAAATTAGAATTATTTGCTTAAAATGAGTAGAGATGTAGCGAACTGTTCGCCGGAGAACTAATTCGCACGAAAATCGGGTGTTCGCAAGTTTGCGAACTTTTATCGAAGTTCGCAATTTTGGGTTCGCCTTAGCTGGAGCCAAATTTTGACCTTTCACCCCAGAGCCAGCAGATACATGGCAGCCAATCAGGCAGCTCTCCCTCCTGGACCACCCCCGGACCACTCCCTTCCATATATAAACCGAAGCCCAGCAGCCATTTTACATTCTGCCTGTGTGTGCTTGATGAGTTAGCATAGGGAGAGAGCTGTGCAGGGGTTTGAGGGACAGTTTAGGTAGCTTTGCTGACTAGTAATCTACTTTCTACTGCTCTGTATGTAGCTGCTGTGGGCAGCTGTCCTAATGATCTCATCTGCTGTAACCCAATAGTCCTTGTAAGGACTACTTTTATTTTCTGATTAATGTTACTCTAGTCTTCTTTTCATTGTGTACTGCAGCTCCGTCTGTGTGTGTTGGAGACAGGTGTGCTGCACATAGTAGTGCACTAAGCACCAACCACATATAAACATCATTTTTTTTAATTTGTGTTTTTTTACTTTGCTACTGTAATTTATAGAGCCGAGTGCTATTAGTCTAGCTGTGTTGGGGACTGGTGTGCTGCTCCTAGTAGTTCACCCCCAGCACCAACCAGAGATCACTTTTTTTTTATTATTATTTTTTTTTTCATTTAACTTACTGTTCTTTAATGTGTCCAGTGCTGTTTGCTGTTATTCATAGTAGTGCACCAAACACGTTACACATAGTAGTGACATTGCATTGCAATAAAATCACCTGAGCGATGTTTTTCCACCAGCAATAATATATTCCGTATCCACTACTGCGGCGTTTTGTCTTTGCGTGTGAACCGGCTGTAACCTTTACACAACTTGATTGGAATGTAGACGCCGGACGTTTTAAAGCAGTTTATTACACAAGTTTAGGAATGTAGTGTGATTTCTGCCCTTTACAGGACAAAACGCAATGCTGTGTCAACAACGTATTTTTCAGAGACATTTTTGCCCTTGATCCCCCTCCTGCATGCCACTGTCCAGGTCGTGGCACCCTTTAAACAACTTTAAAATCATTTTTCTGGCCAGAAATGGCTTTTCTAGGTCCATCTATAGATTTCATACATGGTGTGAGTGGTATTAAAAAAGATAAAGCAGCAGCCATAGTGATGAAGAACCTCTGTCTGCCAAAGTGAAAGAGTAAAAGCTCTAGGTTTTTAAGCTTTCTTTCAAACCAAAGAAAATCACTAGCCACTTAAAGATCAAAAACTGAATTATAGAACTATTCTAGAATGTTTTTCGTTTAAAAAAAAAAAACTTGCTAGATTCAAGCAAGCACCTTTTCTTAAAAACCTTGAAATCTTTCAAAAATTTGATTGCGTAAAAATGTAAAATAAAAATTGGAACCAAGCAAAATAACATTCCACCCATTATTTTTCAATAAGTCTGACTAATTTCAAATTGATCATCACAAAACAAAAACTGTAGTACCGTGTTAGCCAGTGTCAAAAATAATAATAAAAAAACAACAAAACACAAATACAAGAATATTGTATAAATGATACCTATATTGGCTAACAATAAAAATACTTTGCAAGCTTTCAGAGCTCTAAGGCCCCTTCATCAGGCAAAATGCCATTTTGGATCCTATTTGGACTACATATGTATTTTTTGTGATTTTTCTTTTCTGGAGTAGTTCCATTTAGTACAGGTATGGGATGCCTTATCCGGAAACCCGTTATCCAGAAAGCTCCGAATTACGGAAAGCCCGTCTCCCATAGACTCCATTTTAATCAAATAATTCAGAATTTTAAAACTGATTCCCTTTTTATCTTTAGAAATAAAGCAGTTCATTGTAATTGATCCCAACTAAGATATAAATAATCCTTATTGGGGGCAGAACAGTCCTATTGGGTTTATTTAATGGTTAAATGATTCCCTTTTCTCTGTAATAATAAAACAGTACCTGTACTTGATCCCAACTAAGATATAATTACCCCTTATTGGGGGCAGAACAGCCCTATTGGGTTTATTTAATGGTTAAATGATTCCCTTTTCTCTGTAATAATAAAACAGTACCTGTACTTGATCCCAACTAAGATATAATTACCCCTTATTGGGGGCAGAACAGCCCTATTGGGTTTATTTAATGGTTAAATGATTCCCTTTTCTCTGTAATAATAAAACAGTACCTGTATTTGATCCCAACTAAGATATAAATAATCCTTATTGGGGGCAGAACAATCCTATTGGGATTAAATAGGGAATTGGAATTAAAATGTTTTATTAATTTTTTAGTAGACTAAGGGTCACATTTACTAACCCACGAATCCGAATTGGAAAAATTCCGATTGGAAAACGAACATTTTGCGACTTTTTCGTATTTTTTGCGATTTCTTCTGCGCCTTTAAGACTTTTCGGAAATTGTCGCGACTTTTTCGTTATCAATACGATTTGCGCGAAAAAACGCGACTTTTTCGTAGCCATTACGATGCGCTCGTATCTTGTCGCGACTTTTTCGTATTGAGCGCTCGTAAGCGGCGGGCGAAACTTTCAGACTTGATTTTGGAAGCCTCCCATAGGACTCAATGGCACCCTGCAGCTCCAACCTGGCCCAAGGAAAGTCTCCCATAGGGCTCAATGGCACTCTGCAGCTCCAACCCGGCCCAAGGAAAGCCTCCCATAGGGCTCAATGGCACTCTGCAGCTCCAACCCGGCCCAAGGAAAGTCTCCCATAGGGCTCAATGGCACTCTGCAGCTCCAACCCGGCCCAAGGAAAGTCTCCCATAGGGCTCAATGGCACTCTGCAGCTCCAACCCGGCCCAAGGAAAATCTCCCATAGGGCTCAATGGCACTCTGCAGCTCCAACCCGGCCCAAGGAAAGTCTCCCATAGGGCTCAATGCACCCTGCAGCTCCAACCCGGCCCCAAGGAAAGTCTCCCATAGGGCTCAATGGCACTCTGCAGCTCCAACCCGGCCCAAGGAAAGTCTCCCATAGGGCTCAATGGCACCTCTGCAGCCCCAACCTGGCCCAAGGAAAGTCTCCCATAGGGCTCAATGGCACTCTGCAGCTCCACCCGGCCAAGGAAAGTCTCCCATAGGGCTCAATGGCACTCTGCAGTCCAACCTGGCCAAGGAAAGTCTCCCATAGGGCTCAATGGCACTCTGCAGCTCCAACCCGGCCCAAGGAAAGTCTCCCATAGGGCTCAATGGCACTCTGCAGCTCCAACCCGGCCAAGGAAAGTCTCCCATAGGGCTCAATGGCACTCTGCAGCTCCAACCCGGCCCAAGGGAAAGTCTCCCATAGGGCTCAATGGCACTTTGCAGCTCCAACCCGGCCCAAGGAAGTCTCCCATAGGGCTCAATGGCACTCTGCAGCTCCAACCCGGCCCAAGGAAAGTCTCCCATAGGGCTCAATGGCACTCTGCAGCTCCAACCCGGCCCAAGGAAAGTCTCCCATAGGGCTCAATGGCACTCTGCAGCTCCAACCCGGCCCAAGGAAAGTCTCCCATAGGGCTCAATGGCACTCTGCAGCTCCAACCTGGCCCAAGAAAAGTCACCATACTGAAGCTTGAATGAATCCGAATCTTTCGTACTCGGCGCGAAGACTACGAAAAAGTCGCGACTTTTCTCGCAAGTAGTAACGCTGCAAAAAAATCGGTAGATTTTGCGCAACATTCGGAATGGCAACGAAAAAGTCGCGACAATTTTCCGAAAAATCGCCAAATACCGATCATTACGAAAAAAACGCAATCGGAAGCATTCGGTCCGTTCGTGAGTAAGTAAATGTGCCCCTTAAGGTATGGAGATCCAAATTACGGAAAGACCCCTTATCAATAATACCCTTGATCCCGAGCATTCTGGATAACAGGTCCTATACCTGTATTAAGTAAAATAGGCAGATACGGAACTATACTTCTGTAATACTTCATATAAAATATTTCTTTTGCTAGGATTTATCTGTACAAATAATAATGCCTTACACCTATATGTTTTTTTAAATTAAATTGATCTTTTTCTTTTAAACCAACAACATTGACCTTAATATGAGTCTGTTATCAGATAATTGAATATTATCCCATTTCAGATGTTGCACCTGCAAACCCCTATGTTTGGCAACAGTTTCCAGTATTTTCCCCTGATAGTCAAGTTTATTTTTTTTTTACTTAATTTTCCTAATGTTGTTCTAATCAACACAAATACAAGCAGAAATAAAAAGTTATTTGTAGTAAATGGCTTTTCAATCTGATGTGCAGCATTTAATGATGATGAATTAGTCTCTCAGCTTCCAATCAATTTTAAAATTGTTGTCTGTCTCTTAACGTAGACACTGAAATGATTAGAACCATGATCTTTAGTTCAATTCTCCTTAATTGTTTAAATATTTTGCTTACAACTGATCTTTCTTAATCATTAAGTGTAATGCTCAGCTAGTTTCCCGTCTGTAAACTGTAAGCATTCTCTCTTCCAGTCATGTTAAACTTTAATGACTGAGGCTTACAATGATTGGAAGGTGGGCTGCACCGAAATTGTACATATACAGTCATGGCCAAAATTGTTGGCACCCCAGAAATGTTTCCAGAAAATCAAGTATTTCTCACAGAAAAGTATTGCAGTAACACATGTTTATTCCTTTTGTGTGTGTAGCCCTCTTTCATTACTGCAGGGATCTAGCTCGCATTCACCTGCGTGTGGCGCTACAGGAGCCCTGTGCCCCCGCTATCTGGAAGAGCAGGGACACTGATAAATGGCGTGCCTCCACCCAGGGTCAGGGCAGGTTGGACTGCGGTACCCCTCCCTGGGAAACTTCTCTGATCCGCACAACATATTACGCAGCGTGCGATATTTTACGCAGAGCGCAATATATTACCCACGTAACCATTACTTTCTGAAGACTACCGTTCTGAAAATTTTGCGCTCTGCGTAAAATATCGCGTGCTGCGTAATATGTTGTGCGCTGCGTAATATATTGCTTGAAAATATGTCGACGCAAGATAAATAACGCCAAGAACATCGCTTCTTAATTATGACAAGTGTCCTTTTAGTGAATCGAGCGAAAAATAAGAAGTGATAAGATTTTTAACGCATGCTATAAATAGCACTCCTTATTTCGGACTTTAGTGAATCGGGCCCTATGCCTTTAAATTTGCAGAGATAGATACAGCCTGCCAGCCAGGGGCAACTTCACTCACATAACATAGCTGGTACTTTCTGAACTGCTGAGGGGAATCCCCACTTATGTGGCAAGTGCTTCAGATTCTTGAGAAGAACTCCCTTTGGCTTTCCATGCCCTGCAAGCACGCTTTACTCTTCAGAGCCTCGACTAGGACCCCCTTTCCTTCCGCACCCTAAAAGAGCTCGCTTTCTGCCACTGAGGGGGGTTCCCAATTACTTTCCTATACAGAACAGCACCTTGCTTGTCTCTCTGCTTCCTTGTTCCCAGCAGCACCTCCTTCTCCCTTTCTTCCTGTCGGCTCACACAGAGGGTGGGGGCTCCTCCACCTTGCACAGTAACAACACAGAGGAGAGACAAGTGTACTCAGCTCCCCTACATGTGTATTGGAACAGAACAAAAAAAAAGGGAGGAAAAAAGCAAATTGGACATAATATCACACAGAACTCCAAAAATTTGGGACATGACTGTAGCTATACCTCTGTTTGGTGCAGGATTAGTGATGGGCGAAATAATTCGGCAGGCATGGATTCACGGCGAATTTCTGCGTTTTGCCGTTAGCAGATATTTAGCAAAACAGACGACAAAATTCACTGTGTAAAAATTTGCCCCGTGGCAAAAAATTGCCACCCGCTTCCAAAAAATTGTCATGCGTATTAAAAAAAAATCACACGCGGCAAAAAATTTTTGCATGCGTCATTTGCAAGTGTGCATCAAAATATTGTCGTGTGCAACATTTTCACTGATATGTTGGCGTTTTGCAAATCTTTTCCTAGATTCACTAATTTTTTGGCAAGGTGAAACGGGATCGATTTGCTCATCGATATGCGGGATCTTCTTTATAAGGCTTAAACAAAAAGAAAAGAAAGTAAAGCAAAAGCAAGTGCTTTAATGTATGCTCAGAAGATGTACAGTAGCTATTTATGGGCTATATCTCCTAATATTTCCCATTTTCTACATTCCTAGGGGAGGGAGGTTTATTAACATTGACAATGTTAATTTTTGTCGCCTGCATCTTTTTTTGATGTAATCGCACCCATTGTGATGCGACTATGCCTATTTTGACGCACCTGAATTTTTTTTTTCCACAGCGGATTTTCGGGGAAGTTTTGCAGAACAATTCACCAATGGCGAAATGTGGAAATTTGCTGCGAATCCATGCCTACTGAATCACTAATGATAGCTAGAATCCCAGCCATTAAGTATTACAGAATGGCTGTTTTTTAAGAGAATTTAATTCACTTTTGCTTGAGTGCAAATGTCACTATACATTTTTTTAAAATTGATGTTAATAATCTTTCCCCAAAATGGAGGGCGCTGAAATGCCTAAAGAAAGAGCTGAGGGACTGCGGTCTGTAATTTATTCCCTCCAGCAAGCAAGGAGTTAAAGAGCTTAGCTGTGGGCAGGAAGAAAAAGCAGCAGTACTCACCCCCTCCCCTTTTTGCCTGTCAGCTCTTCTCTGCAGTGTCACTCGGCAGGCACGGAGCAGCATCTCTCTCCCCCCCCCTCCCTGTTTAAGAGCAAATCCCAATTGTTTTATATATTTTCTTTGCAGGCTCTCTTTATGCAAAAAAAAGTTTTTCAAAATCTTATATATATATATATATACTTTACATTTCGGTTTGTCACAGCAAATGGCGGGGGATAGTCCTTGGCCATTTAATCTCTGGTGGTGTTTGATGGTTTTCACATGCCCACTGCAGTGGCCGGCATTCGTTATAAACAGTTATAAAAAATGTTGTTGCGATGTTTGGTAAAGTTTGTAATACATGGCAAGGACTATTTTCTCTGATGTTGGATTTCTGTAATAAAGCTGTGGCCGAACTCCACCCACAAAAACTATGGTGTCATTGTGTTTTTCTTGACTAGGCATTACAGTCATGGGGGACAATTTTGGTAGGGAGGGAATAAGTCTCCACAGTCTGACCCTGCTTATCTAATGAGGCACATTAGTTTTGGCCACAAATACAAACTTTATGATTGTGAGCCTTTTGCTGTATATATAAAATGGTAGAGCAGCACTGCAACAAAATGATTTATTATTTTTTGGTAAAGCTTTTGTGTGGTTCTTATTTGTGCTTGCACAAAGCAGTGTAATACTTGGAACCTTTGTAGCCACATACTTGTCAGAAACAATGATGTTGCAATTCTTTAAGACTGAGATTATATCTCTTTTTATAAAATAGTATGAGCTACAAGTGTCCCAGATCCTCTGCATGAATAATTCTTACTTTTATTGTTTCCAGCACAACATACAGTAATAGAATTAGACTGAAGGGGAATCAGACAACAAATATTAATACAAAGACAGAAATCAAATTTTCTCTAGTCTTAAAATATCGGATGTTATGAAAACCTAATCTCCTGGCTATAAGATGATTGTACATAACCTTCTAAGTTTGTAAAAATGAAATGAAATTATTAGATAAAAGTTTATGTGGTGTGACCTTTTATTTACATGCCAAAAAGTACACACTGATTGTAATCAAACATGAAGGGTGAAACCTACAATATTTACACAACTGATTTGTACGTTTATGACATTTACGACAAAAAATTTGCAAAATGGTGAAAAATCAGCGAAACGCATTTGTTGCACAAATTTTTTGTCACCCACATCTTTTTTTGTCGCACGCATCTTTTTTTGATGCTACTGTGCCTATTTTGACGCAACCATGCTTATTTTGCCATGACCGTGCCCAATTTGACACAACCATGCCCATTTTGATGCGACTGCCCATTTTGACGTGAACGCAGCTTTTTTTGACGCGCACCTATTTTTCCACACCCATTTTTGGCGGAAGCTTCTCAAAACAATTTCCCAATGCCGAAATGCGGAAATTCACTGCAAATCCATGCCTGGCGAAAAAAATTCTCTCATCACTATTTATGTTTTTTCTGTGACTTTTTTTTGTTTGTGCTTTTTTAGTTTGGATCTTTTGATAAATGACTGCCATTCATGGAAATTAGTTTATTTGTGATGCTTTAGTGAGCAGACAATACCAATTTGCTTCTCATGTTTATCATTATCAGTGTTCTAAATTTAATTGGCAATCTTCTACAAGCCATTGTAGGGGTCCATTCATGAAATCACGAATGACCACGATAAAGAAAAAATCATATTTTTTCTACATTATAGAACATTTCATAATGACCACGATAATATCATTAAAATTACGCAACTTTTTCATGGTTTGCATTAATTTCCATGAAAAAGTCATATTTTTCTCAATGACTACGAACACTTCGGAATTCATTCAAGCTTTGGTATCGTGACTATCTTTTGGCCAGGTTGGAGCTGCAGAGTGCCATTGAGTCCTATGGGAGACTTTCCTTGGGCCGGGTTGGAGCTGCAGAGTGCCATTGAGTCCTATGGGAGACTTTCCTTGGGTCGGGTTGGAGCTGCAGAGTGCCATTGAGCCCTATGGGAGACTTTCCTTGGGTCAGGTTGGAGCTGCAGAGTGCCATTGAGTCCTATGGGAGACTTTCCTTGGGCCAGGTTGGAGCTGCAGAGTGCCATTGAGTCCTATGGGAGACTTTCCTTGGGTCGGGTTGGAGCTGTAGAGTGCCATTGAGTCCTATGGGAGACTTTCCTTGGGCCGGGTTGGAGCTGCAGAGTGCCATTGAGCCCTATGGGAGACTTTCCTTGGGACGGGTTGGAGCTGCAGAGTGTCATTGAGCCCTATGGGAAACTTTCCTTGGGCCGGGTTGGAGCTGCAGAGTGCCATTGAGCCCTATGGGAGACTTTCCTTGGGCCGGGTTGGAGCTGCAGAGTGCCATTGAGCCCTATGGGAGACTTTCCTTGGGCCGGGTTGGAGCTGCAGAGTGCCATTGAGCCCTATGGGAGACTTTCCTTGGGCCGGGTTGGA
This sequence comes from Xenopus tropicalis, assembly GCF_000004195.4. Lineage (NCBI taxonomy): Eukaryota > Metazoa > Chordata > Amphibia > Anura > Pipidae > Xenopus > Xenopus tropicalis. The sequence goes on from NC_030678.2 coordinate 21,558,329, forward strand.
GCTGCAGAGTGCCATTGAGCCCTATGGGAGACTTTCCTTGGGCCGGGTTGGAGCTGCAGAGTGCCATTGAGCCCTATGGGAGACTTTCCTTGGGCCGGGTTGGAGCTGCAGAGTGCCATTGAGCCCTATGGGAGACTTTCCTTGGGCCGGGTTGGAGCTGCAGAGTGCCATTGAGCCCTATGGGAGACTTTCCTTGGGCCAGGTTGGAGCTGCAGAGTGCCATTGAGCCCTATGGGAGACTTTCCTTGGGCCAGGTTGGAGCTGCAGAGTGCCATTGAGCCCTATGGGAGGCTTCCAAAATCATGCACTGAAGGATCAAAGTCAGAAGGGTTTTAGCGCCGTTTACGATCATGCAGATACGAAAATTTTGTGACTTTCGGATCACAACCACAATATTTTCGTACGACCAAGAAAAGAATCTTCCCACATCAGAAATTATCATGGTTACTCAGAATTTTTACCAATCGTGCTTTTAATTGGCGAAAAATTGTTGTTTCATGAATGGGCCCCTTAACCATATGTAAGTGTCAAGAGCCAAAAGAATATCTCATTTCAGATTTATGAATCTTTAAATTTGAGTTGTTACTGTGATTTTTTTTTTTTTTTTGTGCTTCTCTAGAGTTTCCAAATCTCATCTAAAAGCTGGTGAGAGAATCATTCTAGCAACATTTGAGTGATTTTATCTAATTCAGTTTAAGTTTTTTTGAATGTTGGTAGACTTTTAAGTGATTTCAAAATTCAAAGTTTGTTAATGAAATAAACACACATTCGAGTTGAGTTTTTACGTTTTTTATAAATGAATAAAACTCAAAAAATTAACAAACAATTTTGATAAATAGGCCTCTATGAGACAATAACAAATAAACTTGTAGTGGTCTTTTTAGTGAAGACATTTTAGAAACCATAGAAGTAAAAAAAATTCTAAAATAATTACTATAATAGTTCATTTATAAAGTGCAAACATATTCTGAAGCCCGTTTTGATTTTTTCACGAAACGGGCAACAAAATTTGCAGCAGAAAAATTTGTTGCACGTCCAAAAAATGTTGCCCACATCAAAATAAATGGTCTCGCTCGTCAAAAGAATTGTCACATGTCAAAAAGAATGGTCTCTCTCATCAAAAACAAGCGTCAAAAAGAATTGTCTCAAAAGAATTGTTTCTACAATTTTTTTTGATGCACAACATTTTTGCCATTTCACAAATGTTTTGAAAGATTTGCACGTTTTCGGCAAAGCGAAACAGGACAGATTCTCTATATCACTATAAAGTACAAATGTAATGATGATCTGAACCAACCACCCTGCTGGCCTCGGGTAGATGGTAATTACTAAGCACTGCATTTCACCGATTGTTTAAAAACCTTTAGGGTGAAGACACACTGAGCTACTAGTAGCAGCTACTTTTTTACGGCTGCTAAACGCCAGAAAATCCCCTGCCATAGACAATACTGAGAATTGCCTCTGCTAAAACACACATAGAGATAATTATCAGTAAATGAGCAGCATTGTGTATTTTAGTAGTCACAACAAGTAGCTGCAAATAAGAGCTCTGTGTGTCTTCACCCTTACCTGTGTTACCAGCCCTGCGACAAATGTTTACTGCCACGGCCGACTAATCTCCCTGCAATACCATCCCACTGACAGGAATGCAAATCGCGGGTGGGATGGCATACGTGTCTCTACTTTGAGAGGAAACTTCGGGCGACTTCGGCAAATCGTATCGACGCGTATGCCATTCCACCGCCGATTATTTATATTTATTTACATTAATTACATTCTTGCGGGTGGAATGACATTGTGGGGAGATTAGTCGCCCATGGCAACGAAGATTTATTGTGGGGCAACTAATCTCCCCGTCTGCCACTGCCCTTAGGGAGCAGAAGGCTAAGGTGCCCATACGTGCATAACTGCAGCCCAACAATAATCCTTTATCATATGTTTTTCTAATTACATTTATTTTACAATATATTCTCTCAAGTTAATTTATTCTGGAAATTACTCAAAGCAAAGCTTTATCTCCTTATGAAATGTTTTCATTACATTAAAAAAAAAAACTACTATAGTAATAAATAACATTCACACATTGCAGAAAATAAGCATTCAGAACAACAGTATTTCATCAAAGCTTTCTTTATTAAATTGTTTGTGTAGAACCAACCTAAACAACTCGAAGAGATCCCAGAATAAATTAGCCTGAATGCAATTTTTAGAGTTTGCACGTATTTCTTTTTTTCCAGAACTGAAGTATCGGTTACCGTGGTGCTGGGAAAGGACTTTCTCTAAAATGATTCTGCTAAAAAAAAAATATTTAGTGCGAAAGTCTAATTTCTGTTTGTCCTTATCTAAGCCACAGATGGTCTTCTGAAGAATCAATATTTGCCACCAAAGATCTATTTCCAAACACCTTTATACTACAGAGAACACATTTAAGAGATACCATGGGGTAGAAAGTAGTCAGCACAATGAAAGGAAAATATGTTCAAATAAAGCTGAAATATAATTTCGAAATGACATGGATAGACTACACATCTGTCAACAGAGTTATAAATACATATATTGTCATTCTGCCACCTTTCCTATCTTGTGCCATCAAATTCTTTTTAGTGTATCATATTTTAACTGAAAAATATTTGACATAAGCTATTTTGACACTATACCCTGCAATATAAACAAACAGACATTTTTGATAGAACATTTGTACCGATACTATATGTTTGTTAGCTAATCTTAGTGTTTTCTCAAGTGCATATATTTGAACTTGTGTCAATAGTGATGGTATATTGGAAGTGTTTAGGATCAGGGATGATCAAGGGATCTGTGTGGCAAAGTGTATCAGTTCTTTCAGCTGTTCCATGGTATAAGTTGAATTGGTCAACACGGACCATTTGTAACCAGGTGCCTTCTAGTAGTGATGAGCAAATCTGTCTGAAAAATTTACAAAACGAGTTTGTTGTGTGACTTTTTTTTACGCGACCACTCCCAATTTTATGCAGCTGCTCCAAATTCAATGCAACGCCACCTATTTGATGTGCCTGTGACTTTTTTGACGATTGACTAATTTTTTCACAATCTTTGGCTGCTCGACTATTCTTTTGGCACATGTAACTATTCTTGCGACAATTTTTGGACTCGCGGGAATCCATGCCTGCCGAAACACTAGTGATGAGCGAATCTGTCCCATTTCGGTTCACCGAAAAATTGGCGAATCTTTCAAAAGATTCACGAAATGGCAAAAATATCATTCTTTTGACGAGAGAGACAATGCATTTTGACGCGCTACAATTCTTTTGACGAGAGAGACAATTGTTTTGACGAGCGAGACAATTCTCTTGATGAGAGAGACAATTCCTATTGACGTGTGACAATCCTTTTGATGAGTGACACAATGGCGCGGGGGCGACAATTTTCTGGAAGCAGGCCGAATTTTTCCGCAGCAAATTTTTTCACCTGTTTCGCAAAAAAAATCCACCAAAGGTGAAACACAGAAATTCGCCGCAAATCCATGCCTTGTGAATTTTTTCACCCATCTCTACTCCCCTTCTAATGTTTTGCAATAGTACCAGCATATATTAGAATACTATATATGGGTGGAAGAGGAATGTGTCTTATATGTAACAAAAGCTACTTGCAGACTGTGCTCTATTCCCTACTTAGAGGACAATGAAAGGTTAATATAAATTAAAAGTAAGTCTAAAGACATTTTTTTTAAGTACTTACTGCATATCTAAATTCCCAGATCCCTGCTTGCTTCTCTGAGATATGGTGCTGGCAGCCTACAGCAGTGTGAAGCCTGCAGTGACATCACTGAAATCTCTCTCCCCTTCCTGTAGGTGCCAGTGGCAGCCTTCCTATTCTCTGAGCATGTGTGTAACTTGATCCTGTCTCCTGTTCTAAACTACACATGCCCACCAGCCAATCAGAAGCGGATCTGGCAGAGGGGAGGGGGGGAGGGAATGAAATACATGTGCAGTATGAAGCAAGGAGGGAAAGGAAGGGAGAATACCTTTTTAGAAATGGCTGCCTGTTCTAGAAAATGTGAAGTAAGTGTGACTGAGTAAATATTTGATTAGGTGAGCCAAAAGTGTAGCGTTTTTACTAAACAATAGGAGGACTATTGGGCAGTATGCTTTTTACATTTTGACTTGCATTCTCCTTTAACCTTAACCGTTCCTTTTGCATTGCCCCCTGGGATGGTAATTCACAAATATGTAACTCTTTCTTTCAGGAACCGGACCTTGCAATCTTAATTTCCTTTGAGTTTAGTTTAGGCAGCTGTTTCATGTTAATGTTTGTGTTCCTGCATCTCTTTCTCTCTTTTCCAGACAGAGATCAAAATCTCTGTGGTGTTTTCTGCTAATGAAACAAATGGAAGATGCCCCGCTATGAGAATGAGGTTTTGTTTTTCATCAATCCGCCACTCACCTGGACCCTATGTGTCTTGGCCCTCAACACAATGTAGAAATGCTTGACAAATACCGGTTTAAATTTCCATTTCACTTTATTCCATCTTAAGCCTGGAGTTAAGATCTTTTCCAACTGTGCATTTGACTGGGCTGCACTTTAGAAGCTTCACAATTATCTTGGCATATCAACATGTTTCCTTGTACATTATCATCCATTGTTTGTAGATTTGGTCCTCTTGCATTTCATCACTTGCACTACATGTCTTACATTTATCACAATCATGGACTAAAGCAGTTACTTAAAGTTATCCTATACACCAAAACCTGTTCCCTGCTATTTAAACAGAAGGAAATAAAACAAAATACTTGGAAAATATCACACAACAACGTTCCCAACTTGAAGTAGAAGTCATGGAAATGTAATTTAGCTGTCACCAAAGTTCTACAGTCTCTCAGGAAAACCTTAAGGGATGTGCAAGGGAGCTAACACTGCTGATATTACTGTAATGCCACTGTTCAAGCTGATTTTCCATGTTTTTTAATCTTCACTGGATAAATATATTTGTTGTCATTTTTAATTTTTAACACTAAAGTAGGTTTAATTTAGAAGAGGTTAGAATCAATATTATGTTACACCAGCAATACCTGTCCTAGCAGGATTTATCCATACCCACGCTTATCTTTCATCTCTATGAGTTTCACAGGGATCGTGACTGGGTGCCTTTGAGTTTAATTAGATTTATTAAATGAATTTTACGTCTAAAAAATAAATTGCCCAATCAAATCCTTGACAGGTCTTCTGGGACCTAAGAACCTCTGCACAAGTAGGTAAGAAACATTGGAGATCAGAATCTAAATGACTTGATATTAATCAAATATATATAATTTTACCAAATTAGCAAAGTATGGCATAACCCTGTGAGTGCCAGGGGTCCAGCAAGTTAAATACGTAATTATTTATATTTATAAAGGTGCTATAACTATCCTGTTTTACGGTTGCATTTTTGTGTTGAAATTTTTGATTTCATAATAAAATTGTTATCGTATAAAAACAATTGGGAAAAAAAGAGCCAACATATGATTATAGGCAGACGAGTTGAAGGGTGTCAAATATTTCCATCAAGAAGGTCCCCCAGAGCCACTCCAACATCATAGATTTTTGCAACAAGATTTGGATCAATAGAGACTTAGGACTCTATAGAATAAAAGTCTGTGTATCCCCCACTCCAGAACAGCCTTTTTTCCATCTCCTTTTGTGCATATTGTTACTTGTTTACTGTATGTATGCATTTGATAAATGTAATGTGTTTATTTTCCTGGTGCTTAGTGATGGGCAAAATAATTCGGCAGGCATGGATTTACGGCGGATTTACGCGTTTTGCGATTGTTTCGCGGAAAAAATTTGCAGTGCATCAAAAAATTGTTGCCTGCATCAAAAAAAATTGCCCCCGTTTCATTCATTTTTTTCTGTTCCACGAATCTTTAAAAAAATATGAAGTTTTCGGGACAGATTCGCTCATCACTATTAGTGCATAGAATTAGGGCATTATACAATTCATCGGTTTATTATATCTGCATAGGACATTACACTAGGACATTTAAACCAAGTGGCAAATTTATGAATATTTGGATTTGATTTAAGGAAATCAGGGCAAAAAAAATGCAGATTTATAGTTGAGTTCAAACATTAAGCAACTATCACATTTGAAAATGTAAAAATCGGATTCCCAAGGGGCAAATATCAGACAAACTGCATCTGTTTTGGTTTCTTATTTTTTAATTTTTAAAATTTTTATTGGGTTTTGTGTACAATCCAATCTTGCAGTAGGAATAATCACGTGTTAGTTCAATAGTAGTAGGAAGAGGCATATTAAATAGGATACAAGATAGGTTGATAATGCTTTCTATTACAAATAATGCTTAAAACATAGAAATGTAAAAGAAAAAAGGTTGTCCGTTGTCGTGATTGTTTATAGCTGTTGGATTGAATTATGATAACCGGGAAAGGGAGGGGGGAGAAGGGTACCAGACAGGAGAGACGTCAGGTGTAAAGTAGGGGAGTATTAGTCATGGGTCCACGTCTTATACCAGCTTCCATTGGGCAGGGGCCTATAGAATTGTATTGCAGGACAGGTCCAGAATATGTGTATTAAGGTGCCTGACGACAGTCCGCACCGCCAACAAGAATCCGATGTTCCTGGGAACATTTTGCTGAGTTTAGTTGGTGTGTTGTACCTTCTTGTAATAATTTTGTAGTTGCTTTCCATTATTCTGCAACTCCTTTGTCCAGTAAATGATTTTAATATAATTCCTTCTAGTTCTTGTTCCGTAAATTGTTTATTTAGGGCTTTTTCCCATTTTGTGAAGTGTGACAACTTTGGAGCAGAGGAGATCGTTTGTGAGAGTAAAATTTGATATATAGAGGAAATGCTGCGGGAGGTAATTTTTGGCGGCATATATTTTCAAAACTCTGTTTTGGTTTCTTATCATTTCATAAAGTACACTGTCCACTTCATGCAATTTAACTAGTGATGAGCAAATCTGTCCTGAAAATTTAGCGAAACGGCGAAACTGTTGTTGCGTGCAACATTTTTTTGACGCATGTCGAATTTATCTGCAACGAACTTTGATGCTCATTTCACGAAACAATCCGCCAATGGCGAAATGCCAGAAACCCTTGCCTGCTGAATTATTTCGCCCATCACTAAATTTAACTACTTTTCATCCAACATTTTAAGTGGAACCTATCAAGCCAAGGGTACTAAAAAGGGAAAAGGCCACATTTAGTATTGTACGGCATCCTCTGTGTTGTAATTTGTTGTAAGTGCACAGACTACATTTTTAACTGTCATCGGGACAAAATATATCATCAACCTTGAGGTGTAAATCTTTTGGGCTTTACATGTACTTTGCTTTGTATTTTATAACTTATTCTTCATAATAGTCTATTTTGCCAAAAGGCACAGCTGTCAAAACAAGATAAATTGGTGTACCAAGTGGTTGTTTCTCAATTCCTGCTTCTCATTTTTCATTTCTTTTCTTTCAATAGTGTTAGAGCTGTTGAAAAAAATTTAAAAAAGATTGGGGAGGGAAAAAAAAGGTTTAATCTTTATTTTCACTAAACTGAGTGATTTGTGAGTTGTGTGTTTTGTATTTGTCCTCGTACCAGTTCGTATGTGGTCTTGAGAAAAATCTATGCAATGCAAATTATTTTAACTTTGATATTTAATTATTTGTTTGTTTTGTTCAATACAGTAAACAAACTCTGAAGACTGTACTTCAGAGTGGGGAATAAGATATCTACATTCAATGTGACCACAGAACAGCTTCAAGCTTGCTCTTCTAGTATTATTATTTCTGTTATACCAGGTCTAGTCCTGACTGGCAGTAGACACCTATATCATGGAGGTACAGCATCATTTGACCCAAGTTACTAGTTGTGGGATAGCAGTACTTTATGGATAGAGAAGTAAAATGTAATATTTATCCTTACATTACTGTAAATATGTTAGGGGATTCTCCTTACCAGGCACTCAGAGCTCACCTAATATAGTCACAAAAGCAAAAAAGTATCTGCACACTCAAAGAAAGTAAATTACAAAATCATAGAAAAAGGGGCCAAAGGGCCCCTTTCATTTTTTGCCCCTTATGAAGACCCTTTATTGGGTTGAAACGTGTTGGGCTTTATTTTCTATGATTTTGTAATTAATTAATTTTTACTTTCTTTGAGTTTGCAGATACTTTTTTGCTTTTGTGATTATTTTTGGAGTTGCTGAATGGGTTTTCTCCAGTTTTCTGCACCTCTATGATTATTATTATTTTGATGAGGTGTGCATTATGACATTTTGCAATACTCACCTAATATAGTGGCAACTCACTATTAGAACTCACAGCTAGCCATTTTTCTGACATGGAACCCTCCACATTGACTTGAGGAAACACTTTAGGTCAATAGTATATTCATATGTGTCTTATAAAAAAATAACTGGGCACGTGATTTGCGCTGTATGTTACCTAAAGATTCACATTCCAGCAGATAAACCAACACAGCGACATCTACTTTACTCTATGTTTCCTCTAATGTATTTATGATTGCCAGATACTTCTAAACATAGATTCTCAACATCAGTCCAGAACAGTCTGGCCATGTGCGGTGTCACCAACATTTTAAAAAAGATGATCTAACAAGATCAGAAATAGGGTGTTGCTGTAAACATTTTTGTGATCATGAATCAGTACTGTTTCAAGGCTCTTGAATCCCTGGCCTGGAGCAATAAGTTGGGGAAGTGGACATGACTAGGGTTGACTAGGGACAGGACCATGAGTCCACAAAAGTCTTTTCTTTTTTTTTTCATTGGGGCCCCATTTACTTGTTGAAAGGGCCCAGATGGCTAATGGGTTAGTAATCGGGGTACCTTAGTAGGGGAAGTATCCTCCTAACCTAGTATTATGGAGTTCCATGATTCCTGATGGTGGCCCTGAACATACTAAAATGGAAACTCACTCCAGATATTCCAGATATTTGGTGTTTGTGAGGAACAAAAGCAAATTACTTGCTTAAGGAGGCCCTTAAGCATAGAACCCCAACTCAAGCCATAGAGTGTAACAGTTTGCCAGGAAGCCAGAAGGTCCTACATACCTTCAAATTAAATATAAGGTAGTGGTGGTCTTGAATAAAATCTATGTTAAAAACAACTAGTGTTTTTTTCTAGTATTTGCTTACTGCATCAGACGTGGTTCAACGAGTCTAAAGACAGGAGGAAACCTCTGGACTTCCTCTGTCAGGATGTCTACTCATTTCTTAAAAACAACAGGGTCTGCAAAATTCTTTAAAAAAATCTGCGAAACTAGTTTGTTGAGCAACTTATTTGTCGCCCGTGTCTTTTTTTTTGTCGCCTGCATCTTTTTTTGTCACCTGTGTCTTTTTTTGACATGACCGCAACTTTTTTGGACACGCAACAATTGCTCATCACTACATACAGTATAACATATGTATCTTTAGACACTAGTTCACAAGACTAGACAAGGTATGTCCCACCCCAAACCCTGTGCTTAGATTAAGAACCACTCACGCAAAGGGAGAACCCACCTTCAACAAATCACAGAAGAAGTAGCAAGTCAACAAAAGGAAAATTGTATTTTTTTTTATTCTCATAAAATTATAAAAAAGTACATTAGACCATTTAATTTTAGATTTCCAGGGTTACACATTTTCAGCCACTTATCATTTCTGTCTAGAACTGCTCTCTGCAACTAAGATTAATCAGCTTTTGGCACCAATTTAACTTGAAATCTATTTCCAGGTTAATTAAAATATGTCCAGGTCTCATTGGTAATTTATAAAATGATGCCCATCTTGGAAATTATATGAAGAAATCAAGAAATGATCTGTATAAAATTATAGCTGCCATGTTTTAATCATAGCATTTCTTGATATAGGTTGAGAGATGCGCAAAAAATTAATTCCCATTACTTAGAAAAAGCCTTAAGGACATTTACTTGATAAGGGGAGTGAGTGCATTTTCCCTAGCGACTCAAAATATTAAGTCAAAGAGCATTTTTTAATGTACTCCCCTTTGTAAAGCATAAGGCTATTATAAGTCACAAATGAGTTCCATGACCAATTTACTGGCTGCTTGGCATTGCTGACCCCTCCAACCACATAAAAGGGACAGAACAAGCATTATTTAAATTATCTACCCTCACATCACATATATTTTATGGTGTTTTTAGAACAATTTATGTTAAGGACTGATGTTTTTAAGTGTTTGTGTTTGAGTCTCTAAAATAACTAAAAAACGTACTCGTAAAGTACGAGTTTGAATAATTTCTGATGGTCGCAAATATCAAAACAATTGTATTAGTCACGATAATATCGTATTGGCGATCCGAAACCTTTCTGACTTTGATCCTTCTGTGCATGGTTTTGGCCATAGGACTCAATGGCACTCTGAAGCTCCAAACTGGCCCAAGGAAAGTCTCCCATAGGACTCAATGGCACTCTGAAGCTCCAACCCGGCCCAAGGAAAGTCTCCCATAGGGCTCAATGGCACTCTGCAGCTCCAACCCGGCCCAAGGAAAGTCTCCCATAGGGCTCAATGGCACTCTGCAGCTCCAACCTGGCCCAAGGAAAGTCTCCCGTACGGCTCAATGGCACTCTGCAGCTCCAACCTGGCCCAAGGAAAGTCTCCCATAGGGCTCAATGGCACTCTGCAGCTCCAACCCAGCCCAAGGAAAGTCTCCCATAGGGCTCAATGGCACTCTGCAGCTCCAACCCGGTCCAAGGAAAGTCTCCCATAGGGCTCAATGGCACTCTGCAGCTCCAACCCGGCCCAAGGAAAGTCTCCCATAGGGCTCAATGGCACTCTGCAGCTCCAACCCGGCCCAAGGAAAGTCTCCCATAGGGCTCAATGGCACTCTGCAGCTCCAACCTGGCCCAAGGAAAGTCTCCCATAGGGCTCAATGGCACTCTGCAGCTCCAACCCGGCCCAAGGAAAGTATCCCATAGGGCTCAATGGCACTCTGCAGCTCCAACCCGGCCCAAGCAAAGTCTCCCATAGGGCTCAATGGCACTCTGCAGCTCCAACCCGGCCCAAGGAAAGTCTCCCATAGGGCTCAATGGCACTCTGCAGCTCCAACCCGGCCCAAGGAAAGTCTCCCATAGGGCTCAATGGCACTCTGCAGCTCCAACCTGGCCGAAGGAAAGTCTCCCATAGGGCTCAATGGCACTCTGCAGCTCCAACCTGGCCGAAGGAAAGTCTCCCATAGGGCTCAATGGCACTCTGCAGCTCCAGCCTGGCCCAAGGAAAGTCTCCCATAGGGCTCAATGGCACTCTGCAGCTCCAGCCTGGCCCAAGGAAAGTCTCCCATAGGGCTCAATGGCACTCTGCAGCTCCAACCCGGCCCAAGGAAAGTCTCCCATAGGGCTCAATGGCACTCTGCAGCTCCAACCCGGCCCAAGGAAAGTCTCCCATAGGGCTCAATGGCACTCTGCAACTCCAACCCGGCCCAAGGAAAGCCTCCCATAGGGCTCAATGGCACTCTGCAGCTCCAACCCGGCCCAAGGAAAGTCTCCCATAGGGCTCAATGGCACTCTGCAGCTCCAACCCGGCCCAAGGAAAGTCTCCCATAGGGCTCAATGGCACTCTGCAGCTCCAACCTGGCCCAAGCAAAGTCTCCCATAGGGCTCAATGGCACTCTGCAGCTCCAACCTGGCCCAAGGAAAGTCTCCCATAGGGCTCAATGGCACTCTGCAGCTCCAACCTGGCCGAAGGAAAGTCTCCCATAGGGCTCAATGGCACTCTGCAGCTCCAACCTGGCCGAAGGAAAGTCTCCCATAGGGCTCAATGGCACTCTGCAGCTCCAGCCTGGCCCAAGGAAAGTCTCCCATAGGGCTCAATGGCACTCTGAAGCTCCAGCCTGGCCCAAGGAAAGTCTCCCATAGGGCTCAATGGCACTCTGCAGCTCCAACCTGGCCCAAGGAAAGTCTCCCATAGGGCTCAATGGCACTCTGCAGCTCCAACCCGGCCCAAGGAAAGTCTCCCATAGGGCTCAATGGCACTCTGCAGCTCCAACCCGGCCCAAGGAAAGCCTACCATAGGGCTCAATGGCACTCTGCAGCTCCAACCCGGCCCAAGGAATGTCTCCCATAGGGCTCAATGGCACTCTGCAGCTCCAACCTGGCCCAAGGAAAGTCTCCCATAGGGCTCAATGGCACTCTGCAGCTCCAACCCGGCCCAAGGAAAGCCTACCATAGGGCTCAATGGCACTCTGCAGCTCCAACCCGGCCCAAGGAAAGCCTCCCATAGGGCTCAATGGCACTCTGCAGCTCCAACCCGGCCCAAGGAAAGCCTCCCATAGGGCTCAATGGCACTCTGCAGCTCCAACCCGGCCCAAGGAAAGCCTCCCATAGGGCTCAATGGCACTCTGCAGCTCCAACCCGGCCCAAGGAAAGCCTCCCATAGGGCTCAATGGCACTCTGCAGCTCCAACCCGGCCCAAGGAAAGCCTCCCATAGGGCTCAATGGCACTCTGCAGCTCCAACCCGGCCCAAGGAAAGCCTCCCATAGGGCTCAATGGCACTCTGCAGCTCCAACCCGGCCCAAGGAAAGTCTCCCATAGGGCTCAATGGCACTCTGCAGCTCCAACCCGGCCCAAGGAAAGTCTCCATAGGACTCAATGGCACTTTGAAGCTCCAACCTGGCCCAAGGAAAGTCACAATACCTAAGCTTGAATGAATCCAAACCTTTCGTACTTGGTGCGACAATACGATTTTGATTTTTGATGCACGGTACGAAAAAGTCACACAAAATAACGTAAAAACCGGCGAAAAGGAACGAAGAAATACGAATTTGTTGTATTCGTAACTTTTATCAGAAAGGTCTATGTAAATACAGCCATAAGCACTGAGTCCTCTATCAAAAAAAGCACAGAATTTCTTGTCTCCTTTTTTGTAACCATGTTCTTGGGTATCTGACTTCCTCTCTTGGAAAAATCCTTCATTCCTGGGGTCGGAGTTTGCGCAGTTCTCTCCTCTCTCTCTTCTCCTGCTCCCCCTCCCATAAGAATTCATAAGAAATCCCTCCCCCCTCCCTTAGAGATGTGTGATCTGAGCTATAACAGCTAGAGTTGCAGCAGGAAGCTATGAAGACCAAGCTAAAATGGCAGCTGCTATCTTAAACAAACAGAGAAAGCTTCTAGGGCTCTTTTCTCAGGTATGGTAAAGCTTTCTGCAGAATAAATATAGTGTTCTAGGTGGCACTAATGTGGCAAATCTATTGGCAGTAAAATGCCAAAATGACTTTCCTTCTCCTTTAAGATAAAGACCTTATTTAAGTCCAGCAGGTACTGTTACAACATATAGACAAAATCATTTTTCAGTTTAACCACAAATAGCATGGAACAATGAAAACCTGCTGAAGTTTGTTAAAGTCTACATTGCTTTGAAAGTTTCTCATTATAAAATGTGAAGTAATTAGCCTGAAATGCATTCACTTTTGCTACAGCCACTGTGGGTATAGTATATCTTTATATCTTTCTGACTCGTGGCATTGTTCCAGGAACATGTCTTGTGGGAATTTGAGGCTTAGCTTTACACAGAAATGCATTTGTTTATTAAAAACTAGCGTTTAGTGTGAGAGTGATGTCTCTCTTATCTGTCACTCATTCCTCAGCTAGCTATCCATTCCAAGGTCTGTTCCTTAAATCTGACTGGGATCTCAGCTGTCAAGTGGGTAGCAGAGAAACCACAAAAATATAAACACCACAGCAACATTTTATATTTTTAAAAAGTTTCTGTACAATTACACTTCTGTGTTGATGGTTTTGCCTTGCTTGGTAAATGAGCCTTTCAGTCTAACAAAATAACCCTGGTAATTGGCTGCAGAGATCTCAGCACACAGCATAATGCTGTTTTTGTTTTTTTTGTTTTTTAAAGGGCAAAGTCGGAAAGTATGTGAATATACAATCTACATCTTACATTAGAGAAACACAAATAAAACTTCAGTATAGTATTAGAGCATTATTTCAAACTTACAGTATACTTTACGGGATATTGAGGCCCATTTATCAACATTGTCATTTTTGTGGTTTTAGAGTTTTTTAAAACCACGACTAAACTCATTTCCACTAAAACCACGAGTGGCAAGTGATTTATTAAAACAGCCTTTTAAAAAAATCCTAAATAAAAAAAAGAGGAGAAAACACGAAAAAATTCAAAACTTTTGCGTTTTTCAATGAATAGGGTGTCCAAAAAATCCAAAAACCGCAAAAGAAGATATTGCATATGAAAATTGTAAGCTCTTTTGGACAGGTCCCTTTTCACCTCTAGTAATGGTTATTGGTTGCTTTGTATGTAATTCTATATGTGTAATGTATAAAGCCACTTATTATAATAATTTGGCAGGTATGGATTTGCAGTGAATTTCTGACATTTCGCCATTGGCGGATTTTTCTGCGAAACTGTCGTCAAAATTCACAGCGGGAAAATACGCTGCACATCAAAAAATTGTCGCTCGTGACAAATACATTTTTGCATGTTCAAAAATGCTGTCAAATAAATTTTCGCCCTTACGAAAATGGTAAAAATGTCATGGATAAAAAAGGAAAAAGTTGTGCGCGTCATTTTGTTTGATGCACGTGTCGCTCGACAATTTTTTTACGCGTGATATTTTCAGCATTTTCGAACGGGACAGATTCACTCATGACTATTGATGACGTAATTTCGCTGCAGTGGGGCAGAAGTTTTAATACTATCATTCTTCTCAAGAAATTTGTCATCTGAATGAAGAATATAAAGCTTCAAGGTCAAGGCTGGAACTAGGTGTAGGAAGCATAGGTAGCTGCCTAGGGTGCAAAGTAGTAGGGGGACACAATTTGGAGCTTGCGACTGCCGGGGGATGTGAATAACTGTACGTTGGGGGCAAGGTATGTGGCAGCAGATCATGGCTGGGAGCAGGATGGCTGGGAGCAGGATGGCTGGGAGCAGGATGGCAGGGAGCAAGATGGCTGGGAGCAGGATGGCAGGGAGCAGGATGGCAGGGAGCAGGATGGCAGGGAGCAGGATGGCTGGGAGCAGGATGGCAGGGAGCAGGATGGCTGGGAGTAGGATGGCAGGGAGCAGGATGGCTGGGAGCAGGATGGCTGGGAGCAGGATGGCTGGGAGCAGGATGGCAGGGAGCAGGATGGCTGGGAGCAGGATGGCTGGGAGCAGGATGGCAGGGAGCAGGATGGCTGGGAGTAGGATGGCAGGGAGCAGGATGGCTGGGAGCAGGATGGCTGGGAGCAGGATGGCTGGGAGCAGGATGGCTGGGAGCAGGATGGCAGGGAGCAGGATGGCTAGGAGCAGGATGGCAGGGAGCAGGATGGCTGGGAGCAGGATGGCAGGGAGCAGGATGGCGGGGCCTTAGGCGCCTATAAAATATGCCACTGTTTAAGCTTTACAGCTATAACATGTTTCATTGTTGGGCATGTTATTTTTTTATTTTTTTACTATCTTGCCATAAAAGCTGCTCAGTACAGGGCAGGTTAACAAACATCATCTTTAAAACATAATATAATTTTAATTGTAGCATTGTCACCATGGTAGAACAGAGGTTATGATTAATAACTCACAGTGCTGGTTACATCATTTGTCCTGCCAAAAACTAAAAACTCCCACATCATGTACTTTATATAATTCCTTAGTACAGAGTTACATTTTCCTGATTTCAATGAAAAAATATTCTAAAAAACATTTCTTCTGCTGACTTTAATTAACATGCCCTGGACATGATTAAAGAAGTTTAGCCCAACTGAATTTTAAAATGTTACATAATTAATTTAATACAGATAATTGGGCAGAATACCTGCAGCTGTTTGTTCTTATCTGCTGACATATTTGTATATTTCTCATTTTTGCTTTTTAATTGGAGCAATTATTTCAGATAGGCTTTCGGTTTAATGGAATACAGAGTTCTTCATTTTATGACAAGGCCAACCACTTTGGGCACATGACTTTAGTACAATTCTTAGATAACATAGGTGTTTATATTATATACTACACTGTTTATACAGAGTTATGGAGCATATAGGCTCGGAAAATGTGCGTGGGCATGCCTACAGGAACTCCCTGGTTTAGAACCAGGTATCAGATATATACTGGCCACTGCTCCTCCAGGTTGAGCCATAGGAGGCAGTGCGGGATGGGACTGGCTCATAATATCAATGACAGTTTCTCCTCGTCTGTATTCCCTGACCCACACCTTCAATCCAGCTGCAGACAATGGTCTAATTAGAGCAGTGATCCCCAACATGACCCACCAACCCCTTGGACGTTGCTCTCAGTGCCCCCAAACAGGTAATTATTTTTGAATTCCTGACTTAGTGGCAAGTTTTGGTTGAATAAAAGATTTTCTACCAAATAAAGCCCCCTGTAAGCTGATAGTGTGCATAGAGGCTCCCTAATAGCCAATCTTAGCCATTAATTGGCTCCTCCATGAACTTTTATGATGCTTGTGTTGCTCTCCAAGTCTTTTTACATTTGACTGTGGCTCAGGAGTAAGAAAGGTAGGGGACCCCTGAATTAGAGAGATATTTAAGCCTGCCACCTCCAGTAACCTGTACTGGATCATTCAGCTCTTTGTGGTGAGCAAGCCTCCAGTTTTCTGTTTGTGTTCTTGCTCCAGGTCTTGGTCTTGTTTCCTGTTCATGTTCTTGCTCTAGTTCCTGTTCTGGTTCCTGTATGCTGTAAGTCCTGTTCCTTCCCTGTACTTTCTTGCCAATTGTCTGACTCCCCGATTTTGACCATTGGACTGATATTTGACTCTGTCTGCCTGCCCTGACCTTCAGACTACCTCAAGGACTATGTTTTTGGATTGCCACCTGCCCAGACGCTGCCTGAACTTGAACTTGTTTATTGTCTGCTCCATACACAGAGGTTTGTGTTTTTCTGTGTTTATTCAATCCTGTTTCTAAACCTTTCTTCATTTGCTGTGGTTATTCGGCAGTTGGCTGCATACAAACCAGCTTTTGCTAACAACTGATGCAGCACATTGGGCATAAACATATACCATGATGTTATGCGAGCACACATTCTAATGAAAATATAAGTGTTTCCACCCCCTCAAATTAAAATGATTAGACACTGGGCAGCTAAACCTCTAGCCTTTTATTTTTTAGTCATTCCTGCCATGGCTGAGTGAAAAAAAGGCAAACAGCAGAACAAGCTGCTAATCTATACATTTATTCATGCAACATGTTCTGAGCCCCACGGCTCTTTGGCAAGTCACCAGGATCAAACATGCTGTGTGAAAAAATAATGTATACATTAGCTGCTAATTCTGCTGTTTGCCTTTTCTTGTATCTACACAATATATTATTGTGTGTTCGTTCCATCTGATGCTATAACATTCAACTTAAATTCATACCTTTCTGCATGGGACTGTGACACTAACTTACAAAGAAATAATATAATACGATGGCAATGTTTTTACTCTTTAATCCCAATTCATTAATAGGAAATCAGCCAGTACAGGTATGGGATCCCTTATCCGGAAACCCGATATCCAGAAAGCTCCGAATTATGGAAAGCCTGTCTCCCATAGACTCCATTATAAGCAAATAATTCAGATTTTAAAAATAAAACAGTGCTTTGTATTTGATCCAAACTAAGATATAATTAATCCTTACTGGATGCAAAATAATCTTATTGAGTTTAATTAATGTTTTATTGATTTTTTAATAGACTTAAGGTATGAAGATCCAAATTACGGAAAGACCCCTTATCCGGAATACCCTTGGTCCCGGGCATTCTGGATAATGGGTCCTATACCTGTAGTAATTACCTTATAAGAGCAAAGAATCGGGATCTTTAGAAATTATCAAAATATTAGCAAAAAGTTCATCTGTCATAGAAATTGATGCTTTAGTGCTATTATTATTATCATAGATTCATCTGAAATCTGAATTAATAACTAAAATGACACGCGTCAAAATAAAAATTGTCGCCAGCGGCTACTCTTTTGTTGCGCAGCTATTCTTTCATTGCCCGCGGCTATTCTTTTGTCACGTGGCTATTCTTTCGTCGCCCGCGGCTATTCTTTTGTCTCGCGGCTATTCTTTTGTCACGTGGCTATTCTTTTGGCGCCCGCAACTATTCTTTTTTGACACGTGACTATTCTTCTGACGCGACAATTTTTGGACACGCAGCGAATTTTTCCACGGCAAATTTTTTCATCTGTTTCGCTAAACAACCTGCCAACGGTGAAACGTGGAAATTTGCAGCGAATCCATGCCTGGTGAAGCATTTGGCCCATCACTACTGATTAGCCTTATATGACATTTTTATGTTGCTTATACATTTAATATTGTGAGCCCCAAGCAGAAAAGAAGATGGGGAGGTACTTGGGTCATCTCTAAAAGCATGGATTTTTACTATTTAAAGATTAACATGCAACACATATGCCAGAAATACTATAGTTGGGCATAAAGGTCTGCAAGTGCAGTTGCACTCATACCTGTATACAGTCAGTTGCACAAAAAATCCTAATTATTAAAGGCACTTGTGTCAATGTGTACTCATGGCACCATGTCACTGCCTTTCTCCTGCCTCCTGTTCCATATCTCTTGCAGTTGCTCCTCTGAACCAGGTGGTAGCTCCAGGGTTCCCACAGTGGCCTACGTCAATCACTGCAATGCAGTTGCGCTGAAAGTATAGGGAGCACACATCATTCTCAGGATCCAATGTGTCCAAGTGCAAGCACAACTGTGTTCATATTGATGCATTGGCTACAATAAGCCTTTTTTTCTAGAAACATCATAGACCTTGGGTTCCCAAAGAATCTCAAGTTGCTGCAGGTGAAATTACAATTCTTTGGGGACCCAAGGTTTAGGAAAAGGAGTAGCTCAGTAGTTAAGCCACTATACTTTTGCTCCATCACTTCTGGGTCACTTTAGGTTTGAGCCATCAACCAAACTGTAAGCTCAACAATAAATAACTCGTCATGAGTTGAGAATGTATCATTAGCAGAACATGTCTATAAAGATGACTACATACTGTATGAATGAACATAGTCTTCATATGACAACAGAAAGAAAAAGAAACCTGATGCACATTCAAACCAGAAGATACAATGACTGTAGATGGCATTATCTCAACAGTGAGATTTGGATTAAAATTACATGGATAAAATGCCTTTAGGGCTTTTTCGATCTATTTTTAATCCCTGCTCCATTCCGTTCTTCAAGACCTATATTAATTAAAACAGTTGAACAAAAGCAGATTGGAATCAGGCTCTAACAATTACAAATGATATCTTTCAACAAACAAAGCTGAATAAAGATTAAGGCCTATCAATCCTTGCTGTAAGCCATAAAGATTGATTGGCCACAAAGTGTCGAAAGGATAAGGGAAACATTAAAAAGGATACCTTGATTGCATCCTAATGGATTTTCTTGGCCATGATATCAAGAGAAATACTAATTTAGTAGGACATGCCGAATCTGCTACTGTAGAAAAGAGCAACTGTGGGATTTAGGGTTAATGGCATACAGGGCATTCTGTTCCTTCCACAGACACAGCCCCTTACTAAAACATTAGGGGGTATCAGAAGGAACCAAGTATCACTGCATTTCAAATAAATTCCCAGCAAGACCATTTGTTACAGACCATTTGTTCAAGGGTTTCTAAAAATTATACTAAAACATGACCAAAGCTTGTTTTCTTTTGCTATCTATTACAACTACTAATATATAAATGACCAAACAATGTATTAAAGTTCAAAATCCCAGTTTTGCTCTTAAAAGAGCCATGAATACACTGTAATTTATATCCTTATAAACAGTCAGGGTCGGACTGGGCCACCCAGACCCGACCCTTGCGGCGCTCCCCCTGCCCGAACGCTCCTGCCCCGACGCGTTATATTTATGCGCTTGGGGAAGGTCGTCGGGTGGGGGGCCCTGCGAGGGGGGTTAGGGGGGCCCTGCCAGGGGGGTTGGGAGGGCCCTGGAGGGGGGTACGCTATGGGCGCGGGCCCCGGTGGGCCCTCCACACCCCAGTCCGACCCTGTAAACAGTGCTTAGAGATAAATTATCTGTAAAAATTATCGGTGGTGCCCCTCCCTAACACTATAGCTACATAATAGACAAGAGCCATGAATATCCTGTAATAAATATACATAATGAAGCTTTAGCATATAAACTCTTGCACTGATAGATATTTGAAAGGAAATTTATTGCCAGTATACTTCCATATAACAACATTTATCATGCAGTGTGATTGACACTTTTGGCAAAAAAAAACCTATGATAAAATAAAAAAATGTCAATTCTGTATGTGTGTGCTATGAATAAAAATGCCCTTCACTTCTAAAAAAGTATATGAGCATTAGTGCAAACATAATAGTGCGTGTCACTATCTTGGGTACAGGCAGGCAGGCTGAAGATGCAGGAGGGTTGTTCCAGATAGCGGTGGAGGGTTCAGGAAGCACAAAGCTAACTAGTGGTTTCAAGTGTTTGCTGCTTTCTTGGGTTCTTGGGTCAATCGTACTACAGGGGCCGTTCATTCCCCTCTCTGCTTGCAGCATAGGGGCTTTAACTCTTTTCCTGTTAGTAATCTGGCCAAGTTACATGATCAGGGTTGGACTGGGGGGTTGAACAGGGTCCCCAAACCACCAAAGGTGCCCTGCCGGCCGTGTCCCCCACACCACCCACAGAGGCCCCCGCTGTGCCCTCCTAACCCCCTGCAAGGGCCTGCGCCACCCGCCTGACATCCGCCCCTCCTGGGCAGGACACCTTTGGGCGGGGAAGCAGTAACCCCTGGGTTTTTTTCCCTTTGGCCCAGTCCGACCCTGTGCATCATTGTTAGTATGTCACTTCACCTGACGACAACATAGAACAGATATGGGACCTGTTATCCAAAATGCTTAGGACCTGGTGAATTACAGATAAAGGGTCTTTCTATAATTTAGATCTCCATACCTTAAGTTTGCTTAACAATTATTTAAACATTAATTAAACCCAATAGGATTGTTTTGCTTCCAATAAGGATCGTTGGCAGGGAATGGATTAAAAGCCAGTCCTCCACAAGCATGTTTAAAGAATATGCAACAATAGACCAAAATCCTTTTATACTACAAGAACTGCTATCAACTTTCTACTCTGTTGGGATCCCCATTAGTTCCAGCCTGAATTTCCTGTTCCTCCACAAGTGTCCCTGCTACAGGTTCTAGACTCTATGATCCATAACATGTTGGTTCCTTTATCCACAAATCATAGATTCTACCATCTGTGGCACTTTAAGGGATAAAAGGCAAATTCAGGACATTTCTATGTTCTGTTATTTTTCGAGTGATTTGCATTGATCTGAAAGCCCTTTATTATATCCTGCAGTTTGCTGTATCTAAACTTTGGTCACGCTCGCTGAAGCCTTATGTTTAGACTCAACTCGTTAATCTGGAGACAATTAAAATGTAAATGTCAATTATGCAAGGTTACTGACATGGCACACAGGAAAAAAGGTAACAGGCTTTGAACTTTGATTTTCAAATATCAGTTTTTCCTAACCAATGATTGCAAATCAGAGCGTTGAACTGTAAAAGCAGAGAGCAAAAGAACCAAGTGCCAGTTATCCAGTGATTAAGTTACAGGGCTATGTTTTTTTTTTTCTTTAATTTATGAAATATAAACATCACAAAATGTACTTTTTAAATAGTTTACACTTTATACACTTTTTGAAAATGTTTGGGCATATTCATTTGATAGATATACCATACATATATTGTAACATTGGATGTTAGGGAGTTATTGTCGACAATGGGTTTCGCTTGGGATATCTACATGTTGGGTTGTTTTCATAAATCTTTTATTTGTATAGTGCAAACATTCCATAGAGCTTTCCCGAGATTGTTCATCATCCCCGTCAGTCTGTGCCTATCTAGATATTACAAACTAACACATTTATAATAATGTACACAATGGTTGTTTTTATTTGGAACCATTTAACTTGACTTTTCAGAGTATCTAACCATGAATTTTACTTTAGAATCAATATATTGATTCTGAAAGCATACCAACATAGCCCTGTTTTTTTTATAGAAAAACATAACATTAATAATATTCCTTGTTCTTTAATTTCCTAAATCTCTTAAGAACTTCTAAGTTCTTAACCATCTGTTTCCAAACAGCCTTTCTCCCTTGCTGGAGTCATCGGTTTGGACTAGGAAGAACCAGATCAAGTTCTGTGCGGGGAATCAGTTTTGTTAACCCTTCCTAAACCAAGGGGCCACCTGAGAAGAAGTGTTTGTGTAACATGTGCTCTACCAGGAGTTGCAGGGTGTTGCTACTGCTTGAAGTGAGCCTGGGTAAGATGGGAGATGGCCTTTCTGTAATTCGGAACATTCTGGATAGCGGGTTTTCAGATTCCATACACAGGTATATACAGTGGCTTGCAAAAGTATTCGGCCCCCTTGAACTTTTCCACATTTTGTCACATTACAGCCACAAACATGAATCAATTTTATTGGAATTCCACGTGAAAGACCAATACAAAGTGGGGTACACGTGAGAAGTGGAACGAAAATCATACATGATTCCAAACATTTTTTACAAATAAATAACTGCAATGTGGGGTGTGCGTAATTATTCAGCCCCCTGAGTCAATACTTTGTAGAACCCCCTTTTGCTGCAATTCCAGCTGCCAGGCTTTTAGGGTATGTCTCTACCAGCTTTGCACATCTACAGACTGAAATCCTTGCCCATTCTTCTTTGCAAAACAGCTCCAGCTCAGTCAGATTAGATGGACAGCGTTTGGGAACAGCAGTTTTCAGATCTTGCCACAGATTCTCGATTGGATTTAGATCTGGACTGTGACTGGGCCATTCTAACACATGGACATGTTTTGTTTTAAACCATTCCATTGTTGCCCTGGCTTTATGTTTAGGGTCATTTTCCTGCTGGAAGGTGAACCTCCGCCCCAGTCTCAAGTCTTTTGCAGACTCCAAGAGGTTTTCTTCCAAGATTGCCCTGTATTTGGCTCCATCCATCTTCCCATCAACTCTGAGCAGCTTCCCTGTCCCTGCTGAAGAGAAGCCCCCCCCCAGAGCATGATGCTGCCCCCCCATATGTGACAGTGGGGATGGTGTGTTCAGAGTGATGTGCAGTGTTAGTTTTCCGCCACACATAGCGTTTTGCATTTTGGCCAAAAAGTTCCATTTTGGTCTCATCTGACCAGAGCACCTTCTTCCACATGTTTGCTGCCCCCCCCCCCCCCACATGGCTTGTGGCAAACTGCAAACAGGACTTCTTATGGTTTTCTGTTAACAATGGCTTTCTTCTTGCCACTCTTCCATAAAGGCCAACTTTGTGCAGTGCACGACTAATAGTTGTCCTATGGACAGATTCCCCCACCTGAGCTGTAGATCTCTGCAGCTCGTCCAGAGTCACCATGGGCCTCTTGGCTGCATTTCTGATCAGCGCTCTCCTTGTTCGGCCTGTGAGTTTAGGGGGACGGCCTTGTCTTAGTAGGTTTACAGTTGTGCCATACTCCTTCCATTTCTGAATGATCGGTGGAACAGGGCTCCGTGGGATGTTCAAGGCTTTGGAAATATTTTTGTAGCCTAAGCCTGCTTTAAATTTCTCAATAACTTTATCCCTGACCTGTCTGGTGTGTTCTTTGGACTTCATGGTGTTGTTGCTCCCAATATTCTCTTAGACAACCTCTGAGGCCGTCACAGAGCAGCTGTATTTGTACTGACATTAGATTACACACAGGTGCACTCTATTTAGTCATTAGCACTCATCAGGCAATGTCTATGGGCAACTGACTGCACTCAGACCAAAGGTGGCTGAATAATTACGCACACCCCACTTTGCAGTTATTTATTTGTAAAAAATGTTTGGAATCATGTATGATTTTTGTTCCACTTCTCACGTGTACCCCACTTTGTATTGGTCTTTCATGTGGAATTCCAATAAAATTGATTCATGTTTGTGGCTGTAATGTGACAAAATGTGGAAAAGTTCAAGGGGGCCGAATACTTTTGCAAGCCACTGTATTTGTTGCCTATTGTTTTTGTTGTCTATTGCTCTAAACAGGGAGACTGAAGCTTCTCCATATTTGACCCTTTGCATGGTAGATAATTGGATTAACAGCAGACAACTACCCTTCTTCGCCCTTTGTTGTGACTGTTTTGTTAACAGGTGTCCATTATGCACTGGTAATCAAACATGTACCTTGCATGGACCAAGCATGGAGCAATGTAATTTTGCTCATTTGCTCTCTTCAATAAGAACCATAGGTAAAATGTAGGCTCAGCACAAGCCCTATTCATTGAATTACTGTTAAACCAGGGGTCCCCAACTGCCAGGCCGCAGACCAGTTCCGGGCCGTGGACGGCATGGCAGTGGGCCGTATCAGTTCCCGCAGCGCACAAAAACCATGCGATGCACACCTAAACGAGCTATTGAACGCATGCATAAAGGAGCGATCCCCCCCTCTCACGCCGGTCCGTGGAAAAACATTTTTTGCCTCCTACCGGGCCTTGGTGCTAAAAAGGTTGGGGACCCCTAGTTAAACAATGAAGTATACTGCCAATTTAAAGAGGAACTAAACCTCAACAAAGAATTATGCTATTAAATTCTACTACTGCTCAATACAGCCCTTTAGCAATGAATATTTGTGCTAAAAAGAATGTCCCCAGTAGCTCCCTGTGTTCTTGTCCTGGCTGCTGTCTGACCTTAGGGACTGGCTTACTATATACAATTCATACAGCATTCAATATAAAATTCCCAATACAGGGCAGGTTAATTCAGATTCACATTACACAACTGCATAGCTCATACCATTGGACAGAGCTTTTAGACTTTACTACTGCCTTCTTTCAACTGAATAGAAACTTACTCCAGGAAAACACCCAATGAAAGAATTTTTAGTGACACCCTGAAATGTTTGTATTCCAGGACACTGCTGCAAATACTGTATTTGCTAGAGGCTTTTTGTATCTGAATTTCCTCGGCGGTGTTTCTTTTTATTTTCAAATTGATATGAAAATGGAATGAAAGGGGTCACTGAACACTTCAGGGCTAACATGACATATAATAACATACATTTTGCTTATGTATCTTTTTGTTTTCATATGTAATGCTCTGGCTTTTCTTATTGATCCTTCTTTGTGCTGATATAATACGGGTGCAAAAGCTCAATGATAAAAGATAACCGAGCTGCTGTTTGATAGAAAGGAAAGATCCGGTGCGTGCTGGAAGCTAACAATGGCGTATGTAACAATAGATCAGCCAATGTCTCAGTGTCTGCATTGTTATAGTACAGTAAGCACAATTATATTGTCCTTGACTGACAAGATACAAGGCCTTTTTTTTTATAAACTACTGAAATAAAACTGAAGTCTGCTGTGGAGGCCTTCAAGGTTTTGGGGGAAATGGAGTGTCAGTCTTTAAAGTGCCAGAAGCAGAGAGGAGGGACATGCTTTCTTAGATTTGTGGTTCAAATCTTAGAATTTAATGCCTTTGAGCCCTAAGGAGCCATGGGTCACCAGAGGTTATTACAAATGTTCCATTAACCCTATTGGGTTTATTTAATGGTTAAATGATTCCCTTTTCTCTGTAATAATAAAACAGTACCTGTACTTGATCCCAACTAAGATATAATTACCCCTTATTGGGGGCAGAACAGCCCTATTGGGTTTATTTAATGGTTAAATGATACCCTTTTCTCTGTAATAATAAAACAGTACCTGTACTTGATCCCAACTAAGATATAATTACCCCTTATTGGGGGCAGAACAGCCCTATTGGGTTTATTTAATGGTTAAATGATTCCCTTTTCTCTGTAATAATAAAACAGTACCTGTACTTGATCCCAACTAAGATATAATTACCCCTTATTGGGGGCAGAACAGCCCTATTGGGTTTATTTATTGGTTAAATGATTCCCTTTTCTCTGTAATAATAAAACAGTACCTGTACTTGATCCCAACTAAGATATAATTACCCCTTATTGGGGCAGAACAGCCCTATTGGGTTTATTTAATGGTTAAATGATTCCCTTTTCTCTGTAATAATAAAACAGTACCTTGTACTTGATCCCAACTAAGATATAATTACCCCTTATTGGGGGCAGAACAGCCCTATTGGGTTTATTTAATGGTTAAATGATTCCCTTTTCTCTGTAATAATAAAACAGTACCTGTACTTGATCCCAACTAAGATATAATTACCCCTTATTGGGGGCAGAACAGCCCTATTGGGTTTATTTAATGGTTAAATGATTCCCTTTTCTCTGTAATAATAAAACAGTCCCTGTACTTGATCCCAACTAAGATATAATTACCCCTTATTGGGGCAGAACAGCCCTATTGGGTTTATTTAATGGTTAAATGATTCCCTTTTCTCTGTAATAATAAAACAGTACCTGTACTTGATCCCAACTAAGATATAATTACCCCTTATTGGGGGCAGAACAGCCCTATTGGGTTTATTTAATGGTTAAATGATTCCCCTTTTCTCTGTAATAATAAAACAGTACCTGTACTTGATCCCAACTAAGATATAATTACCCCTTATTGGGGGCAGAACAGCCCTATTGGGTTTATTTAATGGTTAAATGATTCCCTTTTCTCTGTAATAATAAAACAGTACCTGTACTTGATCCCAACTAAGATATAATTACCCCTTATTGGGGGCAGAACAGCCCTATTGGGTTTATTTAATGGTTAAATGATTCCCTTTTCTCTGTAATAATAAAACAGTACCTGTACTTGATCCCAACTAAGATATAATTAATCCTTAATGGGGCAAAACAATCCTATTGGGTTTAATAAATATATCAATTATATGTTGATTCAATTATGGAAAGACCCCTTATACAGAAAACCCCCAGGTCCCAAGCATTTTGGATAACAGGTCCCATACCTGCATCTCTTAAGCTTTTTCTGAGACAGTTCTGAATTTTGGATCACAATTTGTGGGGCTTATTGGAAAGTGGGCAGGGTTTAGGGTGGATTAGGGCATGTCTAAGTATAACTAGGTGCAGCTGGGCAGGATCAGGGTACCTTTTCCAATTAAATATTGAAAGTCATGTAAATTAATGTGCCTTAATTTTAGAATCATCTGTAATGCTGAAAAAGGGACATTTTGTACTTAATTTCATGTATATCAAAGCACAGTTGTGAATATAGAGCTTACAAATGTACAGACTACAGTACTTGGTGGAGATTTATTCATGTTTGAGCTTAATTTTTTTCACGATTCCAGCTTTTTTGCCCTAAAAAAACTCAAATTCAAATTATGTTTAAAAAACTTGAATGTCTGGTACTTATTAAGTTAAAAAAACTCAAATGTAAAACTATAGACGTTAATAGGGGTTGTTAAAAAAGGTGCGTTCATGTCAAAATAGGCGAGGGTGTGCAAAAAAAAGGTGTGGTTGTATGAAAAAGTCACGCGCGGGAAAAAAGTTGCATGCATCCAAAAAGACATGCGCCACCCGCATTTTGCAAATTTTTCGCTGCTTTGCTAATTTTTCCATAGTTTCGCACATTTTTCAGTGAAGCGCAACAGGACAGGGTACTGTGTTATTATTACAGAGAATTATTAAGAACTTTAATTATTTGATTAAAATGGAGTCTGACTTTCCCTTAATTTGTAGCTTTCTGGATAACAAGTTTCCAGATAACAGAAAACATGATATAAAAAGTGGCATAAAATGTTTATCGTATTTAGAAAGCTATAGCTACTCATGCTATTAACCCTATAGTGTATGTTCTGGATAACAAATGTTGGGCGGTTAAATATTTCTTGGATCCTTGACAACTGTATTAATTGTGGTGTATTATCAGTTGTTTATTCTCTGTCTATCATCATTGGCTTCTTGTATTAATTATTAAAGGAAAAGTAACACAAAAAAATTTTAAGTAAAAAATCTATTGTACCCTGCCCCAAAAATTGCCCTATCCTGCAAACCATTTATTATTTGGATGCTGTAGTACAAAATACCTGTTAAAAGTTGGCTTCTGGTCATTTGAAGAAAGGCAATACGGCGATACAGGGGAAGTATCAGGGGAAGCATCCACTATGCGGCGATCGATTGATCGAGCCTAGCCTTCCTTCTGTATAGGAAGGAGTCAGGCTAGGCTCGATCAATCGATCGCTGCATAGTGGACAGTTCCCCTGATACTTTGCCTGCATCGCCGTATCGCCTTTCTTCAAATTTTTTTGTGTTACTTTTCCTTTAAAAGTAACGTTACACGTCGACAGTCACTAAATACTTATCAAATAACTTAGCCTTCCCTACTGTGACTGCACCTGAAACCTGCTTGCTAGGAGCATAATTCTATAAGTCCTAGACAGCATAATTGCTCAAAATAGCTCTCGGATACGCTACAGAATACCGTTGTTCTATGCATTGGATGGGCCCTACTCTGCCCACCATTACAGCCTGGAAGAATCTAGTGAATGCGGTTGCTCCTCTGTATAAACTCACATATGAAACTAGGGGCGCACCTGACAAATTTGACAAAGTTTGGGGCCCTTGGTGTGACCTAGAGAGAAACTGAACAATCCCGCTCTCAGTTACATAGTAAGCCCCCCGGCATCCTCCCACCCTTTTCTGCCACACCCGGAACACATAGTTCAGTAAGGTGACGGACCCAATATGCTGGAACTACTGCCAGACATACATACACACTCTGTAATATCACACCTATCCTTTCAATGTCTGCAACAAATTTTAAAGATAAACCTGGAAAAGAAAGACCAATGCGCTTTCCTCATTGCATTGTTAAATGTGTTATTTTATGTTTTTGTTTGTATGAAAAATTAATAAAATGCACCTTTCAAAAAAAAAAAAAGTAACGTTACACTGTAAATGTAATATATGCATTGCTTTATAAGCTCTGCTGTGTTCAAGTTCTAAAATACAGTAGCTGTTGCTCTTTCCTGCTGGCCGGCTGCTTGTAACGTAGCACTAATTCCCCAGCAACAGCGCTGCATCGCTTTCAGCGGCAATCAGTAGCGAGAGTGGCTGTTTGATATAAAACAATGTACTGTAAAGATAGAGAGCTTTTTGTAAATCAAGCCACATTTCATGCTTCCTATTTTGGCAATGTAGCGGTTTATGCTAATTAAAAAGTATGTTTTATCTTGTAGAACGAAGCTATCAACAAGTAGTTTTCTAGTCCAGTGGATGAAAATTGATTTTTCTCTAGGTGAACAGAAAAAAAGCAACACTTTGTGAATATGAAATGCAAAACAGAGCTCAACAAAGAAATCTGTTGTTTAGCCCGCTGAATCCCCCCTTTGATCAGACTTTGCCCAGTACTTGCGTATAGCAGGAAGGTCACTGTCTACTTTCCATCATTGAAAATGAAGGGTAGGTCTGTAACTGACCGTGCTCTTTTTTACAATGAAGAGAGTCTTTTTGTTGAATAATTATGAATAATAGATACTCGAAAGCGTTATTGGCCCATTGCATTATGCATTTCGCTACTGTGAAACGGCTTTGAAATAGGTGCCTATCATGTTTTCCTGAAGAGCTTGGCATAATACACTTTGTACCTTTTATCTAGATATTCTTGTCTTTCAATAATGATGCAGTAGGCTGCTTGTGTTAGCACTGACGATGAGTGTACACGGTGTGCAATTAAAATTTGTGTTTCCCAAAATAAACACACATTGGTGACTTCTTTTACACTACTTATTAGGGGATTATGCAATACTTATTATTTCTTTAAGGAGATGGAAAGTCATTTTGGCATTTCACTGCCAATAGATTCCCCACATTAGTGTCACCTAGAACGCTATATTTATTCTGTAGAAAGCTTTAGTAAACAGCCCTAGAAGCTCCCTTCGTTTGTTTAACATAGCAGCTGCCATTTTAGCTTAGTCTCCATAGCTTCCTGCTGCTGCTCTAGCTGTTGGTAGCATAGATCCCACGTTCTAATGGGAGGGGGAGTAAGTTCTTAGGAATTCTTATGGGAGGGGGAGTAGAAGAAGGAAAGGAGGAGAGAGCTTCGCAAACTCTGGCCCTGAGAATAAAGGATTTTCCTGAGAGAGGAAGTCAGCTGCCCAAGAACATGTTTACAAACAAGAAGACAAGAAATCCTGTTTTTCTTTTGATAGAGGACATAGACCTTTCTGATAAAGCTTACTTAGTTTTTACCTTTCCTTCTCCTTTAGGGGAGACATGAAGTAGTCCAGTTGTTAAGGGTCCACTGAACATGGAAATGCTTATTTCCTTTTATAGCAAAAAAAGCTGTAGTTATAACTGAAAGATGGTATATAGGAATTAGTAACTTACCATATTTGTATTCTATATTATTATTATGTTATATTTACTGTTAATGTATTACTTTGATAGACTGGTGTTGGGCTGAACGTTGCCTGTTCCTGCTATCCGGCACAGAAATATGGCACTATTTTATGTTGACATTGGGGTCTAGATTCAGTTTGAGAAAGAAAGCTTTTATTTTTAATTCCAGATATTTTTTGAATCCCATATTTTTACATATGGGATTAAAATAATACAATGTTCAAGTGATAAGTAAAGAAATCCCAGTTTATACAGATAATCTAGCATTTTTGAATCCTAGTTTATGAGATTTATGAAGCAGAAAAAAAGAGCAGCTAAACGCTGGAGAGTTTCTGTATAACTCAATGGGAGGTGCATTTTTCGAATTCAAACTATATTCCAAAAGGATTTTTCTTAAAAAGTCATTAAGAACAAAAGGTACAATGTTATTTTTTAATATGTGAAGATTTTTCACGAATAATCCCACAATCAAGATTTTTGAGTTTTACAGGTTTTCAAGGTGTTTTTTTTTTAATTTTCAAATACTCAGATTTGAATTTTGATAAATCTGTCTCCCTGCAAATAGAAAATCTGGAAAGCATGAATAAAGTAGAAGCTAAGACACACCTAGCTTATATATATTTACGTATTGCTCAAGGAATAAAGAAATACAAAATGCAAAAGCAATCACACAGTGGGCTATGTCTTATTAATCTATTGTTCCTGCATTTATCCATGAGTCCAAGACAAAATGCACTGCCGTACCAGCACCAGTAGCCACTTTTTATCAAATGCTGGCTCTGTACCTTTAAGGTAGCACGAGCCTTGAGGGTGCTAGGAAGAGCAGGGGGAGAGGAAGGGGTTAATTAATACAGGCTAGGACTGGAGGAAGGAGGGTACGTAAAGTAGGAGGAAGGACCAGGATAGGGAGAGTAACAGCAGAGGAAGAGGCGGTACTAGTTACCTTGTGGAAGCCAAGGAGCATTGTTCCGCCCCCCTTTGAGTACAATCAGTGGTGGATCAGGGTGGGGAGGGGTTTGTTCATGCTGTCACAGCTTGCAGTAGGAATGCTTGCTGGAGGGTGGGGGCTAAGCCCCAGTTTTGGCACATGGGTGTCAAAAGGTGGATGGTAACCTCCTCGGACAAGGGTCCCAGGAGAGTAGTGGATTCTGGTTGCCTGCTCTCACTTGCCCACCTGAAGCTGCTGTGGAAAGTGGCCGGCATGGTAGGCAGCCATGGTTGGTGGTTTGGAGTGGGCAAGAGTTCCAATGGGCATTACATGGATGGTTATTGTTATTGGTAAAATGGTGATCATTTTATAACTTACTTTTGTATTTATCTATTTACACATTTTCTGTTTAATATAGCTGTGGCCTTTTATATCCCATCCTGGGCGTCATTATTGTCTCTAAAGTACAGGGGGTGGGGGAAATAACCAGGGTAAGGAAGCCTGCGTAATCAGAAACACTTCTACTTGTGATTCCAGTCACACTGATGGAATTGATCTAAAAAATATGAAATAATAAATAATACTGCATTGTTTATAAGTTACATTAAAAGAGCAACAGAACATTATATTGAAATGAACCACATCAAGTTTTAGGATTTGTAGGTTTGTAGGATTTGGCAGCAATAGGGCAATATCTGGGACGCGTTACCACATCAGATGGAATGTAGGAGGTTGTACAGATATGGGTGGCTCAACCAGCTTAGATTCTCTGAAGCTTTTATTAAGCATTAAATATAGAAAGCCAGATGGCATTTAACATAGCAAGCTAATAAATCAGCAACAGATGCCCCTGTGTTGTTTTTAGGTCCACAAATATTTCAATTTATATTTTCTTTTTGTCCTTATATATAACAATCTAACCTTCCATTATAAAGGAGTTCACTAAAGAGTTAATAATTCTGGATTGATTATTCCTATATCTGCTTTAAATTGAAATCTATACTGACAGGTTTTTTTTCCACACATACATGTGCTAAAATAAGGCCTCTATTGCTGATCAGATGTGATTGACCAAAGCAGAAACAAGACTATATGATGATCGGATTCAATAATAGATTTAGAAATGTATAGACCTGCCTCCAACTGGTCAGCTTACTAGTAAATCTGTTGGGTAAGTTCTTTTAGTCTGTAGACAAACAAATATTACTCCATGGGGGAATAAGCTGGATATTGTACAACTAGACCCATGTAGGTCCAGTTGAAATTGATATTTCAGAGCCTATACCCTTTCTGTTCTAAGACATTTCAGGGGTGTAGTGAATACCTACTGAGTACCCCTAATAATATCAGTGCCACTTAGTCACTAGAGGAATGTCCCTGTGCATGTTGGTGGGGTGGAAGTGGCCCCTGGAAAGTGAGAAAAGTATTAGGGTAGAGGTGATCCATGGTAGTCCGCTACTCTGAACACTGTGGGTGGAATGAGTCTGTAACCAGACACAGTATGGGGCCCATTTACTAAACAACTTTCAGATAAATTCGCATTTTTTCTAAAATATAGAACATTTTGGAGTGAAGGTGAAAATTTCGTTAAAATTGCACAAGTTTTTTTTGGTTTTTGGTAGATTTCCATGAAGAAAACGTACTTTGCACAAAGAATACGAACATTTCGGAATTCGTTAACGCTTTGGTTACACTTTCATCAGGAATGTCTTTTTGCCAGGTTTCATCTGTCGAGTGCCATTGAGTTCTATGGAAGGCTTCCAAAGCCAGAACTGATTCCGTGGCGTTTCCGAACTTTACGCTGAAAATATAGTGAATTTCGGAACGCAATTGCAATATTTTGTACGAACGATAAAAGCATTGTCAAAACATTTTAGAACTATAGAAATTATTGTGGTTACTTCGAAATTCTACCATATCGCGTTTCAAGCCCAGAAAAAAACGCATTTTAGTAAATGTTAATGTTAAATGTGTTATTTCTGCTAATGTTTATTTATATATATATATATATTTGTAGAAAGTTACTGTTTATAAACAGCTATACGTTTTTAAATAATATCAAAACCTGTCATGTTATTCACGGTTTAATGGAGCCAAGATGAGGAATAGTCTCTACTGCACCTTTACAATGGAAAAGCACCTGAGCCAGGACTGGCCGTGTAGAAGATTGGAGGAAGTGCTGAAACATCTAGCACTTCCAAAGCAAGGTACAGAAACGCCAGGCTAATCATCCCAAATGTTGGGCAAGCAGCAAGAGTCAAAACCAAAGAACAGGCAAAGGGCCAGCAGGAGTTTAGCGGGCTAGAGAGAATCCTGTTCCGTAACAGGATTACAAAAGTAAATGCTCAGAGTCATGCTGGCAGGCAATCATCCCTAGTGATGAGCAAATCTGTCCCGTTTCACTTTGCGAAACAGAGAAAAACTCTGCGAAGCGCATTTCTTGTGCAACTTTTATGCCGCCCATGTCATTTTTTGTCGTCCGCGTCTTTTTTTTTTCTGCCCATTTTGGCACGACCGTTCCCAATTTGCTGCGACCATGCCTATTTTGACACGACCGTGCCCAATTTGGTGTAACCATGTCTATTTTGACACGACCGTGCCCAATTTGGTGTAACCATGTCTATTTTGACACGACCGTGCCCAATTTGGTGTAACCATGTCTATTTTGACACGACCGTGCCCAATTTGGTGTAACCATGCCTATTTTAACACGACCGTGCCCAATTTGCTGCGACCATGCCTATTTTGACACGACCGTGCCCAATTTGGTGTAACCATGCCTATTTTGACACGACCGTGCCCAATTTGGTGTAACCATGCCTATTTTGACACGACCGTGCCCAATTTGCTGCGACCATGCCTATTTTGACATGACCGTGCCCAATTTGACGTGACTACAAGTTTTTTTGAAGCACAACAAATTTTTCCAGGTAAATTTTTGCGGAAGTTTAGCAAAACAATTCGCCAATGGAGAAATGCGGAAATTCATGCTGCAAATCCATGCCTGGCTTAAAAAAAAAGTGAATATGCAGCAGTTTTTAAATCCATACCTTCAAATAAAAATACAAAATGGGCATTTTTTGTAGTATGGATAAACTACAAGGACAGTGGGCAGGAAGCCCCCCCCCTAAAATTCTACCCTGCCCTCAGTTTTTGAAGTTGTGGCTAAACAGAGGCAGATGGGTGGCATAGGCAGTGGGGCAAGTGGGAGAGGGACAGCGTGAGTAGGCTTCAGAGGGGCTCTCTTCGGCCGCCCATTTGGTGAGAAAAATCTGCCAATGGCGAAACGCGTAAATTCACAGCAGATCCATGCCTGCTGAAAAATTTCACTCATCACTTATTATTAGGACTTACAACACTGTTTGTGTTATCACACTTTTTTGTTCAGATATATAGATATGTGTATAATTATATGGCCATTTCCAACTGTAATTCTCCTACTAGATAACTGTAAATTCAACATAAATGCATGTGATTTTATTGTGAGATTCCACCATCAAAGATGTAGATTTTAACTGTTTCTCAGTAGGCACTTTGCAGGGCGCTTCATACTGTACGTAATGAGCTGTGTACTATATATGCATGCATTCCATTGCCAGAGCCATTTGTCAGTTTGTAATGGATATATGGGATTATCTGCAGCACCATAGGAAAGAAAAATTAAAGAGCTCACAGACATCTTTGAAATACCTGGAGAATAGCTTTCAAGTGCTTTTCCATGGGAATCATTGCTCACTATGACATATAGAGGGCCAGTTAAACAGGAAAAACACTGTCCTTGTTGTTTATCCATACTACAAAAAATGCCCATTTTGTATTTTTATTTGAAGGGATGAATTTAAAAACTGCTGCATATTCACTTTTTTTTAAGCAAAAAACTTTCTTATCCCTTATCAGCTTCGACTTACACTCATTGTTGGGCTCAAATAATACCATGTAAAAAAGAACACAGCTGTATCAACCCATATCAATTTAGCATTTGCTCTAATAGATCTGGGCATACACTTTACGGGGGGGCATTTACATTTTTTCAGTTCAGGTTTTTTTGTCTTCGAAACCCATTTTTGTCTCAGAAAAAAATTTGATTTTGTCACAATAAAATCTTGACAATTCCAAATGAAAAAATACACCAGCTAAAACCTGTCGAGAGTGTATACAAGTCAATGGCAGGTGTCCCTTTACAACTGAAAGATCTCTCTTTGCTTTGTGGTTTTAGTGGTTTTCAGGGGGTTGACACTGGCTTTTGAGTGAGTTTTTGTGCAACAATGGTTTTTCCATAACTTTTTTGCATGTGTGCTTTTTCTATTCTGATTTTGATGGTGTCTACTGTTTTATCCCACCTCAACATCAACAGAGTGTGGACAGGGTTAAGACAAACCGCACGGCACAACTGTGGAGAGTAGTCTGGACAAGTATCTCAGGTCCTTAGGATGTGAAGCTTAGCGATCAAGGATCCCAAACAGCCGACTGTGGATCAGGGATAGGAACTAACCTGATACCTGTGCCTTAACCGCGGTCCTACACAAAGGCAACAGTGCCGGTAAGGAAGAGAACTTCCAGCTAATCTCTTCTGGTTGGAGCCAGAAACTGCTCTTTCTAACTAAACTAACTATCTCACTTTCCAAGAAAGTGGTATTAAAGATATTATACTGATTCTTGCTAATCCTCATTCACAGGGTCCCTGTTCCCCAACTTCACTAGAGTTAGATGTAGTCTCTAGGGTAGATGGCTTACTGGAGCCCTGTTGATCCCAGGCAACAGTCAACAGATGCAGCCAAAGAAGAAGATCCACCCCTTTGCTAATCACTTTATTAGAGTGCAAAGGGAGTGGTCTACCTATAAAGCTATAAGGCACAACATGTTAATATTAAACTAGATACATGGGTCTTTGCCCAATAACAGGAAGATATAGGAAATGGTAGGGTTTAAAGCCATAGTGGCATATTAATCCAATGGGTACCTACAATAGTTTGAACAGATATGGAAGGCAGTCAGGCAGGTACTCCAATTGGTCCCATAGATGAACTTATAAACTGCTAGAGGGGCTAGGTCAGCATTTTTTATTACCCTATTTATGAATATCTTAAGTCTAATTTAAGAAGAGAGTAAGGGCTCTGGCACACGGGGATATTAGTTGCCCGCGACAAATCTCCCGTGTCTCAGGCGACTAATCTCCCCGAGTTGCCATCACCTGCCATCCCACCGACGAAAGTGTAAGTCGCCGGTGGGATGGCACACGCGGCGGCACGATTTCAGTGAGATTGCGCAAGTTGCCTCGAGAGGAAACTTGCGCAATCTCACTGACATCGCGCCGCCGTGTATGCCATCCCACCGGCGATTTACATTTTCGCCGGTGGGATGGCAATCCGGGGAGATTAGTCGCCCAAGACACGGGAGATTTGTCGCGGGTGACTAATCTCCCCGTGTGCCAGAGCCCTAAGTAAAAGGAGAATTAATGTTTTAATGACAAAGGAGGAAAATGTTTGGAGAGGTAGAGAGAGAATAAAAAATGTTGACAGTCAAAGACAAGAGATGATTAAGGAGAGGAGGGAAAAGACAGGGAAGAGAAGATGAATGACATCTGAGGAATTTTAGTAAGCTGAAAGATGGAGAGGCCAGGCCAGATAAAGACCAAAATAAAGACACAGGGAATGGAAAGCTGATGGAAAAGAAGAGGTAGGTGGAGGTAAGTGAAGGCTTCAGAGTCTGTAAGTTATAGTAGGCAACAAGCAATTTTACTTTTATCAGAGGGATTATGATATATTAGACTACACTCTTCATTAATATAGCTGGAAAGCAGACGTGTGACTTTTGTTCATTTATTTGCATTTGCTTGTTCAGTTCAGATTTGGACCAAGACATATTTCTGAGCAGGAGCCAAAATGTTTTATTTCTTGTGTCCCACTGTTCTATAGTACTGAGAATAATGTTTGCCTCAGCTAATAATTACAGAATTATACTTACAATCATTAGAGCCATTGTTTAATTCCGTGTGGTGTTTTCATTTCTCTTTTTGACCAGATTATTCCTCTATATTTGAAATGCCAATTGAACATTTTAGATTTTGTATAATGTATAATCTATAGGCCTGGGGTAACCCAGAACTTTTTTTTCAGTTCTAAATAACCTTGAATTTAATTGAACATTATTAGATTGCCAGACAGTGGATAAATGAACCAACCGTCCAGAAAACGCTTAGATGTGTGAAATGCTATTATATTTATCACTTTCCCATACCTTATTTCATCTCACATTCATTAATTAAAGCCCAAGACTGAAGCTAAGTTATACCCAATGTCATTTTAACTGATTTCTTTAATTTCTCATCATCTAAAAAAAAAATTAGGCCATTACAGAAAAAAATGCAAAGTATATAATTATCAGAGTTTAGTTCTGCTGTGGTTATTATATTTTATAATGAAAAACATTGAAAAATCATCTTGAGTAACATATAGATTGGTTTTATATATGACTGGCCACTTCTAAAGAAGAGTTCCTGCAGGCTCATACATATAGGCAATGTACAGAAGGGCAAAATGTCCTTTTGTTCATGGTATCTTTGATTGTGTGCCCATTAGGCTAATGTCCCACGGGCAGATTTAGTCGCTACGATTTTTAAAAAGCGAGTTCCAGCGACAAGTCGCTCGGTTTGTCTCTGCATAGAGAAGAATAGAAATCGCCAATACCTAAACCAACGATACTACTCCAAATCGATTATCGCTCTGAGTCGATATGAGACCCTTTTTCAAGTGATTTTACAAAGAAAAAGCATTGTCATTCTAAGCTATTGGAATCACTGAAAGTAAAACCCACTGAGCGGGAAGTCGCTGTGATTTCCCCATTGCACTGAATGTAATTTCTAATTGTGGGCAGGGAATATGACACCTGGATTTGTGGGAAATAGAATGGCTCTGTTGTGGAAATCTCTAGTAATCGCTTGTTAGGAAAAGACTTTTTAAAAATTGCAGCGACTAAATCTCCCCCGTGGGATTTTCTCAACAAACTGAATCAGGCCCATCATTTGAGAAAAAATGCGTTTGCGTCATGAATCTGAATTGTAAGTTTTAAAATGTATTATAAATTCCTAAGTGAATAGTCAAAGAGAAGAGAATGAACATCCCTGTCGGTTCCCATCCAGCTGTTTTGGTGCATTTTCCCGTAGGTACATCACTGAGTAATGGATAAAAGTATAGTGACTTACTGAAAAATGTGGACTTTGATCTTCCTGAATTAATGAACCCAATACAACTAGTGATGCCAGGCATGGATTCTCAGCGAATTTCCACATTTTGTCATTGGCGAATTGTTTTGCGAAAGAGTAAAAAAATTTTACGGGGGCGTCAAAATAAGCGTGGTTGCTTCAAAATAGGTGTGGTCATCTCAAAATAGGCTTAAAAAAATGACGTGGGATAAATGCTTTTCTCTGATTTTTCTGGTGTTTCACTAATTTTTCGGCAAAATATGACAGATTCGCTCATTGCTAGCTAAAAAGGGATATTTTCATATCCCAAGTTACCAAAATAAAGCCAGTACAGTAAGAGGCAGATTTACTTTTTTTTGTTTTTAAATTTCAAACAAACTCATTTCCATGAATGACATTTACTAAAAAGTCTGAACAAAATTACGCATTTCACCATTGGCGAATTGTTTTGCAAAACTTCTACAAGATTTTGCTGCAAGATTTTTTGTTGCAAACCCAAGAAAGGAAAGGGACATTGCCATTGACTTCTACATGATCTCGATAAGTTTTAACTGGAGTATTTTAGAATTTAAAATTTTAGCAGTATTGTTGAATAGGAAATATCTGAAAAGCTGCATCTTTTTTCAACGACTTTTAACGCTAAAAAATCTGAATCAGGAAAAAAAACTTCCTACTGTTAGTAAATGGCCCCTTGAATGTCCACCTAGCTCTTCAAAGAACACTTTAGGCGCCAGTACCTTGGATTGGTAAAGCTATTCTGAAAGCACAAAATGCAAAATTAGCTCTTATACACCAGCCCCAGACCCCAGACCAATAGTACTGAGCAGGAACCCTCTCCAAGCATTATATTGCCTCATTGCACTGCTCTAGGCACACTGCATACAGTAATCATCCCCATCTGTCATCATACAATGTAGTCTGACAGCCATTTAATGGAGGAGGTTGATTCAGTTCTTTCTGCATGCACTCCCCGATATTCTAGAAGAATAAAGAGTTCTGGGTTATGCAAAGACATCATAAAATGGCTGTTTTACTTAATATTTAAGCTAATTTGCTCCATGTCAAACAAGTTATATACAGCATGAAATAAATACAGGTTTATAAAGGTACAAAAACTATAAGTCGCATTGTTTTTTATTGCCAACTCCACGTAAATCAAAGCTTCTAATGTAGAACACAGCAAATGATGATAACATGTGAATAATAATATCATGTTTAACAAGTACCAAATCATATATACAGATGGTCCTAGCATATGGTGACCCTGAGATATAACTAAAAGGATTTTAACCGCAGGATATAAAGTACCACATACCACTCCAAACAACACTGACCTTAGCAAAAACAGACACAATTTGCCTTAAGGTATCATCTGTTGGTTTGGCTGCATATCAGTAGCACTAGGCAAACAACGGAACTAGAAGAAGGTTTACATGGCACAAGTGTTTCTTGTAAATAATTTGGAACATTTTAAAAACAAACTAAAAAAAGAACAGAATAAATATGTTCTCCTGATTTGAAAATATTAGATAAAGAGCAATCTTCTGTTGCATTGACTGGTTTATAAAACTCTGGCAGATAAATGAAAAAATAGTCTGGCCTCAGTTTCTGCTTCCCATCTTGAGTTTTGGAATCTTTCCCCAACAAACTTCTTCTAGAAGCAAATAAGGACACAATGCAGAACAAACAATATGGCTCCCTTCTGTTAGCCTATTCCTAAAGAAAGAATGCTGAGTAATATTATTTTTAGGTGCAAATATGTTCAACTGACAATGTACAGGTATGGGATCCCTTATCCAGAAACCCATTATCCAGAAAGTTCCAAATTACAGAAAGGCCATCTCCCATAGACTCCATTATAAGCAAATAATTCTAATTTTTAAAAATGATATCCTTTTTCCCTGTAATAATAAAACAGTACCTGTACTTGATCCCAACTAAGATATAATTACCCCTTATTGGGGGCAGAACAGCCCTATTGGGTTTATTTAATGGTTAAATGATTCCCTTTTCTCTGTAATAATAAAACAGTACCTGTACTTGATCCCAACTAAGATATAATTACCCCTTATTGGGGGCAGAACAGCCCTATTGGGTTTATTTAATGGTTAAATGATTCCCTTTTCTCTGTAATAATAAAACAGTACCTGTACTTGATCCCAACTAAGATATAATTACCCCTTATTGGGGCAGAACAGCCCTATTGGGTTTATTTAATGGTTAAATGATTCCCTTTTCTCTGTAATAATAAAACAGTACCTGTACTTGATCCCAACTAAGATATAATTACCCCTTATTGGGGGCAGAACAGCCCTATTGGGTTTATTTAATGGTTAAATGATTCCCTTTTCTCTGTAATAATAAAACAGTACTTTGTACTTGATCACAACTAAGATATAATTACCCCTTATTGGGGGGCAGAACAATCTTATTGGGTTTATTTAACATTTAAATGATTTTTTAGCAGCCTTAAGCTATGGAGATCCAAATTACGGAAATATCCCTTATCTGGAAAACACCAGGTCCCGAGCATTCTGGATAATAGGTCCCATACATGTACTATGTAATGTCTGTTTGATTAGATTAGTGATAAAGACACTTTTTTACAATTGCTTAATGGCATATATTTCATTTTCCCTTCATTCCAGTCGTTGGATTCTGGCTGTGTCTATGGGAGAAAATTAGGCTTGATCAGTGGTCCTTGTCTCAATCATTAATTATTGCTTTATGGGATAGGGGAATAAGAAAAGCCAAGGGGACATGATAATCATATGCTTTTATAGTTGTCAACTGGCTGATGTTTTATTGGGCAAGCCAGATAAATTAACCATCCTACATGATTTTGTTAGTTGTCTGTTCTCTTCCACTGTTTTCATGTAAATAAAGGTTGCTTTTGTTATATTTCTGGGTCATGTAATGTTAATTAGTGATGAGCGAATCTTTTACGTTATGTGTCGCCGAAAAATTGTGATACAGGTATAGGACCCGTTATCCAGAATGCTCGGGACCAAGGGTATTCCGGATAAGGGGTCTTTCTGTAATTTGGATCTTCATACCTTAAGTCTACTAAAAAATCAATAAAACATTAATTAAACCAGTGGAGTTTGGGGTATATATGGTAATTAAAGTACGAGGTCTGCCTGATTTTTGTGAATAGTGCGCAATGAGAGATACTAGTAAGGTGTGCAGGCTGAGCTAAATGCTATGATGCCCCAATGGGAGAGTGCTCCCAGCATGGCCAGCCATTTTGGTCACAAGCATGCACATAATAAGCAAGTTTAACAACTTGCTTTAGGACTCACTACAAGCATTTTTTTTTGTCCAAAATAGTATTGTTTCTCCCACACATTTATCTATAATAGCTGTCATTTAAGTTGTTGATAACTACACGTGGGTTTGGGTGGGGTTTGCAGCATCCTGGGCATTGCATTTCTTTAAAAAATAATACTAATAATAATGCAGTGAGATATCCATAAAGCATTGAGTGTGTTAAACCATCAGCACAAGGGCAGATTTACAAGGTCAGAAGCTTAGCATCCAGTAAGGATTAATTATATCTTAGTTGGGATCAAATACAAAGCACTGTTTTATTTTTACAGAGAAAAAGGAAATCAATTTTAAAAATCTGAATTATTTGATTAAAATTGAGTCTATGGGAGACAGGCTTTCCGTAATTCGGAACTTTCTGGATATCGGGTTTCCGGATAAGGGGTCCCTTACCTGTACAAAAAAAATTTGCAAAATGTGACATTTTATGCCACAAGGCGAATATTCTTGTGATAAATTTTCACTGAAGTTTTGCAAAACAATACGCCAATGCCGAAATGCAGAAATTCGATGGGAATCTATGCCTGGTGAAAAAAATCGCTAATCACTAACATTAATTAGTAAACAATAAAAACTTGCTAAAAATGATCATGAATTTTAGTTCTGTATCACTTCCAGTACTTAGATCTGCTTGAAGACAACATGGGGGTTTTTTTTGCTGCAAAATAATGACTTCTGAGCATTGGCACAAAAGATAAAATTCCTATTCTTTTCTACAAATCTCTAAACGTTCTAAGCGGTTTTGGAAAACGTCCATAAAATGCATGCAAACGTGGAAAATATTTCCATTTTGAATATGGACACAAGCTTTTTTACCTGCAACGCAGCAGAATTTCAGCATTGACATGACATGGACAGTGGCAAGATGGCA
This sequence comes from Xenopus tropicalis, assembly GCF_000004195.4. Classification (NCBI taxonomy): domain Eukaryota; kingdom Metazoa; phylum Chordata; class Amphibia; order Anura; family Pipidae; genus Xenopus; species Xenopus tropicalis. Next base: position 21,600,853 of record NC_030678.2, read on the forward strand.
GCTATAAACAGTGTACAACTCTTCCCCATCTTAATCCCCAGGGGACTAGAGGTGGCCATACACAGGCAGATTTAAGATGCTAATCTGGGCTTCAGACCAATTCAGCATCTTATCCAATGAGACTACCCGACCAACATCTGGGCAAAAATTGGTCAGATATTAATGCGACAGGTGTGTCTTTCCTGTCGGATCAAGGACCAAATCAGCATGTTGATGTGGTCCTCCCTCCGACAGTTCATGTTCCCGTTGGAATATCAGGTAGGTATTATTAGCTCTTTTGGCGACCTTGCCAAACAAGTTGATCTTACAGTGTATGGCTATCTTAAAATGACATCCAGTCTGGGATTGAGGAGGCCACAGCTTTTATTAACAAAAAACACACCACATGTAGATAAATACAAACATAACTTGGCAACAATGAATTACCAAAAGAAATGATGCCCCTTTTAAGGAATGCTAGCCAGAGAGTAACCACTATGTACCTTTCTAGGGCAACCTGACATGTGGGTTGCCTAACCCCCAGGGAGTAGGTAGTTAAGTGAAGCCAGGTAACCAATCACCACCATTTTCCTTTCCCCACTCCCACAGTGATCCAGACTCAAAGCCATGCCATGGCAGCTTACCCATAATAACCACTGGGCGTAAGCCCCCAATCAGCAATTGCTTCCACTTCTTTTTTGCATTTAAAAAATGATCTCTAAAGTCTTATTCTACTTTGGCTGTAACAATGCAGAAATATATATTTAACGCTCAACATGAAGGCATTTGCTGGGATGTTAATTAAGGCCAGTGCAAATGACTGCAGAAATGCAAATGTAGGAACAAATGTGCAATCTGTGAAGGTAATCATGCAGCGAATCACTGTTTTCATAAGCTGAAAATCCACAGCACAAATATTATGAAGATATTTACAAACTAAGGGTACAGAAACCAGTTAAGCGAGCGAAAATATTTTATTTGCAATTCTCTAAACTTCTGTTGTCATGGGGATGCCAATTTAGAGTATGACTTTTTCTCTACATTATTTTACTGACTTTTTTTAGCCCTAGTCTTATACTTTATTTCTTCCTTGTGATGTTATTTATAGGTGCTGCCAAAGATTTACATTATTCTCTCTCCATTATATCTATGCCATCTAAAGGCCTTTACGTACGGCTGTTTTACCTGCATTTTCAGTCTGGCCAATAGGTCTGTACCCATTGGAGCACAGATAAATGCTGAGAGCACAGGAGTGCACTTAAACAATGGACACAAATCTGCATCAGCATTCTAGTGCCTTCCCATAAACCCGTACGCAAGACTGAAAACCATTAACTCCTGCACCATTGTGCATGACAAAGGCAGCTAAAAACACCCATGTGTATGGGCCTTAATGGAACATAGAAAAAAGCAGAGAAAGTTTCCGTTCTCTCTCTTCCAGCTTGATATGAAACAGGGCAAGCGAGCAGAACCAAAGATGCTGCATGGAGCAATGGAAATGGAGCTCACCACTGTGCCCACTGCGTATACATCACCAGCACAGGATTATGCTGAGTTTATCTACAGTTGAACATGACAAAAATATGAATGGGAAGATTAATGGTACATTTTATATTACCACATCAATGTTTATATATTCTGATAAAAAGATACCTTCTCAGGTTAGCATCTCTGTGTATTTGGTTTATGTATATTTATTATATATAGGTGCCTCCATGCAGGGGAGGAGGGGACCATTTTAGTTTGTAGAGGCTACTAATACTTTTCAGTATATTATTACATTATATAAATGTATATAAATATATAATATATAAATATATATATATATATATATATAAATGTATATAAATATATATGTATACAGTTGATCTCTTTATTGGGAGGCTAAGCCTCCCTAAATCTTAACCTCAACCAGTGCCTCCACAATAGCTATTTTACAATATGAGCAGGATTTTTGATCACAGGCAACATTATGGGGCAAATTTACAAAAACTGGATCATTTCTCAACTAAACTCATTTCCTAGAATATCTGACATTGACTAAAATAATCATGAATAGTTCATGCGAGAAAAAGTCACAGCAACTTTTTTGAATTGTCGCTGCGAAAACTCAACATTTTGCACCAAAACCTCAGCATCGATAATCCGAAACTGCTAACGTTTTTGAAAAAAAGATCTTCAAGGAAAGGGAAGGGACCTCTGCCATTGACTTCTACATGATCTTGGCAAGTTTTAGGTGACCGTTTTGATGCATAGTAAATCTTGAAAAAATTGCAACTTTTTTCTGCGACTTTTAGCACTAAAAATGTCAATTGAGAGAAAAAAAAAACTGATGGTTAGTAATTGGGCCCCTATGTGCATGGAAGCACCTAACATATTCCCAAGCCGGCCAAGCTGTGTAAAGAAGCTAAAGCTGGCCATACACTGGCAGATCCGCTCGCTTGGCGATGTCGCCAAGTGAGCGGATCCTCACCCGATATCCCCACCTACAGGGCGATATCGGGAAGGCAAGTAGGCCCTGGGGCCAAACGATCGAATTCTACACGTGGCAATGGGGCAGTCAGTTCAGGGACCGCATCAACATCCCCGATCCGACTGGATTTTTGAACCTGGCCGATTGATATCTGGTCAATTTCAGGCCAGATATCGTTTGGCCAGGCCCCTCGGTTCAGCCCCTACACGTGCCGATAAGCTGCTGAATTGGTCCAAGTAGCCAATATCGGAAGCTATAATCGGCCCGTGTATGGGGACCTTAAAGGGCCATGTGAGGTCAAATAAAAGGTGGCAAGTTGGCTTCTTCAGACAGAATCGGCAGCTTAATGGCCAGTGCATGGGCCTTCGTTTCGATGATAGCCTGCCAGATCAATATTTAGCTGACATTGCAAGTCAGAAAGTCTTGGTTGGTGGGGACTGCATTTATGTGTTGATGAAGTCTCCAAACAGATCACTCTAAGCCCCATTTATATTCTGATCATTGGCCTGAAGGCCAAGCAATAGTATCATGTTGATTTAACCCCGCACATTGGTGGGCAAATTGGGTATAGATGCACTCTGTTGGTGCTAGTGTATGCCCAATTACAGTCTTCCGGACTTCAGGATAGTTAACAACTCTATAAGTGTCAGTAACCTGCAGGTGAAATAAATACAGGAATTACAGGGTTAAATTACATTTTCAACCAATGGCAGATTCTTATAATTGAGAGCCTGCCTAGCTTCACAGTGCTCCAGGTCTCTTACATACATACTGTATATATATAGTATTTATATATATAATAAACATGCATAAAATGGTCACACTGAGATTCTAAAACGAGAATTTATTTTATGGAAATATATTTAATTATGCACAAATATCAACATAGTAGTATGGTATGACCAAACGCATTTACAATATAGGTATAGCAACTGTTAACCAGAATGCTCAGGAGCCGGGGCTTTCTTCCCTTTGGTCCCGATAGTGTCAGGTCACAAAGAAGGATTTTTGCTGCTGAGCTCCCCCTTCAGCCTCTTTGTGATTATACAACTTTCCTCTAAAATATAATAAAATAGATGGGTGTAATTAATATTCACGCTTTTGTTCATACAATAAACCAGTCCCACCCCCTTCAGGTATTTTTGCTAATTAGGTAAGGAACAATAATATTACGAACATACCGTTAGGAACAATACACTTTTTGTTATGAGCACTAGTGATGGGCACACTTTTTGGCCCATTCGCTGTGAAATTCCGCTTTTCCTGACTTTTTCATTGTTTCACGTATTTTTAAAAAAGTTAAAGTCAGTATCTTGAATTCAGATGGACCTTCGATGGATTAAGGAACATTCCCTGAGTTCCTAAGAGCTATCTGGAAAAAGATGTGCTATTGTCAGGGTGTCAGGACCTGTGCTGATCTCGAACATGTTTTCTGGACAGTGCTAGGTAGACAGACAGGCAAATAAAAGAAAGAAAGGCAAAGTAGGACTAATGGGCCTAAAGGTGGTCATACACAGGGAGATTAAAGCTGCCAATTTGGGTCCTTCAGACAGATTGTTAGGAACAATACACTTTTTGTTATGAGCACTAGTGATGGGCAAATTTTTTGGCCTGGCAAGGATTCGCTATGAAATTCCGCTTTTCCTGACTTTTTCATTGTTTCACGTATTTTTGAAAAGTTAAAGTTAGTATCTTGAATTTAGATGGACCCTTGATGGATTAAGGAACATTCCCTGAGTTTCGAAGAGCTATCTGGAAAAAGATGTGCTATTGTCAGGGTGTCAGGACCTGTGCTGGTCTGGAACATGTTTTCTGGACAGTGCTAGGTAGACAGACAGGCAAATAAAAGAAAGAAAGGCAAAGTAGGACTAATGGGCCTAAAGGTGGTCATACACAGGGAGATTAAAGCTGCCAATTTGGGTCCTTCAGACAGATTGTTAGGAACAATACACTTTTTATTATGAGCACTAGTGATGGGCACATTTTTTGGCCAGGCAAGGATTCGCTGTGAAATGCCGCTTTTCCTGACTTTTTCATCGTTTCACGTATTTTTAAAAAGTTTTACAAATTTTGGTGGTAATGAAATAGGACGGATTCGCTCATCACTAATAAGCACCTCTATAAATCCATGGCTGCAGTTATGCTTCAGCCCAATAACTACAGAAGGCATTTATCCCTCTGTATGCAGCGTTAATACTTTATGGAAAAGAAATCTAAGCACGCAATGCTCTATTTAATTTCAAAAGTTGTTTCTAAATTTGGAAATGATTTTTTTTTTTAAAGGCCCCATTTCTCTTTCGTGTCTGCAGCAAGACTGCTCGGCTGATGCTAATTTCTACTGACAGCCACATCCGAAACAAAAATTATCTCCGCAATCTGTTGAAAACGAAACCTCTTTTGCTTTCCATCACTCAGGACCCAACTTGAAATAAATCTTTGATGCAATACAATGCGCTATTAGGAAGCAAAATATTTGGATGAGTTAGTTCTTGTTTTTTATAGATATTTAAATGAAATAAGGCGCTGGGTGCAGTTGGAGAGAGGCCGGTGCTTGAAAAGGAACGGCTGCTTCATCCAGTCTCGCTCCCAAGGGATTCGCAGGGGTTTAAAAGCATTCTCTTGTTCTGCGGAGTCTGTTCTGTGCATGTTTGATTGAGTGGAAAGTGTGTGAAGGAAAAATGAGATCACAAATGTATGTTTTGACTGCAGTGAAGTCAATACAGCAATAGGCTGCCTATAACATCAAAACAAAATTAGGAGCTGTCTTCAAGGTTGTGAGCGAGCAGAATCTTTTGCGGGCAGGCAGCCAAGCCATATTAAACTGAGCTTCTCCATAGTATTCTCACTTATTCAGTTAGTCGTATACAGATGTACAGGTATACTTATACAGATATTTCTCTGTGCAACTCAGTATCTTGAATTCAGATGGACCCTTGATGGATTAAGGAACATTCCCTGAGTTCCTAAGAGCTATCTGGAAAAAGATGTGCTATTGTCAGGGTGTCAGGACCTGTGTTGGTCTGGAACATGTTTTCTGGACAGTGCTAGGTAGACAGACAGACTAATAAAAGAAAGAAAGGCAAAGAAGGATTAATGGGCCTAAAGGTGGTCATACACGGGCAGATTAAAGCTGCCAATTTGGGTCCTTCAGACAGATTCAGAAGCTTATCTGTCAGTGTATGGGCACCCTTGACATGCCTACCCGACCGATATCTGGCCTAAAATTGTCCAGATATCAATTTGGCAGATTTGATTTTCCCGTCAGATTGGGGACCACATCAGCTCATTGATGTGGTCCTAGCTCCACCAGGTCCTATTCCCATCATTGTTATTTGATTGTTTGGCCTGATTTACTCTGATATTGTCTACCTTAGGTTGACATATTGGTAGAAAGATCCACCAAATCAGTGGATCTATAGCTTATGGCCACATTAAGGAAGGGCAGTTAGGAACGTATCTCGATAGGATACAAGTAGTGATGGGCGAAATGTTTCACCAGGCATGGATTCGCGGCGAACTTTCTGCATTTCGCCATTGGCGGATTGTTTCGCGAAACGAATGAAAAAATTTGCTGCATGTCCAAATATTGTCGCCGGCGTCAAAAAAGAATAGTCGCGTGCGTCAAAAGAATAGCCGTGGGCGACAAAATAATCGCCGCGGGCGACAATAGAATACCCGCGGGTGACAATTTTTTTTGCCACATGACATTTTCGCCGTTTCACAAATTTTTCGCCGTTTCGCGGATCTTTTGAAAGATTCGCACATTTTTTGGCGAAACGAAACAGATTCGCTCATCACTAGATACAAGCTTTTCTGCTCAGTGCTGCTCCAGTTGTGCTGCAACAACAACTCTTTACCATATGCTCCACAATTCTTCTACCTAGACATGAACTATATAGATACATTTTACGGATACACTGAATACACCATTTTCCCAGATTTGGCAAATACCAAATCTTCCATAAAGGATTTGGCTTACAGTATCCTGAACTAAATCCTAATTTTCACATCCAAATTGGTGAAGTCCTGGAAGGAAAAAAATGTCAGTTTCTGTAGTCACATGGTCTAAAGTCAAGTGATGTTAAGGATTCAGATTAGATTTGGTATAATGAAATCCGAATCCTGCCAAAAACCCTCAGATTCAGCCAAATCCTTAACAGAGAGAGAGAGGCCGATCTATGTAATTACAGCATTATTGATTGCACAAAATTGTAAAAATCTGTTCTTACTCCACATCTATAGATCATGTTCAGGTTTTATTTCAATCTCTAATACAAAAACTCTAATACAAAAACTTTAATACAAACCTCTTTAGCAGCTTTGTCTACTATTCTTCTTTATTTTCATAACAGCAGAGGCACAGAAAAATCAGCCTGAAAATGTAATAATGTAGCATGAATGTATTACAGAAATGTTCGCCACATATATCCTTTTTGATCTGTTTGGACACCCTTTGGTTATTTAACAAGAATTTGTTCGGAGGACTAATTCAACATGAAATAAAGAATCCAATTTCGGCAGGAGATTTGCATTTTTATAGAGATTTGTAATAATAATGTTCAATTTATTTATAAGGCTACCAATTTTCATTCCAATTTCACATCATTAAAGGATCATGTGCAATATCTGTATTGTAGAACTCTGTTCAACTGATAGAGCTACTTTGGCTTAGCAATGTATCAGCGCTGATTCTTCATTTAAACCCCTTATGTAAACACTTCTGCTCCAATCGGAATATAAATGACTTTGCCCTACTGCGCCCTTCTTTCTACACCTATGCAGTCTATTAAAAAATAATATTTTACAAAATAAATAGGGTTTTTGGGTATTAAACCTGGTAAACCAAGTGGTTGAAAATAATTACACCACAGCCCACAAGAATGAAATTCCGCCATTAGGATTTCTGATGATCGCAAATGTCACGAAAATGCTTATGAAAATATTGTATTAGTCACGATTATATCATATTGGCGATCCGAAAGTCATGAAATTTTCATATCCGAACGATCATAAATGGCAGGAAAACCTTTCTGACTTTGATCCTTCTGAGCATGATTTTGGAAGCCTCCCATAGGACTCAATGGCACTCTGCAGCTCCAACCCGACCCAAGGAAAGTCTCCCATAGGGCTCAATGGCACTCTGCAGCTCCAACCCGGCCCAAGGAAAGTCTCCCATAGGGCTCAATGGCACTCTGCAGCTCCAACCCGGCCCAAGGAAAGTCTCCCATAGGGCTCAATGGCACTCTGCAGCTCCAACCCGGCCCAAGGAAAGTCTCCCATAGGGCTCAATGGCACTCTGCAGATCCAACCTGACCCAAGGAAAGTCTCCCATAGGGCTCAATGGCACTCTGCAGCTCCAACCCGGCCCAAGGAAAGTCTCCCATAGGGCTCAATGGCACTCTGCAGTTCCAACCTGGCCCAAGGAAAGTCTCCCATAGGACTCAATGGCACTCTGCAGCTCCAACCTGGCCCAAGGAAATTCACCATACCGAAGCTTGAATGAATCAGAAACTTTCGTACTCGCGACAATACAGTTTTGTTGCGTAATTTTTGACACACAGTATGAAAAAGTTGCGCAAATTAACAACAAAAACAAAAATACGCAAGGTACGAAAACTTAGAAAAAAAATACAATTTTTTTGTATTCGGAGCCGATCGAACTTATAGGCCCCTGAGTGTATTTTATCAATGGGCAAAAGTAACAGTTCACCATTTGATACATGCCTCTGAAAATCCCATAGAAATGAATAGATAGCTGCGGAATTTCACAACGGTGGACTGTGGTGGGCTCAAATGTAACTCTATATTAAATATGCCCCATGGAAAAGACATAACTGTTTTTTTAGGCATGCACACAACACTCCATATTTACAAAAATGCTAATTTTCTCTTTGTTTAACTGTCAAATCTCGTGTTAATAAGTCAAGCATATTTTTGCAGCCACATTGCAAATTAACCAAAATAGTAATTACCAGTGTGATGTGACAAAAATGTTTTGTCATAAATACTTTGTGTAATTACACCCACGTATTTTTTCCCATAAAAATATGCTGGCAAATACAGCATACGCAAAAGGAAAATGCTTTGGAATTATTGATAAATTGGCACATTGTCATTGTTGGACTTGGGTGTTGACTATTAAGTGCTATTCTCATATCTACCAGTAGGTGGGGCATGGGAGCATTTTTAGCAATGCAGGTGTCAGGGAGCGGTTATCACAGGGGTCCTCAAACTTTTTAATTGGGGGGCCAGTTCATGGTCCCTCAGATTGTTGGGAGGCCGCACTATAGTTCTCAAACTATGGGCCACTCTCGCTGCCTGCTCCCTGCTGCGGGGTCAAACAACGGGCCACTCCTGTGTCCTCCCACTCCCAGCTCCCCTGCTACCCGCTCCGTCTTCCCTCTCCCACCTCCCCATCAGGGCTGGTCTTACCAAGTGTGGGGCCCAATTGGAACCAATTTAGCGGGGCCCCCTACATGGAGTTTTGCTATATGGCACAGGATTTCAGGGCTGGGTAGGTGAAAAGTGCCTGTTTTTGCCTGCTGCAAATTTGGCCATGTCCTTGTAGATTTTCCCAGGCAACTGAGAAGCAGAGCACAGCCAATACGCCTCCCTTCTCCTGTTCCCCCTTACTTTTCATCCTGACTAATTCCCTTCTCTCCTCTTTTCTGCCCCACTTTAATGTGTTTGTCATTTATTGCCCAGCTTCAGTGCAGCATTGTTAATTGTTGCTCGCTTCCTTCTCCTAGGTCAGGGGGTCAAACTTGCGTGCCTCTTTCACAGGATAACAGACGTTGTGCAGCACAAGCCAGACCCGGGAGTAGGAAGCGATCAAGGGGATCCGGGCACCCAAAGTAATTTACCCCCACTGGCAGGGGTGAGGACGCAGCGGGGGTTGGGTAAATTACCTTGGGGGACCGGATCCCGTATTTTGAGGATGCCTGGGTTATCGTGATATCTTCCCACTGTTCTGCTAATCAGCTGCTGGGGGGAGAAAGGGGCGGGGTCAGTTTCACTGCAACTGCACTGCATGCAGCAGTAAAGTGTGACTGAAGTCACATGGCTGAGGGCACCTGGGAAACTAAGAATATGTTTAGCCCCACACCAGATTCAAAATGAAACATTAAAAAATCTATTTGCTCTCTTGAAAAACTAATTTCAGTGCAGGATTCTGCTGGATGAGCTCTATTAACTAAAGCATTTTGTAAAAAAATGTTTTCCTGTGACAGAATCTCATTAAAGGAACAGTAACACCAAAAAATGAAAGTGTATAACAGTAACTAAAATATAATGTGCTGCTGCCCTGCACTGGAAAAAGTTGTGTGTTTACTTCAGAAAGTCTACTATAATTTATATAAATAAGCTGCTGTGTAGTATGGAGGCAGCCATTCAAAGGAGAAAAGGCACAGGCACATAGCAGATAACAGATAAAACACCATTGTGTTCTACAGAGCTTATCTGTTATCTGCTATGTAACCTGTGCCTTTTCTCCTTTTTTCCAGCTTGAATGGCTGCCCCCGTGGCTACACAGCAGCTTATTATATAAGTTATAGTAGTGTTACTGTAGCAAACACACCAGTTTTACCAGTGCAGGGCAACAGTACATTATATTTTTATTACTTTAAAGCTCTTTTATTTTTTGGTGTTACTGTTCCTTTAACATTTTGCACGATAGTAAACATACTCCACTATCTTTTAGTGGGAAAAAGGTGTGGCTGTGTGTGCCAGAGGCAATTATCCCTAGTGCATCTCTTACTAATGACTAACACGGAATGGGTCTATCTATGTAAATATAAACCAGCAAGAGAAAACATTCCATGATACTTTTCCTCACTTGATAGTTACAGTGACAGTTTTCCTTTAGAAGACACAGAGCATTTTTAATAGAGACACATCAGTTAGCGTTACGTGTCGATTCTGTAATGATTTAATTAGTGGGTGACAAATACACTTTGCATTTATAATTACAGCTTTGATCTATTTACTCCACTGCTATAAATAATACAATTATTTGACATTCTCATATTATTAGCCTGTAATGGAGAGAGCATTTCTGCTTTCCCTCTATATACGTGTGGGTTTATCCTTTGTATAAATCCATGTTCCCTGCTCCTCCATCTGTTTCCAGCAGGTGCTCACACCAACCACATCCATCTAATGGGATGCAGTGTAGGAAGAGGCAGGAGTTTCAGTACGGAAAAACCAAATATCAGCAGATCAATTACATGACAAGTCCGCCTTCATGGGGAGTGCAAAAAAATATTTAAAGAAGTAAATTTTAGTATGATGACCATATTTTATCAATGTTTATGTAGCATTTTGGTAAGCAGCTTTTCAGTTTGAAATTTCAGCAGTTATCTGGTTGCTAGGGTCCAGATTAGCCTTGGTAGATAAATATGAGAAGCCTGGATAGAAAGGGAAAGAAAACAGAGTAACAATAACAATAAAATCATAGCCTAACAGAACAATAGTTTTTTTTTTTGGTTGCTGGGGTCAGTGACCCCCGTTGGAAACTGGGAAAGTGTCAGGGAAGCAGGTGAATGACTCAAAAACTATGACAAGTAAGTAAAAAGGAATTTCCCATTCTATTACATACTAAATCAACTTGGAGTGAACCGCCACATTGATATCATATTATCTACCATCATTCAAAGGCAAAAATAGAGTAAATAGCTGAATTAAATGACCCCAGTGAAATAATTTTTAAATGTGGGGTTTCAGAACAAGCGATTTATCAATTGAAAGAAAAAGCCTGATAATCCAAATTCAAAATTTGACAACTAAGGGTAAGACATATTAAGCTACTTAGTAGCAGCTACCTGTCACAGCTACAAAATGCCAGAAAACACCCTTCCATAGACAATAGGGATAAGCAAAATTATTCGGCAGGCATGAATTAGCTGTGAATTTCCGCGTTTCGCCATTGGCGGATTTATTCATGAAACGGCCGTAAAAATTTGCCACAGAAAAAAAAATCACCACACAACAAAAAAATGACGCGTGCGTCAGCCCTGTAGCATTAGTTTGTATGACAGACAAACTTCATTTTCTGCTTGATAATTTGGAACGACCCCTAAGCTCAGCTTCTCAACATTGGGGTCGTTGCAAATTATCAAGCAGAAAATGTTCTGGGGGGGGAACAGAAACCAAGATGGGGAGCTCCTGTGACAACTGTAACGACCTATATCATTACTACTATAGAGATGCTGAAACGTTCGGCTAGTGCAGACAGTTTAGTATTTAAAATATGTTGCGATGAGCGTAATTTTTCACCAGGCACAGATTAGTGGCGAATTTGTTCGCACTTTTTTTGATGTGCCACATTTTCTGTGGTTCACAAATTTTTTGCCGTTTCGTGAATTTTTTGGCAAAACAGGACAGGTTCCATTATCCCTAAAAATATGGAATGTCTAGCCATATTCTATAACATTCAGGCTATTTTTTAGATTTTTTTCTATGGGGAGATGGGGAGAAACTTATCTTATTTTTCCACTATAATTATATAGGGCTCACTCTTTATCTTGAATTTGCACAAATAAAAATGGAAAAAAAAGTAGTCGCTAAACACTTTCCAGATTCCCAAAAGCTATATTACATTTACGTGAAGGAACATTTATTCACGCAGAGGCATAAATGTTCGCATTTCTAATATTTTTCTGTTATTACATTCCCCTGTAATCCCCTGTACATTTCCCTATACCGTATTCTCTATCCCTTTTCATGTAGCATTATAATTAGTGATGAGCGAATCTGTCCCGTTTCGCAAAAAAATTTGCGAAACGAACTGAAAATTTGCGAAACGGTGAAAAATCTGCGAAATGCGTTTGTTGCGTGACTTTGTTGTCGCCACTCGTCATTTTTTTTGTCACCTGCGTCATTTTTTTTGTCCCCCACATCTTTATTTCGTTTATTATTTTTTATTTGTTGTGACTGCTCTGTTTTGACATGGCATCGCCCATTTTGCCATGACCATGCCTATTTTGACGCAGCTGCGCCCAATTTGACGCAAACTTTTTTTTACACGCAACAAATTTTTCTACAGCAAATTTTTGCAGAGCTTTTGCAAGAATTTGCCAACGTAGAAATGCAGAAATTCACTGTGAATCCATGGCTGGCGAAAAAAATTCGCTCATCACTAATTATAATCCATTCTTTGGTGGCTGATCCTTCATCCAGGGTGATAAAATGGCTCTGCTGAGTAGCACCTTCACACTTGATCCATATACACAGCAAGAAACAACTGAGGGCATTTACATACATTGCCAACAGCCTTGATCCCTTCTCACATTGGAGCCATGAAATAACCAGGCGTACCGGAGCGATTTGGAGACAGTAGGGCAAGATGCACTGTGTATCTCTCTTACCCCTCTTGAACTGCCCATTCACAGCTTAGGGGCAGGTTTATCAAAATTCGGGTTCAGAAAAAGAAAAAAACCTGGACGTGGAAAAAATAACTGTGACAAAACTTGTGCGACTTTTGTTCTGGAATGGTAGCTTATTTAAGAAAGAAATGCAAAGTTGCATGCTGGCGAGAATTTTTACATTTTAAATATAATTGTTCGAGACAATTCTCATTGACTTCTATTGAACCTCCCCAGCTTTCACTTGCTGGGTTTTTTCTGGTGACTTTTCGAGGATTTTTTTCTTTAATAAATACAGACTATTCGTGGTTCTACAGAATATTTACAAGTATATTCACGTTTTGACTGCATTTTTATCTTAAATTGTTAAAAAAAACCACAAACTCGAATTTTTATAAATCAGCCCCATAGTGTCATAGAACACTTATAGGAGATATGACAGGGAAGTACTATTTAAATTACCTTTCTGGTTAAGAACCAGTGGTGCCTAAGAGGGTTATGTAATAAAAGGTACAACATTTGCCCAGGAGCAGTAACCCATAGCAACCAATCAGCAGGAAGCATTTACTGGTCACCTGTTTAAAAGCAAACATTTTATTGGTTGCTATGGGTTACTACTCCTGGGCAAACAGTGTCTTTTATTACATATGGGGGTAATTCTTTCTACATATGGTATAGATGGTGGTGAATTTTGGGGACCTTTTCGTAATTTTTAACATTTTTTTTTTAACAGTTTTTTGTTTTTTTGTGCATAAAATATGAGTTGCTGGATGTACCATTTATCCCAACCCAGTCCCCAGATAAACAATATATGCATGATATTAACATTTCATTGTAATTTCCATCTTAACAATTTGCTCCCTGGGGGAAGTCAATGTATCTGTATAAAAATTAAAAAAAAAAATGTCACTTTCACTTCTATTCAAACTACAGTGTAAAATTAAAAAATGCTGTTATTATTATGGATTAAATAACTGCTAACGGTGGCTTCAAGGCTTCAACTACAAATCTAAAAACGCAGAGTATTAGCATAAAATGCCTGCGCGGAATATACAAACGTTTTACTTAATGGTTTAAAAATGCACATTACGCGCGCGGTCTCTCCTTTCCATTAGACCATGTGCGGCGTGTTTTCTTTACTTTGCGCCCGAGGATAAATGGGAAGTCATTTAAAGAATTAGCCGGGAATTTATTTGATTATATTTAGATTGGAACATGTTGAAATTACCAGCAGCCAAGTGATTTTTGTAAATGTAATCTATAAAGTGTCAAGGCGCGAGGGCTCCAAAGGGGATGCAATCGTGTTTATCCTAATGCGGATTCTGATTAGACAAACGTATAATAGCACATTAGCCAGACTGTATTATAATAGGCGGGTTATTCCAAGGCTTAAATGTGGTTGAAACTATTTTTAATTTCTATTTCCTTGAAAGGGGCAATTGTAATAAAAAGTGTGTTGGGGATATTATCTGCTATATGGTGTGTGTGTGTGTGGGGGGGAGTTATCCCCATAGCCAGGAACATGCTAAAAGCTACACGCTACCCAAGTTGAGGTAAACAAAGAAATAATCATTTCAAAATACATCATAAGCATTTATTGGTGTAAGAGTTGTCCTTTATATAGCATGAACAAAAGTATTTATTAAATTAATGTGTATGTATATATACAGGTATGGGACCCGTTATCCATAATGCTTGGGACCTGGGGCATTCCGGATAAGGAGTCTTTCCGTAATTTGGATCTTTGGACCTTCAGTCTAATGAAAAAATTATTTAAACAGTAATTAAATCCAATAGGAGTGTTTTGGCTCCAATAAGGGGTAATTATATCTTAGTTGGGATCAAGTACAGGTACTGTTTTATTATTACAGAGAAAAGGGAATCATTTAACCATTAAATAAACCCAATAAGACTGTTCTGCCCCCAATAAGGGGTAATTATATCTTAGTTGGGATCAAGTACAGGTACTGTTTTATTATTACAGAGAAAAGGGAATCATTTAACCATTAAATAAACCCAATAAGACTGTTCTGCCCCAATAAGGGGTAATTATATCTTAGTTGGGATCAAGTACAGGTACTGTTTATTATTACAGAGAAAAGGGAATCGTTTAATTTAACCAATAAATAAACCCAATAGGGCTGTTCTGCCCCCAATAAGGGGTAATTATATCTTAGTTGGGATCAAGTACAGGTACTGTTTTATTATTACAGAGTAAAAGGGAATCATTTAACCATTAAATAAACCCAATAGGGCTGTTCTGCCCCCAATAAGGGGTAATTATATCTTAGTTGGGATCAAGTACAGGTACTGTTTTATTATTACAGAGAAAAAGGAAATCATTTTTAAAAATGTGAATTATTTGCTTATAATGGAGTCTATGGGAGATGGCCTTTCCGTAATTCGGAACTTTCTGGATAATGGGTTTCCGGATAAGGGGTCTGATACCTGTATACATATACTGGAGAGTAGGATGCCTGGGTGCAGTCCAATATGAAGGCAACAAGCCCACCAGGAAAGAAATGTCCGCACTTGCAGGTCTTATGTAGAAACACTTAAAGAGGGCTATATTTATCATGCTGTGTAAAAAGTGGAGTGAAGCATTACCAGTGATGTTGCCCAGGGCAACCAATCAGCAATTAGATTTCAACAGTTAGAAAACCAAAGCAAAGCATCTGATTGGCTGCATTACCGGTAATGTTTTACTCCACTTTTTACACAGCATGATGAATATACCCCATAGGTTGTCTTTTATCACACTGCACTTTTTAGGTTTCTCTAGTAAAGAGCTTATTATGTCGCTTAATGTAGTGTTTGAGGATGAGGCGATTACTGACACAGTTTAATGGTTATTTTTCAGCTAATCCTCATGTGCCTCTTTGTAATTGTCCCCCATTTTTCTAATGACACTTTTAGCACTTTATGCAGTGTTTTTGTAGTGTGTTCATGATGCAAATGCTATATGCCAATATTCCTTGTCTTGGGTTGGTGATGTCATATGACATCACAACTAGTACCTTTCCCTCCAAAACATGGTTATTAGACACAGGTTGTTTTGTGTGTGCCTCAACATGGAACCCACGCTAATAGCTCCCTCCTGGTCAGAGGGGCTTTTCTTGAAAAAATACTAGTGCTTCCCCCAACACAAGTGTAGGCACTGGCACTGTTGGATTTATACATGATAGATTTGCTTTAGTCAATGTAGAGTTCCCTTTAGTGCTCATTTACCCAGTACTAAACATCTAAACATCGCAACAGATTAAAAAATCTGGCAAAAGTTGCAAAGTGCAATGCTCTGGAGGGTGCAAGGCAGTCCTGTATTTTCTGGAGAGTGCTGAAAATAATAGAGAGAGCGCTGGAGAGAGGGACTGGGGAGCTAGTAATATACTAATGACCCCCGGGCGCGTAAGGGGTTAACTCACCCGGTCCCACTTCCCGCACAGAGCAGCGTATTAGAGAAGGGTCCCCTCCTGCTTCCTGCCCCGCCTCTTCCGCTGTGTTCTCCTGCTCCCACTCTAACACGGACCGGAGCTGCATCTCCCTCCCACCCTGTTTTCTGAACTCATATGTTTCTTTATACTTGTTGTGAAAATTGTCACAGCATATGGCGGGTGATAGTTCTTGGCCATTTAATTTCTGGTGTTAATTGTTGTCTGTTACATGCCCGCTGCATTCGCAGTGGGTTATATAAAACATTATATACGTTATATAAAACAGCTATAAGTTCATTAAGATGTTTTGGTACATGTGGAAAACAGATGGCAAGGACTAAGGAGGAAGTGTTTTTTCTAATAAAGCTGTGGCCGACCTGCACTCCACTTATGTGTCTGGGTTTTTCTTGCTAGGTTCAGTTACCTATAGTGTCAGGAAGGGAGGGAATAAATCTCCACAGTCTTGCCCGCTCTGTGGACAAGAACCCACAGAGCGGGTTAGTCACCCGAGATAGATCGCTGCTATCGCGGGCGAGTAACCGATCCGAAAAGGCTTACCACTGGCAACATTAGAAGTCACCGGTGGAAAGCCCTTTGCAACGCTTCATTTTCCGAAGTCACGCAAAGTTTCCACCTGCAGGCAACTTCGCCTTTCCACCAGCGACTTCTATTGTTGCTAATGGAAAGCCTTTCAAAACGGTAACTCGCCCGCGATAGAAGCAATCTATCACGGGCGACTAACTTGCTTTGTGGGTTCTTACCGATCTCCTTATCCACCATGTACCTACTATCACTCCCTACCTAAATGAGGTGCAAGTTGGGGGGTTAGAAAGGGGCAGCTCTGTGCTTCGCCAGCCTAAACTCATGACTGCACTGCTGACTGCTCCATTCTGTTGTGCAATGATGGGCCTCTAGGCATCACAGCAGGGCAGGGTGCAAAGAAGAAAAAACATGGCAGCTTGCACCAGGCCATTTGCAAATGACCCTCTCTCAGATCTGATGCAGAGTGTGCTCCTAGCAAACCAGGTGTATATATATATATATATATACTATATATATATATATATATATAGCTGAGCACTGCAGGGTGTAGAATGGGACAGCTATAAGCTTTTAGTGTCCATGGCACCATGGTGCACCCATTGGGGCCCATTCATCAATGTACGAATCCGAATCCTGAAATACAATCATTTCTGATGATCTAAAATGTCACGAAAATTCTTTCTGTTTCAATACAAAAATTTCAGAACTTTCGGATTGTAAGTAAGAAATTTTTGTATTGAAGCGATCATAAACGTATTGGCGATCCAAAAGTCACAAAATTTTTGTATCCCAACGATCGTAAACGGTGCAAAACTTTCTGACTTTGAAACTTCAACCCATGAAGCTTTCAATAGGACTCAATGGCACTCTGCAGCTCCAACCCGGCCCGAGGAAAGCCTCCCATAGGGCTCAATGGCACTCTGCAGCTCCAACCTGGCCCAAGGAAAGCCTCCCATAGGGCTCAATGGCACTCTGCAGCTCCAACCCGGCCCAAGGAAAGTCTCCCATAGGGCTCAATGGCACTCTGCAGCTCCAACCTGGCCCAAGGAGAGTCTCCCATAGGGCTCAATGGAACTCTGCAGCTCCAACCTGGCCCAAGGAAAGCCTCCCATAGGACTCAATGGCACTCTGCAGCTCCAACCCGGCCCAAGGAAAGTCTCCCATAGGGCTCAATGGCACTCTGCAGCTCCAACCCGGCCCAAGGAAAGCCTCCCATAGGGCTCAATGGCACTCTGCAGCTCCAACCTGGCCCAAGGAAAGTCTCCCATAGGGCTCAATGGCACTCTGCAGCTCCAACCTGGCCCAAGGAAAGTCTCCCATAGGGCTCAATGGCACTCTGCAGCTCCAACCTGGCCCAAGGAAAGTCTCCCATAGGGCTCAATGGCACTCTGCAGCTCCAACCCGGCCCAAGGAAAGTCTCCCATAGGGCTCAATGGCACTCTGCAGCTCCAACCCGGCCCAAGGAAAGTCTCCCATAGGGCTCAATGGCACTCTGCAGCTCCAACCCGGCCCAAGGAAAGTCTCCCATAGGGCTCAATGACACTCTGCAGCTCCAACCCGGCCCAAGGAAAGTCTCCCATAGGGCTCAATGGCACCCTGCAGCTCCAACCCGGCCCAAGGAAAGTCTCCCATAGGGCTCAATGGCACTCTGCAGCTCCAACCCGGCCCAAGGAAAGTCTCCCATAGGGCTCAATGGCACTCTGCAGCTCCAACCTGGCCAAAAGAAAGTCATGACACCGAAGCTTGAATGAATTCCGAAACTTTCGTACTTGTTGCAACAAATACGATTTTGTTGCACAAATTTTGTCGAAAAATGGCAGAAAATACGCACAGTTCTAAAGGTTAGAAAAAATGAGATTTTTTTTCTAATCATAACCAATCGTACATTGATAAATGGGCCCCTTTGTGTAGCCTTTAGGAACATTTCCATTATGTAAAAAACAATAATCTCACGTTCATTTATAAAACCATAAACTTATATGAACTTAAAATGAACTTGTATGTTTGGGAAGCACTGCAAGTCAGATAATAGTTTTAATTTAAAGAGTTAGTTTTATCTGAAAATATGTTTCCAGCGAATCCACGTGAGTTCTATAAATGCCTGATGGGTTTGGCACTTGCCTCGCTAATGAGCACGCATCACAAGCTGACATTTGCTATGTGCTCGCAATCCATCAGATTCTGATACGCCGATCCAGCCATATGTGTGAATGCAGTAAGTATTTATATACCATATATGTTTCTGGCTTATGTTGTTTCTTTAACAGCTTTGAATTTCATATGTTTATTTTGTATATAAGAATTTTAAAGTAATTTAACCTCTCCGTTCTTGCTATTCTGCCTGTAAACTTCTAATTAAGGAGGGGTTAGTCCTGCGTTACTGTTGTAAATAGCAACTGAAACAGTATATCACTTGAGGAAACAAAAGTAATTAAGGGACAGTGTTTAATTAATGAGCTTGGGCACTTTCCAGTTACCTCTCAGAATGGTGCACTAGGCGCTAGGGCCTGGGGCTATTTGCACAATGACCCCCAAAGTGGGCAAAGTACAAATAAATGGGCAAAAAGTTTTTTTGCCCTTTGCACATGTGTGGGGCATTGTAAATAACCCCTTATGAGTATGTCAAAAACTACCGTAACCAGTAAATTGTAAGCCCTTATAGACAGGACCCTTATTACCTATCATATTGTAGGTATTGTCAGTATTGATGCCAAGGTGGTCACCTCTGTGCCAGTTGGTACTGGCACCAAAGTGAGAGAGTATTAGTTTGTCAGTAATAGGGATGCATCGAATCCAGGATTCGGTTCGGTATTCGGCCAGGATTCCGCCTTTTTTGGCAGGGTTCGGTTTCGGCCAAATTCACGGTTCTGGGCTAACCAAATCGGAATCCTAATAAGCATGAATTAGCATATGCTAATTAGCATTCAGAAAGGGTTAAATGTTAGGGGGAAAAAATTTCATTGTATGCTATGTGGGCGCCGATTTTTAACCCTTTCTGGTCCTAGTTACATTTGCTAATTAGGATTCGGATTCGGTATTGTCAAATCTCTCGGGATGGATTCGGGGGTTTGGCCGCACCTAAAAAAGTGGGTTCAGTGTATCCCTAGTCAGTATGCAAGTATATACAGTTATAGCCAGGCCAAGGTGTATTGGCATCCAAGGGGCTCACCTGCTAACCCCCTTCCACAATCCCCGTCAACTACCAAACCACCCTCCCCACTTAGAGCTTGGTTCATGTGGCCCTTAATACCCTCTGCACATCACTGAGAAATAGTTACATGAGAATAACATACATGTACAGGTATGGGACTTTTTATCCAGAATGCTCAGGTCCTGGGGTTTTCCAGATAAGGGGTCTTGTCGTAATTTGTAGTGATGATCGAATCTGTCCTGTTTCGGTTCACTGAAAAATTTGTGAAACTGTAAAAAGATTCCCAAATGGCAAAAAATGCCCAAAACACAAAAAATGGCACACATGGAAAAAAAAGTCATAATTTTTTCCGTTAATGGCAAAACACGGAAATTTGCAGTGGATCCATGTCTGCCAAATTAGCTCATCTAGTAATTTATATCTCCCTACCATAAGTCTACTAAAAATAATTTAAACATTAAATAAACCCAATAGAATTGTTTTGCCTCTAATAAGGGGTAATTATATCTTAGTTGGGATCAAGTACAGGTACTGTTTTATTATTACAGAGAAAAGGGAATCATTTAACCATTAAATAAACCCAATAGGGCTGTTCTGCCCCCAATAAGGGGTAATTATATCTTAGTTGGGATCAAGTACAGGTACTGTTTTATTATTACAGAGAAAAGGAAATCATTTAACCATTAAATAAACCCAATAGGGCTGTTCTGCCCCCAATAAGGGGTCATTATATCTTAGTTGGGATCAAGTACAGGTACTGTTTTATTATTACAGAGAAAAGGGAATCATTTAACCATTAAATAAACCCAATAGGGCTGTTCTGCCCCCAATAAGGATTTATTATATCTTAGTTGGGATCAAGTACAGGTACTGTTTTATTATTACAGAGAAAAAGGAAATCATTTAACCATTAAATAAACCCAATAGGGCTGTTCTGCCCCCAATAAGGGGTAATTATATCTTAGTTGGGATCAAGTACAGGTACTGTTTTATTATTACAGAGAAAAAGGAAATCATTTAACCATTAAATAAACCCAATAGGGCTGTTCTGCCCCCAATAAGGGGTAATTATATCTTAGTTGGGATCAAGTACAGGTACTGTTTTATTATTACAGAGAAAAGGGAATCATTTAACCATTAAATAAACCCAATAGGGCTGTTCTGCCCCCAATAAGGATTTATTATATCTTAGTTGGGATCAAGTACAGGTACTGTTTTATTATTACAGAGAAAAAGGAAATCATTTAACCATTAAATAAACCCAATAGGGCTGTTCTGCCCCCAATAAGGGGTAATTATATCTTAGTTGGGATCAAATACAAAGCACTGTTTTATTATTACAGAGAAAAAAGAAATAATTTTCAAAAATGTGAATTATTTGATTAAAATGAAGTCTATGGGAGATGGCTTTTCTGTAACTCTGGATTCTTTCTGGATATCAGGTTTCTGGATAACAGATCCCATACCCAGGGCCGGAACTAGGGGTAGGCAGAGTAGGCGCCTGCCTAGGGCGCAATCACTTGGGGGCGCATTTTAACAGTATTTATTACCACCTTGGCCATTATTAACCCGCCGCCCAAACCCCCCTCTGGCATAATTACCTTTTCTTTAAGGTCCCTCCCAGCCAGGAACCGAGCGCCCTTCCTTTATCCTTCCCTCCCTTCCCTATACTGGCGCGGCGCTTATCTCCGTGCGCCTGTATGACATGCATGCGTATTGGGCATGCCCCCCCTACGCATGCGTGTCATTGAAACACAAGGCGGCAGAAGGCGCTTGGGTGCGGCGGCCGTCAGTTGTGCTGTGAGCAGGACTGCTGGCCTTGGCTGACTGGGACTGGGATTTCGAGGCATTGCTGCTGCTGGCACAGGTACAGATGCTGGGGCCTTGCTGGGGGCGCAATATAAGGGGGGCTTGGCTGCTGGCACAGTACGGATGGGGGGCTTGGCTGCTGGCACAGTACAGATGCTGGGGCATGGGGCGGCAATATGAGGGGGCCTTTGCTGCTGGCACAGTACAGATGGGGGGGGAATACGAGGGGGGCTTGGCTGCTGGCACAGTACAGATGGGGGCAATATGAGGGACAGTACCACCCTTGGCTGCTGGCACAGTACAGACACAGTACAGATGGGGCAATATGAGACAGTACAGATGGGGCACTTGGCTGCTGGCACAGTACAGATGGGGGCAATGAACAGTATGCCACTTGGCTGCTTACAGATGGGGGCAATATGAACAACAGTATACTTGGCTGCTGGCACAGTACAGATGGGGCAATATGAACATAAATATGAAATATGAACAGTACAGCAACACAGTACAGATGAACTTGGCTGCTGTGCAATATGCTACTGATGGGATTAATTATACCAACTGTCAGTGAAGCCTAAAATGTAGACAATTTGCAGTTGGTCTTGAAGCAGCTCTCCAAACAGCAGCTTCAATAGTGTTTTGCGTGATAGACTTAAATATGTTAAAGTAACATTTAGACTAGGGGCACATTTAGAATCTGAATCACGAATTTTCTGAAGATTATCATGAAAATGCTTACGAAAAAATCGTATTAGTCACGAAAATATCGTATTGGCGATCCGAAAGTCACTAAATTTTCATACCGAACAATTGTAAACAGCGGTAAAACCTTTCCGATTTTTTCGTGCAAACGTCCGAAAAAGTCGTGTGGCGTACGAAAAAGTCGTCCGGACGCCCGAAAAAATCGACGAAAATACGCTCGAGCATTCGTGCCTTTGTAAATGTGCCCCTTAGTGTTCTGCTGTCTTCTGACCCCTTTATATGTGTGTTATGTTATGTGTATACTATGAGAATATATATATATATACTCATAGTATCATAGTATATTGTTTGAATGGGTATACTGCTATCCATATTTATAATGTACATAGTAGCTGAGGTTGAAAAAAGCCAAAACAGTACTTATGTTAAAGTTAGTTGCTTCATTGAATAATACCAAACTACCGTGTGATTGAGAGGAAGCAAAACATCTGAATCTGCCTCCAGTTTGCATGAGATGGGGAGGGCTGGGGTAATTTTTACTGACCCCAAAAAGGCAATAGCTTTAGTCCCTGGGCTGAAAGTGTTAATATTAATAACATTGTTTTATTAGTGAGGATCGAATTTCACTGCTTTACAGCTTCACTGTAACAACCCTTTTTTGTGTCTGCTTACTTAGTGCCTACTGGTCAATAAAGCAACAGGGAGTTTATTATATGGCCCCCTTATATTAACCAATCCCAACTGGGCCAGCCTTTCCCCATAACTGAGCCCATTCCCTTTATCAGCTTAGTCGCTCTTCCCTGTACTTTCTCTATTTCATTACTGCCCCCCCTTATATATTTATATATAGTGACCCCCCCTTAACTGCCCCTTCCCCAGTGTAACCAATCCCAACTGGGCCAGCCTTTCCCCATAACTGAGCCCATTCCCTTTATCAGCTTAGTCACTCTTCTCTGTACTTCCTCTATTCCATTACTGCCCCCCCTTATATATTTATATATAGTGACCCCCCCCCCCCCCTTAACTGTATGTCAACCATCAACCATTGTATTACAGTATAACAATTCATTGCTTTATTCAGTTCTAGCAAGTCATGAATGGTCCTAGGATACAGCAGAAACAGATTTGCTGGATTCTCTACTTTCCTATTTTAATATGTTTTTGCTTATTTTACATCATTTTAGTTCCTATAAAATGTTCGATTGCTGTCATTTTCAGTGTTTTTCTCTTTCAGCCCCATCCTTTTTAGCATAATGCCTATCGTGTTACCCTGCAAACAACAATAATAAATAGATACAAAGGCAAGAAAATGATGGCAAAATATGTTATGTGCCTCACGTTATAAAATGAGAATATTCCCTTATTTATGGGCAGCGTGCTACATAGCATGTAATTAAACTGTCCTCTGCTGGTGGGAGCTGGCGGATTATTCCATTCAGAGCAACTGTGTTCAGATGAGAAGTAACCTAGAGCCGGACCAGCGTTATCAAACAGAATATACTTGTTAGACGTTTCATTTCAGTAAGAGTAATTGTGCCGTATTATTTGTTTCCAGCTAGGAGTGATTACTGGGGCAATTTCAGCAGCACTTTCTGCCTGTTGTAAGCGGATGCAAAATCCCTGTCCCTACATTAATCCTATCCACAGTGCAAACAGAATAAAAAAGCATGTTGGTTTATAAAAAATCTGTTTTTTGAGCAGGTCAGGAAAATGTTAAAAACAATATTTTTTTTTGGACCATGGAAAGCAGAATTTATTTTAACTTAAGGGAAAGAGTAGAGGCAGGGGCAATGTGGAACCCTGTGGGCGCCGCTGCTGTAATATTTGCCCATTGCCACATTGACACAAATATCATGTTTTCTATAGGCAGACACATTATGCAATCCAAGGAATACAGAACCTCATCAGCCAATATTTCTAGGTCTAGGTACTGGCCATTAGGTACATTATGCAATGGAATAATGATAGAAGTAGTGCTATTCCAGCAAGTTACTTAGTGAGAACAGAAGGTGCTGGTATCCAAATCTGAGCAGGTAATAGGAATCCCAGCACATTATGGGAAATGAAATATCATCCCCAGGACATAGAAATGGCAACTCCTGAACATTATGCAGGAAGAAATAGGGAAATGTGCATCATAAACATTGTGTATGAATAGGTCTTGCAGCCCTGGAACATTGTGCGGATAATGATAGTGGGAACTGTCACCTTAAGCAATGAATGCAGTAAGAAGCAATGGGCACAAGGACCTTGGACATATCATATACAATAGAAGGGCACATCACATACAATAGGAAGCTTGGCTAGGACTAGCAGAAAAGGCCTACGGCAAAGGGCTTCGCCAGAAAATTCCTGTTCGGAGAAGGGCAGAGGAACGTCAGACTGTCAAGCAGACAATTGGGGTGTGAGCTCTCAGCGGGGGAAAAGGATGTGAGTGACCTGTCTGTGCTTGGGGAATTGTATTGCATCGTTGTGAAAGCCTGTATCGGATGCAGATGTACAGTATGCACTGCCCGTTCAATGTGAGTGATCATCAGGAAACCTGAATAAATGTTCCGTTAGCAGCATCCATGTGTGTGGCCATTTGTGCTACACGCAGAAGGTAAACAGGCTAGTAGCCTTTCTGCCAAGGCGAGGAAAAGTCTAGGGATATTACAGCACAAAATCCAGTGCCCAGGCAATTGCACAGCCAAGGGTCAACTGCAGGATCAGAAGCAATAGAACAAGAATGACCAACAGGAATATAGACCTATAAACTGGCAAGGTCCCATTGGTGTCAGTGAACTTTATGGGTGGAATATCACCTCTGGCATACTAACTACTGACTATACTCCTACCATTCCCTGGGCATTCCTTGGTGTCTAGTGGGCAATGCACCATGCTTGTCAGCCACACCACTCATTGCCAAGCACCAGGCAGAGGGGTGTCACTATATCGGGGCCAAGCACCAGGCAGAGGGGTACCACTATATCGGGGCTGCGAAGTGGGTTTAGGAACCATTTTATATTATTGGAAACTTATAACACTAGATATGATGAATAGTAACTATGTTTTTAAACAGCTTTTTTCCAACTTTTGTAAGTAACCTTTACCCTAATGGATAATAAATGAATGCCAATGCTTGTGCCCACCTTTAGAGTGCCAACTGTTTACCACGGTTGTCAAAATAACACATAAATAATAGGGGATTAATGTAGTAAAAGTTGCAGCAGGTCTAGTAACCCATAGCAACCAATCTGCCACAGCAGTTACTGGCCACCTGTTTCTAACTGGTTGATAAGGGACTCAAGGCAAGAGTAAACTGCAATATGACAGGGAAATATACTGTATAGTGATGAGCAAATTTTTTCGCAAGGCATAGATTTGCAGCGAATTTCCATTTGCAAACTGGCAAATTGTTTAGCGAAACTTATGAGAAAATGTGCAGCAGAAAAATTCATTGTGCATTGGAAAAAGTTGCAGTCACGTCAAAATAGGTGTGGCCACGTTAAAATGGGCACGGGCGTCAAAAAAATCATGCGACAAACACTATTCATGGATTTTTTGCCGTTTCGCAAATTTTTTGGTGAAGCTAACAGGACAAATTTGCTCATCACTAATACTGTATATGCCCATATAGGAAGATTACACGGAGGAAGAAGTTTTCTAGAACAGATATAGGGAGTTTTCTGGCTGTAACGATGCTAAATGAACAAATAATCCACCGAGCAAAATAAACACCGCACATGGATAAGTACATGTTTTTCTTTCTTAAAATGCACTTATAATTCCCCTGAATCCATCAATCTAATGAAAGCAATGCACTCTGTTTCTCGCTAGATTGCCTTATAGCTACAATGTATTTATATTAATGAAAATATAATATTCCTCCTGCCTCTCGGAATGTAAATGTAGCCATTAGTGCTCTCACGCATTCCCATTTTTGTTGATTATCACTAAGAGAGCCAAACGTCCTCAATATGCGGCAATCCATTGTTTTTCAAGTTGCATTGTTTTAGTCTTTGGTATTATCTCAAATGAGTTGTTGGGCATTTTTCCTCCACATCTGTCATTTAATGTACTTGAGGAGAAAAAGTTTGGAACAGAGAGCTATCTGATTCTGTTACTTTCGAGAGGCCTGAAATGCAAACAACAAATTCCAATAACATGCCACAGAGACTCGGGAAATTATTTATGTAGCACATGAGATTGTTCGATGACTTTCAGAGCAGGTGGGTAGTCTGGAGCCGAGCCAAACTAATCACAAGGAGGTGCAAGGTCATTTTCATCTCTGCACTACCATAAGCATAAGGAATGGAACAATTTCATTGCTATTGCTTAAAGAAATGACCCTATTTTTAGTAACGGTGGTGCACGTTTTATTAATGGGAAATGACCTCCAGAAATGAAATCTCTTCACGCTATTAGGATGTTGCGACAGAGGTCTAGAAGTGCAGAACTAGCTGTATTTTCTAAAGAAATCCCTAAAATAACGTCTTTACAGTTGCAGAAGAAAGTTCCTCCTGGAAATGCAAGTTTAACAAATGAATAAAAAGTAGTGAAATTATAAACTCTGAAGCCTCTTTTCATTCCCCTGTCTGGTTGGCGCCATGCTTGAATAAGCACGTATGGTACCAGATTCCATTTATTTACCTGAATCTGTTCCATTAAAGCACAAAAGAAGAGGAACATGCTGTTGAGGAGGAGATAGAAAGCTTTGGTAGGGACCTTAACCATAAACCCTAATTTGTATAGTCCAGACATTTAAGGATTGTAAGAGTGTAAGGCATCATGAGCAGATGTAGGATTCTGAGAGATTTTCACATTTAGTAAGATGAAGGAAGGTTAATTTTATTTTATAGTAAATAATAATATGTAGTTCCTACTTCAGATAGTAAATCCATAAAATTTGGCCTTTGTTAAGTCTTTCCCAACAGGAAACATTATATAAAGGGGGCAGAGAAAGAGCTTCTTTGTACCATTCAATAGTTACTTCCATGGTGCTACCAAATGTCAACACAGCAGAAGTAAAACACTAAGTACAACAACAATTTGAAATGGAATGCTGGACCCTTGTAGTGGTTCAAATAGGCTCAAAGTTTTGAATTTTTTGGATTAAATACACATTTTCACCCTAGGGGTTAGGTTACTGTGTTGGGCAGCCCAGGCCCAAAGAGTTCAGTGGGAATAGTGACCCTGCCGTGAAGCCACAATTTGAGAAATAGTGTGTAGTAGTCAGTCCTATTAGTGTGGAGAACATGGAGTACTGTATTGAGTACAGTATGGTGGTCAATTGGAAGTGAGGCTGTACTCAAGTCAGGCTGGACCTGCTGAGACAATGCTGAAAGAAATAAGAAAGAAGTGTGGCATTAGTATATTAAAGTGAGGACAAGCTTTTAACGGTAACCTATAGATGTGAAATAGCATGGCAACAAAGAACGTGTTTTGATTTATCACAAAGTGTTTACATTTTATTCTTATTCTTTGCAACATACAGTCCTAAATCATCATATCTGTGTGCTGTCCTGTTTTTGTTCCAAGAACCTCTAGGAATGCATAAAAGTAATCATTCAATATTTCATATGAAGGGGTCTTCAGGCTTAGCCCCTTTTAATATTTAAGACAACGCATAACTGCACTGCAAAATGGTCTCTGGAGTACCTAGTATAGCATATACGTGTGGCCATACACAGTAAGATTTGGTCCTTTGGCGAGGTCAAAAAAGAGCAAATCTATCCCCCGATATGCCTACCTTGCAATGAAGGGGATAGCACCGAATCAATGAGCCAATGCAGTCACTGATCCAACAAAAAAACTCAAGTCTGTCTGATTGACAACTGCCCAATTTTTAGCCAGATATGGGTCAGGGGGGCCTGTCAGAGGGCCCCATACACTGGCAGATAAGCTGCTGAGTTGGTCTTAAGGACCCATGCCTGTGTATGGCCACCTTCACCCATAATCTTAACTAGTACAGCAAATAAGCATTACCCTAAGGGGCACATTTACTAACCCACGAACAGGCCGAATGCGTCCGATTGCGTTTTTTTCGTAATGATCGGTAATTTTGCGATTTTTTCGGCGTCTTTACGATTTTTGCGTAAAAACGCGAGTTTTTCGGCGTCTTTACGATTTTTGCGTAAAAACGCGAGTTTTTCGGCGTCTTTACGAAAGTTGCACAAAGTCGCGATTTTTTCGTAGCGTTAAAACTTGCGCGAAACGGCGCGCCATTTAAGTTTTAACGCTACGAAAAAGGCGCGACTTTGCGCGCAAGTGTTAACGCTACGAAAAAATCGCGACTTTGCGCAACTTTCGTAAAGACGTCGAAAAACTCGCGTTTTTACGCAAAAATCGTAAAGACGCCGAAAAAATACGAAAAAGTCGCAAAATGTTCGTTTCCAATCGGAATTTTTCCAATTCGAATTCGAAATCGTGTCTTAGTAAATCAGCCCCTAAATCTTACCTTAGTTTTCAACCAGGACTTTCTAAATTGTATGAAATAGGCACTGACCCCTGCTGTGCCTCAAACTGTGCCCCCCATCTGCTACCCAACAATGCCGTATTGTATACCTATGATTTATGCTGCATAATTCTCATCAGCCGATTGCTATGAAGAGAAATAGTAGCTATCTATTCAGCCGAATGAAAAAGTTTTGAAAAAAAATCCCAGGTAATTGGATACAAACTAATAGAAGGAATGACATGTTTATGAGTTGGTGTAAATGCGCTAACAGAGACAAGAATAAAGTGAGGCTGTACCGGTAAAATTAAATATTCTACAAGGTTGTTATTTTCCTCCCTTCATTAAACGAAAGCCACATAGCAGATAGGGGAACAACAGAAAATTGTTCATGAAAAATGCACAAGGGTAAAAATGTTTTGCACATAAAACAAACCGAGCAAGTTCCAGTCTAACAATACAAGTAAATAAACTTGTAGTTCAATACACTGCCTCTGAATGAATGAAAACGGATTTGCATGTAAATATTCCAACTGCGTTATGAGATCTGCTGAAACGTTTGGAGACAAATTGTAAGTTCGGCCTGCATAATCAGCAGAATAGGATTTTTGTTTTGTGAAAAGAGACTTTTACTTGCATTTTAAGTGTAAAAAAAAATCAAATAGGTTTTTATTAACTAACTGTATAGTGTGAATGTCTATGGGGGGGTTATTATGAATTATTTCACTTTATAGCCTGCCTCTGTCTTACCTGAAATGTAATATTTGTAGGGGACCAATGGGATTCATTCCTCTACGGGTGTAGAAAGTCCTGGTTCTATCACTGTTGTTCTGTGGGAGGAAGGATTCTCAACTGACCCAGGGATCTAGGGACTGTTTCTTGCCCTTCATCTACAGCATATAATGGCAGGTAGGACATGGCATCATCCTTGCAAGAGGACCTGGGGCCCAATTAAAAGATTCCAAGTCGAGCCCTAAGGTCACACTAACCTTAGAGAAGTCAAGTGACAGGGACCAAGTGGACAAGGTAAAGGCAGTGGATAGCAGCTTCTGTCTTAGCACATTTATAGGAATTATTTGTTAAATGGATTCAGGGGTGCTGCTAGCAATAAGCAAGTTGAGAACCTCGCCTCAGGCAGCAGCACCTCCAAGGTTACCAAGGGCGGCAAAAAAACGATCCCGGTAACTTTAAGAGCCAAATTTCTGTTTTCTAAAACAGAGAGTACAATTTTGGTCTCTACATTAGTGATGCAGCCCCCTTCTGGACCCCCACAGGCGCTGTAAAGGTAAGCGTGGGGGCCGAGGGGCATCGAAGGAGCCTCCTCAGGGGCCAAAAACGCCACTGAATGGATTACTTTAGTAAGGGCAGCCTTGGCTTCAACCAGTAGCAGTAATGTTGAGTTAGTATTCCAAGGTGACAACTGTCTAGCGTAGTGACCACAGGCTATCTCTTATCCCTGACAGGCTTCCACTACATGGGATTCATTTAACTAAACTGCACTAGAATTTTGCCATGGATTTTCTTTCTCTGGGGGAAAAAATGTAGTTTCTTTTTCATACGGGAAAAAGTGAGAAAAAACATCTAAAGACTTTAAAACACTTGGCATGAGAAAAAAATGCAAGAAAAAAATGCCAATTGACTCCAATGCATTTGACATGAGAAAAAACTCCTGCTGACTTTAATGCACATGAGAAAATCCTTGAGAAAAAACACCAATTGACTCCAAAAAATTCCCATTGACTTCACAATCACTTTTTAAACAATGTCTAGTACAGGTATGGGACCTGTTATCCAGAATGCTTGGGACCTGGGGTTTTCCAGATAAGGGATTATTCCATAATTTGGATCTCCATACTTTAAGTCTGCTAAAATCATTTAAATATTAAATAAACCCAATAGGGCTGTTCTGCCCCCAATAAGGGGTAATTATATCTTAGTTGGGATCAAGTACAGGTACTGTTTTATTATTACAGAGAAAAGGGAATCATTTAACCATGAAATAAACCCAATAGGGCTGTTCTGCCCCCAATAAGGGGTAATTATATCTTAGTTGGGATCAAGTACAGGTACTGTTTTATTATTACAGAGAAAAGTGAATCATTTAACTATTAAATAAACCCAATAGGGCTGTTCTGCCCCCAATAAGGGGTAATTATATCTTAGTTGGGATCAAGTACAGGTACTGTTTTATTATTACAGAGAAAAGGGAATCATTTAACCATTAAATAAACCCAATAGGGCTGTTCTGCCCCCAATAAGGGGTAATTATATCTTAGTTGGGATCAAGTACAGGTACTGTTTTATTATTACAGAGAAAAGGGAATCATTTAACCATTAAATAAACCCAATAGGGCTGTTCTGCCCCCAATAAGGGGTAATTATATCTTAGTTGGGATCAAGTACAGGTACTGTTTTATTATTACAGAGAAAAGGGAATCATTTAACCATTAAATAAACCCAATAGGGCTGTTCTGCCCCCAATAAGGGGTAATTATATCTTAGTTGGGATCAAGTACAGGTACTGTTTTATTATTACAGAGAAAAAGGAAATCATTTAAAAAATTGGGAGATGGCCTTTCCGTAATTCGGAACTGTCTTGATAAGGGGTTTCCAAATAATGTAACCCATACCAGTAATAAAATAACTATCATGTAATAATGCTTTTTTTTACTATTTAGCTGCATTTAAACTTTCTACAACTAAGGTGATATTTATTAAAAATGTAAATTTTTGTGTTTAAATACGCACATAATTGAAATGTAGCACAATTTTCAGCCTTTCCTACTATCACGTTGCTGTGGTTTCTTTATATCTATGAAAAATCTGGGATGGGTTCATTGCAATTACCAAATTGCAAATTTCAAAAACTCTTGAATGTTGAAAATACACTTCCCATAGACTTCTTTGCCATTTCAATAGGTTGTAAATGGGTAGTTTTGTATTTTTTACAATTGTGATTTGATAAATCTCATATTTTTTTTTCAACAATCACAATTTTCCTGAATCTTGGCAAAATCCCAATCTTGAATTTTATTATCTCTATCCCCATTTTCTTCAGTTGTGTGTGTTTATGTGACAAGATCTTATTTACGCTAAGTTTTGAGAATAATTATCGTTTCTATTGCTTACTAAAATGTTTAGAACCAACAGAGAACTGGATTTCACAAAAATGTCCTGGCGAAAGTGTTTTATAGTGGCATGAAAAATTGTCTCACAAAAGATGTAAAGAAAATGATCCATGAACTTTGTGACTTGATAAACCCATGGGTCTAACAAATTCAGTTTCAGTGAAGTAGCAAGATAAAAGCATAAAAATATATTCATCTAAAGGTCAAATGAGAAAACTATTAGTCATAGTGAAGTCAAACAATGGCATGTCCCTGTTTGTACATTAGTTACCTTAGGGCAGCCATTTGTATCACCAGTTAGGCAGTTTGCATATACAGATGTGCTCAGAGTTTGTTTTTTAAATATCTTTGCCAGGATCAAACAATAACTACTTTGCTGTAAACCATAACTCCTCCGACCCAATATTGTGAAGTATTGTTTGCCATATTTTACAAAATACTATATTTAAGCTGGGCAACTACATCATCTACAACATCATCTAGGGCAGTGATCCCCAACCAATGGCTCGGGGGCATCCCCAACCCCTTGGATGTTGCTCTCAGTGTCCCCAAACCAGGGAGTTATTTTTGAATTCCTGACTTGGGGGCAAGTTTTGGTTGAATAAAAACAAGATTTCCTACCAAATAAAGCCCCCTGTAAGCTGATAGTGTGCATAGAGGCCCCTAATAGCCAATCTTAGCCCTTATTTGGCTCCTCCATGAACTTTTATGGTGCTTGTGTTGCTCTCCAAGTCTTTTTACATTTGACTGTTGGTCATGGAATAAGAAAGGTTGAGGAACCCTGATCTAGAATTTAACCAGACCACTTTTATTTAATTTATTTAGCCAGATTCAGACTGATCTCTGCAGGGCCCACCGGGGATACCATCCCAGGGGCCCCCACACCCTTCAAAGAAGCCCCACAGCCCGCCTAGGGGCCCCCATTGCATGCCCAATCCCCTCCCCTGAGTGTGCCTACCTTTTTACTTTTCTTCAGCACATCGAAGGAGAGAGATCAGACAGTAGGGGAGCACCACAAGGTTCATATCTGGATTAGCAAGGCCAGCCCAGTCCAACCCTGTATTTAGCATTCTATGCAAGCAAGATGGCGGTGCATTCACCACTCCTGCTGAGGGGTATTTGTTCCTTGTGCCAAATGCATTTGAGTTTATGGGGGTTATGTAATAAAAAAACACCAAGTTTGCCTATAGCAACCAATCAGCAGGAAGCATTTACTGGTCACCTGTTGGAAATCATCTTAATGGTTGCTATGTTCTTGGAAGCAGCTTCTTTGTATTACCTTCCTATTAAAACTACTTCCATTGTAGTTATATATGGAGTGATGCCTTGTAGAATGGCAGGCTTGGTCCTGTAGCAAACATTATCTTCAAGTGATGAACGTTCACAGTAATTTTGAAATCATACTCGCAGCAATTTACCCAAATCCAAAACACAAGGAGGGAAAAAGATCTTCATCTGTTCCATAT
Organism: Xenopus tropicalis; assembly: GCF_000004195.4. Lineage (NCBI taxonomy): Eukaryota > Metazoa > Chordata > Amphibia > Anura > Pipidae > Xenopus > Xenopus tropicalis. The sequence goes on from NC_030678.2 coordinate 21,634,332, forward strand.
AAAGAGATATATCCTCTGCTACCCAAAGCTTTACAGTTTAGTATTTTAGTTAATCTTTTTATTTCCTATGCAGGGAACAAGAAAGGTAAAACAGCAGTAAAGATATCAGTTAAGCTGCCCATCACTATTGCATACATGTCAAGGGAAGCAATGGAGCAACTGGAGTTGAGAATACACTCAACCAAACAGTGTCAGGCTCCTTTTATTGGCCCATTGGAATCATCTGACTGTAACTGGGAAAGGTAGGAGCTACAACCTGGAGCTGGCCACTGCTCCTGTATAAAGAAGTCCTCCCCTACCCATCTACTGTCAGGTGATCCCAATGGGCCAACCACTTGGGGGTTTTAACCTTAAAAGCAAGCAAGTTGCAGGTAAAACTCAGTCCCCAGTAGAATTAATCAGAAAAAAGTCAGTGTAGGACAGGCTAGACCAGGGATGACTTTGATGTAGTTGGCCAGTTGGACAGTATACTGTATATAGATCATGAGTGAGTGCAGAGGACCTCTTGTTTCTGTTTCTGTTGATCCCTGATGGCAATATGTCCATGTTGGTGCTGCTGATATAGCTATCTCTCTCCGTTAGTGAACACCAAATCTGTCACGTTCTGCCGGAAAATTTGCGAATCTTTGAAAAGATTCATGACATGGCGGAAAATTCGCGAAACAGCGACAGAAAAAAAATGTTGGTGCGCGCCAATTCGATGAGAGAGACAATTCTTTTTATGAGAGAGACAATTCTTTTGATGAGAGACAATTCTTTTGATGAGAGACAATTCTTTTGATGAGAGACAATTCTTTTGACACATGGCTAATTTTGTTGCCCATTTCACCAAAAAAATCCACCAATGGCGAAATGTGGAAATTCACAGCAAATCTATGTCTGGCAAATTTTTTCACCCATCTCTACTCTGTTTTAAAACTTGATCTGCATTCCAAATCACAGCACATGTAAAAGAAAACAATAAGTACAGCATCTCAGTCAGTATCCATACAATTAATCCTAATTTGGACTAAATCTCAGTTGTTTATAATAGCTATCAATTACTATTGTTTTCTTTGCCAGTCTGATGCCTTTTTAGTATTTAAGAAACAGCCAATATTACTTTTGAAGCAATGGAGCAGATAGAGCACCGTAACACTGCAGATAGAAACAATAGAAAATACTTGAATACACATACATATTAATTAACATTTCTTAAAGCATTGCAAGTATCGTTCTTTTCCTGCTGATTAGCTCTTAACAATAATGAACTGATCGCTGTGACAATTACTAATGAAAATTAGAATATGAAATATATTGTTTTCTAGTTTTAATCAAATTATTTTCCTTGATGTTATTATCAAAGAAACAATGAATATCTTCAACTTCTGGGAGAAACCAAGACCCAGCTCATTCATACAATAAGGAGTGTATGCCACCATGTGGGGCGAATGTTCCTCAGCTTGTGAGCCCACCTACTCCTGTGTATTGGTATAGCCCCAGCGGGAGGGGGAGCAAAGGGACAGCCACCATCCCCTGTGATTAGATAGGCAAAAGCCCAGGGGTTTGAGTAGATATTAAAGAACGTAATCCTTATTCAGTTGGTTAATAACAAATACAAATATGTGGGTCTTTCTTCAAATTACTGGATCATAAAATAAGGGTTGGTTTTAGTGGCAGTAACTTGTTGAAGTGCCAAGTCCAAAGTCTAATTCAAACTGCTGTTTTTTACTTGCAGTACAGCTTTTCTGTTACAACACGTTTGTAATGCACCAATATGGACCAACCTCTCGTTTGTCTCCATAATTGTGTCACAATGGCATCACGTCTAGTGATGAGTGAATCTGTTTCATTTCAGTTCAAACCATTACCAATTAGACCAAAAAGTCCAATAGCATTGGATATGTTAGTATTAATGTAATTATATAGCCAATAGCTCCAGTTGTTGGACCTCAACAGTAGCGACAGGGAGATGTCACTTTAAGAACAAATAATGTTGAGAAGAAACATCATAACATAATATTTTTAGTTTGGACAAACTGCCTAAGCTATGATTGGATCAAAGGTGGTCAGTCCAAACTTAAAGGAACAGTAACACCAAAAAATGAAAGTGTATAAAAGTAATAAGAATAAAATATACTGCTGCCCTGCACTGGTACAACTGGTGTGTTTGCCTCAGAAATGTATATAAACAAAGCTGCTGTTTAGCCACGGAGGCAGCCATTCAAAGGAGAAAATGCACAGGCACATAGCAGATAACAGATAAACACTATTGTATTCTACAGAGGTCATCTGTTATCTGCTATGTAACCTGTGCCTTTTCTCCTTTTTTCCAACTTTAATGGCTGCCCCCATGGCTACACAGCAGCTTATTTATATAAACTATAGTAGTATTACTGTAGCAAACACACAACTTTTACCAGTGCAGGGCAACAGTACATTATATTTTAATTACTGTAAAACACTTTCATTTTTTGGTGTTACTGTTCCTTTAAGGTACCTCTGAAGGCAGCCATATATTCACCTATTTTTTGGCAGTAAGGAGTAAAACAGCCAAACTGCTGATCCAAATCTGCCTATGTATGGTCACCTAAAACATTTCATTTAATAAATCTACTTCAGACTAACCCTAATGGGCCTGACTTTCTAGTTTTTAGTCCCTCCACCACCATCATATGCCAAGGGGCCAAAAAAAAATAAATTTTCCAAATATTAATACAATTGAAAGTTTCTCAAGATTAGTATGAATCTCTGTGTGGAGTATCTACTTATCCTTGTTCCTCACTTAGAATGGTTTATTATAAGTCATACTTGTTTTTTTCTGCACATTAAGAGGGGCATTTACTAAAGCTCAATTTTTTTGCATCACCCTATGGCAGACACCCTCTGCTTGGACATGGGCTTGCACGTACAGAGCTCAGTAATGCATGAGTGTAATTCTTTGCTAGGGATGCCCAGAGAAGTAAGTAAAATTGCTATGTGGCACTGGGAAGTGTCAGCAGGAAAGGTCTATCCTGAATACAGACAGGATACATACCGGGCTTAACATTTAGGGGCTCAATTACACAAGTGCAGTTGCAATCCCTCGAATGTTCCCTCAGTCAGTCAAAGTGCACTCCCTTGCACTTCTGTAGAGTTGCCGTTGGTGATGCTCAGTCCTTCCTGTCTTATGGGAATGAGAACCCCTAATATATATATTACTGCAATTTGTTCCTTCAAAGAGTATAAATAAATAATCTTTTTCATGCTGAAATCCAGCTGCAAAACAGTTCTTCTCTTTCTGCATCATTTAAATTCCTGGCGGGGAGGGGGGACTAAAACATTGATGTTACAATTGCAACAGCTTCTCCACAGCTTACAGACAGCATGCAGGAACTACATAATCCACAATGCATTGCACTGTGATGTTTCTTTGCTTATTGACATCACGTGTGCAGGGAATTGTGGGATTGGGAGGATGCATGTGGAAGGCAGGCTGAGGACAGTCGATTATTGTTACATTTTGAGTCTCAAAGTAGTCAGCCAGATCAGCTGGGGAACAGGGGGAACTGATCCAAACCATATTACAGGTATAGGACCTGCTATCCAGAATGCTCGGGACCTGGGGTTTTCCGGATAAGGGATCTTTCCGTAATTTGGATCTCCATAACTTTAGTCTGTTAAAAATCATTTAAATATTGAATAAACCCAATAGGATTGTTTTGCCTCCAATAAAGATTAATTATATCTTAGTTGGGATCAAGTACAGGTACTGTTTTATTATTACAGAGAAAAGGAAATCATGTAACCATTAAATAAACCCAATAGGGCTGTTCTGCCCCCAATAAGGGGTAATTATATCTTAGTTGGGATCAAGTACAGGTACTGTTTTATTATTACAGAGAAAAGGGAATCATTTAACCATTAAATAAACCCAATAGGGCTGTTCTGCCCCCAATAAGGGGTAATTATATCTTAGTTGGGATCAAGTACAGGTACTGTTTTATTATTACAGAGAAAAGGGAATCATTTAACCATTAAATAAACCCAATAGGGCTGTTCTGCCCCCAATAAGGGGTAATTATATCTTAGTTGGGATCAAGTACAGGTACTGTTTTATTATTACAGAGAAAAGAGAATCATTTAACCATTAAATAAACCCAATAGGGCTGTTCTGCCCCCAATAAGGGGTAATTATATCTTAGTTGGGATCAAGTACAGGTACTGTTTTATTATTACAGAAAAAAGAGAAATCATTTGTTAAAATTAGAATTATTTGCTTTCAATTGAGTCTATGGGAAATGGCCTTTCCGTAATTTGGAACTTTCTGGATACAGGTATGGAACCCATTATCCAGAATGCTCGGGACCAAGGGTATTCCGGATAAGGGGTCTTTCCGTAATTTGGATCTCCATACCTTAAGTCTGCTAAAAAATCAATAAAACATTAATTAACCCCAATAGGATTGTTTTGCATCCAATAAGGATTATTTATATCTTAGTTGGGATCAATTACAAGGTACTGTTTTATTACTACAGAGAAAAAGGAAATCAGTTTTAAAATTCTGAATTATTTGATTAAAATGGAGTCTATGGGAGACGGCCTTTCCGTAATTCGGAGCTTTCTGGATAACGGGTTTCCGGATAAGGGGTCCGATACCTGTAATGGGTTTCCGGATAAGGGATCCCATACCTGTATTACATAAAACAAAATAAAAAGCTGCATATTTTTCAACTGATGTATACTGCACAGTTGCTTGAAATGATGTTTACTTTTCCAAAAGGTCAAGTTGTGTTTGGGTGGAGTTCCCCTTTAATCGAGGCAAAGAGTTCATAGTGCACGTGATTCCTGTACCATCCCCAATAAAAATCACTATTTTTCTTCCTAATGGTTGATTTTGGATAACTTGTGTTTTTCATCCTCCTCTTAAGTTTTTTAAAAAAAAAATGTAATATATTCTGTTCTAAATAACTGTTTGTCAGACACTTCATTCGGCATCATTCCTGTAATATTCCGCACTGCTTAAAATAGACTCCGTTACCCAAGCAGTTTCTTTTTGATTCTGCGAAAATGCTCTGGGGAATGCAGTTCAGCAAACAGCACAAAGTGATGGTTTTAAATTCAAGATTTCAATTTACATTCATATGTATAAATAGTCTTTTAGCGCTACTTGCTCATCAATCACCTCCCACAAGAAATCAAACCGCCCGTATTTGTTATTCTTCGGCTCATAATGAGATTTCTCTTGTTTCGTTTCAGGAAGAAAGATCGTAAGTTCAGTGCATCAAATAATAATTTCTGACACATTGCTGGGAATCTTAATCTTGCGTTGTGCCTTGATAAGTGTTGCTTTAAAAGTTACACAACAGCACCCTGCCTTGTATTGCAAAGCGACAGTTGGAGCTGGCATCACTTAATGGGAGTAATGAAAAGAGTTACTCAACGTGGGTACCGTTTTGACCTCTTTCCCAGTAATTTCCATGAGCTGCAAGCTTGTAGATTTCCACTTTATAGAGTTATAAATTATTCACCCCATTTCTTTTTTAAAAACTAAGAGCAAGTAAGGGTCTGCAAAAGGGCCCACAAAGCACTTCCATAGTGTAATCTGCATTTTGCACCAATTAAAAGTCTGACAGAAGGTACAGAGCACATATCTGACCGGTGCAAGGTATGCAGAGCTGCCAAGCTGAAAATTTACTGCATAAAGAGAGATGCCAATTCCAGGGGAGGAGAAGGGGCCAAGGTGCAAGAAGCACAAGGGCTAATTTATAAATGCATCCACAATTACAATACATATTAGTATCGGATCCCTTATCTGGAAACCCATTATCCAGAAAGTTACGAATTATGGAAAACCCATCTCCCATAGGCTCCACAGTAATCAAATAATTCACGTTTTTAAAATGGTTTCCTTTTTCTCTGTAATAATAAAACAGTACCTGTACTTGATCCCAACTAAGATATAATTACCCCTTATTGGGGGCAGAACAGCCCTATTGGGTTTATATCATGGATAAATGATTCCCTTTTCTCTGTAATAATAAAACAGTACCTGTACTTGATCCCAACTAAGATATAATTACCCCATATTGGGGCAGAACAGCCCTATTGGGTTTATTTAATGGTTAAATGATTCCCTTTTCTCTGTAATAATAAAACAGTACCTGTACTTGATCCCAACTAAGATATAATTACCCCTTATTGGGGGCAGAACAGCCCTATTGGCTTTATTTAATGGTTAAATGATTCCCTTTTCTCTGTAATAATAAAACAGTACCTTGTACTTGATCCCAACTAAGATATAATTACCCCTTATTGGGGCAGAACAGCCCTATTGGGTTTATTTAATGGTTAAATGATTCCCTTTTCTCTGTAATAATAAAACAGTACCTGTACTTGATCCCAACTAAGATATGATTACCCCTTATTGGGGGCAGAACAGCCCTATTGGGTTTATTTAATGGTTAAATGATTCCCTTTTCTCTGTAATAATAAAACAGTACCTGTACTTGATCCCAACTAAGATATAATTACCCCTTATTGGGGGCAGAACAGCCCTATTGGGTTTATTTAATGGTTAAATGATTCCCTTTTCTCTGTAATAATAAAACAGTACCTGTACTTGATCCCAACTAAGATATAATTACCCCTTATTGGGGGCAGAACAGCCCTATTGGGTTTATTTAATGGTTAAATGATTCCCTTTTCTCTGTAATAATAAAACAGTACCTGTACTTGATCCCAACTTGATATAATAAATCCTTATTGGAGCCAAAACTATCTTATTGGGTGAATGCCAAGAAAACAGGTGTAGACTTTGCAGCCAGTATAGTTGTTGTCTTACAATATGCATCAAGTGTCGTTGCAAACATTTGCGGCATGTTACAGTGGCTGAAATTATGCAGGAATTCTGGTGGGGGAAGTTGCATTGTGGGAAAATATGGACAACTCATTTTTTGAATTTACAATACCATTTGGTTCTCTTTGTAAACGAGGCCATAAAAACCCTTTTTAGAGCAGTACATTACTTCTACCAATGCTTTGCATCCTAGTTTGAGGTTCGTATCATATCAGTATACATCTGATAGGAAGTCATCTTCAGCCATGTAACTTGTAAAAATCATAAATTGTCCAATGGCCGATTTAAAACAGAGTTTTATGGGCATCATTTACCTACATGCACAAAGAAAAATGCAAAAAAGGTGAGATTTACCCACAGTGCAATGGTACCATACAACCTCGTGAATTGCTATTGTCACGAGTGAAGGCAAAACATTGTCACTAGGCAAGAATGCAGTAATGTAATAATAAGGGTTTCCACGTTTATGTCAAGTATAGGAACCCGCTGCAACCAATCAGTGGGCTTGCCACCTTTTTCCATCAATATTACCAGCATGCAAAGGGTGGGTGATGTCACGGGGCAGGGTTGTTATGTCATAGAGGTAGAGAAAGGGCCGGTTGGGGAGTAGCCGGAAGCTGTATGGAAGTAGGACTTTAAGGCTGAATCACACAACAGAGCAGTTCAGGGAGGGAAGGAATAATTGTAGATTTACATATGTACCAGCCAGTGCGTTGCCAGTTAATATGTATTACCAACCCCAGCTGGTGATTTATCAACCAATTCAGGGCCCTATGGCAAACCTATGAATATTCTGCTTGCTTTCAAAGAGCTGACCACTGAACACTGTCTGTGGAGTAGTTGCTATGGGTTACTAGAACTGACATTGTACTTTTTATTATATTGCCACATAGGTATGCTGTAATGTGGGCCTTCACTGGAGAAGCTGCAGAGTAGCTGTAAGTTACACAATTTGCACTTGGAGTAGCCTATGCTGATGCTCACTTAGTAAATGTATGGCAAGGGTAAGTTCTGAGAACATTATGCCAACAGATTGGTCAGTGCCAGCCTTCAGCCAATCAAATCTATTGGGCCCAATGAGGCCCTGGACCCCTGAGTGGTATTCCTACCAGCACTCCTGCCTCCCTCTGGAGTGCACATTACTGTTTCTTGAGATGAGATTGTGACGTCACTCCCCACATTATATAAATCACACCTGCAGTCACTGGAGGCAAAAGTCATGGGTGGGTGTTTGGGCCAGGAGTCTGTCACTAGCATGCCATGAAATTCGTGGGGTTTACAGCATGCCATAAATGCTGTGGGTCAATGAAACAAGGGAAAGAAGTGAACAGGAAGTGTTACCATAGCAAACCAGAAGGAGAGAGGAAGAGGCAGGCCCCATGTGACCTTCTAGCAACACCCAATCTAGGGTGCCCCACCAAAATGGTCCTTGGCCCTGCAGTTAATAAGACTGACCCTGCTCTTGGTAGAAACTATCACTATAGTTCAGGGGTTCTGATCAGCCTGATCAGAGCAGGAACTAGGGGTAGGCAGAAGAGGCAGCTGCCTAGGGCGCAACAATTGAGGGGTGCCATACAGGAGCCTCTCCTGCCTACCCCTAGTGCTACTTTGTCATTGCCTCCGCTGCTTGTCATTAGCGGCCGAGGCAATGACGATCTAAACGCCCTGCCCCCCCTGCACCGCCTCCTGTGCTTTGGCGCGCATGCGCCGTTCGGGGGGGGGAGGTGGGCGGAGTTGGCCGACCGGGTTGCCTAGGGTGCCCGGTCGTCTTGGCCCGCCCCTGAGCCTGATAACAATTTCTGGAAAGAGTTGTGTGGGCCCCACCATGGGTAAAGGTCCCAGTTTGCCTTTTAAGCTGTGCATTTATGTGTAATACCCTATACGCTTGTTTTACCCCCTGTTGGGGATTGGATCACAACTTACCCACTTGCATCAGTTTGTGATCAGTGTATATGATGCCAATGTAATGGGGTCACAAAAGGCACAGATAGGGGCCACAGTGGTTTGTGATATCTTGTTTTTCGGTTAAAAATCCCAACACAACACTTGTATTTTCTTGATACACAGAAATTACCAAGACAATTCCTTGTACGACTCCTTATAGTAACACCTCCCAGTGGGAAAGCACCGGCTTATGGGCAATTCTGTGCAAAGCTTTGAGCTGCAGGACTGCTCACATTAATATGCAGGCTAGTGTGCATGGTTTATTGCCATTAATTAAGTGTCCCTGCCCTGTAGTATTTGCAGGCTTAACAGTCGTAACAGAACCCAAAGTCATAATGATTTCCTGGCTAGAAGCCATGGCATTCTCACCTCTCAACACCCCGGGAGGCAGTTTGGTCTTCTTTATGCTCACATCTTTGGAATGAGTCCAGGCCAAACGTAATGACATTGCTGCTTCCATTCTTTCTTAAACACAGAGCCAGAGATGCTCATACGTATAACGATACACACTATTCATTTTATCTGCAGAACAATTGGGTTGTGAATGACAAATATGTTTGCATATTTAAAGTGGCTGTCCACTCAAACAAATTACATATTTTCCCTACTATAAATAAAGGGTAAATAAACCCTACTTTTTGACTTAATTTAATTCAGTTATGCTTATGTAAGAACTCCAAAGAGAAAAAATATAAATGTATTTTTTTACATAGATATACCTGATTCCACCGATTAAAAGGAATCCATGATAGTCTGTCTTTGGTCATAGTTTATCACCTCCTTACAGCTTGGGAGATACAGGGGTACTCCGACCATTAAGCAAGGTGGGAACCTTGCCTTAGGTGGCAGCACCCCCACGTTACAGAGGGGGCAAAAACATTCCTGAAGTAAAACTGTGCAATTGTGCTTTCTGCACTACAATGCTGCCATCTGGAGCCGCTCCACGGTTGGAAAGGTAAGTGCAATGGGAGGGGGAAAGGCTTTGCAAAAGCCACCTCAGGGGGGAACATAGTGCTGAAAAACTGCGGTAGGTCTATGCAACCCCTCCCTAACCTTGTTCCATTGTGAACTGATGGATTGCCTCACTTAATAATATAACAAGGTGTGGGAGGAGTTGCGTTGTCTGGTGAGCCTAAAGCTGGCCATACACGCACCAATAATAACGTAGGAAACCTCGTTTCGTACGATATTTGGTGCGTGTATGCCAAGTCGGCGAGTCGACCGATATTGCAGAAGGCTGCTGATATCGGTCGACTCGCCAATCGGGCGGGTTAAAAGATTTTGATCGGGCGCCATAGAAGGCGCCTGAGCAAAATCTGCCGTCAGGGCTGAATCGGCAGAAGGAGGTAGAAATCCTATTGTTTCTACCTCCTTATCTGCCGTTTCAGCCCTGAAGTGTTAGTGGCCGATTGTACGATCTTTCGTGTGACCGATGGTCGCACAAAAGATCGGAAATCGCCACGTGTGTAGCCACCTTAATGGGGTGGAGGAACTGGTTAAAGCAAGCACGGACAGACTATAATGCTTATCATTTCAATCTATAAAATCAGGTTAATCTGTGTAATAAAATGGCATTTATATGCCTTGTTGACAGTTCACATTTTGTTTATGCAACTTTTTTTTTAACAATCCAATTGCATTAACTTGTGTAAAATAGGTTGGTATATTTTCCTTTTAATTAAAAAATACTAATGGTTTTGTAACTGCTATTGAGAGCTGCACCTGTCCTTCTCTTACTGTACCTTGCACTAGTTCTTCTGATTAAATGTACCATAAAACATGATGAGTAGTCAGCTCCAGGCTAGGCTCAGGTTCCCACATGTAATAAACGGAGTAACTGCCCTGAACCCCAATGACAGGTGGAACTGGTTCTTTGTCCCTGACGGTGGCTCAGGAGAGATACAGTGAGGAGACACAGAAGCCGAAGATAACTTAAACATTGCTAAAGATAAGTAGAACATTGCTTGTTATCTTTGCAGGTTCTCTTTGGAGGAGAGGAGCAGCACGGCAAGTTTCACTTCAGGAAGAAGTGTGAGAGATATAATACGGACAATATGATGGTAACAGTTCTTTGTTTTTTCCCATGCAGAATTTGGATCTAAAAAATAATTGGTGGCAAAATAAGAGCCCGCTATACTGGAATATATGGTTAAATTTCGTAAAATCCTTATGATACTCTGGGAAAGTAACAATATCATAGCTCTCCGAAATAAAACCGAATTAAACTGTTCATTCACTTGTATATATATTATCGAATATCTACACTTGTAACCTCTGTTATGATTTATAGCAATGACTTGTTGTTGGACTTAAGTTTGAACTTGAAGGCTGTAATTCCAAGATTACCCCCCCCCCCCTTACGTACCCATTATTTTCTGTACCCTCCCCCACCCTCGTCCATATAAATACAAATAAATAAAGAATTGAAAAAAAAATAACTAGGGGAACATAAAAATGTTGATCCTATAAGTACTGAGCTTAACGCAAGATCATGAGATGGGTATCAGTCAACTCAACAGGTCCTCCTAAATCTCAGAATCTAGTTTAAACAGGTAACAAAGTGTGTTTAAGTAAGCCAAGGTGGAACCTGAGAATCCAACCACAGATACTAATTCAGGAAAATGGAGAGCTGAGCACAGCTTAGAGGGCGGAATGGAGAAGCAAACGGACAAGGTGACTGGTAGGGTTGTTAAAGTGCACTCCCATAGAAGGTATTGGAGAATAACACAAACGTATTGTATTGCGCCAAAAAGTATTGTCTCTCACATCAAAACAATTGTCTCTCGTATGAAAAAGAATTGTTGTGTGTCAAAGGTATTGTCACGCAACAATTTTTTTGGTGCACAACATTTTCCCCATTTCGCTAATTTTTTGCCAAAGTGAAACGGGACAGATTCACTCATCACTATCTTTGACTAATAAACCTGAGAAGAGCACAAATGTTGAGGGCTTATTTAAGAAAGCAGTATGTGGTTCAAAGGGTACTTTTTGTCAACTTTCCACACCAATATGGGATTAAGTTGAGTACTTTTTCAAAGAGCTTGTATGGAGACAATGAATGGTCAGTTTTGGGTCCATATAGTGGAATGAGCTCTAATGTATCTTGGCTGTAGGAGAGGTTATTTCACAAATTGTAAGGCAAGCAAGGCAATTTAGAAAAATGGTTCTATTGATATATACAGGTATGGGACCTGTTATCCAGAATGCTCAGAACCTGGGGTTTTCCAGATAAGGGGTTTTTCCGTAATTCGGATCTCCAACCTTAAGTCTGCTAAAAATTTTTATTTAAACGGTAATTAAACCCAATAGGATTATTTTGGCTCCAATACTGTTTTATTATTACAGAGAAAAGGGAATCATTTAACCATTAAATAAACCCAATAGGGCTGTTCTGCCCCCAATAAGGGGTAATTATATCTTAGTTGGGATCAAGTACAGGTACAGGTATAGGACCCATTATCCAGAATGCTCGGGACCAAGGGTATTAATAAAATATTAATTAAACCCAATAGGATTGTTTTGCATCCAATAAGGATTATTTATATCTTAGTTGGGATCAATTACAAGGTACTGTTTTATTTCTACATAAAAAAAGGAAATCCGTTTTAAAATTCTGAATTATTTGCTTATAATGGAGTCTATGGGAGATGGGCTTTCTGTAATTCGGAGCTTTCTGGATAACGGGTTTCCGGATAAGGGGTCCGATACCTGTACTGTTTTATTATTACAGAGAAAAGGGAATCATTTAACCATTAAATAAACCCAATAGGGCTGTTCTGCCCCCAATAAGGGGTAATTATATCTTAGTTGGGATCAAGTACAGGTACTGTTTTATTATTACAGAGAAAAGGGAATCATTTAACCATTAAATAAACCCAATAGGGCTGTTCTGCCCCCAATAAGGGGTAATTATATCTTAGTTGGGATCAAGTACAGGTACTGTTTTATTATTACAGAGAAAAAGGAAACTATTTTTAAAAATGTGAATTATTTGATTAAAATGAAGTCTATGGGAGATGACCCTTCCATATTTCTGAACTTTCTGGATTATGGGTTTCTGGATAAGGGGTCCGATACCTGTATATTATTGTATTGCATATTTTAAAAATCTAGTGAAAGGGTTCAACCAAAAACATTTTCAACAATTATTACAGTATATTATTCCAAATGAAAAGTGTTAGAGACTGTATTTAGAGATACCGGTATAATGGCCCTTGAGAGAAGCGCAGTGGTGTGGAGAGGAAATAAAATTATATCATTCGGGAATCGTGATTGTTTATACAAACATTAACATACTGCAACAAAATTTGGCAACTTCATTCCAATTATATCAAAGTGATAATCCATACAAATGTATCTGCCAACAAACCTGGCTCCATGCTCGGCTTCTGTTTCCCCATTCCAAATGAAATTCATGCTGAAAAAGAAATGTGAGATGTTAAATGAAATCTTGCAAGGCTTATTGGTAGAGCAAAAAGACCTGTGCTTTATCATGAAATTATACATGTGTGAAGGAATAAATGCTCCCCTAAATATTATTAGGGCTTTAAAGGAGAAGGAAAGGTAAAAACTAAGTAAGCTTTATCAAAAAGGTCTATGTAAATACAGCCATAAGCACTCACAGAAACACCGCACAGAGTCCTCGATCAAAAGATACACAGGATTTATTGTCTCCTTCCTTGTCTCTGTAATTCCTGTGCCAGAGTCTGTGCAGCTCTCTCCTCTCCCCCTCTCACAAGAAAGCTAAGAACTCCCTCCCCCTTAGGAATGTGTGAGCTGAGCCATTCAGCAGGAAGCTTCCTGATAGCCTTACAAACTGGGCATGTACAGGGGTCTTGGTGCAGGAGCATGGAATTATGGGGATTTTTTTTACAGAGCTCAGCGTTTTTTTTCCTATGAGGCTTCTGATCATCTAAACAGGAGAAATATGGGGAGACTTGAGGAAACTATTGAGAGAACTGAAGGTAAGCCTGCAGCTTGAGATTAACTCTTTATTAGCCTTTCCTTCTCCTTTATAGGAAAACTAAATCCTAAAAATTCATGTAAGTAGAAATGCTGTATTTTATTTAGGGAACTTACACACCAGCCTAGAGATTCAGCATCCCTCTAACAGTAATGGCCTTCACATTTGTGCATAGGAGTTCCCCATCTTAGATCTTGTTAGGTCATCTTCGAGTGTCAGTGGCATTGCACATGCTCTATGTGCTCTGGGATGCTGTTAAAAAGCTCAGCTTAGGGTTCCCTGCAAATCATAAAGCAGAAGATTTGGAGACAGACATCTTCACTGATAAAGGGCTGTGGCTCCGTTTGGCTATTACAGAACCCCAAAATATAATGCTTCTTCTATAAACATGGGTAATTTATCATAATGGCCCTGGGGCCAAACGATCAAATTATAATGACGGGCATAGGCAAAGTCAGTCCGGGGACCGCATCAATGAGTCTATGCGGTCCCTGATCCGACTAGATTTTCTAACCTGCCCGATCAAGATCTGGGCGATTTGAGGCCAGATATTGGTTGGGAGGCCCGTCGGTAGTGCCCATACATGGGCCGATTAGCTGCTGAATCGTTCTAAGGGACTGATATTGGCAGCTAGAATCGGCCCGTGTATGGGGACCTTTAGGCATGAAACCCTTCTTCCTTGTTGAATTTCCTACAACCTAATAGTTTACAAGCATGTTAATCTATTTTATATATATCTATATTCAACTGAACTTATCTTATATAAACATTTTACTCTTGCTATTGTACTCTCACTGTGCAGCCTATCTTGAGCAAGTAAACTCTACCTAATACAGTATATTTATAGCAAACCTCTAGTTTGGGTTCAATTTTAAGTGTATGTGATATGTTTTTCCTTATTCTTTTTTGATACATCATAACAAAACATTATTATAAACATTATTTTTGCACCACTCCTTGATTGGAAGATAAAGCTTTTTCTATGATCATAGCATAGTGCCCATATGGTAAAATCTTGCTTTAGTTTTCCAAATTACTCTGTTTTAATAAGCTTGAAGAACTGTTTTCAGGCACAAATACAAAATTTTTTTTTTTTAGGACAGTGTCCCTTTAAAAAAAAGGAGAATTCAACTTGGAGTGTTTCCAAAAGGTTTCCAATGGGATTTCCAGTGCCCTTTTTGCTGTCACCTCCATAATCCAACATTCGCTCATTGAAACCGCTAACAATTAGCCCGATTAATCCATAATTGAATGTATTTTATACAATGGGCTATAAGGCAGCTCTTTTTGCCGTTGCACAGTATCCATTTAACCTTATTATGTCACTCTTTGAGCAAAGAGAGATAAACATATCCCATGCGAAATGGTTCTTTTGTAATGTAAATGCTACTGTCTGAATAAATCCCTGGTTTTACCCGCGCCACAAGCTTTTTCTTTGGCTTTGATTTAGGAGTAAATTGACCCCAGACTTACCCTGTCAACTTCTGTTCTGAAACACTTGCAAGGATTATGGAACTTTGCTGCACTAATGTTACATAAGGAAAGGGCTACTGGATTAGTGGAACAAAGAAATATCTACTGATTGTGTTTTAGATCTGCTGCAGACAAAGCCCTGTTTGCAAGGCAGTTACACTTGCAGTTTGCAAGTGGATATCACTGTGGGTAATAAAGCCCCAGAAAGAAAGTTGAAAAGGGTCTGATCTCCTTAATAGCACTCAATGTGCTGTGGCGCTAACTGCTCAGCTGAGATACATTGCTCTGCCTCCATGCATTCTAGGTTAGTTTCTTCCCAGAGCATTTCTGTTAGACGACTGGGTGAGCTTCAGTGGATTCAGGTCAGCGTTCTACACGTTATGGAGATAATAAACCCCCACTTGCGGGACTTGGCTGGGATGTTCTGAAAGGAGATTAAAGCTTTTGCCAAGGACTGCAGATGTTTCCCTTAAACCTTCACAAAAATCATATTTTACCATTCCGGACCTAGTATTAGTATGTGCCTGCCGTAGGCATTTCGTTCTGTGCCATTAAGAAATCTCACCGTGCTTTTTCTTTCTGTCTGAATTAACAAGGATTTACAGAATGCAGATACAGAGACATTCTAATGTGATTTTTATTTATGGCACAAATTGCAGGACCGGAGCCTATTTATCTTGTCAATAACAAAGTTTTGTTTCAGTAAAAAATTCACACTAACGCTGACATATATTTTGTACATTTTGTAACATTAAATTGTTCTCCGGTGCCTTAAAGAAAGAAGATCCATGTTAAAAAATGTTGTAACATTCATCAGAAACAGTGTGTGGGATCAAGGGAAGGCGTGAAGAGCACTGAAAGTAATAATAATAATAATAGATAATAGAAAGGTCAGGGAGCCTGTTCCTCATATATACAACCTTATTTATTTCATTTACCCCTCTTTATACATTAGCCTGTATTTGAAGTTGCACTATTTTTTGTGGATGGGTCAGTAAGTTGTGTAAATGTAGAACAGGGCCCATTGATTTTGTAATGATAAGCCTAAAGCAATTGGGCTTGTTGAGTAATCATGTCCATCTAAGCAATGTTCTAGAACAGGGGTGGGCAAACTACGGCCCGCGGGCCACATCCGGCCCCTTTGCCTTTTTAATCCGGCCCGCCGCCGACGCCAAGTCTCATCACGCGAGACTTGGTGTCATTGGCGTGCCAGAATTAAAGAGAAGAGGGGGGCCCGCCCTGGCCCGGTCCGGCCCGGGGGTGAGTAAATGTGGCCCGTGAGCCAAAAAGTTTGCCCACCCCTGTTCTAGAAGAAGTGATAATAGGATTTTACCAGCTCCTTCTGTACAATGCATAGTGGCTTCTGTAGGACTGTAGGACTCCTCTAACCATGGCTTTAACCCTGCTTTTCCTTGTGGAGCTAAGATCGAGGATGTGAAGCCAATCATTTTCTTTGAAACTATCAAAAAGTGTGTTTTTTGGACTTTTGGACCCCAGTATCAAATTTAAACACCTATTACTCAACTGCTTCCAAAGTGCTGACATCACCACCTACCCAGGTTTGGGAGGGGCCTCTAATTCTAAAAGTAAGTTATAGGGACCTATTTATTTACTGCTTTAATCCATTGTCCAAAGCAGTGATCCTCAACCAGTGACCCGGGGGTAACATGTTGCTCACCAACCCCTTGGATGTTGCTCCCAGTGGCCTCAAAGCAGGTGCTTATTTTTTAATTCCTGGCTTGGAGGCAAGTGTTTGTGGCATAAAAACCAGTTGTACTGCCATCAGAGTCTCATTTAGGCTGCCAGCCACATAGGAGCTACCAAATAGCCAATCACAGCCCCTGTTTGGTACCCCCGGGGTACATTTTTCATGCTTGTGTTGCTCCCCAACACTTTTTAGATTTGAGTTTGGCTCACTGGTACAAAAGGATCCCTGGTCCAAAGGGTCAGGGGCATGATTAAAGGTCATCATGTCTCCAACCTTTTCTGTTTAATATGACGTCTACTGCTGCGTGGTTAATTCATAGATGTTTCTTTGTGTGGATTATTAGTATCCCATATGTATCTAAAATGCATAGGGGGATGCATGTTGAAGAGAAGAGATGTATTTTTATTCAAATTATTTTTACCCAAATTGAACGTTCAAGATAGAAGTTCAGCAGTCGGCATTACTGTGAGTGTAGCAACTTTCCATCATGGGCAGTTGAGTTGGTTGGTTTTTTTCTCTTCAATATCTTCATAAAGAACTATAGGGCTCATATAAGGGTCATCTTCAACAGGAACCCATAGGGCTCATCTACAACCTGCAGTTGTGGTCATCCAAAGTCACCCCTTACATTGCCCTGTAGTGGCACTCAGTGCCATACTAGTGCACCTGTTGATGCAGGAGAATTCTAGCCAACTTCAAACAGTCTGGCAATAGGCACAGCAGACTTGCCCCTAAGAATCAAATGCAGATATTATTCATCTCTGAGAACCAGAAATGATGCCATCCCGACCGAGACAATTTTAATTGCAACTGCATCTGATCTCTGTTCATTTTGATGCATCGGGTGAAACTGCATCAGATGCAATTCTCCCTCACAGCTGTAATTATGCTGAATTGTGGGGGCAAATGCTGATTTTTGGGCTAAGAAACATGGCAAATTGCAGTCTGCACACCCAGCTACATTAATGTATTACCCATTATGTTATAAACGATTCAATAAGTGATTCAGATACTACGTTTGATCACATGATGGGATTTAGCTATTGCACTCACAAGTAAAGATGAGCGAATCTGTCCCGTTTCGCTTTGCCATAAAATTCGCAAACTGGCAAGAAAATTCGCGAAACGGCGAAAAATTAGAGAATCTCATTTGTCGTGCGATATTTTTGGTCGCAACCGCGCCAAATTTGACGCGCAACAAGAAAAAATCTGAGCAATTAATTTTTCCGCTGCAAATTTTCCCGAAAGTTTCTCAAAACAATTCGGCAATGGCGAAATTTGCTGCGAATCCATGCCTGGTGAAAAAATTCGCTCATCACTACTCACGGGCCAATGCCCCCCAACCATAATGAAGGTTTGCACAAATATGTGTCTGTAAATTACACAACCACTTGGATTATAAACGCTGTGGTGCAAAGAGCGTCTTCTTTCGGCATCTCTCACCCCAGTCTCTAGCAAATGGGATTTGCTGAAATCGTTTGTGTGTATTTCTGTAGCGTACAATGTAATAAACTGTCAAATAAATGGCCATATTCTCTCTCTTTAATGCAAGTTGTTCTTTATGATTGAATGTGCCAGGGAGGTGCAAAGCGGCACTGTAAGAACCTTTATTGCTGACAATATTAGACTAATTCAAAAAAAGCATCTAAAAGTTTTGGCAGGCACTTCCTATAACGATATGCAGGTGGTAAATTGGAAAGGAAATGTTTACTGCCATTTATCATCATTACACAGTAATTAACCATCAAAGCTAACATGTTTACTCACTGGGTTTCATGGCAAAGTGTATTTAAAGTCTGGATATATTTCACAATTAACATATATGATGTTCACCTGGAGAGACTCATTAGGCTTGACAAGAGGATCATATAAGGAGAGCGTAGTAATGTGCACAGTACAGAACAAAGCTCAGATTTGCTTACTGTTCAGGAATGTAGTTTGTATTTGGCTTTAAAGGGGACTCTGAAACCATATTATAACCTGTGTCCTCCCTAACCTGTATGTCTGAAAGTAGGGTGTGAGGGGGGCGCCTACATGTCTACCCCCTACCCACCCCTCCAATTTCAGTATAGAAACTTTCTTTATTTACTTTCTGTTATTAATATAGCACCAACACAGGGCTTTACAGAGATTAGTCATCATTCACATCAGTCCCTGCCCCATAGGAGCTTACAATCTACAGTCCCCAATAAATCAATCCTTAAATATGTTTTGTACCGCTGGCCTCTGGTGACACCAAGAGACCTTTGCATATGACATAGTATTTTTAATAGGATGTATCACAAACATTATCATTACAGCAGTTGGTTTAACAGTTAGTTTGGCCCCAAATAAGTCAGAAGCACGTATGGAAGATTGCCTGATGGCCTGCCAACAGATATATAGCCAAAATTTGGCATCTTCTGATGGGACCAGCAACATTGGCAACCAAACCAGGCAAAGACCTGGTCCTTTGCTGACCTCACTTAACACATGGATCATTACTAATACAGGTATAGGACCCTTTATCCAGAATGCTTGGGACCAAGGGTATTCCAGATAAGGGGTTTCTGTAATTTGGATCTCCATACCTTAAGTCTACTAAAAAATCAAGAAAACATTAATTAAACCCAATAGGATTGTTTTGCATCCAATAAGGATTATTTATATCTTAGTTGGGATCAAGTACAGGTACTGTTTTATTATTACAGAGAAAAGGGAATCATTTAACCATTAAATAAACCCAATAGGGCTGTTCTGCCCCCAATAAGGGGTAATTATATCTTAGTTGGGATCAATTACAAGGTGCTGTTTTATTATTACAGAGAAAAAGGAAATCAGTTTTAAAAATTCTGAATTATTTGATTAAAATGGAGTCTATGGGAAACAGGCTTTCCGTAATTTAGAGCTTTCTGGATAACGGGTTTCCGGATAAGGGATCCCATACCTGTAAAGAGCGAATCTGTCCCATTTCGCTTCAGCAAAAAATGAGCGAATCACGAACTGGCGGAATAATTGCGAAACGGAGAAAATAACACACATCGACATAGGCAGGCGCGTAAAAAAATTGTCTGCAATTTTTGGCGACAATGTTTTTTGACATGCGTCATTTTTTTATGCAGGCAACAATTTTTTCCATAGCGAATTTTTGCGCCCATTTTTTTGTGTGAATACATTCACTGTCAATCCATACCATGACGAATAATAGCCGAACAAAATAATAGCCGCGCGACGAAACAAGAGCCGTGGGCGACGAAACAAGAGCCGCGCGACGAAACAAGAGCCGCGGGCGACGAAACAAGAGCCGCGCGACGAAACAAGAGCCGCGCGACGAAACAAGAGCCGTGCGCGACAAAATAATAGCCGCGCGACAAAATAATAGCCGCGGGCGACAATTTTTTTTGTCGCACGACATTTTCGCCGCTTCGCTAATTTTTCGCCGTTTCGCGGATCTTTTCAAAGATTCGAGAATTTTTCGGCGAAGCGAAACGGAACAGATTCGCTCATCACTAATGCCCATCTTTTTTTACTGGCTTTATATTTAATTCTAGGTAATTAATGTTGAAATAAATGTTGCAGGGGCATTTCGGGTCACCTAACATGGGTCACTGCAATGCCACAGCCACATAGAACAAAAAGACTAATCCTTTTCATTTATCAGTACTTTGAAGCTCATTTCAGGGCTCCTGGTGCTGCTTAGATACTCTCCTGTTATAACCAAACATTTTATCTTCTGATTAAAAATCTCTTTTTCACCATTTTGTCACAATATCAAAGTCACCTCCTAAAAAGTTAGACTGAATATTTTAGGTCCAAAAGAAAACCCCCTTTATTTTGTTTCTCACTCTATTAGAGAAGAGTGCGTTTAATGTTCCCTTTCTTTGTTTAACTGCTGAAGCTGCTTAATGAGCTCCTGGAGCCGCCGTGTATGTATCGGTGGGGGGCTTTACTATCTCACGAATTCCAGCCTCATGTTTTTTAATTAACTCTTTCGTAAAAGTGGAGCCTGATACTATTGGAAAGGAGACCATTGTTACAACAAAGATTATTTGATTTAGTTTGCAATAGTAAACTATATAAAGCTTTATTATCAAACGAAGGGCAAAGTAAACTTTCCAGACCCAGTTCACCATGTTTTTTTTCCCGAAAATACATGTGTTTCCCTATGAATTCCAGGAAAATTGTGGGTATGTGCTAAGTTGTGTCCTTCCTAACTTCTTTGCACTGCACTATATTTAGCATCCATTTGGCAATTGCGTGCAAGTTTCGATGGAAGCAATTTCTGTAGAATTTGTTATAGAATGGCCTCACTGGTGTGTGGCGTTAATAGCGACATTACTATCTTACTCACTTAGCCCAAGTCAGATATGGCTATTGACAGAACACTCTAAGGCAGTGATCCCCAACCAGTGGCTCAGGGGCAACATGTTGCTCCCCAACCCCTTGGATGTTGCTCTCAGTGCCCCCAAACCAGGTAGTTATTTTTGAATTCCTGACTTGGTGCCAAGTTTTGGTTGAATAAAAGCAAGATTTCCTACCAAATAAAGCCCCTGTAAGCTGATAGTGTGCATAGAGGCTGCCTAATAGCCAATCTTAGCCCTTATTTGGCACCTCCGTGAACTTTTATGATGCTTGTGTTGCTCTCCAAGTCTTTTTACATTTGGCTGTGGCTCACAAGTAAGAAAGGTTGGGGACCCCGTGCTCTAATGGAACCCTAGAATTACCACCATTAAAGGAAAGGTACAATCACTGTTGGCAAAATGTTAAGCACCCCCCAGTGATTGCCATCACTTACCTGACACCCCGGGATGGTGCTCCTGTTAGCAGAAACCTGCCCTAACCCAGGGTACCTGAGAACGTGCGATCCTCTTCCTTCCATCTTCTTTCTTCCTGATCTCAGGTCACTCACTCATTGTTCCAACTTTTGCTTCAGGAGTCAGAACAAGTATGTAGAGAATATAAAAACCTAGAAAGATACTGCTTTCAACAGCAACTACAAATTTACAAATACCTTAGAGAAATATTTAATGAATGTCCATGGGAAAACTGTTTAGTGGTGATGGGCGAAATATTTCGCCAGGCATGGATTCGCGACGAATTTCCGCGTTTAGCCATTGGCGGATTGTTTCGCGAAACGGATGAAAAAATTCGCTGTGGAAGAATTCGCTGCATGTCCAAAAATTGTCGCCGGCGTCAAAAAAGAATAGTCGCGGGCATCAAAAGAATAGCCACGCGACAAAAGAATAGCCGCGGGCGACAAGATAATAGCTGCGGGCGACAAGATAATAGCCGCGGGCGACAAGATAATAGCTGCGGGCGACAAAATAATAGGCGCGCAACAAAATAATAGCCGAATTTTTCGGTGAAGCGAAACGGAACAGATTCGCTCATCACTACTGTTTAGAACCCAGTTTTTGGGTTTATATTATTCAGATGAACGCTATTTTTATTTTGTCTCTGCAGCTAGCTGAACCCGTACCCTGGATTATCTATCAAAAAACAAGGGGAATAATTTACCCTCAAGACAGAAAGTCTAACAGAATTTTCAATTTCTATATATTTGCAGAATCCTCCTTTTGTTTTCTTTGTTATCTCATTTTCGCTAAAGAACAGATATTAGTCCTGTTGCGATGTTAAAACAACATGTAACCTTTTCCGATTCTAAAAGTTTTAGTAATAATTTTGGAAAGGTAAAGTTCATTTAGTCTCTTGAGTCTTGAGAAGCTTATTAAACTATTTTGGAATCCTAAAATTCAAGGACAAACGTGACATTTTGGAGACTAATAGACATTTCCTACGGTGTCAGGCAAAACGCTATTGGATTACATGCGCCAAATAATTCTTGTTTAATGTCAGTCTATAGAGGAACACAATTTAATAGCGTCGTATAATTCTATATCAGTGGGAAATTCCATTTGTAAAGGCTTTGTTTATTGTGATAGATGTTTGGTGTAAATCCATTTTTTAAACTATGACATTGGGCTAAATAAAAATATAAAAGAGCTATGACCGATTCTAAGGGACTGAAGTGTGAATTTTTTTGAATTTGAGAATTCTGGAATTAAATTTTTGAGAAAATCTAGAAATTGTGAATGAAAAAAATCCAGCAGCTAAAACCTAGCAAGCTTCTATAGAAGTCAGTGGGAGGGGAATTGTGAGTATGCAAGCTATTTTTAAATTGGATTTTAAAAAAAAAATTAAAAATGGAATAATGTTATTTTCTAGGTGAGCTAGTTTTTTACTGACTTTGAGTTTTCTCTTAAATATACTATATTTGAGGTTAGAATTGAATAAAATTAAATTTGAAAATTTGTGAATCAACCTCCAGGTGAGGCAATGTGTCCCTTTTTTTTGGTGCACATCGGTATATGATTAGAAACTTGCACAAGAATTCTGGAAAAAAAAGAACAATGTGCTAAGAGCATCAGTGAATTACTCCAGATCAGGCTATGTCCAGACATTTGGCCATGGCCATCCCAGCATTGTGCACTCTACGTTTTGATTGGACATGAGCAATGTGAGATGCCTTTGAAACAATGGCAGTGACAATTTGGGTTGAGTTACAATCCTGCATCGAGTCATGGAACCGTAGGTGTCCACAGAATATCCACAAAGTGTTCGGGTTTTGGTTGGAAATCCCATATCTTCCGATCAAATAGGTGGTGTATGGGTACCTTCAGGGGAGATTTGAAGCCCCCTGGTAACCCTTTCCAATGCTGCCTCCCTAGTCCCTGCATCTAACATCTAGCTTTGGCACGGGGTGCATCACAAATGCAGAGAGCACAATTGCAGAATTTCAGCTCTTTAAATTAGCAGAAGTGAATTGTTACTGCCCCTGGCAACCTGCGGATTCTCAACTTGCCTAATGAGTGCTACTCAACTTGCCTCATGGGTACTACTCAACTTGCCTCATGGGTACTACTCAACTTGCCTCATGGGTACTACTCAACTTGCCTCATGGGTACTACTCAACGTACCTCATGGACACTACTCAACTTGCCTTATGGGTACTACTCAACTTGCCTTATGGGTACTACTTAACGTACCTCATGGGTACTACTCATCTTGCCTTATGGGTACTACTCAACTTGCCTTATGGGTACTACTCAACTTGCCTTATGGGTACTACTCAACTTGCCTTATGGGTACTACTCAACGTACCTCATGGGCACTACTCAACTTGCCTTATGGGTACTACTCAACTTGCCTTATGGGTACTACTCAACGTACCTCATGGGTACTACTCAACTTGCCTTATGGGTACTACTCAACTTGCCTCATGGGTACTACTCAACTTACCTCATGGGAACCCTATAGGGGGGAGTTGAGAAGGATGGAGACTGTTAAGTCCAAGTTTGGCAATTTACCCACATGTGACATCACCCTGGTGTTTAGCGACATCACTTCTGGTATTATGTAGCACTTAGTAGAGGGCAGGTCAGGAATTTTCTTAATTGTATTGGGGCCGGTTCAGATTTCCTCATCAGGACAACAATGCTCAGGTCAGAGGTCCAGGTCGGACCACTGCTTGTTATGGGTCTACAGAATAAGACCCACGCAGGACTCTAGACTGAATGACAGTTATAGTAAAGACATGTATTACTGAACTGATAAATACCTGTTTTTTCCAGTCAATAAAAAAGAAATAGACCTGACTCCCCATGTAGTAATGTAGTACCCCCATTCGGGTGGCGAGAGACTCACAGCTTGGAATACAATGCCTGGAGTGTTCAGCAAATTAGTTGAACTCTATTAGACCTCTATTCTCTAAACCAGAAAAGCCATTGCCAAAATCCCTGCCTAATGATGGGGGGAGCTATTAAAATAGCAAGTGAATGATTAACCACTTATTGGTTAACAACATCATTTAAATTCCACTATATCTTTCTATTTTTCCATCTCAATAATAACACATAATGATACTTTATCTGTTATATTCCCTATTCTCATTCTCCTGAGCAGTTAGTTCCCTTAAAATAGTTTACCAAGCCATCTCAGGAGAATAAAATAGCAGCCAGCCCTATTCATCTCATGTCAACTAAATGATACCCTTTAGTAAATATGGTCCGGAGTTATTTGTGAGTCTAAAGCCGCTCAAGAACACTCAGTGGCTCAAAACCACTCAGACCTTGAACTGAACAAGTTGAAGTATTACTCAAAGAGGTATTATTAATAAAAAGGGGGGGAAAAGACATTTGAAAGGCAAAGTAATGCTGTTCAGCTTGAAATTGCAATGTAGAGCTTGGAGGAAGGTGACAGCAACCCTATTAACGGAACAGAACACATCCTGCAAAGCTGGAAAAAACACCATTTCTAGCGGGTAAGCACAAAATATAACTGAAACTTAGAACAAAGTTTTTTGTGTGAGTGTGGAATTTTCATTTCATGTAACTTTTGTCTTGGTCTAGTTTTGGGACACATTGTACATTATGTGTGACCAAATATGCACATTGCTAAGCATGAAAATGGCCAACAATAAGGGGAAAATATAAAATATGGAAAATATAGATAAATTATTATAGGGCCCATGTACATCTACAATTTTGAGCCAATTACAGGTATGGGACCTGTTATCCAGAATGCTCAGGGGTTTTCTGGATAAGGGGTCTTTCTGTAATATTGATCTCCAAAACTTAAATCTGCTAAAAATAATTTAAATATTAAATAAACCCAATAGGATTGGTTTGCCTCCAATAAGGGGTAATTATATCTTAGTTGGGATCAAGTACAGGTACTGTTTTATTATTACAGAGAAAAGGGAATCATTTAACCATTAAATAAACCCAATAGGGCTGTTCTGCCCCAATAAGGGGTAATTATATCTTAGTTGGGATCAAGTACAGGTACTGTTTTATTATTACAGAGAAAAGGGAATCATTTAACCATTAAATAAACCCAATAGGACTGTTCTGCCCCCAATAAGGGGTAATTATATCTTAGTTGGGATCAAGTACAGGTACTGTTTTATTATTACAGAGAAAAGGGAATCATTTAACCATTAAATAAACCCAATAGGGCTGTTCTGCCCCCAATAAGGGGTAATTATATCTTAGTTGGGATCAAGTACAGGTACTGTTTTATTATTACAGAGAAAAGGGAATCATTTAACCATTAAATAAACCCAATAGGGCTGTTCTGCCCCCAATAAGGGGTAATTATATCTTAGTTGGGATCAAGTACAGGTACTGTTTTATTATTACAGAGAAAAGGGAATCATTTAACCATTAAATAAACCCAATAGGACTGTTCTGCCCCCAATAAGGGGTAATTATATCTTAGTTGGGATCAAGTACAGGTACTGTTTTATTATTACAGAGAAAAGGGAATCATTTAACCATTAAATAAACCCAATAGGGCTGTTCTGCCCCAATAAGGGGTAATTATATCTTAGTTGGGATCAAGTACAGGTACTGTTTTATTATTACAGAGAAAAGGGAATCATTTAACCATTAAATAAACCCAATAGGACTGTTCTGCCCCCAATAAGGGGTAATTATATCTTAGTTGGGATCAAGTACAGGTACTGTTTTATTATTACAGAGAAAAGGGAATCATTTAACCATTAAATAAACCCAATAGGGCTGTTCTGCCCCCAATAAGGGGTAATTATATCTTAGTTGGGATCAAGTACAGGTACTGTTTTATTATTACAGAGAAAAGGGAATCATTTAACCATTAAATAAACCCAATAGGGCTGTTCTGCCCCCAATAAGGGGTAATTATATCTTAGTTGGGATCAAGTACAGGTACTGTTTTATTATTACAGAGAAAAAGGAAATCATTCTTTATCAAGTGAATTATTTGATTAAAATGGAGTCTATAGGAGATGGCCTTCCCTTAATTTTGAGCTTTCTGGATTCCTGTATGTGTTCTTTTCATGGATGCTGAGTCAATATTCTTGGTTAAAATTTAAAGAACAGTAACAGTAATTTTCAACAAATATAATCAATGTTAATGTTCATTTCAACTTGAATAGCTTAATAAGGTCTTATTAATACAATCACAACAAGTTCATGTCCAACCTCAATTACTGTTATTTCTCTTTCTCTCTGCTCCTTACCTGTTGCAAAATGATCTTCCTGCTCAGGAACTGACAGCGAATGTCTCACATACAATAGGCCTAACATGACTAAATGAACTGAGCGCTGTAATGTCAGAAATGAATGTGTGAACCTGGAGCCGAAGTTAGTCAGAGTTTTGTCAGACCCTTTGATCTGTACAGTGATTCGATGTAAGTGAAAGTGTTGGGGGAGGGGAGGAGAAAGTTTGATTCTACTGTAATTTGCAAAGAAATAGTTTGTATCTCTATGGATTTTCTTTATACTTATATTCTTCTTTCAGCTTTTTCCATCTAGGACAGAAAGGGGACAATTTATTAAAGAATTGCAATTACAAAGTATAAAAACTAGGGTAGTTTGCCATGTTTTTTACCATAATGACATATCCTGCTGCGATTATGAGAGGCAATTTTAAGAGAAACAATACTAGAATAAATACTTAACTAACTAATACTTTATATCATATTAAGTGACCTATAAAAAAATATTACCAAACTGGAAGTATATATATATATATATATATATAATACAAAGAGTACCGCACACAGGGACTTGATTCAAAAGAAATATATATATATATATATATATCAGTAAATATTGCCCTTTTACATCCTTTCCCTTGAGCCGCCATTTAGTGATGGGCTGTGTGCTCCCTCAGAGATCAGCTGACAGGAAGTGATGGGAGCAGTAGTATGGGAGCAAAAGGCAGAACTCTGCCCATTCATTGGCTGATGGGGCCTAACATGTATGTGTGCCTTGGTTTGTTTGTGTAAACTCTAAATCAAATGACCCCAGGGGGCGGCCTTAGTTCTTAAATTGGCACATACTAATAAAATAGTATATTTTTATGAAAATGGTTTATTTAGATAAAGCAGGGTTTTACTTAATATATCTATGAAATATATTTTAATAGAAACCTACATTGTTTAGGGGTATAGTTTTCCTTTAATGTTAATGGGACAATATGCACCTGTATGTAGCACAAGCTCATTAAATAGGGTTAGAAAACTTCTGCAAAAGAAAAGAACTGAAGCAACACTGTAAGGAACAGTCTGATTGGGTCGGAGAGGATCAAGTCACAAGGAATATGACCTGGAATTCAGAACTGGAACCTATCGTGGGCAAGTAATAAATGTCTGGCCAGTATTTATAAAGGCAATAGTTGGAGTCAAACCATAAGCATTGTCACTTTACTGGTAATTCCTGTGCAAACAGGAAGCGCATTACCATTTGTGTAATATTTGGTGTCGATATCTCTTTAAAGGAGAAGGAAAGGCTAATAAAGAGTTCATCTCAAGTGCCCTTAAGTCTCCCCATATTTATCCTGTTCAGATGATCAGAAGCCTCATAGGAAAAAAAACGCTGAGCTCTGTAAAGAAAGTTCCCATAATGCCTCGCTCCTGCACCAAGACCAAGACTGCTGTACATGCTCAGTTTGTAAGACTATGAGGAAGCTTCCTGCTGATTGGCTCAGATCCACATTCCTAAGGGGGGAGAGGGAGTTCTTAACATTCTTATGGGAGGGGGGAACAGGAGAGAGGAGGGAGCTGTGTGTCTTTGGCACAGGAAAACAGACAGACAAGAAATCCTGTATATTTTGACAGAGAAGTCAGTGCAGCGTTACTGTAAGTGCTTATGGCTGTTATGGCTTATGACTATTACTGCGTAATTGCTAAGTAACTATTTATAATATTAAAGAATTTCTGGTGCCCAAAAGTTTTACAGAGACAGAAGATTTGCACTCCTACACATATGTGGTTAAAGTTGATTTAATTCCCCTGGAACATGTGAGAGCTTGTCCTGGACCTTCACAGCGAAGACCAATTAATCTGAATTTAAGTATTTAACACTTTTCTATATTTCAGCTGCATGTGAAAATTGTGTGCTTTAATCTATTTATACCCAGAAAAACAGACAGAACCGCCAAATGTTTTTATGCATGAGGTGGGCGGAACAGTGTGGGTGTTTTATATCTCTTTATGTGAGTGAATTAAGTATAAGGCTCTTCTTGCGCTACTTGGCCATTTGTTTGTGCAGATAAACTTATCATCTAGTAGTAAATGAATTCATCTTTTGCTTTTTCTAGACCTACAGTATATGAAACTGACAGGCCAGAACGGATGTGATTGTTTTATTGAATACCTGGACAACTCGAGAGTTAAGGAAAGAACCGCTATTTGTCCAACTTATTTAAGTAAATTCTTTGAGCAGATCCAGATCCACCCTATGAATTTCTATAAACAACATACAGGTATAAGACCCGTTATCCAGAATGTTTGGGACCAAGGGTATTCCGGATAAGGGGTCTTTCCGTAATTTGGATCTCCATACCTTAAGTCTACTAAAAAATCAATAAAACATTAATTAAACCCAATAGGATTGTTTTGCCTCCAATAAGGATTAATTATATCTTAGTTGGGATCAAGTACAGGTACTGTTTTATTATTACAGAGAAAAGGGAATCATTTAACCATTAAATAAACCCAATAGGGCTGTTCTGCCCCCAATAAGGGGTAATTATATCTTAGTTGGGATCAAGTACAGGTACTGTTTTATTATTACAGAGAAAAGGGAATCATTTAACCATTAAATAAACCCAATAGGACTGTTCTGCCCCCAATAAGGGGTAATTATATCTTAGTTGGGATCAAGTACAGGTACTGTTTTATTATTACAGAGAAAAGGGAATCATTTAACCATTAAATAAACCCAATAGGGCTGTTCTGCCCCAGTAAGGGGTAATTATATCTTAGTTGGGATCAGGTACAGGTACTGTTTTATTATTACAGAGAAAGGGGAATCATTTAACCATTAAATAAACCCAATAGAATTGTTCTGCCTCCAATAAGGAATAATTATATCTCAGTTGGGATCAAGTACAGGTACTGTTTTATTTATTACAGAGAAAACAGAAATCATTTTTAAAAATTAGAATTATTTGCTTATAATGGAGTCTATGGGAGATGACCTTTTGTAATTCGAACTTTCTGGAAAATGGGTTTCCGGATATGGGATCCCATACCTGTACTGTAGGTTTCAGTTACCACATTCCATCACTGCATATTTACTAACTATGAGGTGTCTGGAAGTCTGTTAAAAGTAATAATATGTTAGTATGTGCTCAAAATGTAAATTGTTACACATTATTGTTATTACTATTAACATCAAACTAAGCATTTTGAATGACTTCTGATCTTGAAGCTTAAAAAACAAACCTATTCTGTTCTAGAATATCTGAAATGCCTAATAGGTATTCATCAAGTAACTAAAGCATCAATCTATAACGGGAGCCAAAGCTAAATTTGCTTTCTCTCCTTTAATCTCCCCACTCTTAATTGCCATATTGACAAAATAGAAACAGTTGTTTACCCTCTAAAGTCTCTCGAGTGCCTGCCAAATTAATCCTTTCTAGCAGCGATTCTTCAGTTCTAGAAACAAGCAGCATGCAAAAGAGGTAAAAAGTCTTCCCTAAGCGGCGACAACAAGTCTGAACGGGTCTTAAAAATACCGTATATACTCGAGTATAAGCCGATCTGAATATAAGCCGAGGTACCTAATTTTACCTAAGAAAACTGGAAAAACTTATTGACTCAAGTATAAGCCTAGGGTGGGAAATGCAGCAGCTACTGCTAAGTTTTAATAATGAAAATAAATACAGGTATAGGACCCATTATCCAGAATGCTCGGGACCAAGGGTATTCCGGATAAGGGGTCTTTCCGTAATTTGGATCTCAATACCTTAAGTCTACTAAAAAATCAATAAAACATTAATTAAACCCAATAGGATTGTTTTGCATCCAATAAGGATTAATTATATCTTAGTTGGAATCAATTACAAGGTTCTGTTTTATTTCTACATAGAAAAAGGAAATCAGTTTTAAAATTCTGAATTATTTGATTAAAATGGAGTCTATGGGAGACGGGCATTCCGTAATTCGGAGCTTTCTGGATAACGGGTTTCCGGATAAGGGGTTCGATACCTATACCAATAAAATGACATTAATTGAGGCATCAGTTGGGTATATGTTTTTCAATATTTATTTCAAAGAAAAACAGTAAACTAGCTCTGTAAGCGGAGAAGAGGGTCAACAAAAACAATAAGAGTACTACCCCACGCTCATTGCACATTGGCAAACTGGCAGCAGACCCAGTCCCAGAGGAGATGTAAGGGGAAATAAGTATTGCTAGTGGGAGCCTAGGCCAGGGCACTGGAGGGTCTGGTTGCAGGTGGCCTAATTTGCACACAAAGGAGAGAGGGTGCTAGCCTAGAGGGACCCATGGCACCCGACTCGAGTATAAGCCGAGGGTGACTTTTTCAGCACATTTTGGGTGCTGAAAAACTGGGCTTATACTCGAGTATATACAGTAAACCTAAAAGGAAAAGGAACCTAAAATATCTTAGAGATCTTCGGTAGCAATCGCCCTAGGACCGGGTCAGCGGCACAATGCGCAGGAACCCCAAACAATCACACCAACTCGGAATTATGACATTTTCTACGCAATCGATAGCAGTGATTCTCTCTCTTTTTTTTTTTTTCAAAGTGTACTGTAAAATCATTTATTTCCAGTTGAAGATTAAAGCAGGAATGAACTTTTACCTTGGAGAATCTCTTTGGGGGGAAAAAAAAGAGAGAAAAAGAGAAAAAAAAAAAACATAAGCACACAAAAGTGTGGAGAGTAAAAGTAAATTAACTTGAAATTGACTTCTAGGTTTGATGGCATAATGTCGCCTGAGATGATGCGTAACATTTCTGGTATGAACTGAGCTTGCCGGTAATGGAATTTTGAAATCAAAGTTTCTCCTTTTTCATTTTTTTTTTTTTTTTGGTATTTCAGACTTGTACAGATGGCTGTGGTTCTTGCTTACTGCAATTCATTACATTACCATTTTATTTTCACCTTCATCGGACGCACGTTTAGATCTATGGAGTGAGGCAAAGAAATGTAAGCAAGAAAACCATCATGTTTAAATACATTGCAACAACCCGAACAACAAACAGGTTGCTAAACTAGAAATGTTGCATCTCTGCGAGTACAAAATCTTCAGGAATGGATACTTCAAATGATCTATGCCTTTGCACAACTTATAGGGAAAATATACCCCACTTTTTACATTTAGTTGGTCTTGTGCAGAAAAGGCGCATAAACACTGTTTGAACTGCCAGGAATAAATATACATGTATTTTATTTTACACAGACATACCTCATTCCACAGGCTGAAAGGAAACGATACTAGTAAATAACCCCCCCCCCCCCCCCCTTAGGCTCACAATGTAAAGCAGGAGGACTTCAAGTCCCAGAATTCATCACTACACAATGGAACAAGGCAAGGTTTCATAGTGGGTGAAGAAAAGATACTCTGGAAACAGGCTGAGGTAGGGGTTGCATTACATTGTAAGCCTAATGAGGGTTGAATGATGGTTTGTACCAGTGTCATGGATTCCTTGAAATCTGTGAAATCAGGTATCTCTGTGTAAAACAAAAAAAACACGTAGGGACCCACAGGGTTAAATGGCCCCTATGACTAAAGGAGAAGGAAAGTCATTTTGGCATTTTACTGCCAATAGATTCGCCACATTAGTGCCACCTAGAACACTATATTTATTCTGCAGAAAGCATTACCATACCTGAGTAAACAGCTTTAGAAGCTTTCTCTGTTTGCTTAAGATAGCAGCTGCCATTTTAAGTAGATTCCTTCCTGCAGTCTAGCCCTTATAGCTCAGATCACATATTCCTAAGGGAGGGGGGAGGGACTTCTTAGTATTCTAGTGGAAGGTTGGAGCAGGAGAGGGGAGGGGGGAGCAAGAGAGAGGAGAGAGCTGCGCAGACTCTGGCCACGGGAATTAAGGATGTTTCTGAGAGAGGAAGTCAGACACCGGAACATCATGTCTACAAACCATGAGACAAGAGATCCTGTGTTTGTTTTAAAAGAGGACTCAGTGCAGCATTACTGTAAAGTGCTTATGTCTGTATTTACATAGAACTTTCTGATAAAGCTTACTGAGTTTTTACCTTTCCTTTCTTTAAATCACTAAAGGTTCAGTTCCCTTCGTTTCTGATCAGAAGGGAATGTAGCTAAGCAAGTTCATCTACATACTGTATGTATGCTATTGGCTAGCAGGTAGGGTGACCACTTCCTGCCTCACTTTGATATAGTGCTGGGAAAGGAGTGGCACCTTCCTCTTTGTTTCTACCTGAGGAACAGGGTGGATGGCTGCTGTGAGCCCGGGGCACAGGCCTGGGTTAAAGTCGGGAAACAGGGCCCTGTGAATGAGGCATTAGTGGCAGGTGTAGCTCCCTGTATAGTACCACTCTAGGGGTGTAAGGCAGTTAGGGTTGAGCTAGAAAGAGCAGTTCTGAGCTCCTACATAGGACTCATAGCTTTGGAGGTATCTCTCCCAGGCCACATTGCCTGTAATGTAGGGATCCCAGGGGGTTAGGGAATCAGGATAGAGAATTCCCTAAGTTGATCCACTACGGGGTGTGGAAGTTCAAATAGGGTTTATGCTCCTTTTCTACAATTGAACTGAGCTTGTCATGTCATAAAGGAGAGGTATATTTTTCCTTTAAAGGAGACATTTTATATAAAGTTCATATTCAGTTACAATATTCATCCTCCCTCAAAATGTGAAATGATGCAGAAAGAAAGATGTTTTGAAAGCATTTTACCTTCTAAAACTGTCACTATATGAGAGCTGCACACACAAGCTCTCCAGTCTGAAGCCAGAGCCAAATGAGACATGGGAGTGGCTTCAGTCTCCCACAGGAAGTGGTCACAGCACTGACTGATAGCCTTTACTCAACAGCAGCAGGGAAAACCCCTCCCTCCTTCTGTGTCTCTCTGCGTGTGCTGTTGGGGGGGGAGGAGCCTGAGTAGAGAAGGAGGACTGTCTGTGAGCTCGCTAAGCCCCGCCCACTCTATGAATATTCACTTCAAGAGTCTAAACCGGAAGGTGGCATAAGGTCTGGGGAGAGCACAGTTTTCAAGCAGTTATGGATATATTTGAACCCAAAGGTATTAAAATAAAAGCACTTCCTTCTATTTTACATTATTTTACATGGTTTAGTGCATTGTAAAAATTTATGGTATAGGTCCCCTTTAAGTTGTGCAAAGCCATGGAGCCTTTGAAGTATCCATTAATGAAGATGTTGTTCTCATTTACACACATAAAACAAATACATATCTATTTAGTTTTTCCCACAATTCCATTGTATGTATAGTCTCCATATGACATAATTGTATGCTCATTTTGATAAATTGGAAGCAATTGCATTGGGACTGAGTGATTTCCAGTGCTCAGTGTCACAATAACATCTGCATGTGAATATTTAGCCACATGTCTGCTGCTGCGGTAGCTCCAGGGTTCCCCTGCGTCAATGGGAGCACTCCGTTGCAATTTGGCACCGGAGGTGGAATGGACGTACTGGCACTAAGTGCAATTATAGCTAAGTGCAAGGAGTGTCTTTAGAAACATGTAGCAATCCTATAAGTGGCCAAAACCAGCATTCTGCTCTGAAGCACAAGTAATTGGTAAGACAAATGGAAGTTAACTTTCGAAAAACACCCAGTTCAGGCCCAGATTTGTGGCGACTCTGGTGAGACCACAAAGGCTTAGGCCTAGGGTGGCAAAAATTGGAAATGTACTCAGATACAAAGCACTGGGGATGGGACACACAAAACAGTTCAGCTTGTCCTATCCCCAGTCCTCCGTACCTGACAGAGAAGGACGCGCGTGATCTAGCAAGGGGGGCGGGAGGATGGGGCAGCCTCTGGGTGCCTCAAACTGAAATCTGGGACTGACTCTGTTACCCTTATCATAAGTTTTGATAGATACAGTAGATATATAGATAGAAAGAAAAAAAGATATGGACATGGACAGACAAGGATTTGCAGCAAATTTCCTTGTTTCTTCATTGACAGATGTTTGGCAAAATGGGGCAAGATTTGCTGCGGAAAAAAAATGATTTTGAAAGTTTTTTGGCGAACCGAAACGGGACAGATTTGCTCATCACTAACCTTGAGCTTGAGTATAAAATCACAGGCTTTATACCTCATCACTGAGTCTCCAGGTACTTTCCTCTGCCTAATGAGAGGCCACAGATGGATATAAGGCCAGTGGTGCAACAATAAGGGGGCGGCTCCCATGGGGGTGAGCAGTCAGGAGTTAGAAAGCGTCAAGGGATATACCAAAAATATTTTTGTTTGGTTCCCTTGGGGTTCAAGCTATGTTCCTGTATAAGATATACTGCACAACACTATATGCTAAATGTGGTTTCTTGTTTAGTGAACAGAAGCCCATGGATTTTAAATATCAGAATGCAACCACCTGTTTCTACAGCTTGCATTTTAGCTAAAGCTTTCCCTTGATATTTTGCCTCCATTTATAACTGTGATTTAGGGTGTAAATGCAAAACATTAGGTGTTTCTCTACAACGAGAGATTTGCAGGGTAATGCCAAACAAACTCTGCCGTTCCCCAATAAGGATTACAAATACATTGTCCCACGCGGCTTTGCCGCTACTTAGAATTTACAGCACACGTTGCAGGAGCTATGTTTTGTGCGGCAATGATATATCATCGGGACTACGGAAGCATAATCCTTGACCTTTACTACAAAATTATATAAAGATAAACTATATGACAGCTAAGCACTGCTGGCTCGCTGAAGGTGCATTGGGTTATACTGTCATTAAAATAATGAAAAGGTCATCTCTTTCTTCTGCCTAACCAAATCTATTTATTGTGTTTCCACAAGGATGTGTAATTATATCCAAACACTCAGTAATGGTTCCATAACTATCACTGCTGTAGTGCTTGCCGGGTACTTTACTGGCTCCTCTGTAAGAACGTAATGGACAAGTTATCGGAATATCAGTGGCGTAAAAACAGTATGCCGGGCCCCTGCAAAGAGAACAAAGATTTTCAGAGGGGTCCAGCATGCAAAGAAGCCCCGATCCATCCCTCCCTCTATCTCCCTCACTTGTTTGCGGCCCCCACTCCCTGGCCACTCGTTCTTGGGTAAGGAAATGGCTGGGGAGGGGGGATTTATAAAAACTACCTAAAAAGCAGACCCTGAGGTCCAGGTCCCCTATCCCCCCCTATTTGACCACTGGGTCTGATTCCATTTACACTACTGATTCTGATAGGAACATGTAATTATTTCTGTATGATCAGTGTTGGACTGGCCCACTGGGATACCAGGAAAACTCCCAGTGGGAATAGGTGTCAGTGTCCTATTTTTAACCACTTGGCCTATATCATGGTCATTCCCTGTTTCTGTATGGAAACAACAAGGCTAAATAGATGGAAGAACAGATTACAGTTTACATTATGTAAAAAAAGAGACTAGGAGAATATGGAGGTTGAGTGAGGATAGGAGGAAAATAGCTTGGAATGTGGGCCCATGAGTTAAGGTTTTCTGGTGGGCCGATGCTGTGTATGATCATTCATATAAATTAATAAGCTCTTATGATTTTAAAAAAGTCAAAAGTCTGACTAACCTCAATTACAGAACACTGACATATACTATATATTGGCTCAATATTCAGTTCAAAATGAAACTGTGTATGAATAAGAATACAGTGGATTTAGCATTGACTGATAATATAATGGGAACAAATAAGCATGCTGTTGAGTGTAAATCAACTGTGCGTCTTACTATGTCAAATGGCAATTCTGCATACTGGGAAAATCTATATTTGCTGCTGAAAATAATAACTGGCAGGCTTCTCTAGCCTGTTTTTATTATTTTATAGCTAATACATGAAGTCTACATTGAGGAAAACTAATCCATTTCATTTATTTAATTAATGCTGGGAGTATCTAGGTGTGGAGTATCTAGGTGTGGGTCACTACATGCCTACAAAACTGCTTGGAGATCATGATAGGGTAGGCTTTTGAATGATACCGCCTTCATTCCAGCAAATCTATTCTGCCCTGAAACTATAGGGGTTACTTACAAATGCAGTAGAGTTAATTGGTAGAGATAAACTAGATGCAAGCAGACTCATCCATTTGTTGCTCCTGTGTCTTAAAAAGAATACCTTAAGTCTACTAAAAAAATCATTTAAACATCATTTAAACCCAATAGAATTGTTTTGCCTCCAATATGGATTAATTATATCTTAGTTGGGATCAAGTACAGGTACTGTTTTATTATTACAGAGAAAAGGGAATCATTTAACCATGAAATAAACCCAATAGGGCTGTTCTGCCCCCAATAAGGGGCAATTATATCTTAGTTGGGATCAAGTACAGGTACTGTTTTATTATTACAGAGAAAAGGGAATCATTTAACCATTAAATAAACCCAATAGGACTGTTCTGCCCCCAATAAGGGGGAATTATATCTTAGTTGGGATCAAGTACAGGTACTGTTTTATTATTACAGAGAAAAGGGAATCATTTAACCATTAAATAAACCCAATAGGGCTGTTCTGCCCCCAATAAGGGGTAATTATATCTTAGTTGGGATCAAGTACAGGTACTGTTTTATTATTACAGAGAAAAGGGAATCATTTAACCATTAAATAAACCCAATAGGACTGTTCTGCCCCCAATAAGGGGGAATTATATCTTAGTTGGGATCAAGTACAGGTACTGTTTTATTATTACAGAGAAAAGGGAATCATTTAACCATTAAATAAACCCAATAGGGCTGTTCTGCCCCCAATAAGGGGTAATTATATCTTAGTTGGGATCAAGTACAGGTACTGTTTTATTATTACAGAGAAAAAGGAATCATTTTTAAAAATTAGAATTATTTGTTTATAATGGAGTCTATGGGATATGGCCTTTCCGTAATTCTGAACTTTCTGGATAACAGGTTTCCGGATAAGGGATCCCATACCAGTACTGTTTTATATTTGCAGAGAAAAAGGAAATTATTCTTAAAAATTTGAATTGTATGATTAAAATGGGGAGTCTATGGGAGATGGCCTTTCCATAATTCGGAGCTTTCTGAATGACGGTTTCTGTATAACGGATCCCATAACCATACTACATTCTACAAGAAGAGTAGTATAGGTTCAGGAGGGAATCCACTTGACTCTTACAGTATATAAACGACATGATAATAATAATAAAAGTATTTGGCAAATTAGCCTTAAGTGTTTCTGTAACCTCCCGGCCGTAAAACTTCCGAGGTCACTTTCATAGGCACAATATGAAATTTCCTTCGCTCCACGTGGGCAGTCATTAAAGAGAAATTCAATATCTAATATCCCAGATAACATCAACTCAGCTGGAAGTGACAGGTAACATTTATTAGGATGCGTGCCTTCCCTTCCCTCATGTAAATAACTGTTACCTGCAACTAATAGATGTGCCGGAGCCACGGAGCCAGATTGCATTTCCCTGACACCTATACCATGATATGTGACAAAAGGTAGGCCAGCTTTATGTACATACAGTATCAGCCGGGCCCCGGCGAGTAATTGAAATGACCTCCGAGAAAGGGCGCCATCCTATAAAACAATAAGAAGCACGGAGGCAGCTCGCTGAAATACCGTTTGTAATTACTGTCACCGGCTGCCCTACATAAAGCAGAGGGTTTATTTTGCAAAGATGTGGTTACCATCATGAACCGCCTACAGCTCAGCTTAAAAATCTTTCCCACTTTTGTGCTACCCCTCTTTGCTTATTTTTAATTCTAGATTGTAAGCTCTACGGAGCAGGGACCTCCATCCTCTTGTGTCTTTGACTCTTAACTTAATGCAACTGTACCTTGTATTTATTTGTATTTGTAATATTGTTATACTTTGTATTTATCTATTATTATCTTAATAACCCCGTTTGTATTAATCTATTCTACTGTAAAGCGCTGCGTACATAAGTATCGCTTTATAAATAAAGATATACATACAAGATATACATACAATTCCAGACACATTTGAGACGCTTATTAAAGCCGAGATGAGTGCATGTTTCATTATTACGTGTTTCCCGTGCATATTCATGTGCTAGTAGGGTGGTAGGGGAAAATAATTCAACTTCCTGCTCTGCTATTCTCTTTATTTCTTTAGCCACGGTATAATAAAGGAAATATATTGCCCTGTTTATTTATGTATTTGGAGCAATAGCTACATAGCCAGGGTTTCTGCCTCTCTAATGCCCTTGCAATATTGTGTACTGGAAATACAAAAGCAATTATTGTGCAAAGGCAATAGCAGTGGTGATAGTGTGGCTTCCAGTTTATTAGCATCCCTAGTATTATTGGGAGTCATCGTTAAAAAGAAAATACCTGGAGAGAAACAGGCTTGTTATCCCTCATTCATCATTTACTACAATGGATACAAATGTGAGCACCCAAATTGCCCAATTCCTGCTGCTAATGCTGTGTAGCCAATTAATATTGGGTGATTGCAGCATGCAGAGGCAAACAATACATGGACTACTGTTTTGTTAAAAGGGAATGGCATTGTTTGGTTGCTTAATTGGGAACTCCACCCAAACACAACTTACGCTTTTTGAAAAACAAACATTTCAAGCAACTTTGCAATATACATCAATTAAAAAATATGCTGCCTTCATGATTTTTAATGTAATACTATTGTTTGGAACAGTTCCCTAAGCCCGCCCCCTATTCTCCTGCTAATCTGACTAATCTGCCTACTTTGAGATTAAAAAGAAAAATTTAAATTTGTTGACTCTCCTTAGCCTGCATCCTCCCAATCCCACAATTCCCTGCACACATGATGTCAGTAAGGAAAGGAACATCACAGTGCAATGCATTGTGGGTTATGTAGTTCCTGCATGCTGTCTGTAAGATGTGGAATAGTTGTTACAACATCAATGTTTTAGTCCCTCCTCCCCTGCCAGGATTTCAAATGATGCAGAAAGAGAACTGTTTTGCAGCTGGATTTCAGCATATAAAGATGATATTTGAATTGAAGGAACAGATTAAAGAAAACACATTTTGGTTCAGAAGCTGGAGTTCCCCTGTAATGTCCTGTATATAAATAGGAGCGAATTCTCGGCAAGCCAAAAAACACTTGGCGAGAATAAACTCCTACACTTGAAAATCCTCTTACCTGTGTCTGTACCCAAAAGCATTGAATATGTTGGGGTGCAGGCACATGTAGCCAATATCCACCAAAAAACGTGAGACTTTGCATTGTCGGCAGATATTGGCTCCATGTGCTGAGAATACGCTCTGTGGTGCATTAACCTCATTGCACCCCCGCCTAATGTTACAAAATTTAGTGGTGAGCACAACTTTCCCTTTTTTGCTATAGTTTATACATGAGTGGTGGCCAACTCCATGTTGTAGCTCCCACCCTTCCCAGCTACAGTCAGGTGGCCAATAATAGGGCAACCATTTGAGGTTTTTAATAGTGATAAGCAAATTTTTTCACCAGGCATGGATTCGCAGCGAATCTATGCATTTCGCCTTTGGCGAATTGTTTGGCAAAACTTCTGTGAAAATTCGCCGCGGAAAAATTTATTGCGTAGTATATTATTTTTGTCGCACAGCAAATTGGGTGTGGTTGTGTCAAAAAAGGTACGGTTGCGTCAAAAGATGCGGTCAAATTGGGCACGATAGCCGCGGGCAACAAAAAAAATCGAGCGACAAATGCGTTTCACAACTTTTTCGCTGTTTCATGAATTTTCTTGCCGTTATGGTGACGTGAAACGGGACAGATTCGCTCATCACTAGTTTTTAACCTTGAAAGTAAGTAAATTGCAGGTAAAACTCAGTCCCTTTGTTAAATGTATAATGAAGCAGTAGAATTCTCAATAAATCACATAAGAAAGTGGCGGATTTATCAATATTTAAGTTTAGAGTTTAATACATAAAAACTCACCCATGTTCTATTCATTCCTATTTGGTAAACATTCACCCATTGATAAATACACTTCAAAAAATCCCATAGGAATGAATAGAACATGGGTGAGTTTTTATGTATTAAACTCTAAACTCACATTTTGATAAATCTGCCCCTAACTGTAGGACTGGCCAGACTGGGGGCGACTGTGACATAATTGGCCAGCTTGAAGTAATATATGGACAAACAATCCCTGTTTTGCTTAAAGGGGAGGGCATTTCTGGGTAGCTTAATGCACAGAATGTCTTAATATCCTTTTTATATTGATAATGGGTGAGTGCAGAGGGTCTCTTGTCTTGAATTTTGTGGTCAACTTAGCCTAATGAGCACAACTTTCCCTTTATTTACTAAAGCACAGGGAACCTTTTGCACATTGTACCCATGTTTACTAAAACTTTGCCACTCAACTGAGAGGTGTGAAAATACATACCCACATTCTTCTCATGACCCATTTGTGTGTGTTTTACTATCACCGGGGGGTGCCTGTTATTTGGTTATTGAGACTTCTCTTATCCCTCATCTATATTTCACCCTGGGCTGCGGGTAGCACAATCCTTTCATAGACTGGAATATTGTCAAATATTATGTGTCTCGTTTCGGTTTGCAGAAAATCTCGAGAATCTTTCAAAAGATTAACAAAACAATGTCAAATTCGCGAAATGCTGAGAATGTCGTTCGTCAAAAAAATTCTCACAATTTTGTTGCCTTTTTCGTGAAAAAATCCACCAAAGGCGAAACGTGGAAATACGCCTCAAATCCATGCCTGGTGAAAAATTTTGCCCATCACTAATTATTAGTGATGAGCGAATTTTTTCGCCAGACATGGACTCCCAGCAAATTTCTGCATTTCCCCACTGGCGAATTGTTTTGCGGAATTTTCGGGAAAAGTCGCCTCGGAAAATTTAGTTGTGTTTTTTTTTTTTTTGTCACACATCAAATTGGGCACGGTTGCGTCAAAAAAAGACGTGGTCATGTCAACATTGGGCGCAGCCGTGTCAAAAAAAGCACGGGCGACAACAAATAGACGCGACAGACAAAAAATAGACGCGGGCGACAAAAAAAGACACGAGTGTCAAAAAAAATCCGCAATTTTTCTCCGTTTCGCGAACTTTCTGGTGAAACAAAACGGGACAGATTTGCTCATCACTACTAATTATAATTCAGACTATTGGAGGATCATTATGCCCAGTGCTCAGTGTGGCATTGGGAATACCCCATGTAGGGCTGTCTATGGGGAGAAGCACAACTCCCGCCATAGATAGGAACAGGTTAAAGTCACACCTGTTCATTTCAGGTTCATTTCAGGAAGGAGAATACATTTTCTCTCTACGTCTACAATTTAAAATGTTTAAAAAAAAAAGCATGAGAGAAAGAATTGTATTTGATGGCTGCAGGCAATTATCACATATGTCAAAAAGGTTAAAAAGAGCCGGTTGATGGCAACCAACTTAGCAGGTGTTGTTTCAGTCAGTTGATGGAGTGCAGCCAACGCCAATTATCACGAAAGTGAAACGCGTTGGCACCTACACCGGGAACATTAGACAGAAGCAGAAAATGCACATGACAGTCATTCGCTAAGCGTTTTCTGCTTGTGTGGGTTCCACAAACAAACCTTAATAGCAGTTACAATCCATCAGCATTCACAATATCCGTGCCCTTACAAAGAAAAAAAAAATCCTAAATTTGCTACTCCGTCTTTCTTTCCTTTCCCCGCTCCCAGGAGTGGATGATGGTAAAGAAATTATATTGCCCTGTCAGATTTGAATGGCTGGAAGCCAACGTGCAGTGCCATTAAACCACACACATTGCATTTTAATTGGATATATTAGGCGGCAGATGGCAAAAAATAGAAATGTATCCACTTTGTTTTAAAGACACCTTGGTTAATCAAGCACTTCCATTTGTTTGGGGTGTTTATCTAAACGGCGCATCAAAGCAAAGAAAGGCTCCATTCATAGTATATCACTCATTATTTCAGTACATAAAGCATAATGCTACTAAGTACTTTGTAGTAGCACTTTCTAAAGAGCTTGGCTGAACAGATGTGCCAACATGTTATTTGCCATTTGAAAAGCTTGTTTGAAGCCAATTATTTGAAACTGAAGCTTACTTGAAGGATTCTACACGAACGGAACTTAGTTTGAGCAAAGGCAAGGGAAAGAAAAACCCCACAGATGATTTTTTAATATCGCCTGAAATGACCTCATATATTTGGAAAGCCAATAAAAAGTCTGTCATCCTGGCGCATTGAGGGTTTAGGATTAGTTATGTACAAGATACAGATAAGATAAGATCTTTTTCTTTCATCCCTTGCGCAAAATACATTAGCAGACAGAGATATTTTGTGCAATAATCAGATTAAACGCCCTACCAGTTAAAGAACACAGGCCTATATAATGCATAAGGCTCATTTACATCCGCAACTGCAGTGAGTAAGGGCTCTGGCACACGGGGAGATTAGTCGCCCGCGGCAAAACTCCCTGTTCGCGGGCGACTAATCTCCCCGAGTTGCCTTCCCCTGCCATCCCAGGGAGTTTTGCCGCGGGCGACTAATCTCCCCGTGTGCCAGAGCCCTAAAGGGCAAGTATGTGCAGGTCAGCCCAAAATCTGCAGGACCCATAGGTCGGGCCGACATCCACACAAGATTTGCGCGTCGCGGGTGGGTTTTACCCTCCCCGTCCATGACATTACTATGCCCTGCTTTTTTCTCTGGCAGCGGGTTGTGCCAGCTCCAACCCGCCCCCTTTGTGATGTCAGAGATGGAGTGGGCGGGGAGGCTATGGGTCTATCAATAGAGGTGAATTGCTAGGTT
This sequence comes from Xenopus tropicalis, assembly GCF_000004195.4. Classification (NCBI taxonomy): domain Eukaryota; kingdom Metazoa; phylum Chordata; class Amphibia; order Anura; family Pipidae; genus Xenopus; species Xenopus tropicalis. The sequence continues at coordinate 21,677,913 of NC_030678.2, forward strand.
GGATCAAGTAAAAGGTACTGTTTTATTATTACAGCAAATAAGGAAATCAAACATTGAATTATTAGATTAAAATAGACCCTATATGAGATGGCCGTCCTGTAATTCAGAACTTTCTGGATAATTAGACTCCGGATAGCAGGACTGTAAATGTAAATAGTAAGATAATAACTGAATTTTATGACTTTTTCTGGACTTTACTTGCTCCAATAATGGTGATTTTATTTCTACTCTCACACCATGAAGTTCTTAAGGTTTCCTATTTTTTTTTTCTTTTCATTCTGAAACTTGTTCCGATTAAGATCAATATGTTTATGTTTAACATGTTCAAAAAAAGCTGAATAAGTAAAAGAACAAAAGAAATCTAAGACCATGAAGTTCCCCATGAAACTAATACAGGTATCGGATCCCTTATCTGGAAACCCATTATCCAAATAATTCACATTTTTAAAAATTATTTTCTTTTTCTCTGTAATAATAAAACAGTACCTGTACTTGATCCCAACTAAGATATTAGGCGTCTAGTTTTTAGATGGAACAATAAAGACCTGGTTTTAGCAGCATGTCGTGTCCGGAGATGTTTGGAGCTCAACTGTATATGAAGTACCTGTACTTGATCCCAACTAAGATATAATTACCCCTTATTGGAGGCAGAACAGCCCTATTGGGTTTATTTAATGGTTAAATGATTCCCTTTTCTCTGTAATAATAAAACAGTACCTGTACTTGATCCCAACTAAGATATAATTACCCCTTATTGGGGGCAGAACAGCCCTATTGGGTTTATTTAATGGTTAAATGATTCCCTTTTCTCTGTAATAATAAAACAGTACCTGTACTTGATCCCAACTAAGATATAATTACTTCTCCAATTACTCCTTATTGGGTTTAATTACTGTTTAAATAATTTATTTAGCAGACTTAAGGTAGGAGATTCAAATTACGGAAAGACCCCTTATCCAGGAAAACCGGAAAAAGTCCCAAGCATTCTGGATAACGGGTCCCATACCTGTACTTGGTTTTAAAGGCAAATACTGGATGAAATCCATATTGGAGATTGGGTGAAAAACAACAACAATAAACAACAAAATAAGACTAACTGCAGGGATGCTTAAATAACTGCAATAAAGTACAGTCTATCTGCTATAAATAAGAATTGATGACACCCTGTGCTTCCTCTCTGTACTTTAGCGCTAACAATCCCGTCCCTCAGGAGCAGGCAAATGAGGTGGCTTAAACAACTTTATCATTCACAATGGCTTCTGCATGTTGCTGAGCTAAACAATTTGCGTTTCATGCTTATTGCACAAAGCACAAAGTACATTACAAAGATAAAAGCAGAAAGCGGTGACCTCAGTGACTGGATTCACAAATCTTGTATTCCGGAACACGGAACAGAGTGTATATTTAACTTCTTTCCAGATGATCAACAGCAGATACTTCCTCAAGGACACGCTCGTTGCATTAATAACTGCATGGAAAACAAGAGGGCACTTTTAAGCAAGACTTCACTTTAGGAAAAGGGGGATTATTGCTCCGGAATGTTACATTTTTATTTGACATCCCATGCAGTCTCCTCTGGAGGAGCTTATCAAGTGATCATAGAGAACATTATATACAGGTATGGGATCCCTTATCCAGAAACCTGTTATCCAGAAAGCTCCGAATTACGGAAAGGCCATCTCCCATAGACTCCATTAAAAGCAAATAATTCTAATTTTTAAAAACGATTTCCTTTTTCTCTTTAATAATAAACCAGTACCCAGCTAAGATATAATTACCCCTTATTGGGGGCAGAACAGCCCTATTGGGTTTATTTAATGGTTAAATGATTCCCTTTTCTCTGTAATAATAAAACAGTACCTGTACTTGATCCCAACTAAGATATAATTACCCCTTATTCAGGGCAGAACAGCCCTATTGGGTTTATTTAATGGTTAAATGATTCCCTTTTCTCTGTAATAATAAAACAGTACCTGTACTTGATCCCAACTAAGATATTATTACCCCTTATTGGGGGCAGAACAGCCCTATTGGGTTTATTTAATGGTTAAATGATTCCCTTTTCTCTGTAATAATAAAACAGTACCTGTACTTGATCCCAACTAAGATATAATTACCCCTTATTGGGGACAGAACAGCCCTATTGGGTTTATTTAATGGTTAAATGATTCCCTTTTCTCTGTAATAATAAAACAGTACCTGTACTTGATCCCAACTAAGATATAATTACCCCTTATTGGAGGCAAAACAAGCCTATTGGGTTTATTCAATATTTAAATGATTTTTAGAAGACTTAAGTTATGGAGATCCAAATTACGGAAACCCCAGGTCCCGAGCATTCTGGATAACAGGTCCCATACCTGTATTATACATAATGTAATGGTCCAACCCAGACTTTACCCAGCCTACAGCCCCCAAGATTCTCTGGAGTCTTATATCAAAGTGAATTGTGATGGGTAGGGAGTTATTTCTCCAATTGGTTATTGGCTAAAATATACAAAAACATATTCATACGCCAAATTCTTTCGGTCAAGTCTGCTGCACCTGTTGGCGAAGCCCACTGTGGAACTACCGTCACATTCAGTAGGCGCTAGCTCCAACATCAATAGGGGCACTTACCCATGATTCATCTAAAAAAAAATCTGAATTTTTTATAACTTGGCCCCCGAGCAAGTTATAAATACCTGGCCTATTACATGGAAACAGTCATTGACCTGGTAATGAAACATGACATATACAGAATTATTAATGTAAAAGGATGTTTTCCAAGCAAAAGCCACCATCCTTACTGTGTGTACCATTGAACAATGCAGCAGTATTTGAGTCCCACAGACCTGTGAAGAAGAGAATAACAAAAGCATGCAAGGCATTGTGGGAATTGGAGTTTTGACTTAAGGAAAGTTGATTATTCTTGTGCTTCTTTCTTTTAATTTTATAGGATATTCTCTGTGAGAAAGTCCTTTTTTGTATTCAATTAAAAAAAAATCTATATTGGCCTGACCAGAACCATTCAGGTCCATGCAGGAGACCAGGACAGCACAGCAGGACAGGATAACACAAATGGGGTTATGCAAAAAAAGCCACTAAGTTTGCCCAGGAGCAGTAATCCATAGCAACCAATCAGCAGGTAAAATTTACTGCTCACCTGTTTAAAAGCAAACATCTTATTGGTTGCTATGGGTTACTGCTCCTGCAGATAAACACTGGCCAAGAATGAGCCCCTATGCTTCAAAAATCTTATTGTTGTGCCTGTACCCGGAGCCATTGTGTCAACCCACGCCTAACTTGCACCATATTAATACTTAATACTATTCTGTTATATAAACACAATCCCACCCCCAAGCCCCTTGTTGGCCCTGGCAGCTTATAAACCCCAGCAATGTGCTTCCATCCTGCCCAGCGCCAGTGCCTGTTCCTTTATATCATGCCCTTTACTATCTCTAGTCTCCTAGTGGGAAGGTGCTTTATAGTGTTTAATGAGATTACTGTCAGATTAACAGTGTCTTGAAAGGCAATAATACGGATCATTTTGTGGAGATAATATTTCCTGCTTTAAATGGAGCATTTTTGTAAAATATGTTGGCTCTCAGTATCGGTGTAGAGGTTTCCATTATGCCTGGGCTTTAAGGAGCATTAAAAAGTTACAAATAATATAGATGAGCAATAGCCATGCAGCAATACATTTCCCTTATAGTCCAATTCATGCGAAGAAATAGTCATTTTTCTCTGTAATAATAAGGCAGGACCATACACTTGATATTATTATTCGTTATTTATATAGTGCGGACACATTCCAAAGCACTTTAGAGAGATTATACATCACGACAGTCCCTGTCCAGTGGATCTGACTATCTATGGATCCTATTACATTTCCTTATCCAAAATCCCCAAGTGTTTAGGTTTCTTTATCCTGCTATTTCCTATTACTGTTTTTCTGCCCTAAATGTTCACCTACCTTGAAGTATCAAATACATGACAGGCGCATCGTTGGGACTTGCCCTGCCTCTTGCCAACCTACAACACCGCCCCTCCTATCCTTCAAAGCCCAGAAAAATTACACAGACACCAGTTTTTGGTTGAAAGGGGCCGCAGAACATTTATTAACATCTGAAGTTTTAATTTAAAATGTACCATAAACAAATGGCATAACATGAACATATGATAAACATCACTTGAACGTTTGTATAACAAACAACCATGTACCGTAACAATCCAATAACTGCGCAACGCCATTAGCGCCATCCTAGCCCGGGACCACCTACTCCTCAATAAAATTCACTTCCTGATACACCTCCTTACCCCTGAGATGCCAGGCGTGCCAGCCACCAATAACCGTGCAACCATTGGTTCCCGGACTCAACCACCCCGCCATCAAAACTTCAATACCAACGCACCTGTATAGGAAGGGAAGGTTGGCGTTTTCCTGTACTGCCTAAGATGGAATAGGAAGCGGGAAAACTCAAAGTCATGTTTTATACCCCCCTGTTTGCAACAATTTAAACCCACCAATCCCCCACTAACTGGGAGTGGCTTACAACCCCACGGCTCTGTCATGCCCCTGCTTCCCTACACCTTGCTACGGGTCACCAGTCACTTTATGTGGGGAATGTAGAGAAATAAACCATCGCTTCTCTGAGGCATTCTTCCTATGCTCTGGAGGGATGTTGGGTTCCTATTTGCTCAGGGATAATCATTGTAGTCCTGTCCCCTAGTCAATAAAATGGAATTAAGCACATGGTTCTGTCTCTTTGGACTTCACCTGGTGCTAGGGGTACAGTAAATATACTGGGGAGCCTGAACCCGAGGTAGGAGGTCTCAGTATGTAGCCAAGATCTTAGTGAAGTGGCAGATTAGGGGCCCCTTGAATGAGGCAAAGCTAATGACAGTTGACAGAAGTCACATATAGTGCTGTACCCTTGAAAACAGCTGGAAAAGGTACCCCCAGGTATTAATAGCACTACAAATATCTATGAGATGATTCTTTTATTGCTTAGTCAAGCGTAGGGGGTTCCTCACGGTGAGGGCAGTGAGGTTGGGGAATGCCCTTCCTAGTGATGGGGTAATGGCAGATTCTGTTAATGCCTATAAGAGGGGCCTGGATGAGTTCTTGAACAAGCATAATATCCAAGGCAATTGTGATACTAATATCTACAGTTAGTATTAATGTTGGTATATATAGTTTATGTATGTTAGTGTAGAGATAGGGCAATATAGGTTTGTGTTGAACTTGATGGACTCAGGTATTTCATTTTAGGCTCATAATGGTCACAGTAATTATTCTGATGCTGCAAGATAGGAAGATTACGCTGCACAATGTTATTATCACTTTGTGTGAGCCTCAGAGACACGTACTGCCATCTAAAAGATAGGGGAGGAGGCTGTGAAACAGAGCTGGATTCCAATTATAAGGATGCCCTTCACATTCTCATTTCCATCTAAAAAGGAGCTGTATGCCTTTAGATCAAGGATTCCTGGCGCCTACAGTACCAAAATATTTAAAGTGCCCGGTAGAAACTCGCATCATAAAACCATGTCTATTCCATTAACAAGCAATCAGCAGGTCATGCTGACTAGTTATCTGTTTAAAAGCAAACGTCTGATTGGCTGCAATACGTTGTCCCTAGTTAAAAAAAAGGTGAAATTCCATTACATTCCTCTTTGGTATTTTATATTGCTATTCATTTAATGATGGTTCCAGACAATGGAAGGTGTCAAGACCTCACTACAATAGATAGCTTTGTGGATTCCCTCTGGGGTTATTTACGGTGACAGTTAATATTCCTACATAGACTCTGCGACTGACCCAAAATATCCTACTGGTATTTTTCTACTGTAATAATGTGGTGCTCTACATTGTGCAGAAAACCCTTATCCCTCTGTGTTAAGCTTTCCAGATAATATATATAAATGTATTGGCTTCTTTTACTTTTCCGGATATGCAGTTTGAAACTATGAGTGACTGTAGCGTATGACCCTGGGAAAGATTCGCTGGTAATTATGAGAGAAGTGAGAGAAGGCCCTGGAAGCAGAGGCTGCTTTGTGAGAATAGAATGACTGACAGTGATTTCATTGCTTTTCACAGTGAGCTCTCGGCAGACTGATAGACACTTGCCAATTATCTGGTGTTAGATAAAGGCTTTATTATGTGCTTGACCCTGATGATCAAGACATAAGTCAGAGAACTTCTCAGATTGTTTTCTTTTTAGCATTGTTGCATGATTCCTGTGCCTATATTGGGTTTCCTTATGTCGCAATATCCAAAATTTGGCTCAAACTGACCCAAGCCAAATATGCCAACGAAATAACAACATGGGTCTTGTTTGTTACCAGCGGGCAATATGCTAGCGGGCAATATGCAAAAGTGTATTAAATATATTCTAATCCCAACTACATATTTTCTTCTTCTATGTGAATCTGCATGTACCGCAAAATTTGGTTTAAATAGATCAATACTGGGGCAAAATGTACCTCATGTGGGCATGCTATGGGTATTATTTGCTTAGAATAATCTGTATGTGGGTGCAGAGCTATGGGAGACTTGAACCTAATGGGGGCAAAAGGGTGGTTCACCTTAAGTTAACTTTTAGTATGTTATAGAACTGCCTATTCTAAGCAGCTTTTCAATTGGTCTTCATTGTTTATGTGTTATAGTTTTTGATCTATTTGCCTTTTTCTTCTGCCTCTTTCCAGCTTTCAAATAGGGGTCACTGACCCCAGCAGCCAAAAACTATTGCTTGGTGTGGCTACAGTTTTATTTTAATTGTTACTTTTTATAACTTGTTTTTCTGTTTAGTGCCTCTCTTATTCATTTACCATCCTCTCATTCAGACTGCTCCCTGGTCGCTAAGGTAATGTGAACCCTAGCAACCAGATATAGAAAACAGGGGAAACCAAAAGAGAAAAGAAAGGCAGAGAAGAGTAGCAGACTGAGGAATGGTGAGGGATGAGTGAAATTTTCCGGCTGGAATGGATTCGCATTGGCAGTTGTTTCACAAAAAGTCACTGTATAAAAATTCACAAAAGAAAGTTGCGCACATCAAAAAAAAAAATTTGTGCTGTGTTTGCAAAAGCTGAGAAAATCTGCATGCACTATTTTCATTCTGGGGTCCCTACACCCCACATCATTAAGTAACTCTGTGTATATTGGCCAGCAAACTGTTCAGTAGATAGAAATAGCAAAATAGCCTTGCTTTATGGTGGGTGAAACCAGAAATTGTTGGTAGGCAAGGCATATTATAGCAGTGGGTGTGGCTTGTAATAGTGGGGAGGGCTTACTTTTGGCACACCTCCCTATGCGCAGCGCACATAGAATCCCTCAACTTTTTTCCCTCCAGATCAAGCACATCCACCAAAGCTAAAGAATTAGGGCACTAGACACTCGTTTAGATGTGGGAGACAAGACAGAGGCACCCGTGCCAGCTGGAAAAGCCTTTAGGTGCAGAGTAAATAAGAGCGGTTCTGTATCTGTTATACTGTATGCATAGTAACAAGAGTCACATGATTCAAGACTGGAAAGAGTGTGGCTGTTTCCAATAACATATAACTCTTAAGCTTGTCAGAAATGCCATGAAAATGCAGTTAAAAATGGGACTCTGTTATTTTATAATCACCTGGAAACTTTATTGACCAAAAAACAGAAAAAAAACAGGAGAGATTTGTTTTTCAAGATACGTTCCCTTCTTGCTCAGGGGTGAGATTAATTCTTATCAAATACGTTTAGTTTACAGATTTCATATGAAACAAAAGCGCATTTTTACTAATACAGCAGATAGCAATCATATGAATTCATCTCAATTTAGCCTCTTCTAGGGACATCTGTCAAGCTTAACCAAAGTATCGCCCTCAGGTAGGCTTAACGCCATGTTTTATTATCCTGCCAGGAACCAAGAGAGAATTCTATCAAAACAAGAGATGTGAAGGTCTTTACGGGCATTATTCTATTTTTTATTGTACTGGCCCCTCAGTAGCCGTTACATCTATCTTTTGTGTACATCTCGATATTGAATGAGAGGAAACAAAGTAGATTTTACGGTCTGAAATTTTGGAATGACACCGCCGCCCCCTCGCTTGGGATCCCTCCCAACATAAATTATAGGTAAAAATAAGTTTGCGGAGGGAAGAAAGAAAAAAAAAAAGTGTTGCTCCGAGATCATAAATGATAAATGTATAGTCATTTGTCAACTGATTTCATTATAACCCGGAGAATGTGTTGAAATACAACTGATGGTTGCCATCATGTGGTCACAATGGACGGTGCCGGCTTGAAATGCGTCTGCCTAACCTACATAGACTCCATATGCAAATGCACTTAAATTATTCAGCTATGCAGAACAATGCAGAATTTAATGGCTCATGCGGGGTTTTTTTTGTGATGTAACTGACATCCTTGTTAATGCACAGAGCATCCGAGGACATTAGAAAAGATCCAAAGTACAATGAAGAAAGCTCGTGTATTTACCAGCATAGAATAAACGCAGTGCTGGTAGACAGGCAAAACTATATAGAGGATGCAGACCCTACGGTTGCAGGGGGGCCCGGGGGACAGGGTATGCTTCCTCTATAGCTGTGTAATAAACCCATATAAAAACGCCCCCTTCCCAGCTGCCCTCCTATCTACAGCCAGGGCGCAGGAGAAGTAGTTGGGTGGGGGGTGGGGAGTGGGCAGGTAGGGAGTTCTGAGTAGGAATCAGTGTGTGCCAGGTCTCTCTGAAGACTTTTTTTGAAGGGGAGCCCACCACTGTCACTATAACTATGAAGATTTTCATTCATCCAGGTCATGGTATATCTAGTATAAATAAATCTAAAGCAACTGGACTTGTTAAGTAATCATTGAAAACTGTCAAGTTACGCCGCTAGGTGTTAGGGCCCACTCTCCAGGCTCCTTCTCTGTTCACTCACTTTCTTTACATAGTTAGTTACATAGTTACATAGGGTTGAAAAAAGACCTGAGTCCATCAAGTTCAACCCATCCAAGTAAACCCAGCACACCTAACCCACCCCTACCAATCTATACACTCACATACATAAACTATAAATACAACCACTAATACTAACTGTAGATATTAGTATCACAATAGCCTTGGATATTCTGATTGTTCAAGAACTCATCCAGGCCCCTCTTATAGGCATTAACAGAATCTGCCATTACCCCATCACTAGGAAGGGCATTCCCCAACCTCACTGCCCTCACCGTGAGGAACCCCCTACGCTGCTTCAAATGGAAGCTCCTTTCCTCTAATCTAAAGGGGGGGCCTCTGGTGCGTTTAATCTCTTAATCACTTCTTTTTTTACATGCAACATGTGTGCTTTCCTCCATTTTTTCTTATACAGAAATGAGTAAAGGCCATGGTATAGTCAAACAAAGAAAATGCTTGAGTGGGCGGGAGGGTCCATTGACACCCACTAGGAGTTTTCCTGGTATCCCAGTGGGTCAGTCCGACATTAAAGAAATGCTTGATAAATTGAGAGATGAAAATTATATGGAAAGCTTGTGATTCTACAAAGTTATTGATCAGTACAAAGGACCATATGTGAATCTTGTTCCCTGACATGTTTTGGTTAGCCTGGATAGATGAAGACTGAAGAAGAATGATTAATAGATGGGGGGCATCTCAGTCTTAATCTACACATCGGCTTGGCCCTAATTCAGCTGATTGCAAAGGTGTTAAGTCATAACATGGGCAAAACTTTTGCCCTGGTCTGTTGTACCACAGTAACCACAGTAACCAATCAGATCATTGAAGACTGACAAGTTACGCCCCTAGGTGTTAGGGCCCACTCTCCAGGCTCCTTCTCTGTTCACTCACTTTCTTTACATAGTTAGTTACATAGTTACATAGGGTTGAAAAAAGACCAGAGTCCATCAAGTTCAACCCATCCAAGTGTTTTTTAACTACGTTGGGTCAGTCTCTTATCTACACTATTGTATTATATATAATTACTCTATTGGGGAATTAGACAGGGGTATTAACACTATATTTTATAGGTTGATCAATATAAGTCATAGGATCACACAAGGCATCGAAACCCTAGAAGGTGAACCTTAACCTTCCCTAAGCTGTCCCCACATGGTGTCCCATCGTGCTGTCTTTTGCTGCTACTATATTGCCTGATTCCAATAACTTTCCCATGCCTTGGAATAAACATGCATATAAAATAGCTAATGTTGTATTTATTGATGCTATTCATCTGCAATACTTGCTTCCAAACATGCTACTTACACTTCCATATATTTGCGCCAAGCCCCAATGCGTCCACCCTGCCTCTCACCTGTAAGTGTGCCTGTTGATACTGTGGTACCCTTAGCTACCATTGACCTGAGCATGGGGAGCAGGCAGGGAAATGGGTGGAGCTGGCAGGGAAATGGGCAGCGTATAGGCAGAGAGGCTCAGGCAAGGGAGGGATTCATAGGGTATAACAAATTTACCGGCAATGCCCCTAGCTTGTGATTTACTGTCTGGGCTGGTCAAATACCGGCCTGATGATTGCTAGGTCTATCTACTGCCAGTTTCCCTCTTCACTGGGTCCCTGTCTGTCAAGCTACCGCCAGGGCACTGGCCCCTTCCTTACTCCTTGGCCTCAGCTGCTCAACTATCTGGCCCACCACTACCTCTCACTATCTACATTGAGCTACACGGCTCTAACCTACCCCTAGCTAACCTAACTATAAGCTTACTTTGGTACCTTCAATGAGGTCGTAGGACTCGGGTTTCCTAAACTCATTCACTTTTATTCTCACATCAGCCAAAGAGTAACTGGCACTCTGCTCTTCACCTTATACAGTTTCTCTAGAAACATTCCCTCTAAAGATGGCCATATACTATATATATTATCATAGGAAACAAAGTTTCATACAATAATCAGTGCGTGTATGGTGGGAGACAAGGAGAACAAAATTAGTAAAAGCCCTAGATATTGGTCGTCTCATCGATCAGGCTGAACATTTTGATCGGGTGCCTTTAAAGGTGCCCTAACATTGTAACATCAGATAGTGGAAAAGAATTTATTTTCTTTTACCTGCAAATCAAATGATTCTGCTCTTAACGTTAGTAGAGTGTACAAACAATCTTTCCTACATCCAATGGTCATGGAAAGGATGGTAATTGTAGTGTGTATAGGCTTAAGTGGCACAGGGGAGAACCTGCTCTAGAACCTCCTCAAGAGAATCTCCTATCTAACAGTGCCATCTAGTGACTGAAACTGAAATAACACTAATTATACATAAGCTTATTATAAAATATCTACCCCTTACATGTGTATTAGTACAAACAAATTGCATGCAACTGCTGGGTGCATAAGAAATTACAAATAATCATTAGTACTGATCAATGTAGTGCAGTTAGAATAATGATAGCAAATAACGGAATGGTTGCTATGGTACTGCACTGGGCATTTGTTGTACCGTGTTACTTTATATGGCCCTTTTATTATTCTATAAGAGAATAACTAGCACCGAGCAGACCGAAGCTTGTGTTATCTGCACTTTCTTACTAAACAAATATGCCTGACAACAGCCTAGGCCACACACATACTCTGCCATTTAGCTTGGATTTTCAGCATTAATAAAACCTGAACAGGCAGGAGAAAGCGTTAAATACATCTGGCAAGCAGGGAGGGAAAGTACTTAAATTATAGAAAATCATTGCTCAGAGGTAAAAAGAGAATGTACGTGTCAAGTGTTTCTTTATTGTTCGCAGTGGGACCACAGTGTTGTGCGCCGCAGTCAGGCAAGGGCTCCGTCTTCTTTTCATCCAGAAGGCAGAACCTACTGCCCACCTCCCCGAATGAATCAACCTGATTAGCTGTCGAGTGGAAAGTGCTGAAGGCCCACTGTCGAGCGGTCACCTTTACACATAACAGCACAGGAAAATTACAATTTAGGAAATGTTGAGACACTTACACTAAAAGAGCCAAGCTAGTCATTTCCATGAGTGTGGCTTAACACAATTTCATGCCCTCGCAACCTTGCTAAGCAGCATTTGCCACTTCTGATCCTCCACAAGGATAACCTACATGATTAAAGCTGGGTAAATTGATATGAGTGGTTGCCAGGCCGTGCATGAGGGGTCAGGTGTCGCTGCGGTCGGTGTAAATGATCCGGGGAGGGGGGAAACGGTGCCGGCACAACTACATGTAAATAGCAGCCGGGACTAGGAAATGAGCGCTGACTGATTCTGCTGAAATAATGTAGAGATACCTTTTAATGGCTAATTGTATAGGCAAGGTTTCTGGTACAGGTATAGGATCCCTTATCTGGTAAACCATTATTCAGAAAGTTCTGGATTACAGAAAGCTTATCTCCCATAGACTCCATTATAAGCAAATAATTCTAATTTTTAAAAATGATTTCCTTTTTCTCTGTAATAATAAAACATCCAACTAAGATTTAATTACCCAATATTGGGGGCAGAACAGCCCTATTGGGTTTATTTAATGGTTAAATGATTCCCTTTTCTCTGTAATAATAAAACAGTACCTGTACTTGATCCCAACTAAGATATAATTACCCCTTATTGGGGGCAGAACAGCCCTATTGGGTTTATTTAATGGTTAAATGATTCCCTTTTCTCTGTAATAATAAAGCAGTACCTGTACTTGATCCCAACTAAGATATAATTAATCCTTATTGGAGGCAAAACAGCCCTATTGGGTTTATTTAATGGTTAAATGATTCCCTTTTCTATGTAATAATAAAACAGTACCTGTACTTGATCCCAACTAAGATATAATTACCCCTTATTGGGGGCAGAACAGTCCTATTGGGTTTATTTAATGGTTAAATGATTCCCTTTTCTCTGTAATAATAAAACAGTACCTGTACTTGATCCCAACTAAGATATAATAATCCTTATTGGAGGCAAAACAATGCTATTAGGTTTAAATGTTTAAATGAAAGATCCCTTATCCGGAAAGCCCCAGGTGCCGAACATTCTGGATAACAGGTCCTATATCTGTACCTTTATCAGGCTAAACCTATGGTTGCCAAACCTTGTGCAAATGGGGGGACTCCTGAATTCCAGTTGGGGTAAGATTTGGGGAGAATGCCTACTGGCACATCTAGATCCAACTGAAAAACCCAGACTGAAGGTTATTTAGGGTGGGATTTGGCACTGGGGCTGAATGAAATACAGCACACCACTATTTTCTAGGGTTACCAACTTTTGTTTACTGGAAATTCAGACTGGGGGTGGGTGGTGGCTTCACAGGATTAGGGTGGTGACATAGGGATGGAACTTGTTCTGTCAAGGACGGATACGCTGACATTGGGGTCGGGCCTGCAACAACATGGTGATTGGCGATTGGTTTGGTCACAATGATAGGCAGATAGAAGCCACACACACTAATTCATGTTTGGAGCCCAACCTATTTAGTAGTAGCCACACAGGGGCGCGGCTGCCATGAGGCAAGTTGAGAAACTCACCTCAGGTACCAACGCCTGGCAAGTTACCAGGGGTGGCAAAAAGCTGCTCCATGTAACTTAAAGAGACGAAATTCTGATTTTTAAATCTGAAGTAGTGATGCAGCCCCCCACCCACACCCCTTTTATGCAGAAAAGATAAATGCAAGGGGGTGGCATGAACTTTGCCCCCTCAGACAGCTAGGACCCCTGAGGCGGCACTGTCACCACAGTAAGTGCAGAATCCGGAGACACTTCCTACAGCAGCCATTTAACTCCTTTGGAGCAGGCCCACTGGCTAGCACACAGATCAGAGCAGCTTTGCGAAAAAAAACCATGATAATAGCAGTGTAATTATTCATAATTCACACAGAATCAGTCAGAATTAAGCCCACTAGGGCCATACAGTATCCTACCCACTGTTTCACAGTGCCACCTTAACAAAAAATGAAAAAATACAAATAAAAAAGTTTAAAGAAAAAACATTTGCAGTTCCTTGCTATTATTAGTGATGGGTATAAAGTATCCCTTTTGCACTTTGTATAGATATTAAGGTACAGGGAACGTAATAAAGGCCCCACTTGGGTAGAGCTCTGAGTATTGCTTAGTCACCATGTTAATTGTGTTTAAGATGATAAAATGAAAGACTAGAACACAAACAGGCGTCTGGCTATAAAGGTTCCCAGTTACAGACACACTCAGATATAGGAGCATTACCCACTGTACTTCAGCATTAACTTTCTCTTAATATGTTCCACAGACAGGCTGCCCTTTATGGCAGGAGGATTATCTGCTTCTTGTTGTAATTAATGACTTTTGCCACAAGGCGATACATCATGGCAATCAGACAGTCTAACTCAGTGGATTCTGCATTCAGCATCTTATTAGCAGATTTGTTCCTTTGTGCCTGTGCCCTTACAGATCATTTCTATCTTTACACACTGGGTATTAATGCACATTTAGAGAACCCAATCTTACTGATTGTATATTCTTCTCTTATGGATAAACAAGATAGAGAGAGAGAAAGAGAGAGAGACAGGGAGATAGATACATGCATACAGTACATCTTTTGATAACAATCAAGAGATGGTAGATAGATAGATAGATAGATAGATAGATAGATAGATAGATAGATAGATAGATAGATAGATAGATAGATAGATAGATAGATAGATAGATACTGTAGATAGATAGATAGATAGATAGATAGATAGATAGATAGATAGATAGATAGATGATACTGTAGATAGATAGATAGATAGATAGATGATACTGTAGATAGATAGATAGATAGATAGATAGATAGATGATAGTGTAGATAGATGATAGATAGATAGATAGATAGATTTAGAGATAGAAAGCTAGACAGAGAGAGAAAGAGAGTTAGATAAAAAGAGATGATGATTATATAGAGATAGATGATAGATAGATAGATAGATAGATAGATAGATAGATAGATAGATAGATAGATAGATACAAAATCTAGAGATAGAAAGCTAGACAGAAAGAGAGAGAGAGTGTTAGATAAAAAGAGATGATGATAAATAGAGATAGATAAATAGATAGATAGATAAATTAAACTTGACCGCAAAAATCCCCTCCTGGTAAATTAAACAGACGAAATTCCGATTTTTAAATCGGAATTTCGGCTCTTCCGGTGCAGAGAGTGATACTTCGCTCCCCGCACTAGCGATGCGCCCCCCTCACCTCCCTCTGACACGACAAAGCTAAATGCGAGGGGGGGCAAGGGGGACGCCATGAATTTGGCTGTTTCAGGCAGCTAGGACCCCTAAGGGTCTTTGTGAAAGATTCGGCTAACTATCAAACCAAATCTGAATCCTAATTTGCATGAGCAAATTACAATAAGAAAGGGCCAAAGTATGTGTTGCGCAGTGAATATTTATTAACTTCCGTATTTATGTGATAAGTCACGTGATTTTTAGGATTCGCATCGGTTCGGCCAGAAGCACAGATTTGGCTGAATCCGACTCCTGCTGAAAAAGGCAGAATCTTGGCCGAATCCTGGATTCCGTGCATCCCTATTTCATACCTGCTTAGATGACGGATGTCATACATGCACAGTATATACGTAATGCACAAGCTATGCCCCATTTTGATTTTATACTGTGCATTTGCCCCATTACTTTGCTTTGTTGCCAGACAACACGTTCTGTCTAGGGGCCTCTCCTGTTCCTACGTTATATTTTCAGAAGAGGGTTTTTGCCCAGTGACTGACACAGAAAGGGTCATTTTCGGATACAAGTTTTTTTCTACCCACAATGCAGTTTTTTCCAAGAATCCCAGCAAAATCGTGGCAGTACAGGTATGGGACCTGATCTTAGTTGCGATCAACTACAGGGGCAGGGGGCATCTTGTACAAGTAACTGTAATGAACGACATTAACACACTGAAGACTGGGGTGCATTTTAGCATGACTGCATTGTATTGGGGTGGCTGGAGAGCGAGGGGTGAACATCCAGTGGGTAGAAGAGAACAGCAATGGCGGTAGAAGGTGGGGGGGTGGAGAATGGGGAAGCAACAGGGGTTTGGGGAGAGCATCAGGGGGTTGGGGGGAAGCCCCAGGGGGTTGGGGGGAGCCTCAGGGGGTTCAGGGGAGTGTCAGGGGGTTGGGGGGAGTGTCAGGGGGTTGGGGGAAACACCATGGGGTTGGGGGGAGTGCCAGGGGATTGGGGGAAGTACCAGGGGGTTGGGGGGAGCCTCAGGGGGTTGGGGGGAGTGTCAGGGGGTTGGGGGGAGTGTCAGGGGGTTCGGGGAAACACCAGGGTGTTGGGGGGAGTGCCAGGGGATTGGGGGAAGTACCAGGGGGTTGGGGGGAGCCTCAGGGGGTTGGGGGGAGTGTCAGGGGGTTTGGGGAAACACCAGGGTGTTGGGGGGAGTGCCAGGGTGTTGCAGGGAGCATCAGGGGGTTGTGGGGAAGCACCAGGGATTTGGGGGGAGCGTCAGGGGGTTGGGGAAAGTCCCAGGGGGTTGGGGGGAGCCTCAGTAGTAGTATTGCCTTGGGCACAAATAATAGAATAATAGTTAGCTCTGTTATGCTTATTTACCATTTACATAAAGACCAAACCTTAGCATAATTGCGTGATACCTATAACTGCAGGTTGTAAATGTTTTCTTTTTTTCTTTTTTTTTAGCAAAACCAGTTTTTGTGAGCGATAAGTTGAGAAATGTATTATTTATGAGCTTATTCTCTCATGATAAAATGAGGAATTCATATTCTGAATAATATGATAATGTTCGGACTTCATGATATCTCAATCCGCATTTCATTTGTCATTCTGATTAGTTCCTCTATGGAAATAAAATAATATTAAAAGCACACAGTAAATTGAGGACAGACCGGAAAGACATTTTGAATAGATATTATCTAAAGAATAAGTTAATACCAATATCTTAGCCTCTTTATTCAATACTCTTCCTTCCCATTTCTCGGGAAGCAACACAGACAAATTGGCATTTCATGACCAAATTGAATCACTTCATTAGCCATCGCTGGAAATCGTAACAAAGCACTCATTAGCATTGAAATCTTTATTGAGCTGCCGAGAGGTTATGGACAAGTCAGCAGGAAAAATATTTGAATCATATTATGCAAATCCCAAGCGCTGAACTCTGCAACTCAGATAAACACCGCGGCTCGCCTTTAACCATAGACGGACTAGAGCTGTGCCGAAACTTGTGCCGCCCTACAGACACCGCTGGCCCTGCCATTTTTCAAAGTGAAGTAAGAGTGTGATAAAATGAATAGGCAAAATAATTCTGTTCTCCAATTTCTATAATACTGATGCTAAAAAACATTATAAAACATAAACCCATACCAAGAAAGAATTATATTATGTCATATTAAGAAACACCCTTAAATCCATATGCCTCCTCCTACCCTGTGGATAGCACAGCAACCCCCAGCATATAATTACACACCTTAGGGACCATATAATGACTGTTTCCAAATGCTTACAAACTCCCAGAACAAACCCCTGCCCTATGCTGCCTGTGTGTGCCATACTCGGCCTGCCCTATGATGCCTCTGTGTGCCATACTCTGCCTGCCCTATGCTGCCTGTGTGTGCCATACTCTGCCTGCCCTATGCTGCCTGTGTGTGCCATACTTTGTCTGCCCTATGCTGCCTCTGTGTGCCATACTCTGCCTGCCCTATGCTGCCTGTGTGTGCCATACTCTGCCTGCCCTATGCTGCTTGTGTGTGCCATACTATGCCTGCCCTATACTGCCTGTATGCGCCATACTCTCCCTGCCCTATGCTGCCTGTGTGTGCCATACTATGACTGCCCTATACTGCCTGTGTATGCCATACTCTGCCTGCCCTATGCTGCCTGTGTGTGCCATACTCTGCCTGCCCTATGCTGCCTGTGTGTGCCATACTCTGCCTGCCCTATGCTGCCTGTGTGTGCCATACTCTGTCTGCCCTATGCTGCCTGTGTGTGCCATACTCTGCCTGCCCTATGCTGCCTGTGTGAGCCATACTCTGAGGTGCGAACATGTGAGCAATGTGGCAGTACAGGGGATTAATGTTTAAACTCTTAATACAGGGGAATCTGAGGTGTGGGCAATGCAGGGGGTCAGTTAATCTCAGTACTGATACCATTTAAAGCTTACACAAAGGTAAGCAGTCACAGCAGCCAGACAGGTGGGGGGCCGCCAGTTGGACAGCACTGATGTACAGCATGGGAGAAGGGCAAGAGGTAGAGGGGCAATAGGTACAGTTATACAGGATATGTTTTACTTAGAGCTAGTACTCTATAATAAGGAATGATGGGGAAGCAATAATATAACTATAGATTTTTTTTTTCAATGTAAAATTCCATTTTTAAAGAACATTCATTTTAACTTCTTACCGTGTCCCTATAACCCTGTTCTTTTTCCCTTAAGCAAAGGGATAGAGCCACATCTAACATGTTATATTGTGTAAGTTTCCTTTCAGTTAATTCTCTTGGGATTTTTCCCCGGCCCCACTCTGAGAGTGTCATACCACGAGCATTTTTCATTTGCAGCCAGGGCTCTGCCAGCTACTCAATTACCTAGCAGTCTATTTGATACTCACTAAATGACACATTATTATCTCACCTAGCGAGAGTTTGGAACTTCCTCTGCAGATTAATGGGCATGGGAGGCCCGCCATTGTTATTAATGGAACTGTATTTTAGCTTACTTTACAGTGATTTGTTTCTCTATGTAAAGTTATAAATCTCTGCCGCCGAATCAATGCAGGGTTTACATGAAAGTTCAGAGATGATAATGGAAACGATAATTATGGAGGGAATAGCAAGTGTGGATGTATTTATGTGGACATTATGTGGGATTGCAATCTTCTCCATACGCTTTAAAGTGTGAACCAGAATTCAAGAGTAAACACAACCGGATTCTGAAGGATAAAGTAACAAACTATGGAAAAATATTCATTTTTGTGATATAACCTGTTCTTATAAAAAAACTAATTAAATTAATATGGCCATCCATTGTAAAGGGTATATATGTATGGGAAGATAGGGTACTTTAGTCATTGTTGCCATTGGTAAATGTCCTGAACAATAGGATTGGATATGATTTGGCTACATGCATCTGTGGTCAAAGATCTGGTCATGTGACATCTAGTCTTGGTCCTAGTCAGTTGGGGACCATTTATATTTGACATGTGAGAGGGATGAAAAGGAAAATAATATATTCTATATATTGGATATCAGGTGAACCTAGGTGGGAATGTTTAGAGAGGGCCTCTTCCAGTGTCTCTCTGGGGTGCCAGGGGCCCACCAGAAAACACACAGGCCCACTCTATCATCTACCCTTTCCTTCATTTCTTCTCATATAGAAATGAGTAATGGCCATTGTATAGTCATAAAGGAAACCAGCTTGGTAAGCAGGAGGGCCCACTGATATTTAGACACACTGGGAGTTTTCCTGGTATCCCGGTTGGCTAATCCGAACCTGGTCTTCCCTCTGTTTTACCTGAATTGTTGTTAAGATGAGTTCTGATTGGCCAGCAAGATGCCACCTTGGAAAGGTTGCCCAGAGCTTGGGTTAATATAAATTTCTTTTTAGTCAGAAACATCAGGCATGGGGAAAGATGAATAAATTGTAATTAAAAGCACTTGTTAATTGAATAAACAGTAAATTCAACAAAGCAACCCACACTGTAAACTAAAGGTATATTAGAAGTCCTCAACATGTTCTATGGCCATAAATAGGTACAAGGTCCATGGTTAGTGCTTACATATAGATCCTGATATAAAGGTACTGTGAATACACACACACAAATACTAATATGTCCAGAGAGAGAGCGAATAGATAACCATGGGATGTATCTGAGTATCTGTACAACTGTTCTTTGTGAGACATTACTTTAGGCTCATATAAACAATCTAAGCAAGCTTATTAGAGCCATATAAACAAAGCGCCAGAGGCATAAGAAATGACTCATTAAAACATAAAGTCGTATGACTCACAACTTAATTGCAAAAACATGAGCAGTTGTCAGACAGAAATGTTGATATCTTGCAAACTTGTTGGTAAATGTATCAGCTCCGGTCACATTTCCAGCGCTGCTAATGCAGTGTATATACATGTGATACATCAAATGTCAAATGATATCCCTAAATTTGTCCCTTTCAGAAGCCTGACAAATGCGCACTGTCCCTCCCCCTACTCACCTACCCCTCTGCCTACTTGCCTGTCTGTATGAACCTGCCACCAAGTGAGGAAGAATGCTGGGAAGGAGAGATCCCCTGACCCATTTGATGATTCTGACAACTGCTCTCAAAAAAGGGCTCATTTACATCCTCAATTGTGGGGAGCAAAGTGCAATTTTGAGCACAGTTGGCACACTTTTTTCACACAATTCCAGCATCATTGTGGCCATAAAGGGGCAATTCTCTTGATACAATTGGCTGTGCCTACTGCAATGGTGTTATGTCAAAATGGACACATTGGCGTATGTGCTTTGTAGAGCAGAATATTTTAAAAGTCTCCCTCGCGTTATTTTTGGTGCTGCTGGCAACATTTACAGTGTTCGGCGTATGAGTGATATGTGAACCCCCATTCTTTCAGCGCTACTCAACTGCGGCCATTGGTGCAGAGCACTAAGAGAACCCTGAAGCTAGCACTTGGTCAGGTGGTGGGGGGGTAGCTCTTGGGTTCCCCTCCATCAATTGGAAGGATTGAGCCATGCCAAGCGCAACTATAGGGAGGATAAAGGAGAGGAGGAAGGTGTGTACTGTGCTGTACAGTCAGTGAACTGGTGGTTGGGACTACAGGGCAGATAGCAAAGGTGAGTTGTATTATAATATATTGCAAGTTCTTCAGCAGACCATGGACAATTTTTTACCTTAGTAATTAATATCTTATGATGAACTAAAATGTGCAGATTATAAAGGATAATGTACCCCTTATTAAATTGTATAAGGATATCGGAAGTCATCTTGGTCTTATGGTTTCATATATCACAGAACTCCTAAGTGACCCCTAATATGCTTCTAAATTAGATTAGGGGATACATTATAATTTGTGATGAACAAAATTTTGGGGCAGGCAAGGGCAGGAAAAATTTGCCTTGCAACAAAAAAAAATGTTTTTTTGATGTACGCAACAATTTAGAACAAGTTCTACTACATCATAGATAATTCAGATTGGGTGTCCCATAGACCTTCCCCATATGCTGTTAGCTCTTCTCTTTAAGATAAACCTCAGAAACACTGGGAGCCTACTCATCTTACTGTCTCTTATACTCATCTTACTGTCTCTTATACTCATCTTACTGTCTCTTATACTCATCTTACTGTCTCTTTAAATAGAGAGAACTAGAGAGCAGGAAGTATGTCAAGAGGAGATGGAGAACGTATTGTCTCTGACAATAACAGAAAGATCAGTGAGGTGTATTTCTCAGGGAAGGAGAGAAAATGAGATTCACTGTCACCAGTCCATACTGGAGAATTACAGAGCAGAATACAGAGCTGTGATCATTCTAAATAGCCAATGTTTAAAAGTAGTACCAGTGAAATGGTCCAGACATGGCCTTGGACTTGCCGACCTACTGAATTCTGCCTTGTGATTTGCATCTGGCGAAAGTCAAGTACAGAATTGGGTTATGGATTTAGCGCATAAAGAGTTTCTTCAAGGGGGTTATTTAGCAGCAGGCACAAAATTAGTAATAATCTGGAAGTAATTTAACTGTAGACTTGTTAGTGCACATAAAGTGTGTACCTAAGCGTCATTTATAAATGCTGGGTTAATTTGAACCTGAGAATCACTTATAAACAGTGTCGGACTGGGATGCCAGGGGCCCGCCAGAAAAACTATGGCTATGGGCCCACTCTCCAAACTATTCTTTGTCCACTTCTTACTCAGTCTCTATATTGTCCTTGTTTTTTTATCTTTACACAATATAATCAATATATTTAGTTGCTTTGACCATGAATTAGGCCAAATGGCTAGAAGCAGGAGGGCCCACTGACGCCTGGGCCCACTGGAAATTTTCCGGGTATCCATGTGGGGCAGTCCGACACTATTTATAAATGCTGGGCTAATTTGAACCTGGGTAACTCATGGCAACCAATCAGATAAATGATTTCAATGTTTAACCTGCAGCTGGCTGAAAGAAACCGATTTAGGGTCGGACCGGGGCTTCTGCCTCAGGGGCCCCTGAACCCCCCAGTGGCCCCCACTGCTTTCAACCCCCCCCCACACACACAGAGGCCCGGCCCCCAAACCCTCCAACACCCTCCCCCGAATGTTCCTAAATGATTAAACTTTCCTGCGACGTGTCGGGGGAGGGAGACGGGATCGTGGGAGCGCCTTGGATATGGGCAGCCAGGGCCCACTGGGGCAGCCCAGTCCGATGCTGGACTGATTGGTTGATATTTGTTCCTGCCCAGGTGCAAATTTGCCCCACAATGTTCCATATTACTTAGGGCTGAATTTTACCAATAGAAACCTACTAAAAAACTGAAGGATTGAGCTATATATATACCTGTATATATATATGGCACTTATTAAAAGACAAATGAGATTTTACTAGTATTATATGAGTTTGATTAACTCTCAATTCTGCTTACATTACCATCTATATCAATGAATAGGATTCAAATGCTTTATAAATAGTCTAGAAAATACAATATTTTGAAATAGAATTCCAGTAAATTCTATTTCAGTTGTTCCATCAACCCAACCCTACCTGCTTGTGACCTTCTCCTGCATCTCCTGCCAGGAACATAAACTCTGTTCCTTGCCTTGAAAATGTATTCTAATATTTGATAGGGGTTTAGTCTATTGATTTCCCATATTTTTGAGATAATGATTTATGCAGCAAGCTATTAGGAAATGTAGTAAATCTAAAGCTTCTGGATGGCTTTCGAAGTGAAGACAGATTTACATTATTAAGCCCATCAATATTTTACTTTTGTGTCCTTTCTTACTATACAATCTAACTCTCCCAGATTGTGGGTGCATTGGTTATGTTGAGAAGTACAGTGTATACTGGGGGTATATCTGTGTAGGTGGAATATAGTCGAGGCAGACTTTGTAGCTGGCTGCTAAACAGAACAAAGCAAAAGAGCTTCGTGTGTGCCATTTGTGAGTCGTGTTTATTGTTTCTCAATCTGTAATTTTATCAGTGTAACAACTGGCAATGAAGGCAGCAAACCTGTGCCAGCCACATACCATCTGTTTGTCAAGAAAGGAAACAAAAATCAGTCCATGTATTTTCTTATCTGCTCGTCTGCAGGTTTAAAGAGCATGTACAAAGCAGGGAAGCCAGGATTGCCTTTGCTGGACCTCAGGTGTTCTAATAGCTGCTTTTGGGCTTTCAGCTACGGCTTTCCTGACAATGGTAAGGTCTGTAATGTTACAAGGATCTGCCAATACCCATCAAAACCTCTACCAGATGGAGTTGTACAGGAAAATATGTGAAATGATCAAAACCACAGAGAAAGAGAGAAAAAAAGCAAAAGGCTGGAATTTGAAATTAAAACTCTGTAACTGGACCAACCTTGGTTTCACTGTACTTTCTTTAATTGCCTTACCTTAACAAAAGTGTTTAGCTTTTAGCTTTTGTCTTACCCGTGCTGTTGTTCTTTGGCTCTTTGGAGACAAGAGGTCCTCTGCACTCACCCATTATCAATATATATAGGACATTAAGACATTCTGTGCATTAAGCTACAGACAAATGGCCTCCCCTTTAAACAAAAAAGGGATTGTCTGTCAATATATCGCAAAACATTTAAGCAGGCCAACTACATCAAAGTCACCCCCGGCCTGGCCAGTCCTACACTCACTTGTATATGATGCGTTAATAATTCTACTGCTTCATTGTACATTTCACAAAGGGACTGAGTTTTACCTGCAACTTGCTTCACTGGGTTTCCACATGGGTAGTTCTGTGAAGATCATATTGCAGTGAATAAAAGAAGAAGCCAGGTGTTTTAGAATACAAGATTTTGACCAGGAGTCTTCAGCCACGGGCTGACGCTAGCCTTAGTAGGAGCTTTTTAAAAACTCTGCTCAGGGCTCCCATGTGTAGCTGGAACACCACCAAGTGCCACACTATTCCTTACTTCCCTCCATAGTCCTTCCCTATTTTTATAGTTCATTACAAGCTGCTAGAAGGGCACATGACCTAGAGAACAGGGGGATTATCTACTGATGACTGATTCATTTTGACTATGCCAGCAAAAGTATTCCCCCTTAACTTACCATAATTAAAATGTTTTCCCATCATAAAATAGAAAGTCACATTTTCTTTAGTTTTTTACATATGTCAAATCAGGAATCAGAGCAAATCAAAGCTAAATAGTCCAACAGATAATCAACTTAGAGGAGCAGCAAGCAGATATGGTGCCTTGGGCCTTACGGGACATTCACATTTCTCAATATATAATATGAAGATTTCCATGGCCAGGCCATTAGTTATTATATTGTAGAAATCGCCCACATGTTGAACTGTCTTAAATATTGTCTGATGTCACCAGTCACATAGATGGACAAATATATATATATTGTTGAACAGTTTTGATTGTTAGCAGAGAGGGACCTCATCTAATCAATGTCAAACTAGGGTATCTGGGACTCGATGGGGCTGCTACCCCAGGAGCCCCCCACCCCAGTCGCCACCCCCTCCTCCACCCCCCTGCACACATCATTTACCCCTTACTTTATCCTTGCTGCCTTTATGGGGGTAGGGGTGGAGCACCCAAAGTTCCCAATAGGAAATGGGCCTTGGTCACCAAGGCTTACCTGTTGTGTTCCGCTGGTCTAGTTCAACTGTGAATCTAATGGCATCCCAGTGTAGAAAGTCCAGATGCTTCAGATGAGCAGAAAAGCCAAAGTGAATCGGGCACAGCAAAATGTCTAAAACAGTTTGATAACTTTTGACATGAATCGTCATACCTGCTATGAATTATTGCCTGACCCAGTATCTCGGCTCAGTAGCGATGAGAGAATCTGTCCCATTTTCCTTTGCGAGAAAAATTTGCTAATCTTTCAAAAGATTTGCAAAACGGCGAAAAATTTGCGACACTGCAAAAATGGTGCGCATCAAAAAAAATTGTTGCTTGACAATTCTTTTGACGCAAGAGACAATTCTTTTTGGCACAAGACAATTACTTTGACGCACGAGACAATTCTTTTTGGCGTGAGACAATTCTTTTAGACATGCGACAATTCATTTGGCGAGCGAGACAATTCTTTTTGATGTGCGACAATTCTTTTGATGATCGTGACAATTCTTTTGATGCTCGTGACAATTCTTTTGATGCTCGTGACAATTCTTTTGATGATCGTGACAATTCTTTTGACACTTGTGACATTTTGCGCTGCAAATTTTTCCGTGGCTAATTTTGTCGCCCATTTCACAAAAAAATCCACCAATGCCAAAATGCGTAAATTCGCCTCACATCCACTGCCTAAAGCTCAGTAGTTTGCTCTCATCAGGTGATTTTTCAGATGGTTTGTAAGATTCCTATAGAACCTTGATATATTTGATTTTAATAGCGACAGCATGAAAAGTATTGTCACTCAATAATAATCAATCATTGGGACTCACAGTGCACATTTATCCTTCAAAGGGACCAAAGATTATATTACATTACCCTGTAGAATTTGGGGGTTTGTTCCAACACTTTTTGCTGCAATAAGTTTAGCACTGGTGAGGGATTTGTCATTTATCAACTTATTCAGATTAATATTGCATAGCCAACTGCCAGTTGGGATACACTACAGAAAAAAAATAATTTAAAGCCTTAAGCAGCTTGCTAATCGTTTCCCGCTGGCACAAACAGCTCTGATGATAAAACACGACCAATGCTATTGACTGTGAAAAGTAACAAAAAGGACATAGTCACAAGCAGAGAATCTCAGAAACGCCCTTAAACAAACACCCGTTGGTTTCCCTTTGACACATTTTATAATAAAATGGGGGGGGGGCCCTTGTTTTTCATGTGTTGAATTATTGAACAAAAAAAAAAAAAAGTCCAGGCATTATCCGTGGCCAAGCTGTGCGCGCAGGGATCATTAATAAAACCATTGCTGGGATACTAAATCTCCTGATTGCCGCTCTACTGCAGAGGTGCGCTTTAATCACTCTGTTTGTTGAATGAACATTCGCAGCCTGCAGATGTTGCTGGAATTGTAAGCGCAATTATTACGAGGAAATGTCTTTGGGAAAGAAAGAGGGGGAAAAAAAAGTCTCTCGGCTGGATGTTCCATTCTAAATCACGGGGCGCGTGCTGTGAGCTGCAGCCGGCTCGCCGCTGTCACATTTCTCACTCCGCTTCCAATAAGGCAACTCTTTTGTGAAGACAAAAAACTCCTGCCTCCTCGCTGCATTCAGCCGAGCATTAATATTTCACAGTCCTTTGTGTAAAATAAGAATGTCCCTTCATTCCGTAATAATATTGCCCATTTTAAGGAAAAAAAAAAGTGAGGCAAAAAGTGTTCATTGGAAAAAAACATATTAATATTTAAGCACGGTCACAGCAGAAAATACAAACATCATTCACACTAACAACTTTATACTGGTTCTGTCTAATGATCAGATTGTATATATACAGCAAATGTGTGTGCGTGTGTGTATATGTATATACATGGGTATGCGTATGTAGGATTCAAAAATTACCAATGAACTAGTAAGAGGCTGAATAGGCATTAATAGTCAGAGTCAAGTTTCAGTTTGGTAATGTTTAGTTTTCCAAGAAACATTAATAAAATATTGACAATGATTTTATATATATATATATATATATATATATATAGAATAGCTGTAGAGAGAGTCCGCACTCACAGGTCTTAAGAAAATATAGAAGTTTTATTCAAATCAACATCTAACGTTTCGGCTGCATCCACAGCCTTTCTCAAAGGCTCCCTTGGACCTACTTATACGTGAGTGCCTGTCTTCTTGCAACATATATATATATATATATATATATATATATATAAATATATATATCTTCCCATGTAACATTGAAACAATATAACCGTATGGGATATGCTGGAGGGCTTAAAGTAGAAGCCTTCAATGAGGAGAAGGTAGGTAGGACACTATAGTGTTATGGTGGCATATATATTTATATATATATATATCTAGCTGCTGATATCGGGCCCTTAGACTGATTTGGCAGCTTATCGGCCCGTGTATGGGCACTAAAGATGGGCCTGCTCGACCGACATCTGAATTCGGCCAGATATCGATCGGGCACATTTAAAAATCAGTTGGATCTGGGATTGCATCAGCTCGTTGATGCGCTCCCCGAACCGAGGCCTATACCCGTCATTCTTATTCGATCGTTTGGACCAAATTAGCCCGATATCGCCCACCCGTAGATGGGGATATTGGGAAAAGACCTCACCAGGCGAGCGGATCTTAGCGTGTATGGCCACCTTAAGTTGGTGTAAGGAACCCTGTGAAAACAGTTTAGATTAGTGACTACAACATGTTGCTCCCCAACCCCTTTGACGTTGCTCCCAGTAGCCTCAAAGTAGGTGCCATTTTTACATTTCTGGTCTGGAAGCAAGTTTTGGAAGCAGCAAGTTTTCTCTGAGAATAATGGAAGTTTAAGAGGGAAATTGAAGCTACTCCATGTTTGGTCTTTACAAGGTAGATAATTAGATTCCCTGTTTCCCCTTTGTTGTCGCTGTTCTCAAAGCCGCAGGCTGTTATGTCATAGGAATAAGCACAACACATACCCATCGTGCCCCTAGTGAGAGGCAGAGAAATTCATTGGCATTGTGTTTATTTATTACTGGGGTACTAACAGAGGGTCATCATAAAAACTAGAACAGCTTCTTTTGCTCACCTACCTGCCGCAGGTACAGGCATGGGACCTGTTATCCAGAATGCTTGGGACCTGGGGGTTTCCGAATAAGGGGTCTTTCTGTAATTTGGATCTCCATACCTTAAGTCTTCTAAAAATCATTTAAATATTGAATAAACCCAATAGGATTGTTTTGCCTCCAGTACAGCACAGTAATTGCTCTTTCTTCTTTGACATGCCCTGTGTTTATAGGACATAGACAGAGGTAAGATCAAAACAATAAAATAAAAGTTTTATTTTGTGTTATTTGTTCTTCCCTTATTTTTTGGCTAACTTGTCAATATTGATATTTTAGATGTGGTTTTTTTTCTGTATCGATTTCTCTTGTCAGCCATAATTTCATTGATTTGAAAAGGGGCCAAAGCATTTCTATTATATCGGCTTTAAATTGCAGGAAATTGTAAGTTAAGGCAGTATAATGCATTTCTGGCAATGAGTCTGATAGGGGAAGAGGAAAAGTGTTAAAAACACATTTATGACTGTATAACAAAATATATTGCTTATCCACAGCCAGTTGGGGTTTTTTGTTGCTAAATACAATGATCTGATTTGTCTAATAAGCTGATTTATTAATGCCAGGAAGTGAAAATCATATTGGAACCAATAAGCTACGGCTGCGCTGGACTCAAATAACCGCCGCTAGAAAACAAAGGCCGATATTTTTTCCTGCATTGTCTAAAACGTTATGCTTTTGTTTTTATTTACCTTCAAGACCTTAACATTCCTTATTTTCGGTTACTAGGCACTAAGTTGTCCATGATGATTAAACACAGACATTTATGAGAAACTGTTTACACCCCTAATTTTGAAATTGACGACACACATCATCATTGTGATGTTATACAGTTATGGTATCCGTTATCCAGAAACCTGTTATCCAGAAAGTTCTGAATTACGGAAAGGCCATCTCCCATAGACTCCATTATAAGCAAATAATTCTAATTTTTAAAAATGATTTCCCTTTTCTCTGTAATAATAAAACAGTGCCTGTACTTGATCCCAACTAAGATATAATTACCCCTTATTGGGGGCAGAACAGCCCTATTGGGTTTATTTAATGGTTAAATGATTCCCTTTTCTCTGTAATAATAAAACAGTACCTGTACTTGATCCCAACTAAGATATAATTACCCCTTATTGGGGGCAGAACAGCCCTATTGGGTTTATTTAATGGTTAAATGATTCCCTTTTCTCTGTAATAATAAAACAGTACCTGTACTTGATCCCAACTAAGATATAATTACCCCTTATTGGGGGCAGAGCAGCCCTATTGGGTTTATTTAATGGTTAAATGATTCCCTTTTCTCTGTAATAATAAAACAGTACCTGTACTTGATCCCAACTAAGATATAATTACCCCTTATTGGGGGCAGAGCAGCCCTATTGGGTTTATTTAATGGTTAAATGATTCCCTTTTCTCTGTAATAATAAAACAGTACCTGTACTTGATCCCAACTAAGATATAATTACCCCTTATTGGAGGCAAACAAAACAATCCTATTGGGTTTATTTAATATTTAAATGATTTATTAGTAGACTTAAGTTATGGAGATCCAAATTACGGAAAGATCCCTTATCCGGAAAACCCCAGGTCCCGAGCATTCTGGATAACAGGTCCCATACCTGTATTTTAATTACAGCTGCAGAGAGTGGCATCCCTTAATGAAATTGCCTTTCAGAGACATACTGGTAGTTCTGTTTTTGCCTTCTATTTGTTTTCCCATTGCTATATGGGAACGTGGCCCATACAAAACTCATTCTCTGCATAGTTGCATTTATACATACAATATGAATACATGATATCCTATTTCTCCTTTCAAAAACAAAGGAACGCTGGAGATTGCCGCGAGAGAGAAATAAGGCATCACCCACCTGTGTATAAATAAAAAAAAAGTCAGATGAAATTACTAAAAAGTTCAAGGCCATTTACTGAAAGTGGGCAGCATCTAGAATGGGCCACTGGCATCACTTAATGCCCCTCCTCTATTTTTGGGTTCCATTTTGTTTGTGGTGGTGGTAGAGGAAATCCATTCGCAAACAACTGCTGTAATGTTGGTCCAAAGAGAGGATGTGACATCACTTCTGGCAGCTTTTTATGTCACTTCCTGTGACTAGTGATGTCATTTGCGCCTCCTGCAATTCAATGCCCCCTTTCCCCTTGCTCCGCCACTGGATTTACAAGGAAAGTCTCCTGCGTCTGGGATGATGTCATGGGAAGAGTTTTTACATTTTCTTTAAAAAAAAATGAATCTGTTATATAGGGGCCTATGGTCTCGATGCATATATATATACAGTATATATATATATTCATGCTATTCATGCATAAGAAATTGGGCAATGAGGCTGGGGATCAGGCCTGGCTCACACTGGCACTCCAATTCATCCCTAAGATGTTCAGTTGGGTTGAGGTCAGGGCTCTGTTCAGGCCACTCAAGTTCTTCCACTCCCATCTCTCAAGCCCCATTCTGTATTGACTTCACTTCCAAGTTTGGAATTGCAGCAACTGTTTGGTTGCTAGAGTATTGTTTACCTTAGCAACCAGGTAGGGGTTTGAATAAGAGACGGGAATAAGTAATAAAATGTTACAATAACAATTAAAGTGTAGCAATAGTTTTTGGCTGACCCTCATATGAAATCTGGAAAGAGAAGAAGAAGACAAATAATTCAGAAACTATAAAACAAATGTAGGGGTTTACCAAAAATGGGCCCTTAGGACAGACACCCCTAGGACAGGCCACAGGGTGGTGCTAGTTAACAGGGACACTGGGATGACTGGGTGCTAAATAGTTAACAGGGAGTATACCTGTAGTTCGGGTTATGGCCACAGGGTGGTGCATAGGCCCATATAAGGGGATGCAGCCATGTGCTGAGGGAGAGACATTTTGGGGACTGCTCCAGTCAGGAGTACCCCAGGTGCAGTTAAGAGATAAAAGTTCATGTAATAGATCATTCTAGGAGTGATATGTAGGTCACCTTGCTAGAATGGGCGGATATTGCCCCTCCAGGAGTGGTAGTGGGGTTAAGACCCCCCAGCATTACATCTGCTGGAGTGCAGGGCACAAAGTGGCTAGGTAGGTGGACAAGGTCACCGCTAGTCAAGGAGTCCGGATCTGAGGGGATTTAGGCGAGAGTACCGGGGTGGGTCGCCTGTGGTGAGGCTGCCTAGCGTAAGTACCGGGGAGGACTCCAAGAGGGGGTGCCTCCTGGAGCGAGTACCGGGGAGATCACCTAGAAGGGAACACTTGGCGGGAGTACCGTAAGTTGCCCAACAGGAAAAGGTTCTCAATGAGAAGTAAGGAGTAACTGCCCTGCTGTGACTGATTTGTATATGCCACTCCTGGAGAGGTCTCTGCTCTGAATAAAGCAACTTATCTGATTCATCATATCATCTGTGTATCTGGATCTTTCCAGCACAAGGGATCACCTACCCGCTGGTAAGCAACTACCCCAAGGGAGGGGCAAGGTACCGGGGGCTGTGTGTGGATCCCAGGCAGAGGTACTAGTGAACTGTTAAGTTCCCAGGGTGTGGGTTATAGTTCCACAAGATCATCCCTGGGTGGAGGCACGCCTTTAAGGGGAGAAATCCCTGTAAACCCCCATAGTAAGCGGGGGCTCAGGACTCCTGTAGCGCCAAGTAAAGTAAATCAGCAGGTAGCAGCACTAATTCTCCTAAAGTGGGCTACACAAGTAATGAAGATCCATTGCAAAGTTGTTAGGAATGGGACATACTACAGGTCTGGGACGTGTTATCCAGAATTCTCGGGACCTGTGGTTTTTTGGATAAGGGATCTCTCCATAATTTGGATCTCCATAAGTTAAGTCTGCTAAAAATCATTTAAATATTGAATAAACCCAATAGTATTGTTTTGCCTCCAATAAGGGGTAATTATATCTTAGTTGGGATCAAGTACAGGTACTGTTTTATTATTACAGAGAAAAGGGAATCATTTAACCATTAAATAAACCCAATAGGGCTGTTCTGCCCCCCAATAAGGGGTAATTATATCTTAGTTGGGATCAAGTACAGGTACTGTTTTATTATTACAGAGAAAAGGGAATCATTTAACCATTAAATAAACCCAATAGGGCTGTTCTGCCCCAATAAGGGGTAATTATTTCTTAGTTGGGATCAAGTACAGGTACTGTTTTATTATTACAGAGAAAAGGGAATCATTTAACCATTAAATAAACCCAATAGGACTGTTCTGCCCCCAATAAGGATTAATTATATCTTAGTTGGGATCAAGTACAGGTACTGTTTTATTATTACAGAGAAAAGGGAATCATTTAACCATTAAATAAACCCAATAGGGCTGTTCTGCCCCCAATAAGGGGTAATTATATCTTAGTTGGGATCAAGTACAGGTACTGTTTTATTATTACAGAGAAAAATTAGAATTATTTGCTTATAATGGAGTCTATGAGAGATGGCCTTTCCATAATTCGGAACTTTCTGGATAACGGGTTTCCGGATAAGGGCTCCCATACCTGTACTAAATGAACGGGTTGTACCATTTCTTATTAACATTCAAACGCCGAGCTGTTTCTCCCCGCGTGGAATCGGATACCTGGTGCCATTAGTCCCGACATTCCCTGGGTGTGATATTCTTGCTCCACTGGTTTAATAGATTCGTTATACCTAGAGCATAAAGTCTCTTACATATTTCATGCCGTTCCGGGAGTTTTTAGAAATTTTAGAAATGATTATTCATTTTTTTTTTCCCCCCCTTGTGCCAGTAAGTCAGTCTATTTCTGCTCCAGACTAACGTGTGCAATCTCCTCCGTCTCTAGCCTTGAAGTAATACAGATGCAACATATTACCTGGATCCCCGCACCATTGATCTAAAATTCCACTCCCAGAGTTCAGAACATTTTGCTGTGGCTGCCATAGTCATTTCCATGTGATATATTACTTCCCTCAATATTGCTCTCTCCGAGAAAGCTTTGCCTTCAGTAACAGAGACCGTATATGTTACAGTTTGCTTTCATAAATATTTATTCATTGAATTATATATTTATTCCCTTAATTATAGATCACTGTGCAGCGCGGATTTTTTTTTTTTTTTACCTTAAATATCCCCAGTTGCTTGAGCCACAAGTTCATTGGTTGTGTTTAAAAATTAAAGATGGTACTTAGTGCAAAGTCGCTAATAAATGTTTTGTGCGCTGTCACATAAAATTGCCCCAGTAAATTCATTTGTAAGCCGTAATGCGCAGCTGGTTATCATTAAACGCTGACGCTTTGCCGCTGCGGTGCTTAAGATGTTATGCAGGGTAGGTGATAAATCTTAAATAACCGCGCATGCAAATATCAGTCAGTTTAAATAATATATAACCTTCTTATAATATCATATTTTTCAAATTAGGGAAAAATATATTTTTTTCTGTTTAGAAAATACGTCTAAAGGAATATCAGCGCCACTGAGCAATCAGTTTCCTTCATTTATTTGGGATAAACACAGAACTCTTGATGGTTTTTACAACGGCTCTCAAGTTAGAACAGTGAAGGCTCTGATACATTGGCGCCATATGTTATCTTTCATGTAGGAGGCAGCTGGCAATCAAAAGGGTAAGTAAATCCTGCTTTTATGGCATCGCAACGTTTCTCATTATAGCTAATGTGTTTTTGTCCCCCCTTAAATGTAAACATACAACCTCCTGAGTGCAAAAGACATCTATGCCATGCCAAAACCCAGGCAGTGGGAGAATGGGGATTCGCTGTTTGCTGCATTTTTAATAAATGTCATACTGCCCCATAAAGGTGTCTAGGGGCAGAATCATGAGCAGACAATACAGCAGGCCCCCAGTGCACTATAAAATAACTGTTAAATCCCTTTACAGCTGGCCACTCAGGTGAAAATTTTGACTCATGACCATTTAGATAGTCTATTGGGCCAAAATGACAGCCTCCCTGAATGGGGACTGGTCAGATATCTACTGTTGCAGGAATGTTTTGGGCCTGGACTGTATAAGGCAATGAATATAGTTTCTACCTAATGGGTCTATACTAGAACCTTATGTGATCTGGGCACAGACCCCATCCCAATTTACCCTACAGGCTATGGGGCTACATTGGTCAAATATCTGCTCATCTTCTATCATTTACTAGTCAGGAACTCCCTGAGACCTGGCATTTACCAGCCACTGCTCCTCCAGGTCAGAGTCAGACTGGGACACCGGGAAAATACCCAGTGGGCCCCGGCCCTGGTGGGCCCTAGCAGCCCTGACCTGACCCTGTCTCTGCTTCTGCTGGCCAGCGATGTCCTCCCCTGATGCGTTTCACATACGCGCATTCAGGGGAGGACGTCGGGCGGGTGGGGGGAATCCCTGCAGGGGATGTGTCTGTGGAGGTACCTTGGGGGGTGCAGGGCCCCCCACGGGAGGCAGTGCAGTCTGGAACTGGCTCATAATATTGACTATTTCCCCATCTGTATTCCCTGACCACATCCATAATTCAGCTACAGGCAATAGCCAAATTAAGAGACTATTTAATGCTGCCTCTTACAACATCCTGTGCTGGATCATTGGCCCATTCTGCCTTGTTCGTGAGTTCCTGCTCCAGTTCCTGTTCCTGTAAGTCTGTTTCTTGCTCTCTGGTCCTGACCCGGTTTGACCTTGGCCTGTTACCTGTATTTTGTTTGTCTGCCACCTGCCCTGACTCCTTGCCTGTTTCTTGGGCTGTGTTTGATCGCTGCCTGCCCTGACTCCTTGCCTGTTTCTTGGGCTGTGTCTGATCGCTGCCTGCCCTGACTCCTTGCCTGTTTCTTGGGCTGTGTCTGATCGCTGCCTGCCCTGACTCCTTGCCTGTTTCTTGGGCTGTGTTTGATCGCTGCCTGCCCTGACTCCTTGCTTGTTTCTTGGGCTGCGTTTGATCGCTGCCTGCCCTGACTCCTTGCTTGTTTCTTGGGCTGTGTCTGATCGCTGCCTGCCCTGACTCCT
The DNA here is from genome assembly GCF_000004195.4 of Xenopus tropicalis. Taxonomy (NCBI): domain Eukaryota; kingdom Metazoa; phylum Chordata; class Amphibia; order Anura; family Pipidae; genus Xenopus; species Xenopus tropicalis. The sequence continues at coordinate 21,712,578 of NC_030678.2, forward strand.
TGCCTGTTTCTTGGGCTGTGTCTGATCGCTGCCTGCCCTGACTCCTTGCCTGTTTCTTGGGCTGTGTCTGATCGCTGCCTGCCCTGACTCCTTGCCTGTTTCTTGGGCTGTGTCTGACCGTTGCCTGCCCTGACTCCTTGCCTGTTTCTTGGGCTTTGTCTGATCGCTGCCTGCCCTGACTCCTTGCTTGTTACTTGGGCTGCGTTTCATCGCTGCCTGCCCTGACTCCTTGCCTGTTTCTTGGGCTGTGTCTGATCACTGCCTGCCCTGACTCCTTGCCTGTTTCTTGGGCTGCGTTTGATTGCTGCCTGCCCTGACTCCTTGCTTGTTTCTTGGGGCTGTTGTCCTGATCGCTGCCTGCCCTGACTCCTTGCCTGTTTCTTGGGCTGTGGTCTGATCGCTGCCTGCCCTGACTCCTTGCCTGTTTCTTGGGCTGTGTCTGATCGCTGCCTGCCCTGACTCCTTGCCTGTTTCTTGGGCTGTGTCTGACCGTTGCCTGCCCTGACTCCTTGCCTGTTTCTTGGGCTGTGTCTGATTGCTGCCTGCCCTGACCTTTGTCTGCTTTTGGATTTGTGTGTCTGCCTGTTTCTGCATTTTCAGTATTTCTTTATTAAACCTTTTACTCAGCACATTGATTCCTGTCTGATAATTTATTGTGCAATCCTGACATGGCGATAGCCACAGCAGCCAATAGCAGGTAGCATTTAGTGGTCACCTGTTTAAAAGCACACATTTGATTTGCTGTGAGTTATTTGACCTGGAACAAATATATATTACACTATACCCTGTTGGTGGGCAATGATAAACAGGCTGCACTTGTCCCAGTGATGCATCTTTTCTTTCTCATAGTAATACCTTGGCGTCACCAATAATAACATTTACATGCCCATAGCTGCTATTTCAGGATACACATGGGAATGTCCTTTTTACTACGCCTTTAAATTATGACATTACTAAAGTTTATATAAGGTCATTTTACTTTTTTTTTTTCTTAATTTTCCGAGTAGTCTCGGAATTTAGTTTTGAAGATTCTTGTTGCTATGGAAACGCCTGGTGCGGCAGAAGCTGATCCATTTAATGTCACAGTTCTTACTAATAATTTAAGTAGGAAGATTTGAACATTCCAGACACTATGGGGCTGCGGTCCCTGCATTATAAAAGTGAGAGATATTAGGGAAAGGGTATAGGCAGACTTTTGATATATGAGAATATATTAATCATAACTTCATATTTTAAGATGTTTTATTTCAGATTAATGTATTCATGATACTTACTTCTCCCCTAGTTTCAGAATTGTTAAAGATTCCATAACTCTCACCCAGCCGGCCAAATGTAGACTCTAAAGGGGTTATGTAATAAAAGTCACTAATTTGGCCCAGGTGCAGTAACCCATAGCAACCAATCAGCAGGTAGAATTTACTGGTCACCTGTTTAAAAGCAAACATCTTGTTGGTTGCTATGGATCACTGCTACTGAGCAACCTTTAGGCACAAACCCCCATATGTAATAAAGGGCACTAAGTTTGCCAAGGAGCAGTAACCCATAGCAACCAATATAATGTTTGCTTTTAAACAGGTGACCAGCAAATGCCAGCTGCTAACTGGTTGCTATGGGTTACTGCTCCTAGGCAAACTTAGTGCCTTTTATTACATAACCCCAACCAAATGGGGCATAGAAATAATTGGCTTCAGGCAAGGGCCAGACCTTTGGTGCCCTGAAAGTGCGGACAGACAAAAGGCCGGTCCAGTTACTCAGGTAAATGGGTGTTTAGCCCATTATTAAATAAAAATGTGTATTTGTTGCTGTTAATTGTATTAATTGTAAGTAGTTAGGGACCTGTGGCTTACTGTTCTGCATGGGGGAGCATTTTCATTGAAGGCTTCAGAAGGTGTGGTTGAGGTTCTAGAACCGTGGTCTTTTGCAGTTCCAGACCCCCCATCCCCCTTGGAGATTTAACATTTGGTCCCCCAGCTCATAACAAGGTTTCAGGTGTATTAGTTCATCAGTCATTCAGCTGCAATTCAAAAAATATCTACTACAGCAGTTTTAACCTCAAATCTTACCCTAACTGACCTTCAAGCTGGGGTTTCAGAGATATCTAGGAGAGCAAATCGGCATTCTCTCCAAATAATTCCCTAACAGGTCTTTAGGCTGAGCTCCATCCAAGTGAAAGAGGAGATGTCTGGGTTTATCATTAAACTATCAATTCAAATGCTAACTGATGGCTGGTTGCTATGGGTTACTAGCTACATTTTTCAAAAATAGCTAATACAGCAAAAACATTTTGTCTCAAAAACTCTCTTTAACTAACCTGTAACTAGCCCCTCCACTGACACAGTTTAAAGTGAAAAAACATGATGTCTATCCAGTTATGGGACCCGTTATCCAGAATGCTCGGACCAAGGGAATTCCGGATAAGGGGTCTTTCTCTAATTTTCTGAAAAGTATTTTCTGAAACTTTGAATAGTCAGGATTTACTAAAGTAAAAAATATGAAAAGACTAGCAAGTAAAAGCTACTGAGCTTGTATGGGAGTTAATATTCTCTAACCGCTTTATTTATTTTGCCACTTTACTACAACGTTTGAGTTTTTCAGCCTCATTGGAAATGAATGAAGCAATGTGATACAGGCGTGTGACTTTTTTTCCTTGAAAAAATGCTTATTCAGCTATTTGGCTCAAGTTATTTCTTAAATAAGCTAGCATTGGAGGAAAAAAACAGCAAGGGAAACTATACCCCCAGAATGAATTCTTAACCAACAGTTTATATTATGTTAAGTGACCTATTAAACAATCTCGCCAAACTGGAATTTATATCTCAGTAAATATTGCCCTTTTACATCCTTTCCCTTGAGCCGCCATTTAGTGATGGGCTGTGTGCTCCCTCAGAGATCAGCTGACAGGAAATAATGCAGCTCTAACTGTAACAGGAAGTAGCGTGGGAGCAAAAGGCAGAACTCTGCCCATTCATTGGCTGATGGGGCCTAGCATGTATGTGTGCCCTGGCTTGTTTGTGTGCACTGTGAATCCTATGATCCCAGGGGACGGCCCTTAATTATTAAAATGGCAGTTTTCTATTTAGGATTACCCAATGGCACATACTACTAAAAAAGTATATTTTTCTGAAAATGGTTTATTTAGATGAAGCAGGGTTTTACATATAAGCTGGTTATACAATATATTTTTATAGAGACCTACATTGTTTGGGGGTATAGTTTTCCTTTAAGCTTTGTAAGCTCATATTTTTTTTTCTTGAACTCGAATTGTGATAAATCAACCTTCCCGGGCCAAATTCATTCAAATCCATTTTTTTTTGTGAGTTAAGAAAACCACAACAAAATGAGATCTCAAATGTTTTTCAGGCTCGAATGTTCTATTTGAATTATCAATCAATGATCTGAATGAAAAAATTTATCAGAAATTAAACCAGAAAGTCGCTGGAAGATGTTAAATCATTTCTTTTTTAAAAAATGCATTTCTTTTTTAAAATACCAATTCGTCCAACATTCTATAATTAAGTTTAATGGGATTCTGTCACAGGAAAATGTGTTTTCCTCCAGTAAGATCCTGCATTAAAATCAAATATTTTTACATTTCATTTTTAAATTTGATGTGGGGCTAGACATATTCTTAGTTTCCCAGGTGCCCTTGGCTATGTGACTTGTGCTCTGATAAACTTCAGTCTCTCTTTACTGCTGTGCTGCAAGTTGGAGTCATATCGCCCCCCTCCCTTTCCCCCAGCAGTCGATCAGCAGAACAATGGGAAAATAACAAGGTAACAGCTCTCTGACACCTGCATTGCTAACAAATGCTCTCATGCACCAACTAGTGGTAGATATCAGAATAGCACTCAATAGTAAGAAAACCAAGTCCGGCTTGGGACTCCTCCAGTTACATGGGAGTAGGAGAAACAATAGGTTAGCTGAAAGCAGTTCTAATGTGTAGCGCTGGCTCCTTCTGAAAGCTCAGACTCAGGCACAATGCACTGAGATGGCGCCTACACACTAATATTACAGCTAAAAAAACTACATTTGTTGGTTCAAGAATAAAAGTTTCAATGGTAGAGTGAATTATCTGCTGTGTAAACAGTGTAATTTAGTCATAAAAACTACACCATAAAAATCATGACAGAATCCCTTTAAGATCAGGTAACCCTTTACTCAACATAAATATATCCAGCAATTGTGCAAACAAATTCCTTTATTTTTGTTACCCATACACTGTCTTCAAACTCAAAAAACCAGCATATCGGGCAAGAAAACTTAGTGATAACCCAGTCCCTAGAGAATCTGCTAATAATATTATGGCTGATGGAGATTTCTGTAGGGCTCATCCCAGAGTCGGGCAGTGCAGGGAATACCAAACAGCGCATCCAGCTTTATTCTCCATCATTTGAAGCTTTATAAAGGAGAATAAACAGGACAGTGGTGATTTACTTAGGGCTAAAATATCATCTCTCTTGTGACCTCTCACCTCCCATTCATTGATATGGTAATAATGTTACTGGTGAGAGATATTCTGGTTGGGAAGCCTTGGAATTGCAATTGGCACTAACACATTTAATACTGATCAATCACCATAAATGTGATATTTGTTCTCCTCAAACAAAAATCCTTTTTGATTATTGGAACAAAAATGCTACAGTGCATGTTCTCCGTTTAACCATAAATGTGAGCTTGAATCCGGCATTGAGCAGAAAGCTGCCCGTCATGCAGAATGCCAATGTTCAGTGGCTCCTATGGGACCATCCACAAGCTTTAATACTCAGTATAATAGTGTTTGCCATTTATAACTTCTTTTTTAGAGCATCTCTAAATTCACTGAGAAAACAAAGAAGATTTTATTGATTTTCTTTGAACGTTTGAATGCATTTTTGGGGGTATAATTGCTTGAGTTGCTGTGTGAATTTGTCTATGAGTGAGTGTGTAGGTCTATGTGATTGTGATCATACACGTGCTGTAGGGAATGTTTCAATAGATAGATAGATAGATAGATAGATAGATAGATGATAGATAGATAGATAGATAGATAGATGATAGAAAGATGGATAGATAGACAGACAGATAGGTAGATAGAGAGATAGATAGATAGATGGGTATGATAGATAGATAGATAGATAGATGACAGAAAGAATGATAGATAGATAGAGAGAAAGAGAGATAATGGAAAGATATATAATAGATAGATAGATAGATAGATAGATAGATAGATAAATGGATATGCTAGATAGATAGATAGATAGATAGATAGATAGATAGATGATAGAAAGATGGATAGATAGATAGATAGATAGATGATAGATAGATAGATAGATAGATAGATAGATAGATAGACAGATGGATAGATAGATAGATGACAGAAAGATTGATAAATAGATAGATAGATAGATAGATAGATGGGTATGATAGATAGATAGATAGATAGATAGATGACAGAAAGAATGATAGATAGATAGATAGATAGATGATAGATGATAGATAGATAGATAGATAGATAGATAGATAAATAGAGAGAAAAGAGAGATAATGGAAAGATATATAATAGATAGATAGATAGATAAATGGATATGCTAGATAGATAGATGATAGATAGATAGATAGATAGATAGACAGATGGATAGATAGAAAGATAGATAGATAGATAGATAGATAGATAGATAGATAGATAGATGATAGATAGATAGATGATAGATAGATAGATAGATAGATAGATAGATAGATAGATGATAGATAGATAGATAGATAGATAAAGAGATAATAGAAAGATAGATAATAGATATAATATAATATAGTATAAACTAAGCCAATATCTTCTTAAAGGGGAACCTCTGCAGAAACGAACAATTAATTTGACCTTCATCCCATGTATATTATGATCTTGCGAAGTATATTCAATTAAAAACACTGTGCTTTTTTCTAAAAATAATAAGTTGCTCTACTATATCCTCCTTTGAGCAGAGGGTGTGTCCCCCCTGTAGCCATAATTGTTGTTCAAAATAACTGACACAAAGCTGCTTGTAAAGATAATTCTAATAGTAGCTTGATTATTTCACAAAGACTACAGAATGTTTAACTGATTGGATATTTCCTTCAGCTTAATCTTATATCCCTTCTTTATTGCCACAACAGTTCCCCTTTAACATCGCACTTCACAATCAACAGTTGGGAAATGTCAAAGGCAACGATGGAGACGGTTCTCTATTTGATTTATGAGGTGGATCCCGGGCTGACTTCGACTTATCAAATGAATTTTTTAAATCTGGAAAGAAAATTGTTACCGCAGGAATAAATCTATATTGATATTCCAGTTCCGGGCTATGTGAATTATAAAGCAAATCTTTATAATAGTCCAGGAATATCGCATAACAAATAAGAAACTGGGATCTTGATGAACATATCTAGATTGGCATTTCATGTGCTCAGATAGTTCTGATCCATTATAACAATCTCTGCAGATTTAGTATAGAAGGATGGACTTCTGCCCTCACTGCAATGCTAAAAGCTTTGTCTTTCATCTGATAGAAACCTCTCATTGAATGAAGGGGATTCTGGCTTCTTAGAAAGTCACTTTGACTTGGCCTTTATAGTGGACACAAAAGAAAAAGAAGAAAGAAACCCATATTACATAGCTGGAAAGTGCACATTCGGAACCTTGTGGGAGAGAAATAACCAACTGCAATGAGCCAGGGACTAGATCTGACAGTTCCTGCTGAAATAGGAACATACTAACCGAAATTCACAACAAAATGTACCAATGGGACATAAAATATTAACACGGAAATAATGTCAGCCATTAACAGGAATGTAACATGTATATATGTATAGGCTAAAAGGATTCCAATGGCTTTTTGCTACAAATAGATGATAAATGTGCCGTTCTCCAACAGACAGAGCTGCGTCGTTTATTAATATTTATGCGGGGCCTTTCATAGCATATTCCCTAATTAGCAGCAGCTCTTCATTTCATCATTTCAATTGGGAAATGATATTTCAAGTGTTAATTAAAGATAACAAATAATGTGATTGCGGAATGTTCTTGGGTCTCAAAAAAGTGAAATTGTTTTGGTTGTTAAGCAGAAGTGTTTCTTAAATATTTTTTTCCAATTACATTTTTCACTGTCAGTTTCTTAATAAAAATGCAAGATTTTTTTTCTTCTCTTTTTTGTTTGCTTTGAGAGCAATGCACCTTGACGCCGCATTAAATTATGTCTTATTTCTAATATGTACAGGTATCGGATCCCTTATCCGGAAACCCATTATCCAGAAAGTTCTGAATTACGGAAAGGCCATCTCCCATGGACTCCATTTTAATCAAATAATTCACATTTTTAAAAATGATTTCCTTTTTCTCTGTAATAATAAAACAGTACCTGTACTTGATCCCAACTAAGATATAATTACCCCTTATTGGGGGCAGAACAGCCCTATTGGGTTTATTTAATGGTTAAATGATTCCCTTTTCTCTGTAATAATAAAACAGTACCTGTACTTGATCCCAACTAAGATATAATTACCCCTTATTGGGGGCAGAACAGCCCTATTGGGTTTATTTAATGGTTAAATGATTCCCTTTTCTCTGTAATAATAAAACAGTAGATTGTACTTGATCCCAACTAAGATATAATTAATCCTTATTGGGGGCAGAACAGCCCTATTGGGTTTATTTAATGGTTAAATGATTCCCTTTTCTCTGTAATAATAAAACAGTAGATTGTACTTGATCCCAACTAAGATATAATTAATCCTTATTGGAGCCAAAACAATCCTATTGGGTTTAATTAATGTTTAAATATTTTTTTAGCAGACTTAAGGTATGGAGATCTGAATTACGGAAAGACCCCTTATCCAGAAAACCCCAGGTCCTGAGCATTCTGGATAACGGGTCCCATAGTCAGAAATATCAAGTAAATTTATGGGGGGTAATGTAACAATTTTGGACCAGGTTTAGTATCCCACAGCAGCCAATCAGATGTTTGCAGTGACCAGTAAATAATAATTGATTGGTTGCTATGGGTAAGTAGTTCTGGGGCATCTTGGCTGCCCCATTAATGTGCTACACGGGCAGATATTAGTGGCTAATGACAATGACATCTGCCCATATGAATTTTTCCAAAAGATCAGAATTCGGGGTAGGGCTGTTCTCAAATAACCCAAGGTTCCAAGCATTCTGGATAACAGATCCCATACATGTATCAAAATATAGAAGCATGCCTAGGACTAATTTAAAGAGGCAATATACATTTATTTTTCAAGATGACTGCCCCCGTTGGCAAAATGCATCCATAATATGGTCGTTAGAAGTTCCTTCCTTATTCCCTGTTTATGTGAAGTAAAACTCTACATACCATACTGGATACCCAGGAGCAGTAACCCATAGCAACCAATAAGATGTTTGCTTTTAAACAAGTGACTAGTAAATGCTGCCTACTGATCGGTTGCTATGGGTTACAGCCCCTGGGCAAACTTAGTGCCATTTATTACTTAACTGCCATAGGCTCTGAGGCAATTTGTACCCATAAAAATAACTTGACTACTGTTACATTGTATTTGAGTCTCAAAGTAGTCAGCCAGATCAGCAGGGGAACAGGGGGCGGGACTTAGGGAACTGATGCAAACCATATTATTACATTAAAAATCATAAAAAGGCTGCATATTGTTTATTTGATGTATATTGCAAAGTTGCTTGACATTATGTTTACTTTTCAAAAAGCTTAAGGTGTGTTTGGGTGGAGTTCCCCTTTAAACATCACTTTGCATTACTTGCATATACCGCACAACTGATGGCCCTGCCGCCTACAATTTCATAGAGCCCACAGCCTTCTAAATGGCGTCTTTCATCAAGGCACTGACTGCCTGTAATAAATGGAAGAACAAATGTGTATGAGGGGCAATTTCATTTCCAGTAAATGTGGCAAAGCTTATTTTCCTGTGCACCATTTAGAATCTTCATATTGAAATAAACTTCAATAGCCCCTTTGATTAATAGCCATAAATGATTTGGTCGTACGTCACCTAAAATACATTTGCCCATAATCAGAGTTATAGATGGGGATTTTAATAGCCGGCGTACGCGCAAAGCACTGTATAAATATTTTTGGGTGCCCAATGCTGTTTATTTGTGATGTAATTGTGCTATTTCATCATTTTGGAAGTCAGTTGGAATGGGCTAATGTTCCTATTGTATAACTCACACTGAGCTAACCTTTAGAATTAGACATGAAAGGGGAGCTGCCTGGCCATTCTGGTACCCACAGATCCCTGCTACACACACAGCAATGCTGACTTCTGCTTAAAATATATCTGGAATAAGGGAGATATGTATAATAACCTCAAAATGAGTGCCGTTATTGGCTTCTTGGATAATGTTAATAAATGCTGCCCTCCTACTGACCTGACACATTTGCCTGCAGCTCTCTTTTCTGTGTTTTCCATGGTGTCAGGACAAGAAGGGTGGGGCTTATACTATTGCACTAATGGGGAAGGGGGTTCTTAGCTCTCACAGATGTGATCTGAATACAAGATGTAAAGGAATTGCTTTTTTTGTGTATTTAATGTACCAACACCCCCCCCCCCAACACCCCTTGTTTTGACCACTTGAGAATTTGGAGCATCCCCTATGAATGGTATGAGATATTTGCACTGAACAGGATGATGACCAGTCAATGCTAATGGGTATCTAGACAAGTTTTGACAATGTGACTGCATATTCTCTGACCCCATTACAATACTGCTTCCATGCCTGTGAGACTCCCTTCTCATAAAGCCTAAGTGGGCCCTTCTCTCCCTGTGCTTCTGAAGAGCATCCCCTTATAGTGCCATAGCCCTCTTCTTCTGCACTGGAATGGCTCTGGACTCAAACCTTTAATTGTAATGTTCAGCCCTTAGACTTGCTTTTTGCATTGATAAAATTGCCTCCCACTTGTTCTGGGTTCCATATTTGTCTCTATATCAAGAATATTGGCAGGCAGCTTTAAACCTTACTTTAGTAGCAGTAATATTCCCAGTGGCTGAGGTGGAAATGCTAACTCTACTAAGATAAGCAGGTGAGCCCTAAGGCTAATGTCCCACGGAGAGATTAGTCACTGCCATTTTTAAAAAGCGGGTTCCAGCAACAAGTGGCAGTTGGAAACACTGAAAGTAAAACCCACTGAAGTCGCTGCGATTTCCCCATTTCACTGAATGTAATTTCTAATTGTGGGAAATAGAATTGCTCCGTTGTGGAAATCTCTAGTAATCGCTTGTTAGGAAAAGATGAGCAACATGTTGCTGGAACTTGCTTTTTAAAAATCACAGCGACTAAATCTCCCCGTGGGATATTAGCCTTATGGCTCTGAATCGCTATGAGAACCTTTTTTGAGTGATTTTACAAAGAAAGCATTGTCATTCAAAACAATTGGAATCGCTGAAAGTAAAACCCACTGAGCTGGAAGTCGCAGCAACTACTGTATATACTCGAGTATAAGCCTAGTTTTACAGCACCCAAAATGTGCTGAAAAAGTCGCCCTCGGTTTATACTCGAGTCGGGTGCCATGGGTCCCTCCAGACTAGCACCCTCTGTCCTTTGTGTGTAAATCACACCCCAACCAGACCCTCCAGTGCCCTGGCCCACTCCCAAATTCATCTTCATCTACCATCCACACCTGTCTCATTCTGCACTAGTCATTGCACTTTATAGTCTATATAAACCATAGTTTTGAAGGATTTTAAGTCTTTGTGTTTTAGCTTGGTTGCTGATTGAGCTAAGGGGGTAGTACTCTTAAGGTATCATTGTTGATTCCATATAGTTTCCCACCCTAGGCTTATACTCGAGTCAATACGTTTTTCCAGCTTTCTTAGGTAAAATGAGGTACCTTGGCTTATATTCGGATCGGCTTATACTCGAGTATATACGGTAAATCTCCCCGTGGGATATTAGCCTTATATTCCCTGCCCACAATTAGAAATTACATTCAATGCAATGGGGAAATTGCAGCAACTTCCCGCTCAGTGGGTTTAACTTTTAATAGTTTTGAATGACAATGCTTTCTTTGTAAAATTGCTTGAAAAAGGGTCTCATAGCGATTCGGAGCGATAAGCAATTTGAAGTAGTATCGTCGGTTTAGGTACTGCCGATTTATATTCTTCTCTATGTAGAAACAAAACGAGCGACTTGTCGCTGCAACTTGCTTTTTAAAAATCGCAGCGACTAAATCTGCCCGTGGGACATTAGCTGAAAGAAATCGAGTACAATTGGATAAGTGGACACTATGGGGGAAAAAGCTCTTCAATAATAAACAGTGTTTAACTGGAGCCACACAAGACTTCTGAATATTCTAAGCATCTCATAAGCATCCCCGCTAATCACTGAAAACAACACACGTCACGGAATTCACTCCGGCGCTGAATATTCATACAGAAGAGCAAATGTTAATTCATTTTGTGCTCACGTTACACTGGTCTAATTATCTAGTGAAAGAATCTATTAGCAGTGTGCTGTCAATCCTGCAGATTGAGTTCAGCCGAGTAAAACTGAATTGCGTGCCGTTCGACTAATTGCAAAACCCTTTCTGACATGAGCTTTCAGCACCGCTATGAAAAAGATTGAGGTTGACCCTCACGCTAGCGGCACATCAGAGATGGCACAAAACAGTGCCTTGCCCTTGTTTTCTGACAGGAGCTGCTTAGAAAATAGAACCCTCCCCATATACACTCTTACTTGGATTTTTGTTAGCCTCCACCCTTTGGTAGAAGAAGGCAAACAAACAGGGTCAAAGTAAATGTCCCCTAATGTGGATGAGTTGGTTACAAGTGTTTTAAAAAGACTAGCCGATTTTGTTTATTTTGCACCTTGCACCCTGCGGCACAAGGGGGGGGACTTTTCTCTGTATGCAGCCCTGGGTGGCAAATGGGCATCTCCTGGCACACCCCTCTGGGGTACCAGGCACTAAAGTGCCCTATAGTTACAGCCTGTTTGTAAAGGCTCCCAGCACTTTCACCCAACCCTTGATATAACTGCCCATATAGCAACTGCTCCTAAGAACAAAATCCACCAAATCAAAAACATCATTTAATATGTAAATATTCTTAGTTTCCTTCCACTGAATCAAAGTGGAAAAAGATCTGTAAATAAGGTATTTACCAGCATATGTAATAAAAGGCAGTAGGGGAGTAGTAACCCTTTGCAACCAATACAATATTTCCTTATAAACACTTGACCATTAAATAATCCCTGCTGATTGGTTGATATAGGTTACTACAACAGGGTTAATGTTTTGCATTCTATTGCATAACACCACACTACTGGCTATGTCTGTTCAGTATTCAGTATAGATTAACTGTCCATCGATGGGAGTTGTACAGGTATGGGATCCCTTATCCGGAGATAAGAGAGGGGCATTCCTTAATGAAATTGCCTTTCAGAGACATACTGGTGCAGGTATGAGATCTGTTATCCGGAAACCCGTTATCCAGAAAGCTCCGAATAACGGAAAGCCTGTCTCCCATAGACTCCATTTTAATCAAATAATTCAGATTTTTAAAATTGATTCCCTTTTCTCTGTAATAATAAAATAATGCCTTGTACTTGATCCCAACTAAGATATAATTACCCCTTATTGGGGGCAGAACAGCCCTATTGGGTTTATTTAATGGTTAAATGATTCCCTTTTCTCTGTAATAATAAAACAGTACCTGTACTTGATCGCAACTAAGATATAATTACCCCTTATTGGGGGCAGAACAGCCCTATTGGGTTTATTTAATGGTTAAATGATTCCCTTTTCTCTGTAATAATAAAACAGTACCTGTACTTGATCCCGACTAAGATATAATTAATCCTTATTGGAGCCCAAACAATCCTATTGGGTTTATTTAATGTTTAATTGATTTTCAGTAGAATTAAGGGGATGCAAAACAATTTTATTGAATTTAACTAATATTTTATCGATTTTTTAGTAGACAAGGTATGGAGATCCAAATTACAGAAAGACCCCTTATCTGGAATACCCTTTGTCCTGAGCATTCTGGATAACAGGTACTATACCTGTATGGCTATAAACTGAACCCAAACTGATGTCAATTTTTAAAAGACCTTGTACTGTTTGGGATATTCCGGCAGATCACAAAGACAAAGAGAATAATTAGAAGTTATGAAAATAAATGATGTTTTTGCTAAAATATCAGACAGCTGTACATTAACAAAGACTTGAAAGATTATCATCGTTCTGCTGGTTGGTCTGTTCCAGTGGGTTTGCTTAGGGAGTGAGCAGTAACATCACTCATCAAATGAACAGGGTTTTTGCTTCAGCACTTTTAATCTGTGCAAATTTATTTCTAAATGTAATAATTTAGAATATGATTGTGGTCAAGTTTATCAACAATTTAACAATGGACATGTTCCTAAAGCCGGACATCTACGGACAAATAATGGCTTAGGGATAGGGCAAGAACTGTCAGATGAGCTTCATGGTTAAGGAGAAAGGCAGGGCCGGATCTAGGGGTAAGCAGAAGAGGTACCTGCCTAGGGGGCAACAATTGGGGGGCACCAGGCAGGAACCTCTCCTTCTTACCCCTAGGCCGCGCTCCCTTCTCTTGTCCCCGCCAGTTGTCATTATGTGGTTAGGACACACAGGGGCAAGGTGGCCGACCGGGTTGCCTAGGGTGCCCAGTCAGCTTGGCCTGCCCCTGGAGCAAGGTCAGATAGATCTACGTCAAGGCAGGCTTGGAAGTTAGTAACAGTCCAGGTCACAACAGAAGGTCTCAGGACACAGGAGTAAGCCAGACACCGATGATTAGGCTAGATAACCAATCAACACATGCAGGAATTGTTACTTTTTTAGGAATCTCATAGACAAGCAGGAAGGACAAAACTTGATTTTGGCTCAATTTCAAGAGAGGAAATGATAGCAGCCGACACAGACTGATTCTCCTATTAAAGGATAGAAATCCGGGCCTTTTGTGCATTGGTTCCGAGGATTGGTTTTTGCACACTTGTGATTCTATCTGTTAGTATGTAAGTGTTGGAGGCATGATTATAAATGGCGTAGCAGGAAATCACATGGGAAAGGTGTGCGCAGAAGTGTCTGGGAATGTGAAAGACTGGTACCATCTGGCGCATTATGGATGTTTTACTTGGTCCATTTGAATAAAATTCTCAGGAGCAAATGAATATGCATGAACGGAATTGTTTTTAAATAAGCCAAATGAGTTTAGTGTTGTGTTTTTTTTTTAATGACGTACTTTACAGAATTCGTTAATATCTCGCTCTTGAGTTGCTGTTGGAATAAATGTTTCCAGCTTTGCTCACTGGCTGAATGGCTGGCTGGAGCAACTAGATTTCAACAGTTAAAAAAAAAAACAAAGCAAAGCATCTGATTGGTTGCCCTGGGCAACATCACCGGTAATGTTTTACTCCACTTTTTACACAGCATGATAAATATACCCCTTAGCCTCATGTCTTTGGTCCATTACTGTTAGTATAGAGTGACTTGTGGCACTTCCAACTGATGTCAACTGGAAGCAACAAGCAGAAAGTAAAAGGCATTTGAGTACCAATTGTTGAAGGATTAAATGCCATAGCCTTATGTGCTATAGCCCTTAATGGCCCTAAGCACCTTTACAGTATGCCACTAGATTTGAATTCCGTATTTCGTACATCACAATGTAACACTGGTTACTCCAGCAATACCAATCAACACGGGCAGGATGCATTATGGGAATTCATTATTCCAGAATCAGTGTTACTAAGATCAATACTTGCTGATAACAGCACTCGGCAATGAAGAACTAGAGGCAGCGGAGCAGAACACTATGAAGAATGGAGAGGGGTGGCACAAAGAGGACCTGCACATACCCAACATGTCAGGGATCTCACAGTAGATTTCAGAATCGATGTCAGTGTGGCACAAGGTTCATCCTCTAAAGCAGGGAACCCCAACCTTATTTACTCGACAAACTCAGATGTGAAGCAAAAGAAAAGGATGCCAAATCAGGGCTGTGATTGGCTATTTTGTAGCCCCATGGTAGCCTACTTGGAGTAAAGTCTCTGTGCTTCCAAAACTTGCTTCCAAGCCAGAAATTTAAAAATGGGCACTGGGAGCAACAAGTGCCATAGTCACCAATGGCCACCACCATTAAATTACCCCCCCCCTGCTAGTTTTGCATCTGATCCTGTTATTCTGGTTTAATCTTGGCCTGTCTTGACTTTTGTGTGGCAAAGTGGGACTATGATAAGAACGAGAAGCCTACCCGTTCTTATCAATATGGGCTAACTCTAAATGATATATTGATGACTGTTAAGGGCTGTGGCAGACAGTGAGATTAATCGGGCCTGAAATGCCATCCCACGGGTGGGATTTCCCCGAAATCATGGAAGTCGCCTTGTGAGGAAACTTTCACGATTTCGGGGAAATCGCACAGCCGCGTATGCTTTACATTTTCGCCGGTGGGATGGCATTTCGGGGGAGATTAGTCACCCGCAACAATGGAGATTTGTCACTGGCGACTAATCTCCCCGTGTGTCACAGCCCTAAACAGCCCATAACACAGAATGACTGGGGGAAATTTTCCCCACCAATAGCAAAAATCAGCTCCAATATGTCGACTGCAGGTAGAAGGAAAAGCCTCTGATTGGTGGTTATAGGTTATTGTTTTTGTTTTATGTTAAAAAATGAGTCCATATGATTCCTTTTTTTTTTTAATACTGTAGCAAATGGTTGAAGGGTGACTTTGATAGGAACCAGAAGCCTAGGTTCACTGCTCTAAATGATACATTGATGACTGTTACTGTCTTTGTTCTTTGCTCGAAATAAGTTCATATGATTCTATTTTTTTTAATAACATTTTACAAAAAAGCTTGTAGCTAAAATAGTAAAACTCATTTCCATACACACCCCCCTCCCACCTTTTATTTTTGTTCCGGCTAATATACTACCTGTGCTTTAACATTCTTTCCCAAGACCCAAATGGATGTTAAATGCCTCTTCAGTCAGTCGGTTGCCACAGTATTGTTCCTACAAAAGACGCTATCCATCTCGAGATGGGAAAATGACAGTTTAAAATGATTAGCTGTATTGAAGCAGCCCTTTAAAAAGTCCCTAACCTCGCTGGAGTTTTTCTTTAACTACACATTCAGTTCAATAAGAAAGGACTGTAATCTTGTTTCGGATGAGTTATACATACAGTCATATATGAGCAATGCACCGTCTGGACCAAAGCAGTAACAAGGGATTTCTCTACAAAGCAGAGTCAATTTAACTGGATTTTATATCTGCACCAGGCTGGAAGTGTAAAGACACATTACTCCGTCCAACAGATGCTTTTAAATAAAACTCTTAACATGATATTACTGCACGTTTTGTCTGTGTTTTATATATATATATATATATATATATCTCCAAAAAAAGACCAGCAACACCGAGTTATATTTCAAAAAGATAAATCGTGTATTAAAAAAATGCATGAACAGCCAACGTTACGTTTCGGTCCCCATCTGGACCTTTCTCAAGGCAACCATGCTGACCAATCCCATGTTCTATTTATCCATAGTAAACCAGCAAATATTACAGTATGCGTTTTTAATACACAATTGATCTTTTTGGAATATAACTTGGTGTTGCTGTTCTTTTTTGGATATTTAAATTATTTACCTTGCACCCGAGGTAAGAGCTGAAGCAGAGTGCCACCTTGGGTTCGCTATATATATATATATATATTTTTTTTTTTTCTTTACAATAGGGGGTCAGCAAAAACTCACACCCAAACCCACAAAATGTTGCGTATCCGTGTCTTTCCACACCTTTAGTTCCAAGACAGGGAAACTATGTTATTCTCCAAACTGACCCAAACCCCACCGGAATCCCAAATTTTAACCCTAACCTGCGGGTCAACCCACGCATCACTATTTTGCAGAAATTATACATCATTCATATCAGTCCCAGACACAATCTTTCCAAGTAGAAGACATCCTCATTTACACGTTACACTACGATTTCAGATATAAATTAGAACTTTTGTAATTTGAACATAAAACCTACATACAAATATAAATACAAACAGGCTATATTTTGTTTAGTAAGACATGAGTTTATCATTGTTGCTCTGGATACATATAGCGATATTGCCAGGGCATTATGAAGTAGAAGTCACAAAGAATGGGCTGAGACAGATCTGTCTGCATTAGAGGCTAATTCAATGTGCTATTGCCTGTTGCCTAGGAAAGAAAGCCCTTAACAAAGGCAAACGAGGCATACTAATTGCTGACTTGCAAATTAAAGAACATGCAAAATAGAAATGTAATTAATACAACGAAATAGTGTTCCAGTTCACTGACCCATTATCCAAATCCAATTATACAAGATTTTTGCCATTTTTTAATACTAATTATAACAACTCCATAGTGCTAAATAGTAAAAGGAGTGGGATAGGAGATTAAATGCTATCATGCCTAATACAAAATACACTACAGCACAAAATAAAGTAGAGCACACAACTCTTCTTACTGCCGTACAGATGTCATTATAATGTTCCTTAGATAAATGGTTCCTTTGTGCTAATGATCTGCTTTTTAATTATTACATTTATCAAATACTAAATTCCAAAATCAATCAGTTTCAAGAAATTGTTCAATATGGGCACATAAGCCATCGCTCCAATGATCAATTAACACAGTTAAAATGCAATGACATCCAGAACAGCTATGACCCCATAAATGTGCTAATAGGGAATCATTGTCCAGGTTATTCTTTTAATGGTAACAACCAAGGAAATACATTTGGCCAAAGATTACTTAGTGCCATGGACTTAGTTTGCAGTAAACGTGCCCATTATGGTCTGCCATAATCAATGGCTCAAGAATCAGACATTTGAATTGGAACATGGAACTGGTTGAAGTTTTCATTTGCCTTCCTGGCCATTCAAGAGGATCTTTATGTGCATGGACCTTAAGTTGTATTGAAATACACACTAAAGATCATTTACAATACAAGTGCAGCAGGCAAAGTGCAATTTTAGGCACAAATTGACCGGTGCTTTTTTGCCAATAATGCAGTGTTTTCTCCTAAAGCCAGTATAATTGCAGTCACACTCCAAGTTGCCCCCAATGTGTCAAAACAGAATCAACTGTAATTGTGTTCTGATGTAAATCACATGCAAGTTGTGTCTAGCATTTTCAAAATGGGGTTCACATCCAGAGTGCACATTTAGAATGCCATTTGAAATTCACTTGGTGCACCTACTGATGCAACCCTGCGTCCTCCGATGGTGTACAACTGCGCTTACTGACAGTGGGGAACCCTGGAGCTACTACCACCCTGTACATGGAGGTCGTCTATATCCAGGGTGGCGGTAGCTCCAGGGTTCCCCATTGTCAATAGGCACAGTTGTGCACCATTCATCAGAGGAGGCTGACTGATGACTAAAGATTTGAATTAATATGTGTCGGTGAGTTATCTGTTATCTAAGAATATCATAAACGAGGAAAGAACTGATTGCCAGTATCAGAGTTCAATATACCTAACATTTTGTAGTTACACAGCACATGGAAGTACATTTTTTCATCAGCAAAGAAAAGCATGTTCCGCATGTACTGTATTCTAGGTACATCGCTTGCAAGTAAATGTTCAATCATATCATCATGTAGACTCCACAAAGTGGGCCATTTCATACGGCTGTGAATACATTGTTGGCTGACTGCTATATCCCAACAGGAAAGGTGGTTGTTCTTCCAAAACGATGCATTCAGCAATGTTGGAAAGATGTGGAATCTCATTACAAAAGTATCATATACAGTTGAGCTCCAAACATCTCCGGACACGATATGCTGCTAAAACCAGGTCTTTATTGTTCCATCTAAAAACTAGACGCCTGACGCGTTTCGTGCACGCACGCACTTACTCATAGGCCTAACTCTCTTCAGTTATTGATTGCTTTATATGTTACTCTGTATGTCCAATGTATGAAACCCACTTATTGTACAGCGCTGCGGGATATGTTGGTGCTTTACAAATAAATGTTAATAATAATAATAATAATAAGAGGGGGCCCAGTATCTCCTATGTTGCATCTGTGGTAATTCAAACTAATACTACTGTAACCCTAAAATTACCGATATGAGTTGTTCTTCTACATAACCATAGCCATAAAGATATAGCTTGAAATTTGTATTTCCCATTACAGATAACAGTTGTGGCTTTTTTAATGTTTTATTCTTATCTATAAAATCTGAAGCAAGCTTCCACGGGAAAAAAAAAAGATGTGCTCTTTCAAGGCTCTATAAGGGGTAAAATATGAGGCCATTGGCACGGAGCAGCGCTTTAAAATGCCATTTAGGAAAATGCGCCGCGCCTTAAGAAATGAAACAAAAAAAAAAAGATTCAATATGCCGAACAAGGTCATCTGTAAGAGAATATTTGTTTCATATTTCCTAGTGAGTGCAGATGACAAAAATCATGAATAATATTAGAGTTGCTTATATGTTATACCGCTCTCAGTGTACATTGTTTGCCTAATATAATGAGATCCTGATTGCTTCAATAAAAATACACATTTTGGGGCAGCAGACTTCTATGAGCCAAACTACATCTGAAGAGGCAGATATGAAACACTTTAATTTAACTTGCACCATCTGTCAATACTGGCGCTTGACTGAGTTAATCTTACCAGTTATAGTGATGAAAGCAATAATGGCTTCAGTCCATTAATAGAAATGCCAACTGTACCGATTCATTTGGTGCTCAGCTTAAGTTCCTTCATTACCTGCTTCAATTGAAGTCCAAGACTCAAAATGGAAAGTAATTTGATTAGAGGAAAATAGAATGTGGCGGTGCACATTAATTTAAAATTTGTGCACAATAAACTTTAGAGTTGCTCTCTTCTTTGAGGCAATCTTTGTACTTAAGGTCACGGAATGCAGAAACACACATAGGAATGCATAGGGAATAAACAGGAAAATATGTTTATAAAAATATATATAACATACATACATACATAGGCTTTGTTAGCTTCTGTATTTTGTCCCTGTTGTCATGAAACAAAAAATGATTTTTCAACAAGGGGGAGGTGCTACTTGATGACATCACAGAGGCGGGAAATGGGTGGGCCAGTGATGTCGTGGGGTGGGAAACTAGCAGGTACAGGAATAGGACCTGTTATCCAAAATGATCGGGATCTAGAGTTTTCTGGATAAGGGGTCTTTCTGTAATTTGGATTTCCATACCTTAAGTCTACTTAAAAATCATTGAAAACTTAAACCCAACAGGACTGTTTTGTCAACATAAAGTATTAATTATATCTTAGTTGGGTTGAAGTACCAAGGTACTGTTTTATTATTACAGAGAAAAGGGAATCATTTAACCATTAAATAAACTGTTCTGCCCCCAATAAGGGGTAATTATATCTTAGTTGGGATCAAGTACAGGTACTGTTTTATTATTACAGAGAAAAGGGAATCATTTAACCATTAAATAAACCCAATAGGGCTGTTCTGCCCCCAATAAGGGGTAATTATATCTTAGTTGGGATCAAGTACAGGTACTGTTTTATTATTACAGAGAAAAGGGAATAATTTAACCATTAAATAAACCCAATAGGGCTGTTCTGCCCCCAATAAGGATTAATTATATCTTTGTTGGGATCAAGTACAGGTACTGTTTTATTATTACAGAGAAAAGGGAATCATTTAACCATTAAATAAACCCAATAGGGCTGTTCTGCCCCCAATAAGGGGTAATTATATCTTAGTTGGGATCAAGTACAGGTACTGTTTTATTATTACAGAGAAAAGGGAATCATTTAACCATTAAATAAACCCAATAGGGCTGTTCTGCCCCCAATAAGGGGTAATTATATCTTAGTTGGGATCAAGTACAGGTACTGTTTTATTATTACAGAGAAAAAGGAAATAATTTTTAAAACTTAAAATGGAGTCTATGGAAGATGGCCTTCCTGTAATTTGGAGCTTTCTGCATAATGGGTTCCTGGATAATGGATCTTATACCTTTATATGATATCAGGGGCAGAGAATTTTATAATGACAATGAATATTGGTCAAAAAGACTCTTATAGGTATCTTATCTTTGGTAGATACATACTTGCTGTTAATGATATCATGTGTACAAAAAATAAGTATGGGCATTCCAAACAGAAATTGTATAGGATTCCCATTATAATAATTGCATATTACAGTAGTAAAGGACAATTTGAAGATCATATAGGAGCTTCATTTGGTGGAGACAAATTCAAAGGTGGATTGGTCCCTAAATATGGAGCTGAACTTAGTAGACTGGATCGTCTCATTTGGTGGTTGTAAGACCCACTGGGCTCATTATGACTTGTTGTCCAGGGATAATTTGTTCTAAAAAGAAATCTAAACCTAAAATATCAGTCAATGGAAATTTACTTGGCGTGCTTCTCTGAGATGGGGGCAAAAGTCAGATTGGTCTCAGTAAACCGAAGTATCTGCACAAGCTTTTTGGTTCCCCAGAGTGAAAGGTTGTACTAATGAAATGTAGGCAGAATTAAGGTGGACAAATGGACAAAGTTACTTGGGGGTGTGGGGCTTTATATAAATTGTATTTTCTGCTGCCATAGAGAAAAGAAGAGACTGTAACGACTACCAAACCTAGGGTGGATTCAAGCGTTGCACAAATTGACATCATTCGTCCAAAGTGGTACCCCCAGGGTTGCAATTACACCTAAATTACACCTAAAGCTCTAGCAGAACTATAGCCTGGATGGTTGCCAGGGGACTGGGGTAGCTAAAGACATGCAGGTGGGAGCAGCTAAGGGCAATAGAATGGGGGCTCAGACATGTTTTTGGCAGGGAAGTGGGCCAGTTCAATAATTATATGCCATTGGCCTAAAGAATGGGGAGCAGACATCATTTTGACGCAGAGTGGCAGAAATTAGGCTTCTCTCAGATATTCCTTTTGGTATGTTATAGAATGGGCAATTCTTATCAACTTTTCTATTGTTCTTCATTTTTTATTCTTTATAATTAGTGAGTTATTCAGCTTTTTTTCCAGCTTTTAAATAGGGGGGTCACTGACCCCAGATAACAAAAAAACAATTGTTCTGTGAGAATACAATTTGATTGTTACATAGTTACATAGGGTTGAAAAAAGACCAGAATCCATCAAGTTCAACCCTTCCAAATAAACCCAAGTGTTTGTTTTGATTATCCTTATATTCGGGCCTCTCCAATTTATCTTCCATTTTCTCATATTCATCGCTACCTGGTTGCTAGGCTAACTTGGACCCTATTATTATCCATGCCAAGTTATTAGACAGTAAGAGTGCATTGATAGCAATGGATAATAGTGTCACACTAGAAAAAAATATGGAGCAAGGGTCTGGGAATAAATCATTTTCTTACTGGGGGATATAATTCCATTGCAGAGGGAGCTGCACTAGATCCTGCAATAACTGGCAAAAAATAAGAATCATGTGTATAATCCAATGACCAGATGTTCAATTAATGTTGGTTTCGGCTAGAAATCTATAAAAATGCTGCATGGAGTACATATTTCATCTGTAGTGTTTTACACACTAGGAACAACCTTATCCGAGACCCATTTTAGCGTCTGCGGGAAAAGAGTAGATTTATTTTACATCTGGCAGACTTCCTTTCACTGAAACAAATTAAAGAGGATCGAGAAGACAAAAAAACAAAAAAAGCAGATGCTCAATTACACTGCGAAGGTTACCGAGTGCTCGAGACGAGGGGGAAAAAAGTTAATCCATTTAATTGGTAGGAACATTTTTGTAAATTTATGTTTCCCTTATGCCCCAAAGCTAATATTGCATGAAGGCAATATGGCGCGAGGTGGCGTCTTTATATTTAGCAAAGGTCGTGTCGCTGCTGCCCGAAGTGACATTTTATTTGAAGGTATTAATATTCTAAAATGTGAAAAATGTGGTTTTAAACTCCAGGCATTGACATCCGCAGTTCAGTTTTCAGAGATTTACTAATATGAGCACAGATGTTTGTTTTCTGTTTTGTTTATAGAGTCACCAGTATAGGGAGTCAGTATGATGCACAGCACCAAAATAGCCTACATTTCCCTCGATTGGTTCTAATTAGTGATGAGCAAAATTTTTTGCCAGGTTTCAGCATGAAAAAATGCCCAGAGACTCCAATGGCTGCAAAAGAAAGTTACACGGTAAAAATAAAGTTGCCCGTTGATCCCACCGGGATACCAAGAAGAGACTCGGTGGGCCCCAGGGCCTAGACCTCCTCTTACCGCTCCCCTGGCTACTGGGGTCCTCCCCTGGCATGTTTCGCGTGTTCAGGGGAGGATGACGGGCGGGTGGTGGGGGCCCCTGCGGGGAGTGTGGGGGATGTGGCTGATGGTATGATATCACAATTTTTTGGGTAAGTGAAACAGGAAAGACTTGCCAGTCACTAGTTCTAA
Source organism: Xenopus tropicalis (assembly GCF_000004195.4). NCBI lineage: Eukaryota > Metazoa > Chordata > Amphibia > Anura > Pipidae > Xenopus > Xenopus tropicalis. Next base: position 21,735,962 of record NC_030678.2, read on the forward strand.
TAGTATTAGAATACATACATTGATGGTATTTAGTCAAAACAGACGTGTTCTGTCACATTGCAAAAATAAACTTTTAGCCCAGAAACCTTAATTTTTTTATAATAATATAGGAAGGTAAAGGTTTAGCAAAAAATTTAATTCTGTTAGTTTACCCAGGAGAGTTTTTGGCCAGCTATGTGTGGGCCTATATTGTAGTTGGGAGGGTTATAGAAAGGGAAGCACACAAGTGCTCGGCCTCCTTTAGTCTGCCCACTGAAGGGATCACTTTGATGGCAACAGGGCCTGAAACTGAGGAAGTTTCTAGTAAGAAAGTAAGTACCAGGATAGTTTTTGTAATAGTCACGTTAGTAGTGAGAGTCAGGTTTAGGGTAGTTGGAAGAGCAGCCAGAGGCTCCAACGAGGAGGACAGTTGGGTAAATACCCTGTGGTGTTAATGCTGTCAGTATAGGGACTCAAGCAATCAGGCTCAGGAATAGATAGATTCATAAATTCATACACCACTATTTTCTGATTGATCTTGTAACACCCACCATTTCAAAAGGGTGTATTATATGTTCAATAAACAGTTTATTCTAAAACTATTGAGCTTACAGTTTTATTATTGTTACATTTTTATCCCTTATCTTTATATTCGTCTCACGTCTTATTCATATTCCTGGCTCTCATTAAACCCCTGCCTGGTTGCTAAGGTAAACAAGACCATAGCAACCAAACAGCTGCTGAAATTTCAAACTGGAGAGCTGCTGAATAGAAAGCTAAATAACTAAAAAAACCACAAACAATACAAAATGAAAACCAATTGCAAGTTGCCTCAGAATATCAATGACTATGCCATACTAAAAGTTGATTTGCAGGTGAACAACCATTATTTGTCCCTTATGTAATGTCTATTGCGCCAAACCAAGTCTTGAGCCAACTAATACCTGCTATCAGAATACAGGGCACAGTAAGTAGCCATTTATGTTGAAAAGGAGACAAAGACAGCCGTGTTCATATTCTGGTTACTGATGTTTTCTAATAGATTCCTGTGGCAACAAAGTGCTTGAGAGCAAATCTATTTCTGATTGAGAGATAAGTGCTGCTTCTTTTTAGGGTCATCAGAGTTCTGAACTGTAAAGTTCTTACGGCGCTGTATAGACATCCATTACTCGCAGCAGATTGAATATAAATGCCCTGAATGGAACATGCAGAAAATCCTGCCCCGCGAGACGAGCTTCTCACACATACTCTAATTACCAGAATTATCTGCGTTGTTTAAACCACTACACTGCTATTTACGAAGACTCTTTCACTTTTTTTTTTGGATTTAAGAAGCGTTGGGAAACGTGCCCCGCTCCGTATTTTCATACAGACATAACAAGAGTTTTGATCTATGGCCACTTGAATGCGACACAGGGTTTTTTTTACAGTTCTTGCAAAGCAAATCACTTATCTGAAGCCAAAATATAGTCTTCTGAAGGCTGTAAGTAAATGACGGAGAGAGAGTGCTCTTTGGTCTTGGTGATTTTCAAGGGCACAAGGCTGTCGCTGAAGGATTTACAAGCTTTCAAAAAAGAAACGTGGCTCAAACTAATTCAAGATTTGGCACTAAATAAAAAATCACGTTTCGTTCCGCGATTTTGATTCGCATGCATTAAATTAGAGGAATATCTATTGTTAAAAAGATTTGTAATGAAATGCTTTATTGTGTATAAAGATACCAAACTGTTATGATAATGATTCAGATATAAGGGCTCATTTACCAACTGGAATGCAAAGTGTAAATAGTCGTAATTCACTTGAACTATGAACCTTGTCTTCAACCAATGATGAATTGCCGTGGCTTGTGGTCTTTTTGGAACACAATCTTGTGGCCACCCCCCCCCTAAATACTGTACTCATGAGGTGTTGGATTCTTTTGAGAATTGGAGCACCCCCTTCTGGTTAGACTTTCAGACTTGGTCTTGCTGGGTATAGGCTCAGAAAAGGGAAAGAACAGAAAAACAGAGAAGAAAACAGAAAGTGGGAGATAGAGAGCCTATTTTTCTGAGCCTATACCCAGCAAGAACCAGTCTGAAAGTCTAACCAGAAGGGGACGCTCCAACTCTCAAAAGAATCCAGTTGCTTTAAACCTTTGATTTGGAGTGGGTAAACCACTACCTGTGCCCATTCACATGCACAAGCTGGGAGCAGTGGGAGATGCAAACTACCATGGGGCCCTGTACCCTGTACTTACAAGCAGTAAGTGCAAGGATGGCCTGTACCCACCAGAAGTGCTCTGTGCTTGAACGCTAAGGTGTGCACACTCGTGCCCCTTAATGCTCTTGAACTACCATAAAAGACCCCTACATTTTCCAGTGCAGGTGTCCTTTCTTTATTTTCATTCATTAGACAGTAGAGTACATTGAGATTCAGAAACATTCATTATATTATGAAATAAAGTTTCAGGAAGAATGATCTTGAACCTTGATCATTTACTGATGTTGTAGATACATGGACCGTGTTTTTTGGGGAAAGTGCCCAACAAGAATAATATCAGCTATCTACAACATGGGGGTGTAACAAGTTGGGAAGCGGACACTAAAGCCACAGTAGGATATAGACTGATATGCAGTTTCACAATGTTTGCTAAATTTGTCATCTTCCAATATATTGGCCATCTAGAATATATTGATGTGGAATCCAATAACTTCTAGCTATGCCACTGTTAAATTGCTTAAAATTTTCAAAATGACAAAATAATTAAATGTCAGTTGGACACTGATGTCCAGATTTGGTAATTTTGTCAAATTTCAACTGCCGAAGTACGTGAGTTCGACAGGTCAACTTGCAATCTCTCTAATTGGGAATGGATGGGGACAAAGACTCAGCATTCTGGGTTGATTATTATTGAAAAACTTAAGGTCTATTCCTGGATGCCTGGATAGTAATAATAAACAGTGAGGACAATGTGATTGCAATGCGATGGTACACGTTGCCCCTAGTGACACAATGCACTGGGTGCATTAGAGGCCCACGGAAGTGGCCTGAGTGCTATAATATTAGCAGTAATAATTGTTGGTCATAGGGAGTGGTACAACACTTTTAGAACAATAATAACGCCAATTTTTACAAAGTAAGGTACAGCTTGCAGAGATGTGGAAGAGTGGAAGAACTTGCACAGAAAATTCCATGTAGAATGGATTTGCCAAGGTGAAGTGAAAGAACTTAACTATCCTGCACAGAGCTATGACTTCAACCCAACAGAACAAACATGGGATGCATTGGAATACAAACGGGAGCCGGGGCTGACACCCAACACAAGAACACAACCAACGAAAGGGAAGTAAATCCCACCAATGTTCCAGCATCTAGTAGAAAGCTTTCCAATAAGATAAAGGTTAAATGCTCTCTTGGCAACTTCATATTAATACTTTGTGACAAGGGTTTAGAGAAGTCCCTTTCCAGTTTCAGCAGGGTAATAACCCAGTGCACCATGTAAGTTCCATACAAAACAGTACATAATTCTGACCTAAGTGAGCTCTAGACTCATCCCAACTGATGCATTGATCTAATGAAGCAAAACCAGGCCTTATGGATCAACATCAGTGCCCAACCCTCGGAATCAAATCCCACCAACAATGTTTCGGTATCTAGTGGAAAGCCCTCCCAGAAGAGTAAAGGTAAAGACATTTTTTACCAGTAAAGAGAGGAACAATTTCATATTAATACCCTTGGTTTTGGAGTAAGATGTTGGATAGGCAGATACATTTGGCCAGATACTGTGAACCATGGATAAAGACATTTCTTCCCTTTGCAACAATAACAAAATAGCCATATACCTTTTAGATTTTCCTCTTCCAATCCGACTGCAATTACACCAAGGTTGACACCTACTTTGAATAAAAAGCTTCCCTCGTACCTGACAAGCCCTCCCCCAAACTACGCCCACTCCCGCCCCTGACATAAATAGTCTTTATGCATTGTGTGGAGAGTGAGAGAAGTAAAGCTTGGTGATGAATCTAGACAGGATGATTGAATTTAACTAAGACAGAGCGCTCACTTATGATTCTGTTCACACTCGCAGCAAGACGAATTGTGCTTTTAGTGGCGTTTAAACCTCTTATTATGCAAAGGGAAAAAAAACAGAAGAAAGAAATGAATAAAAATAAGCATATGTCTAGTTCAGGATGTTCACTCGAGGTATTTAGGTAACATTTGTTCCCCCCTTTTGTTGACATCTTTCACTGCTCCTAATTTGAATCTGCAAAAGAATCCCTATAGTTTCCTATAAATTTCCTCCGCACTGTGACATCTGCTAGCAGTGAAAGAATAGATTAATTTGAAGACTCCTGGCATCTGCTGCCAGTCCTGGCTTATTTTTCAACATTATGGAGCTATCCATGTATATCACCAGCTAAATCTTTTGCAAATTTACCATTTGGAAGGAATGGGGTTTTTTTTCCACTCTTTATTGTACTTCAGAACAAATGGTAATTTGCAAGGAATGTGCCATTGAAGCATTTTCAGTTCTATTTACCTTTAAATTGATCTTCTTAGTTGTGTTGAGTTGTGTGGCAATTCCCATCTCTGAATCAGGTTAAATCCATCACTAAACTGCGTGTTGCATGGATAACTTGGTACAGAGGACATGAATGATTTTATATATACATACCATAGCAATGTAAGGGCATGCCATTTCCAGCTCTGTAGTAAGAAAAAAGCTGGGAATTGCCACTCTATTTGGTTTTTTGGCAGTCGACTGGGTCCTGCAAGAGCACTCATGGTGTCAGGTGATTATCATTTAGAAATGCTCAATGCTCCCTGACAGACAGCGGCAGGGTCTAAGCCAGTGATCCCCAACCAGTGGCTCAGGGGCAACATGTTGTTCCCCAACCCCTTGGATGTTGCTCTCAGTGCCCCCAAACCAGGGAGTTATTTTTGAATTCCTGACTTGGGGGCAAGTTTTGGTTGAATAAAAACAAGATTTCCTACCAAATAAAGCCCCTGTAAGCTGATAGTGTGCATAGAGGCTGCCTAATAGCCAATCTTAGCCCTTATTTGGCTCCTCCATGAACTTTTATGGTGCTTGTGTTGCTCTCCAAGTCTTTTTACATCTGAGTGTGGCTCACGAGTAAGAAAGGTTGGGGACCACTGGTCTAGGCAATTAGCATTTAATCAAATTATCATGGACAGAAAGTGTTGTTGCCCTAAGTAACCTTTTCCCAAAATGGTACCAAGGTGTCAGGAACTTTCTGGCTTAGAACCAGGGGCCTGAGGTATTATTGGCTCTGCTCCTCTGGGTTGAGCCACAGAAGGCACTGTGGTTGTAGACTTTCGAGTTATCTTAAAGGAACAGTTCAGTGTAAAAATGAAACAGGGTGAAACGGATAGCCGTGAAATAAAAAATGTTTGCAATATAGTTAGTTAGGCAAAAATGACATCTATAAAGGCTGGAGTGGGCAGATGTCTAACATAATAGCCAGAACACTACTTCCTACTTTCAGCTTTCTAACCTCTTAGTTAGTCAGTGATTTTAGGGGGAGCCATATGGAACATAACTGTTGAGTTAGTTTGTGAACACACAGGTCAGATACAAAGGCAAACTAACGGAACAGTTATGTCCCATGTGGCTCCTCCTAAAGTCACTGATTTACTGGTTACTGACTGCTAACAGTTTAGAGAGCTGTAAAGGAGGAAGTAGTGTTCTGGCTATTATGTTAGGTATCTGCCCACTCCAGCCTTTATAGATTACATTTTTGCCTAACTAATTATATTAGTTAATCTATTTTACCCAGTTTCATTTTTACACTGAACTGCTCATTTAGTATCAATGACTATGAGTATTCCCTACACCACTGATCCAGGTGCAGGCAATAGCCCAATTTAGGATCTATTTAAGTCTGCCCCTTCCTGCAACCTGTGATGGATTATTGGCCCATCTGCCTCGTTCCTTCCCTGAGTTTCTGTCCTGGGTTCGTTCCCATATTTCTGTAAGGCAGTTCCTGTCTTGCCCTTGTCCCCCTGTGCTTTGACTCCCTGGTTTTTGACCCTTGGGCCTGTTATGTGGACTTTGATACTTTTATTGTTGCTCCAAGGACACTGTGCTGCCTGCCCAAACCTGTGCCTAAATTTGGACCTGTTCTGCCTGCCTGTCCCCTTGTTTTCAGTAATAAATTTTGCTTAAAGGAGAAGAAAAGGCTAATAAAGAGTTAATCTCAAGCTGCAGGCATACCTTCAGTTCTCTCAATAGTGCCCTTAAGTCTCCCCATATTTCTCCAATTCAGATGATCAGAAGCCAAACAGGAAGAAAAAACGCTGAGCTGTGTAAAGAAAGTTCCCATAATGCCTTACTCCTGCACCAAGACCAAGACCCCTATACATGCTCAGTTAGTAAGCCTATGAGAAAGCTTCCTGCTGATTGGCTCAGATCCACATTCCTAAGGGGGGGGAGTGAGTCCTTAGCATTTTTGAGGGAGGGGGGAGCAGGCGAGGGAAGAGAGGAGAGAGCTGCGTGTCTCTGGCACAGGAAAACAGACACAGCAAATCTTTTGACAGAGAAGTCAGTGCAGCGTTTCTGTGAGTGCTTATGGCTGTATTTAAATAGACATTTCTGATAAAGCTTATTTAGTTTTTACCTTTCCTTCTCCTTTAAAGGGATTCTGTTGTGATTTTTATGGTATAGCTTTTAGTACTAAATCACATTGTGTACATTGCAAATAATGTATTCTACCATTTAAAATGTTTTCCTTCATCCAATAGACCCATGCCTACCTTACCAGACGTGTTTTCCTGCCTGTGCCTAATAGTGTTAGCCTATTTGCCAGTACTTGTCCTACCTGCACCCAGTTATGGCTTCCTCCTCGCCCCACATATCCAATCAAGAGGCCAGCAGCCCTGACAGTAAGAAGGAATCTGCTTGAGAACATCCCCTACCTGGACCATCACTGATCATCTGGCTGCTGCTGCTGCATTTCTAACTCTTGACTAATCTCTACTATTCGCTTGTGTGGGTGAAAACCAGTTGTTCCTACTCCCATGTACAGTAGATTGACCTAGTTTTCCAAAAATATTAGCCCTGCTAAATGTCTGAAGTGGCTACTACCTACTATCTCTGTGTGCCAGGCACAATTATCTTCTGGACTTATCAAGCCTCTTTTCTACAACTCAAAATCTATGTCTATTAAAGGGGAACTCCACCCCAAACACAACTTTCGCTTTTCTGACAAATAAACATAATTTCAAGCAACTATGCAGTATACATCAATTAAAAATATGCCCCCTATTCATGATTTTTAATGTAATATAATTTGGAACAGTTTCCTAAGCCCTGCCCCTTGTTCTTCTGCTGATCTGGCTGACTACTTTGAAACTCTTTGCAATGCATTGTGGGTTATGTAGTTCCTACATGCTATCTTTAAGCTGTGGAGAAATTGTTACAATTTGTAACATCAGTGTTTTAGTCTCTCCTCCACTGCCAAGCTTTTAAATGGTGCAGTAAGAGAAGAACAGTTTTGCAGCTGGATTTCAGCATATAAAATGGTATTTATTCATACTTTTTGAAGGAACAGATTACAGTGATAGGGGATATTAGGGGTTTCTGTGTTGTGTGTGGCTCTTTAACACATTTTGGTTTGGAAGCCAGAGTTCCCCTTTAAGATAATTGTTACATTATTGGTTTTTAATTAATACAGTAGGTGCAAGGTCTCTAAAATGGCCAAACTAATCTAACCAGTTCTCTGCTGTGTTTAATTAAGCATAAAGCTGGCCAACCCTGCATGATATCTGACTGATTTGCCCATCGCCAGTGTCCCAATATGTCACAACAAGGTATACGTTATCACTTATTACTGACGGAACTGTAGGTGGGAGTTGCACATAGACAGAAACGTACAATTTTCCACAACAACTCTAAATGCACACAGACACCTCGTACAAATGAAATGGCACAAAGGACAGATTTCTACTGGAGTCCGTCAGTCTGCGTTTTACATTGCTGTTTGTAAAAAAGACAGATTTTTCTTGACAGACCTTGCCCGGTGCGCAGTGACAGGGTTGGGCCCTCATTGCCACAAGCAAATGTTTAGAATTGATGGTGTTTCCATTAGCTTTAGGGGAGTTAATAAACAAAATGTTAACGATAGTCCTTTTCTGGTCCATTTATCTTTAACTGTAGCCAGAATGAGATTCCACCGGAGGAGGCGGGTTGTTTACGAGGAGCCCTATAAATGTGACAAACGGCAGCTCCATCAAACGCTCTCAACTCTGCGGGTACATTGCGGTGAGCGGCTCTGTGCCAAATCCTGTAAAAATAATCTTCTGTTTTGTCCCTTTTCTTCCTAATAACAGGATTCTGTGGATCTGCGGTGCCCAAAATCTCTAGGTTACTCCACTAACATTTATTTCATAATAAAAAAGAGGGGTTATACCCAACATTTAAAGGGGTTGTTTGCCTTTGAGTTAACTTTTAGTACGATGTGAATGAGAATAACATTCTGAGATATAAAATTGATCTTCATTTTTTTTTATTTGTAGTTTTTTGTTTTTAATAATTTACATTTTCGTTCAGCGACTCTCCAGTTCAGGGTTTCAACAGCTATCTGGTTGCTAAGGTCTAACTTACGTTAGCAACCAGGGAGTGGTTTCAATGAGTGACAGTGATGAGCAAATGTGTCCCGTTTTGCGTTGCTGAAAAATTCTGTGAAAAAATCAGCGAAACGCGGAAAATGACACACATCAAAAAATATTGTCACGTGTCAAAAAAATTACACGTATGTCATTTTTGCTGCGTGGCATTCTTTTGCGGCGTGACTTTTTTTTACACACTGCATTTTTTGATGGGCAGCAAATTTTTGTCGCAATGAATTTCTATGGGCGTTTCGCAAAAAAAACTGCCAATGGCGAAACGCGGAAAATCCATGCCTGGCGAAAAATTTCACTCATGACTAGTGAATTATGAATGAATAGTGTAAGTAATAAAAAGTAACAAAAATAATAAAACTCTAGCCTCACGGAGCAATAGTGTTTCAGCTGCAGGGGTCAGTTCTTTGGCTGCTGGGATTCTTATTTGAAAGCTGGAAAGAGTTTGAAGAAAAAGGCAAATAATACAAAAATGATAAGAAATAAATACTAAAGACCAATTGAAAAGTTGTTTAGAATTTGCCATTCTATAACATACTAAAATGTAACTTGGTGGTGGCCATTGATGAAACCATAGTGTGGCCACCTCTTTCATATTTTGTGACCCAGTAACACGATACTTAGCAAGTTGCAGGGCTAGGGGCCTCTGACACTGCTAGATCCCTACTAGAGTAAATTAATGGATGTCCCACCTTTGGCCCTCAAGAGGTTGGGCCCCCCATGGTATAGAAGCCAGTGCTACACCGCACACAGACATTCATTATAACAAGTTGGAAAATGCAGCCACTATGGCAGGAGAGATAGATAAGTCGGTGGGGAACCGTAGAAATGTTTCCACTGAAACTGCTGCCTCATACACCTCCCTGGCTCCTTTATATACTGATTTGTTAAACTCTCATTTTCCAGCAGAATCCCGCATTAAATTCTGTTTTTCAAAAGAGTAGATTTTTTAAAATATAATCTTGAAATTTGATGTGAGGCTGGACATATTCATAGTTTCCCAGGGTGCCACAGCCATTGTGCTCTGATAAACCTCATTCACACTTTACTGCTGAGCTGCAAGTTGGAGTGATATCACTTCCTCCCTTCCCCCCCAGCAGACAATCAGCAAAACAATGACAGTTTATAAATATGACCCTGTGTTTGCCAAGACTTTATCTTTTTTAAGCTGCTGAAATAATCTTTGGCAGCGGAGGGAGAAACGTCAAATTCACAACATTTTTTCTTCCCAAATCTGATTGTTCATATAACTGATCCATCTTCCTGATGAATATCCTGCGCCTCTGTACGTTATAATGCATTGGCTAGAATCTCATGGCTGCCCAATGGGAGTTCTGACTGTCACACGTGGGCCTCAAAGGGATTTTTATAGCCCCAAACCTTCCCAAAGCTTTTATAGGCTTCTTTGTGTGACATTATGCTTTTAATATACAGTATATATATTGTTCAGCCCCTCCACTGAATAGCAATAGTGTCTCAATATTAAACCAAGGGAAACCAATGGAATAAATATTCACAATATAATACAATGTACAATATAATTATATTTGCATGTTTATTCCTAAGCCTCATTGCTGCCATGCCTGTTCATCTGATATAAATATAATATTTTATCTGTACACTGTAGTAATGCAATGCCTTATTATCATGGAATATGTTTTAGACTGTAAGCTCTTCACCTTATATATCGGTTATTTTTTGTTCTTGTTTATAAATCTGTATTTTCAATTTATACACATTACATATTTATTCATATATATGCAGGGTCTGACTGGGGGGGTGCAGGGCCCACTGGAGCTACTGCCTCAGGGGGCCCTGCACCCCCCAATTGGCTCCACCATGGTCTTCACCCCTTCCCTGCAGGGACCCCCACCACCCATTCAACTCACTCCCCGCCGGTTAAAGAAACTTACCTTCAGCGTGTCGGGGGAGGGAAATTGGCGGCTTGGGGGAGTGCCCTGTGGGGATCTAATCCGAGCCGCCAGTGCCCAGTCCGACTCTGTAAACACATGATAATAATATTTAAAAAAATAGTTCCATATACAGCTCAATCTATAACTAATTTAAAAAAAGTGAAATGTAAAATGAAAATACCTATTTTATAGAAGTATACAAAAATATTATTATTGATACCTTTTATATTATTCTTTCTGCTTTGGGTTTCATTTCTACAGGACAGACTGCTTTTGTAGAAGGCTTTGCTGTGCTCCCGTATGAGACGCCATAGATCATTCAGCGGCAGATCCGTTGCTTTAGGGAAGAGTCTGGGTGTCGCACAGCAGCGTAAGTCAGTTCCAGACGATTAGCAACTAGTTTACTACTTTACTGCCATGTGACTTCTCATATGGAGAAACTCCTACCCTCATATGTAATAAAAGGCACTAAGTTTGCCCAGGAGCAGTAACCCATAGCAACCATTAACATCTTTGCTTTTAAATAGGTAACCAGTAAATGTTACCTGCTGATTGGTTGCTATGGGTAACTGCTCCTGGGCCAGTGCCTTTTATTACATAACCCCACATTTCCCTCCTTATGCCTAAAGCCCTGTATTATTGGGGGGCACTAGACGCTGACCTATATGAGCAGATATAGGACAAACTGAATTACTGAAAATCTATGCCCAAAGGACAGGACAAATGTAACAACTGGAAATATCATTGTAAGCCACACAAAGGCCAAGTATTTAAGCAGTTGTTATAAATAACATGTTATTTGTATGTATTTGTATGTATGAAGACTCTGATTGGCCATCTGATTGGCCCACAGCAGTTTAGCCATCCACCCGTGGCTAAAGAGAGGTTTAGCAGATGTCAACTTTAGACAATTGGATAATGAAATGCTATTGGTCTAGTAACCCATAGCAACCAGTCAGCACTTGGAATTTACCATTTAGCTGTTTGAAAGAAAACATCTGTTTTTATAAATGGTGAATTTTTTTAAAGCTGTGTATACTCTTTTATGCCGCTTGATCCCTGTATTTTTCGTGGTTATTTTAGACCATTATATTCATGCCATAACTTATTCAAGTCAATAGGAAACATTTAGATTGCTTATAAATTCCAGTAGTAAAAAAACATTTTAAAAAGGGAAAGGCAGTAGATCCAGCGTTCCCTCTGCCCCCTGCGTCAATAGGTGCCAAAAATCCCCAAAACGGTGAAAACCAGAAATGATGCCAAACAGACTTCAAAAATATTTTACACAGTTGCGTTTGATTGTGATGCGCTTCTGGCAGGGACCGTTAGGACACGCCCACCCCTCATTTGGAACACAGACAGGGGCCAGAGAGGATCTATAAGGAGCTCCAATAAAGTGACCTTTTTTAAAGATAACATAAATTTTTAGTTCAAAGTAAAACCAGCACCATATTATTCATTATTGCCTACAAAATTGGAGGGATTTTTAGTTATGGAGAAGGAACGTCATTTTGGCATTTTACTGCCAATAGATTCACCACATTAATGCCACCTAGAACACTATATTTAAGAAAGCTTTACCATACCTGAGTAAACAGCCCTGGAAGCTTTCTTTGTTTAAGATAGCAGCTGCCATTTTAGCTTGGTCACCGTAGCTTCCTGCTGCAGCTCTAGCCTAGCATAGATTACACATTCTGATGGGAGGAGGAGTGAATTCTTATGGGAGGGGGAGCAGGAGAAGGAATAGAGGAGAGAGCTGCAAAGACTCCAGCCCTGGGAATGAAGGATTTTTCTGAGAGAGGAAGTCACATACACAAAAGGAGACAAGAAATCCTGTGTTTCTTTAGATAGAGGACTGTGAGTGTTTATGGCTGTATTTACATAGAACTTTCTCAACAAGCTTACTTAGTTTTTACCTTTCCTTCTCCTTTAAGAGGGTGGAAGTTGGTTTATAAAAGTGGCCACTCCCACAGGCAGCAGCAATGGGCAATGAGCCAGTAGTTTGCTTATGACTTACAAGCAGCCAATCACTATAGGTAGATGCACAAGGTGGAATAACCTAACTTTATCTTCTATAGACAGGCAAGGAATGAAGGAACGAGACTGATAAACAGGTTTCAGATGGAGGCGCAGCACAGACACTCAGCTTTACGTTCCCAAGCTCTGGTGAGTGCAAATCCATGCATCAAACAGTGGAACGCCTTTCATTTATTAGCATATTACTCTGTTGCTAATCGGAGTTTCTTCCATATTTATGTTTAAAAAGATTTGCTTAGGACTTTGCTTTCAGCGTTTTTTTGGCAAGGATAAAAGCAATTGAAAAGCACTGCAGCTTGAGGTGCCATTGTGTCTCGGTTGGACATCAGCAATCATTTTCTGGGCCTCGGGCCAATGTGTAGCTTTCAGGAGTGATGTCTCTACCCCGAGCACAAGAAGAGGGAATCCCAGCAAGCGCTCACAAGCCTGTGCCTTAGTGGGAAATGAAAGCCTTTCCGACTCTATTTGGCACCATTTTGGTGTCTTACGGAAAGCATGTCACTGCATTTACCCACTACTCTAATGGCTTCCTAACATTCATTTCTAAAGAGAAGACAAACGTGCCCATTAACATTAAAAGGTAGGTACACCCAAAAACGGCATTTTGCATAATGGAAGCAAAATTATTCTGAGCAACTTTCCAATATACTATACATTTATTGCATAATAACGAAAATTATTCATGCAATAGCCTGTCCCTGCGTTTCTATTCCTTACATTGCTGATCCTGATTACATTCACCCATATATTGCCTGCCCAGCCTCTATGCCTGCGGCAGATTTTTAAATACATTTATAACAGGTATGGATGATTTAATAAAAAAAAATGATTTGGGTTTCATGTTTAAGACTAGGTGACAGTTCCCCTTTAAGGGGCAGGAAATGGGTGGACCAGGTGGGGAAAGTGTGAATGTGACTGGTAAATAGGTGAACTGGGCAGGGAAATGGGCAGGGCAGAGGTGGGCCTTTGATTATAAAGGATGATCAATAGTGGAGTAGGTGAGAAAAGGAAGGGGGTTATAGGGTACAGGTATGGGATCCCTTATCCGGAAACCCATTATCCAGAAAGTTCTGAATTACGGAAAAGGCCATCTCCCATAGACTCCATTACAAGCAAATTATTTTAATTTTTAAAAATGATTCCTTTTTCTCTGTAATAATAAAAACAGTACCTGTACTTGATCCCAACTAAGATATAATTACCCCTTATTGGGGGCAGAACAGTCCTATTGGGTTTATTTAATGGTTAAATGATTCCCTTTTCTCTGTAATAATAAAACAGTACCTGTACTTTATCCCAACTAAGATATAATTACCCCTTATTGGGGGCAGAACAGCCCTATTGGGTTTATTTAATGGTTAAATGATTCCCTTTTCTCTGTAATAATAAAACAGTACCTGTACTTGATCCCAACTAAGATATAATTAATCCTTATTGGAGGCAAAACAGTCCTATTGGGTTTATTCAATATTTTAATAATTTTTAGCAGATTTAAGTTATGAAGATCCAAATTACGGAAAGATCTCTTATCCAGAAAACCCCAGGTCCCGAGCATTCTGGATAACAGGTCCCATACCTGTATTAAAAATTTACAAGCAATTATTTTGCCGGCCCTAGCTGGTGATTTAAATACTGGGCAAGTGGCACCTCTAGCTGGCTACTAACACAGTTTCAATGTAGCCAGGATCAGCAGTGCAGAAGCAAAAAGCTGTATTAAATGTACAGGGCTAGGGCAGGAAGGAGTTAATCTTGGGAATTCAATCAGCATCAAGAGTGAGATGTCAACAACAGCTGCCAAGGCGCAGATTGGACACTTCCAAAACCAAATATAGACTTCACTTCTATAATAGGAGTAGGGGAAATCTGCATATGAAATTATTTTAATTAAAAAAAAAAATCTGTGCTCCGTTGATTAATTGTTAAATGAGCCATCATGTTGGGTTTGGGAAACATAATGGCAGAAGTTTCATCAGCAGAGCAGCCTGGCCGGTGTCTACAGCGCCATCCATCACCTACTATGGGACTGGAGAGGAGCCCCACTAATGGTTATGAGATGCTTCTTTATGATGATTTACAGGCTGTTCCACGGAACGGACACTGTGATTTAACAGGAACACTGTCTGTTATTTGTGGCTAAAAGTTCCATCTTATTCCTCCGACAACTTGCATAATGAGAGATCAGCGATGACGGATTGCGAGGCCGGCGAGACAAACATGATAATAATGCTGACTTACAGAATTGTTCAAACTGAAAAATGGAAATCTGTGTGAGGCCAAACAAATCTCTGTAGCCTGTACACAAGGAGCTAAATAATAGCACAACCTTTCTACACTGGGGTTTTGGGCGCTTTCAAGGTGAAAGCAATTAAAGGGACAGAATACCCCCTTGGTAATCATGAGTGCAATGAATAGGGCTTGGGCTTTTGCCTATTGTTTTTATAAGGAAATGTCTATGGTTTTTGTTGTTTGAGCTAGATAGGGCAAACCAATGGATTGAAGCTACTCCATGTTTGGTCCTTGCGAGGTAGATACTTAAATTGTCAGAGCACAGATAAGAAGGAGTCCATTATGCAGGGGGTTATCTACATAGTTAACATAGTAAGTTAGGTTGAAAAAAGACATACGTCCATCACGTTCAACCATAATGCCTATATATAACCTGCCTAACTGCTAGTTGATCCAGAGGAAGGCAAAAAACCCCATCTGAAGCCTCTCTAATTTGCCGTAGGGGGGAAAAAATTCCTTTCTGACTCCAAGATGGCAATCGGACCAGTATTCCCTCACTTGCTAAATACCCATCCAGCCCCTTCTTAAAGCTATATAAGCCAGTACGACTGAATATTTAAATGGAACCTCCCTTCTCCTAAACGGAGTGGGTGCCCTCGTGTCCGTTGGAAGGACCTACTGGTAAATAAAACATTAGAGAGGTTATTATATGATCCCCTTATATATTTATACATAGTTATCATGTCACCCCTTAAGCGCCTCTTCTCCAGTGTAAACAGACCCACCTTGGCCAGTCTTTCTTCATAACTGAGACTTTCCATACCCTTTACCAGCTTAGTTGCCCTTCTCTGGACCCTCTCAATCTCAATCATGTCCCGTTTGAGCACTGGAGATTTAAGCATATTCAGCATATTCTAGATGGGGCCTTACCAGCGCTCTGTAAAGGGGAAGGATAACAGAATAATCTGTGCATGTTTATATTTTCTTGGCCATTTCCCACTAGCAGACTGTTGACTTAAGCGGTACAGTATGATGTTAGTTGATAAATTGCAATGATACATAGTGGCAACATTTAGGGCAATAGCACGCAGGGTGTTTTATCAACATTGTGCTTCTTGCAGGTGACGGAACATCTGAAATACCAGAGTAAGTTTAATACTAACACATTTGTTGCTGCGCTTATAAGAGAGAGATAAGAGAGAGAGGAAGTAAATCTATTACAGTTTTAGAAAAAGGGTAAAAAATAGAAAATAAAACAACTAAAAAACATCCTTATTTGTGGAAATCTGTTTGAAAGTTAAAGTTAACTGCCCCTTTAAACCCCATAGAAAAGATGTTCGAACTTTTCTATTAGATGTACCTCAAATTGATACTACAAAAGCATAGTAATTAAAGAGGACAGATGACACTTTTCATGTTCTGATCAGAATACAATATGTGATTCTTACAAAGGGGAGAACTGTATAACAAGCCTAGGACCCATGGGTATTCAATTTTGTGTCCTCCGTGTATTCATTTCAAATTCATGTGTGCCTGTGAGCCACAACATATTGGGGAGACTGGAAATGGAGCTGTGCCTGTTTCACCACAAATGCATACCATGTAAAAAAGTTCTCCCCATCTTTTAATAGGATATTTAAACATTTTACAGTTACCTTGTTCCCTAAATCAGGGCACGCCCATATTTTGTGGCCAAAGAGAGCCCCCCTGAAGCCCACCAGCACTGTCCCGCTCCCACCTGAGCCACTCAGCCCTCCGCCTGTGCCACCCACCTCTCCGCCTCTGTTTAGCCGCAACTACCAAAATCGGGGAGGGGGAAATTCTGGTGGGACCATGCCCCTCCCCAGTTCCGACACCTATGCTCTAAACCAAGGGTCCCCAACCTCACTTACTCCTGAGCCACAGTCAAATGTAAAAAGACTTGGAGAGCAACACAAGCACCATAAAAGTTCATGGAGGTGCCAAATAAGGGCTGTGATTGGCTATAAGGCAGCCTCTATGCACCCTATCAGCTTACAGGGGCTTTATTTGGTAGGAAATCTTGTTTTTATTCAACCAAAACTTGCCCCCAAGTCAGGAATTCATAAATAACTCCCTGGTTTGGGGGCACTGAGAGCAACATCCAAGGGGTTGGGGGGCAACATGTTGCCCCTGAGCCACTGGTTGGGGATCACTGCTCTAACCCATATGAACTGATTTAAGACAAAAACAAGCACTTCTTATTTTTAATTAAATTGCTTGATTTTTTTTTTTAAATAGCTTATTGTTATTAAATAAATATTTTTAGATGTGGAATCATTTGGCTACATTGCTTGTCAGAACTGAGACACAGCCCATGCGTTGCCTTTTTTCTAAAAATACACAATTATTAGAGGCTGCAATTAGGGATTTCACTGCCGGAATATATTTTCATTATTGCCATTTTGTACATTGCCAATAACATGACACCTATGGTTTGAACAGGTGCTGTACATTTCCTGAGCCGCACCACCTGACAGTCAGCGCGGCGGGTTCAATCACCAATGCCAACTCGGTGCCATCTGTATAATTATTATCTCCGGGCTGCAGTTTATCCAACTGGAAACGAGAAACAATAACTTTGTTCCTGATCATTATAAATTCACTATGGAGACAAAATAATATCTACATGTGAGATGCAACATATTGCCCAGCATGGCGTCCCATTGATGGGATCTGAGCAGAATAGGGCTATGGAACATATAGGGAAAGTATGGGGACACCTAGCAGGAAGCAGTTATATATCTAGATATGAAATATAGCAATGTGCTGTTCAAATGAAGCTGTCGTGGGACAAATAAAATCAGTTGCTATAAAGCAACAATGTTATTCCCGTTATTAAGCTCCTTACAAGGAAAATCCCAGTGCCCCAGAGATATGGCCTGTCCTCACTTCTCACTGAATATAATGGGAAATGCTCTGCCTGACAACGGCAGTGATGGCTGGACAGTAAGTACAAATGCTTGCGCTGGCGTCTGTCACTATAAGTCTTTCCATTACGTTTCTATGGAAAGTAGTGACTGGACATTGAAGGGCATTTGGAACAGTTTGCCCTGAAAGCAGAGGATGCCGAAAACTCCATCCCCCATATGTAATAAAAAGCTTTAAATTTGCTCTGGTGCAGCTACCCATAGCAACCAATAAGATGTCTGTTTTTAAACAAGTGGCATTAAATGTTTTATGCTGATTGGTTGCCTCGGTTTACTGGCTGGGCAAACTTAATGGGGCTCATTTATCAACACTGGGCAAATTTGCCCTTGGGCAGTATCCTATAGCAACTAAGCAGTGATTGACTTTTAGCCAACTGCAGTTAGAACAATGAATGCGATTGGTTGCCATATATTACTGCCCATGGGCAAATTTGATTAATGTTGATTAATGACCCCTTGTTTTTCTTTTGTTACATCCCCCCATATGTGCAATAGCCCTTAAATGTATTGAATGTACATTATGCAACATGTTGATCACCAACCCCTTGAATGTTGCTCCCAGTGGTCTCAAAGTAGGTGCCCATTTTTGAATTTCTGGTTAGGAGGCAAGTTTTGGTTACATACAAAGCCAGTGTAAAGCCAAACCAAGTCTTGTATAGGCTATTAGTCCACATAGGGGCTACCAAATAGCCAATTATAGCTCTTATTTGCACCCCCATGAACTTTTTTCATGCTTGTGTTTCTCCCCAAGTCTTCTTCCATTTGAATGTGGCTCATGTGGTATAAAAGGTTGGGGATCCCTGGACTAGGGAAACAAAAGAGGTTCATGCCTAGCCCCTCTCCACTGTTGTGCACTAGGCCCATTCCTCTTCTGCCTACCCATAGTTCCGATCCTGATGTTTGCCTTTCCACATATAAATCCACTCCATGCAGATCACATAGTAAAGTACAAGGCATTATTTTTATCTGTCAAACGCAAATGAGAAAAATCGTTGTTTCAATGTTTCTGGCCCTTTAAGTAGTGCGACGCCCAAACATTCAATCATTTCAAATGTCAAAATTGTACTCCCGAACAACACGGCACATTCTGAGGGTAAGGTAAAATGGAGTTTACAAAGAAGTACAGAAACTGCGTGCAGAATTTATTTTTCTTTTAAGTTACAGAAACGGCAATAACTGCAACAAAGGGAGTCTCACAAAAGCGCTTGCCATGGTCGATGGGTTTTATATGCGAGTAACGAGGAAAGCAAAGCAATTATTGCTACTAATCATCTTTGGTAATTCAATTTAAATGCTGCTACCAAACTACTACAGCAAGCGCAGGAAACTTAAAGCTGCTTTCTGCCGACATAGTTTAACCTTTCAATTCCTATTTAGTTAATGTGGAAAAGATGAAAGGCAATGTCAATAGAGTCCCTGACCTTTGCAGTAAACACGAGTCTCTCGTTACCAGTAAACAACTTAGCAAATAAGGCTCTTTATGCTTTCCTATGCCAGATCCTGAATATAAATCATCTCTTCTAAAAAAAAAAAAAATCTTTATGCATTTAAAATGAATGGACGGTTAATGTCCGTGCTTGAGTTATGCGGAGGAGTTTGCATTTGAAGCATAGATAAAACTGACATCAATTTGAGAAGGAAAATCAAGGTTTTACAGAGTATGGGGTAGTTGGTTTGAAGAAAATATTTGAAAGTAGACATTTATGATTCCAGATCTTTTGGATGTGTGATGTTAAATGGGGGTTTAACTTAAATTGTCCTTTAAAGAAAAGGTGATGTCTCCGTACTGTAACATTATTGCTTTGAGAGTATAAAGAATAAATGAAATGGGTTCCAGTGGTTCTTAACCATAAACAAAGGCAATAAATCCAGCAATGTAGTAGTATAAACTACACACCCAGCCAGGTTGCAGAAGGATAGTATGGGAGTGTAATCTCATTAACAGGGTGGACAGCACAATGAAATGTGTCTCCTGTGTTCTAATAGATACCTCTCAGGTATAAATATAGCCGGATTCCCTATGTACCCTACGTTAAGGCAGTTGTCACAGGAGGAATACTAATCCAACAAGTTCTCCTTGATGGAGGTCAGGTCTGCTCTTGCTCACTACTATTTGCTAAGTCTCTTAAACTGGATCCCTCTTCAACTCTACTTTTTGTACAGAAGCCCTTCTTGACCTCAGTCTCTCAAGCTGAGTCACCCCCTGCTATGATGGAATCCAGGAAGACAGAAAGAGCCATATTCTCCCTTCCATTATGTAAACCAAGGCAAGAACTGGTCACAAGATCCCTAGGCCAGAAGGGCAATCACCTTTGCACAGGACATAGGTAACAGATCCAAGTTGGTCCAAGAGGTTCATGCCTAGCCCCCCTACACTGTTGTGCCCTAGGCACACAGAGGCCACAAAGACCCGGGGTGGCACAATGCTGCCCAGCCACACCTAACCTTTGCTCACATATGAAGCACTAGGAACAGGACATGCAGAAAACTTTAGAGCTTCCTATCCACACATTTATAGTCTATAGGCCCTCCCCTTATTTGTATACCATTAACTATTTTGTCTGTTTTAAAGGTTTCACTGGTTATTGTTTTCTAATTCTATAGTGTTCTATACTAATATTCTATACAATCATTCTACGTTCTACACACTATTAAACACTACCAAATTCAGGTTCAAATGTTACATGGCACCTAGGCACAAGCTCATAAGTCTATTAGGATAAAGTGGGAATATAGGATATTTCATAGATCATCTACAGGTATTGGTAAAACTAGCACTCTTTTCTCTAGGACCAAGGACTGACCCCTGCGGTACTCTATTAACAACACTGGCCCAAGTAGAAATTGTTCCGTTTACTACCTCTCTCAGTAATCTATCCTTCATCCAGTTCTCTATACAGGTACAAATATTATGTTCCAGGCCAATATAGTTCAATTTTATAATTTACTTTCTGTGTGATACTGTATAAAATGCTTTAGCAAAGTCCAAGCAAATGACATCCACTGCAATCCCAGAGTTGAGGTCCCTGCTCACCCCTATTTAAATTCACAGCCCATCATTTTCAGCACATGCAATAGACTCCAGCTCTCCTATTTCCCTGACTAGCTCCGTGCATTTGCTAGCATGCAGAGGAGGTTACTCATTTTCCGGACTGGCCCACCAGGCTACCAAGAGAACTCCCAGTGGGCCCAGGTGTCAGTGGGCTCTCCTGCTCACCCATTCATTTTCCTTGTATGCCTTTACCACAGTCATTCTACTTCTATATGGGAAAAAAGAAAATAAATAGAAAGAAGATAAATAATACAAGTGAAGAGAGAAGGAAAATTGCTTGGAGACTGGGCCCACAGTCTAAGGTTCTCTGGTAGGCCCCTGGCACCCCAGACACTGGCTTTTAGGAAAAATTGAGGAGGACATTAAATACCAATTTATATGAAAAAAAAAATGTAATTCTCACTTTGTATTTTTCTGTTCGAAATATCAAGAACCAATGCCTATGAAGGTACTTCAAGCTCAGGTTGCATTTTTGTTTTTGTTTTCATGCCATCTGACCATAACTATCTGACGATAAATCTCTTTTTAATGTGCCAGAAACATTATATTTTTTGAATTATGAACTAGCTAAACATAGCCAGGCAACACAAATATGGATGTTCCACTTAAATGACTTTCCATGCAAATGGCCCTATCGTCATAAGTAAAATCATCTGCACAATAATTTAATATTATGAATCTCAGTATCAAACTGATTGTCTGGTCATGAAGGCAGTGCATGTTGGTTGCCAAATGAGTAATGAGTTCCTCACCCCAACAGGATTTTTAAACCTGCCCTATTGCCATTTAGGCAATTTTCAGCCAGATATTGGGCAGGTGGATAAGGGGTTGAGCCCCATACACAGGCCAATAAGCTGCTGATGCTGTCTGTCAGCAGCGTTTATTGGGCCATGTAACCTAACACACTAACCAACGACATTCTTTGTATCATTGCCATTGGTGCTGGCTCGATTGTCATGAAAAAGAGTGGGGAAAGGTTGTACACAGCTATCAAAGAATTTATGATACTTTTTTTATCTGAAATTTACTGTTTAACCTACACTTTTAATAACTTAGCTACAAACATGGGGCCCCATGATTTTCCGTTGTCCGGTAGCACCAAGAGCCCATGAGGTATACCTGGGGCAAAAGTGAACTCATGGGATAAGGCACTAGCCATAGAACTCAGGTCCATAGGTACAACATTGCTGCAAGAATTTAAGATATTTGTAATGACATCAGTGTTCTCTGCCCTTGACAGGGTGCAGGTAGAATACACCAGCGATCCTCCGGGACGTAACGCTTCCACCGCAGACCTGTTGTTAAACAGAAACAAAATAAAATAAAGAAGAACAAAAGATGTATAAAAGAACCGGTGTGCATGCAAGGTTGTGGAATTTATGCAGACGTGAAATAGGTTCTTTAGCTAATTCCAATACATTAGTATTCTAAAATGGAAGCGTGCAATTCAGACCTTGACCTTGCCTTCGTTTCTAAGCCCCATCTACAGTAGACTAATCTTCGCTTTGAGCTTAATAGCTCCGAGTCATTAAGGCTTGACCTTGCTTTTGCTTCTAAGCCTGATCTACGGTCGAACACTCTTTTTAGATGTGAGTTGTGATTTCAAAGCCCGGCTGAATGTTATACACAATGAGCCACGGTCAATGCCTTATAAATGTCTTGCGGTTCCTGATTGGGCACACAGAAACAGACATCGGGATTTCATAGTGGGAATGACATTTGAATGCAGCCTTTCTGCATCATAGACCTGCCAAATGTTTTACTATATATATGAAACACTTTGCAGATCAATGTTTCTATTGAAAGGCATGAATGAGACACAAATTGGTAGTGGTTTTCTGTGCTTTTTGAATTTAGTTTTTTGCTCAGAAGCTCTCCAGTTTGGAATTTCAGCAGGATATCTGGTTGCTAGGGTTCAAATTACCCTAGAAACCAGGCAGTGGTTTAAATAAGAACCTAGGAGGAGAGGGGCTAAATAGAAAGTAATAAAAAGTAGCAATAACAATAAAATGTTAGCCTCGCTAAGCAATAGTTTTTGGCTGTTGGGGTCAGTGTATCTGCCACTACAATTGCCCCCCCCCCCCAACAATAGTCAAGGTTTTCTAATCTGAAATTAAATCAAAATTTTTGACAGCAGGACTCCATCTACTGAGTGTCAGTGGCAACTTAGGTTGAAATAAGACATGTCTATCAAGTT
Organism: Xenopus tropicalis; assembly: GCF_000004195.4. NCBI lineage: Eukaryota > Metazoa > Chordata > Amphibia > Anura > Pipidae > Xenopus > Xenopus tropicalis. The sequence goes on from NC_030678.2 coordinate 21,758,933, forward strand.
GAACCTTTTATGTGTATATGATACCTGCCTAACTGCTAGTTGATCCAGAGCAAGGCAAAAACCCAACTGAAGCTTCTATAATTTGCTTCAAAGGGGGAAAAAATTCCTTCATTACTCCAAGATGGCAATTGGACCAGTCCCGGCGCCTGAGGTGGGCAAGTGATGCCGCTCCCCTGCGCATAACTTTTTTTGTGTCAGAGGGGGTAGAGGGGGACCACATTGCTATTGCAGAAAGCGCTACAGTGCTCACTGTACTAGAAGAGCAAAAAATCCGCTGCCATCTGAGGCAAGTGTCCCAACTGGCCCCCTGGCTATCTCCCATAACCCTGTATTCCTTCACTTGCTAAAAAGCCATCCAACCCCTTCATGAAGCAGCACAGAGCATGTGCAGTAAATGAGAAGGAAAGGGCATATAAAGAGACACAGATATTTAAGCTAAACGCATGTTGTGGCTTTGGACTGCCCAAAAACATGGCACAACTAGCCTAAATTTTTGTTGAGGTTAAGTTCCCCTTTAAATATGAACAGCATTCTCTTCACTAAAATAGGTGAATAACTGCAAGAATAAAAACCCTGCCACCATTATACAGTAAATGACTGCCTCTATATTTTCATTCTTCTCATCACTATCATAATTACAGTGCTGTTTATTGCATTTAATTAACTTAATCTGTGTATAAACAATTACAAACCAATGACAAATAATTAACCATCAGGGTAACTGTTTTATTCTTTTTTTAAATACTAAATGCTCGCTTTCCATTTGAATTAATAATGCTGTAGAATCAGCCTGCCATCGCCTGTTAAATTACAGGGTGGAACAAATCACTTGCAGTTCTAAGCTGGTACATTACAGGGCCATAAATACAAAATGCAACCGTTAAATCTGTGCTAGGTGTGTCGGAACCCAGATCATGTGATGGGTGCTCTATATATATATATATATATTTATTCCAGAGGGGCTGCTGTAAGATGCCATAGAAGATCCCCACACAACACCGAACCCCCTAATATACCTGTGACTGTAATCTGTAATTTTATATGCTGAAATCTAGCTGCAAAATAGTTCTGCATCATTTCAAATGCTGGCAGGGGAGGAGGGACTAAAACACTGATGTTACAAATTGTAACAACTTCGCCACAGCTTACAGACAGCAGGCAGGAACTGCATAACCCACAATGCATTGCGCTGTGATGTTCCTTTCTTTACTAACGTCACATGTTCAGGGAATTGTGGGACTGGGAGGGTAGCGGCTGAAGGCAGACTGAGGACAGTCGACTACTGTTAAATTTTGAGTCTCAAAGTAGTCAGTCAGATCAGCAGGGGAACCGGGGGCGGGGCTTAGGGAACTGTTCCAAACCACATTATTACATTAAACATTGTAAAAAGGCTGCATATTTTTCAACTGGTGTATATTGCAAAGTTGCTTGAAATTATGTTTAAAAAGCTTCAGTTGTGTTTGGGTGGAGTTCCCCTTAAAGCTCTCTATGGGGCAAGATAATTAAAAGTTTCCAGCATTCAATGTGATACTAAGAATCTGAAAGGAAAAGTGTTATTTTGGATAGGGAAAGACCATTTAAGATTAAAATCAATGCATACCAGTGTATGTGTCATTTATCTCTATAATCCATTTACGGAGCATTAATATTTGATATATTCAGCTTTGACTTTCACCATCCAGTATCCAGTCAAGGTGATAATCTCAGTGTTTATAAATAGCTGCTAATATGGTTTCTATACAATTTAGTCCACATTATGCACACAATTGCTCTTTAGGTCTTTAAGACCCACAAAATACAATGGCTGGACAATATCTGATGTTTAGAATGAACCTGGAGCTTTTATTGTTAGTTTGGGTTTCACCAGGTATGAGGACATGGAGTTCGGTGACTAGCTGATTGTGATTCACATCCAAACCACCAATCGCTTTGAGGCTGGCTGTAACCCCCAACAATCCCTCTTCCCATGAAGTGAAAGTGAACAGGATTTAAAATGATAATCCTGTTGTTTTTCGCTTAATCAGTAGAACTTGTTGTCACTGCCACCAAAGATGTCCATGTAGATCTGCTTATGAGACATGGAGGAACTTTTACTTTTATCTCCCTCATATGTAACTATTACAGTGCCAGAGCATAACAATACACATAACTGGCCTATCCACTGCCTTAATAATAAGCAATGTGTAAGCAAAATTATCTTTTCACAATTTTTGGACAGCCAGGGGTCCTAAAGATTTCTGATGTCGGCCCCCGGAATTCCTATTTCACTACATTAATTACTGGATAAATTATTATTGATAAAAGCCCAAACTTAGCCCAGTAGCAGAGAAAGCAAAGCCATATAGACACAAGTGACTTTTATTATAGGGCAAATCTGAGAATACTTCTTTCTTCCTAATTCTACACAGGTAGGGTCCAATTATTGGTTGTTTTGACATGGGGTTGGGTTCTTCTTGGGGTGCAAAAACCTGACTGAAACTGGTTGTGGGGCAGGCCACCCCTGCATCCACCCTCAAGCCTTAAGGTGGCCATACACTGTAAGATCCGCTTGTTAGGGGAGGTCGTCACTTATATGCTAACCTAAAGTGGGCGACATCAGAGTTAACCCTCTAATCAAACCACTGAATTATAATGTTGAGGAAACGACCTGTTGGACCTGGCCCTGATCCGACGGGAAAAAAACAAACCTACCCAATAGATATCTGGCCAACTGTAGGCAAGATATCAATTGGGTAAGCCTGTCAGGGGTCCCCATACACAAGCAGATAAGCTGCTGAATTGGTCTAAAGCAGGGACCCTCAAACTACGGCCCGCGGGCTGTATCCATCCCCCCAGGTTAATTTACCCCCCCCCCCCCACTGTGTCCTCACCCCTGGTAGTGGAGAGAGAGGACTCAGCTGGGAGCAGGACAGGGGAGCTGAGAGGGAGGAAGGACGGCGCTGGCAGAGAGAGGACTCAGCATTGAGTGGGAGGGGGGGAGCTGGGAAGACAGACGGAGCAGGGGGGCTGGAAGACGGAGAACTCAGCGGGCAGCGAGATAGAGGAGGGACGGACAGAGTGCAGGAGCGAGAGCAACGGGAGTGGGGGGTGGAAGAGAAAGGACGCAGGAGTGGGTCATGATTTGACGGGGGGTGGTGGTGGTCCGGCCCCCCCAAGAGTCTGAGGGACCACGAACTGGCCCCTTACTTAAGAAGTTTGAGGACCCCTGGTCTAAAGGAGTTTAAATCTGGCCTTAGGGGCATACAGAACAGTAATCTGCACCACTAATTACCAATACTCTATGGGACATTCCCACAGGAATGCATTCCTTAACATTAGCAATTCTTTTCTTTTGTGTATTCACTGCCGAACACAGGTTCAGTGCAGTGGGCCATGTCACTATAGGATACAATGGAGTCTATTAAGTACTGTATATACTCGAGTATAAGCCGAGTTTTTCAGCACCAAAAATGTGCTGAAAAAGTAACCCTCGGCTTATACTCGAGTATATGATTCTCACAGATGCAATGCGCTTGTGTCGACGCGCGCGTTTCATTGAATGTGTGCCCCATTGTGGCGCGCCGAGGCATGATGCGTGGCCCATTGGTTCGATAAAAGCACTAACAGAGCGTGTACGTACCTACGGCCCTTCAGCATCATGTGCGCTAACAGAAGCTCTAACAGAGCTTATATGTCCCTGCGTCCCTTCGGCATCATGCGCGCAAACAGAAGCACTAACAGCGCGTACGTCCCTCAATGGTGCAGCGCGCGTCGCGCATCATGCCGTACACATGCGTGCTGCACCATTGAGGGACGTACGCGCTGTTAGTGCTTCTGTTTGCGCGCATGATGCCGAAGGGACGCAGGGACATATAAGCTCTGTTAGAGCTTCTTAAGCCATTAAGTTCAGTTCAACGGTATCACTTTTGACAAGGTATGACTCCGTGTATATGTGTGGCTTGCAGATTACAGCAGGTTTCAGTTTAGTTCTGTCCAGCTTTTGCATTTTTGCTACTGTATCTCTTTTGCTTAATGTTGATTTTACCTTTAAATACTAGGAGCAAATACTAATACCTGGAAACAGTTTTAGGTTACAGAGAATAAGAACTTCTACTATATTTTGTTTCCATATATGTGTGCAAAGCAAATAATTCAACCCCCAAGGTTTAAGTGTTTGCTGTGAGTCCTAGTAACCTCTTGCAATGCCACTGGGAGGCACCTTCCCCATGTGCCACCCTTAGAGCATTCATACCTTTTTGCTTTTTTGTTAGTTGCTAGTAGAATTTACAAACACATTATTAGTAGGTAAGAGAAATATTTACAATATATATCATAACATACTTTCAATAAGAATCTGCCCTTGCCCCCCACCTCAAAACACATTTGACAATTGTGCCCATTTATCCCAAGTGAGTTGGAAGAATATATATAACAGAGAGAGAAACAGAGAGAAAACAGCAGGATGGCAAGTACTTGATAATTAGTATGGCAGCTTCCTTAGCCTTCCCAAACTTGCTTTTGTCTGCTGCTGTAGCATTTTTCTTTCTCTAAAGTAATCTATTATTTATTTATCTGTTATTTGATTATTGAAACTTAGCAGTAGCGGCTGCATTTCCCACCCTAGGCTTATACTCGAGGCAATGAGTTTTTCCAGTTTTCTTAGGTAAAATTAGGTACCTCGGCTTATATTCGGATCGGCTTATACTCGAGTATATACGGTAATGTGTTTCTGTGCAGTGGAAAGCATAAGAAAGCCACTGAATGGGGATCAATAGAGACCCATCTAATCTAGAATTTAACCTGCAAAATACTTAGGACTTGGCACCTATTCAACAATAAGTGAAATACATGCTGCACAATGCAACGGTTTCCTTGCAGCCCTGCACTGTATATCTTAATTAAATGCTAATTAGAATTCCCCACACCGAATTGTTACTTGTTGAGGTATAAATGAGCAAATAGGCATATCTAGTGGTGTCTGAGACTTCCACAGTCTGCAAGCTGCATTCTGACCTCAACTTGCTTTTTGCAGGACATAGAAAAAAAATCAGTCGACCATTTATATGCAGGGAGGGCATAAATGATGAATAATTTTATTATATAGTGAAACAAGTAAATGTGATATAAATATGGAGGTGGGAGGGGGAGCTTGGGCTGTTTTAAAATCATATATTTTCCTTATGCCACATCTGGTAGTTTTAACTATACAGTATTTTTTTTTTAAAACGCTGGGAGAGATCTCTACTATTCTGAGAGGGGTCAGATTTAATGATACCGTAATTTAAACGTTTTCAATGTTAAAAGAAAGTTGAAACTAGTCGCTCTAACTTAATACGAAGTCGCGTTACTTGGTGGCAGTTCATGAAGCAACACTGCCCCCTTTTGGCTCCTGAAGCTCAGGTTCCGCAGTTAATCACAGAACAGACAATCTGACTTGCCAGCATTTACACATGCACTACTAACCCTATACCCGCAGCTACAGCACAACATGGCATTGTGTTATTTAACCAGTTTCACTTAGGGACAATTATTCGCTAGCTAATGATTACAATTCTGTAGTACTCATTATAACTGGTCTTCAGTGCAACAATGGCAGATCAATAGCAGATGTTGAAAACAAATGCAAGGATTATTTTTTTTTAAAAAAAAGAATGGAGGAAAAAATTAATGTTTTATTCTTAATAGTATTAGGCAGGAGAGCCAAACATGATTTAATATCAACTATAGGAGTAACTGCAGGAATAATGTCAATAAGGACATTAACACCTTATCTAAAGGGAAACTAAAGTGGGGCTTAAGTACCAGCCCAAGGCACCCACAGCCCTTTAGCAGGGAAGATCTGTGGCTCCAAAGATGCCCCCAGTAGCTCCCCATCTTGTTTTCTACTGGGTATCCTGAGTTGGTCCTCAAGCACAGGTTACAGTTCTGTAACATCAGCTTCTATAACCAGGGCCGTTTTACTAAATGGACAAAAGAGGCATTCGCCACAACAGGGGGCCACAATCAGACCTTTCATCTGCATAACCTTTAATTGAAGCATCCCCCTGAAATGGCAGCCTCTATAAAAGAAATTTTGGAAAAATTGTTTACCCAATCCCTTGGCTGTTAGTTCAAGGCGGTGCATGTGGAGCTCAATTCTGCTTTAGTAAACCATCTCTTTATTGCCCACCTTATCATATCCTAGTTCCTAGTTCGCCTGATTATCATAAGTGTACTGGGATGGCCATAGAGGGCCCACCAATGAGATCTTTTCCCTACACCCACTGGCACCTTAAATCAGACCTGTCTATCTGACATGTCCCCTAAGCCCAGAGCACACTGACCTAATAAGAACAATTATGTAAAGTTATCTGAACAACACTGAAGGCCTAGATCAGTGCTGTCCAACTGGCGGCCCGCGACCCCCCTCTGTGTGGCCCCCCACCTGTCTGGCTGCTTTGATGGCTTACTCTTGTGTAAGCTCTAAGTGGTATCAGTACTGTGATTAACTGCCCCCCCTGCATGGTTCTCACCTCAGATTCAGGCTGTAATCAGGCTGTATTGTTTAAATATGTAATCCCCTGTGTTGTTCACACCTTTTAATGTCTGCATTGTTCACCCCCTGCAGTGTTCACACCTCAGGCTCAGGTTGTAATCAACCCCATTGTTCCCCTGTTCACACCTCAGGAGCAGTAGAAACCCACAAATAATCCCTACATAAAGAACATATACTGAGGTGGTACTTCAATTAAAAAGTTTTTTAATATATAGTTATTGTGCAGACTGTAGGAGCAGTGCCAGCATTGTGTCACTGTAGGCTGCCTGTGTGTGCCATACACACACATCATAGGGCAAGCAGAGTATGGCACACACAGGCAGGGTAGGGAAGGCAGAGTATGGCACACACAGGCAGGGTAGGGAAGGCAGAGTATGGCACACACAGGCCAAGTATGGCACAAACCAGCCAAGAATGGCACACACAGTGAAAGTATGGCACACAGGCAGGGTAGGGAAGGCAGAGTATGGCACACACAGGCAGGGTAGGGAAGGCAGAGTATGGCACACACAGACAGGGTAGGGCAGGCAGAGTATGGCACACACAGGCAGGGTAGTGAAGGCAGAGTATGGCACACACAGACAGGGTAGGGCAGGCAGAGTATGGCACACACAGGCAGGGTAGGGCAGGCAGAGTATGGCACACACAGGCAGGGTAGGGCAGGCAGAGTATGGCACACACAGGCAGGGTAGGGCAGGCAGAGTATGGCACACACAGGCAGGGTAGGGCAGGCAGAGTATGGCAGGTTTTTGCTGTACTACAACCATTAATATGGGTATGGTTTCAAGTGGGTGCGGTTTCAAAAAGGGGAGTGGTCAAAACTGGCTTTCATTATCGGCCCTCCACCACGTACGTCGGAAAAATTCCGGCCCTCGGTACAACAGAAGTTGGACAGCACTGGCCTAGATCATTACTGATATAAAGTTGCTGAATCTCTGAGCTGGTCCAGTAAGTTCTATATATAGTATAAAAAAGACCAGCAACTCCGGGATTTCTTGTGAAAAATCAAAACATATATTCAAAGTAGCATAAACAGGCGGTTCTTTTAAATTTTTATGTACCTTGGGCAAAGTATATATAACTGGTACCACTGGATGCATATATATATATATATGGTTTTTAAACAATGAGTTTTCAATAAAAAATTTTTATATATATATATATATATATATATATATATCTCTTCTAACTGAGCCGCACTCCAAACTTGTAAAACATAGCTTTTATTCAAGCATTTTCTTAAAAAAACGAATACAATAATCGTTCAAGGTAGTATAACAGCTATACTTATCAGTCCATTATGCCACATCCGCGCGTCGTTTCGGGGGCATCTCACCCCCTTTCTCAAGCGCACCTCGTGGCTAAGCACAGTCATATATATATAGGTATAGGACCCATTATCCAGAATGCTTGGGACCAAGGGTATTCCGGATAAGGGGTCTTTCCGTAATGTGGATCTCCGTACCTTAAGTCTACTAACAAATTAATAAAACATTAATTAAACCCAATAGGATTGTTTTGCATCCAATAAGGATTATTTATATCTTAGTTGGGAGAACCATAGTACAGATAATTCTTGCACGTATTCTAGATGTGAATAAACTTGAAAACTCATCTTCACACGGGGTGCTGGGAACTGTAGTTTGGGAGCAGCCTAGGGGCCACAAGCCAAGACACTAACAAAACAGCAACCCATCTCATTCTCTATTACTTAATGACATGAGGTGACCATTCCCCAGCAATGTATAACCTGGCTATTTCAGTGCATGATTGTTACTCAGTGGTCTTTGTCCATGCTTTTAAATAATTAGGCCCTTAGTAGCTATCTCACCCCCTTAAAAAAGGACTGCATGCATTCTGTATGGTTGCATCGAGACCACTGCTGCAGTCTGCAGCATCCATATAAATGTAAACGTGCATATTACGATTGTATAACAAAACAAGTTATTATAAAACGAAACTAGCGTTTCATATTATATATACTGTATATATATATATATATATATATATATATACTGTATATATATATATATATATGTATATATATACACACACACACATTTCTATGGTATGATATGGTGCTTATAGGCCATAACCAAAGCGCTTGGAAAGTCACTGATGGGGAACCACTGTACAAGAAACAATAAACGAAGAGTGACATCCCATTATTGGCTCCCCATCAAGCTTGCAATCATTTCTACCTTAACCAATCACTACTACCTACCCACAACGGACTCAAACACACTTTCTGCTCAGCTACCAGGAATCGGTGAGGCTACAGTTTCTTAAAATGGGCAACAACTAATACAGAAAATAGTCAGTTGCATCATTACCACCACTAAAGAATTGTAAATTTCAAACTAAAGCTGAGGGGGGTGGGGTTATATTTTCAATATTTATATTAAATAAATACATAGGAAAGATAAGAAGTGAAGATATAGCAGCACTCTGGTACCAATATACGCACCGTATGGCTCCTTAGGATAACTTTATGCTGTACGAGCCGCAGTGACACTAGAACAGCACAACATGTTCTCCAGCAATCTCGGGGATGGAAAAGTAACAATGATGTATGCCTTTGTTTTCCCCTGAGCTTCAGAAATGTGATTTTTCACATGAAATACCAAATAAAAGCATTATAAAAGGGGCGGCCGAAATTGTGATTGATCGGTCCGTAAGAGGTGGGTGGCATGATGCATTGCTTCAATAAGATACTCTACTATTTCTGTGATAAATCAGAATGTTCTTTCTGAACAATATTTTTCTATTTTACGGCAATAAAAAGAAAAAAAGATAAAATGATTTTTTCGCGGTGCCAGGAGTTTCGATGTTGTCGCCCAAAGTGCTGCAAATCAAACACTGCCATACCCGGCATCGATTATGCAGAAAAAAACAAGAGGTTAATTGGTCAGCACCCATTAAGGGCTCGGGAATGCAATCATCTGCAAAACATTTTGTGGCTTATTCGGTTTAAATGGAAAAATAGATTTTTGTGCACTAAATAGCTGAAAATCAGCACGAAGGACATTTTCCCGTTAATTACATTTTATTTGTCTAAGCAGCATACTAAGTATTCTTGAAAGCAATTTTTTTTAACGATTGGCAAATCATAACTAGGAAATGAAGATGAAGGTAGAATAAGCAAATAAAATACCAACCTTCTCAGACTGGTGAGACATAGGAGCCCATTTACTAAAGGCTGCGTCTTTTTTCCCTACTATTTATTTTTTGTACAAAAATATGTTTTTTTGGCAGAAATAGCATGATTTTTGACATTTATTATGCATCAAAGCTGTGACAAAAATACACCATCTAAAAGCTGTTGAGGTCATTTAGAAGTCAATGGCAGCTGTCCTTTTGAAACTGGCTAATCTTTTTATTTGCTTCATGGTTTTAGTGGTTTTCAGGTTTTTTTTCACTCTTTCATATCTGCTACAAATGAACAATTTGCGTTTTTCGCACATTTTTTTCATTCTTGCTTTTTTTTATTTTTTGAAGCAGCGTAGGTGGTTTTTCCCAGTGAGAACAGTGAGGTTGGGGAATGCCCTTCCTAGTGATGCTGGGATGAGTTCTTGAACAAGCATAGTATCAAAGGGTATAGGGATACTAAAATGTACTATTATATATAGCTTATGTATGTGAGTGTATAGATAGGTTGGTATAAGTCTATACATGTGCACTGGGGTTCGCTTGGAAGGGTTTAACTTGATGAACTTTGGTCTTATTTGTGGTTTCAAAAATCTCTTAAACCACGGAAATGAAAATGTTGATAAATGGGCCTCTAAGTGTACCTAAAGTAAATCTAAAATGCTACAGAAATATATGTATAAAAAGTAGCTGCCATATTGCTTGCCTTTGAGGTACTCCAGGTAGGTCAGTGTACTATGAAGAATACCACAGTTTCTCTGGTGGCCCAGGTCACCAAAGCAGTAGATATTTCCCTGATTTGGCCACAAATGCAGATGATCAAATTGGGACAATCCAACAATTGAATCACCTACAGCATTGATGCTAATAAGCTGATGGGCCGTCATATTGGCTCTGCCGTTCTGAGCCATCTTTTATCAGTTGTCTGAACAAAGCTTCTAGTTGCCAATATTGGTCCCTTAGACCGACTCGGCAGCTTATCGGCCCGTGTATTGGCACTAACAATGGGCCCGCCCGACTGATATCTGGCCTGAAATCGGGCAGATATAGATCGGGCAGGTTTAAAAATGTAGTCAGATCAGGGACCGCATCGGCTCGTTGAGGAGGTCCCCGGACCGACTGCGCCTATATCCGTCGTTCTAATTCGATTGTTTGGCATAAGGGCCAAACAACCGAATTAGCCCGATATCGCAAGCAGTTTTATTTCCTGGTTTTACTGGATCTTCAAATCCCAAACTGGAGAGCCACAGATGATTTTAAAGAACATTGACCCTATTTCTATAATTAGAGAGAGTCTGTAAGAGAGCATCAGGCTATACAGGACCACAGTCCCTGTCTGTGCATAAAAAGGCCTTTAATAAAATATCCTTTTATAAGAAGGGACAACATAGCGATTTTTGGCATTTGTCAAATGGAAATATACAAAGGTTAATGGATAATTAGTTACAGTATTCCTGCTTTTTTTATCCAAAGCTTCTATGAACACATACTCTCAAACTGCAGTAATAGTCTTGAATTAGCTTCCATTGTTGGCAAGGGTGTTGGTGAGGGTGTTTTGAAAAAAAAATCCTCATACTTGTCATTGTCTCCCTATAACGTTATTGCCCTCTTGCTCGAAGCATAAAAAATGCATGAGCAGACATGGCGTGTTTGAAATGTGTTGTGTTGTAGTGGGATCCCTAACTTACTTTGTGGCCTATGTCTCATTGGCTGCCTGAGGGACATCCCTTTCTATGATACATATAAGAAGCAAGAGATACTTGAAGTGTGTTTGCTCTAAACAGGCATAAAAAGGCACAGTGGAAAATATTTATATGTTTTGTTTTTCCTATTTCATAGGTGCATTTATGTGCACTGAGGTAGCATACCAAAAAATGGAAGCCACCCGTTTGTATGTTCTGTGTATGTATGTTCTGTGTATATGTACAATCACCTGAGCAGCTCTGTTTGAAGCACTGGAAGGCTCTTCCTCTGGGATATTCGTGCTGCAGCCTGCTGAACATCTGATGAAAACAGCCAACTTCTGTCATTGGAACAAGGGGCATCCACTAGTACCTAGGGCCATAAACACGTGATAAAGGTCATTAATCAAAAACAACTACAATTTAGACCTATTCAGCAGGAACTACAGTAGCATTACACTCACTGACTATGGAGCACTGGAGTTTGTGCTGCTTATTACTTTCTAGAGATGATTACAGTTTTTATTGTATTTTGACCATTGCAGGGAATGGTTGTTCAGCACCCCCTGAAAACTTGCTGAGATTTGTAACTCAGCTGCTATTGAACAACAGGTTGGGCAACAGTGATATAAAGTGCTGCTCTAACCATCTTACCCTGCTATACTTGCAGATTTAGTCCTGTCACAGAGACTATTAACCCCACCACTAACATAGGCACCATCTCTACCTACTATACCTGCTATCCCACAGCCCCAGTCCCTTCCCAGAGGTTATTATCCCCCCACTGCTAATATAGGCACCATCTCTCCCTACTATACCTGCTATCCCACAGCCACAGTCCCTTCCCAGAGACTATTATCCCCCCACTGCTACTATAGGCACCATCTCTCCCTACTATACCTGCTATCCCACAGCCTCAGTCCCTTCCCAGAGGCTATTATCCCCCCACTGCTACTATAGGCACCATCTCTCCCTACTATACCTGCTATCCCACAGCCACAGTCCCTTCTCAGAGGCTATTATCCCACTGCTACTATAGGCACCATCTCTCCCTACTATACCTGCTATCCCACAGCCACAGTCCCTTCCCAGAGGCTATTATCCCCACTGTTACTATAGGCACCATCTCTCCCTACTATACCTGCTATCCCACAGCCCCAGTCCCTTCCCAGAGGCTATTATCCCACTGCTACTATAGGCACCATCTCTACCTACTATACCTGCTATCCCACAGCCACAGTCCCTTCCCAGAGGCTATTATACCCCCACTGCTACTATAGGCACCATCTCTCCCTACTATACCTGCTATCCCACAGCCCCAGTCCCTTCCCAGAGGCTATTATCCCACTGCTACTATAGGCACCAACTCTCCCTACTATACCTGCTATCCCACAGCCCCTGTCCCTTCCCAGAGGCTATTATACCCCCACTGCTAATATAGGCACCATCTCTCCCTACTATACCTGCTATCCCACAGCCCCAGTCCCTTCCCAGAGGCTATTATCCCACTGCTACTATAGGCACCATCTCTCCCTACTATACCTGTTATCCCACAGCCCCAGTCCCTTCCCAGAGGCTATTATCCCCCCACTGCTACTATAGGCACCATCTCTCCCTACTATACCTGCTATCCCACAGCTACAGAGGCTATTATTGTACTATTTTAATAGGCACCTTCTCACCCTACTATGAGGATATGCTACACACTGTTAGAATGTGATTACTGGAATGAGTGAGGTACAAACTTTGTCATAAAATCCCGAGTGGAACTTCCCCAGAAGCCTTCCATCAAGTTCTGAGAAAAAGATGTGGTTCCTATCTGTCTCTGGTACAAATGACTCCAGGGTCTGCTTCAGCCACCGTGATCGGGGAAGATCTGGTTCATTACAATGAAGGCGACCTGTTGGAAACAATTAAACAAATATGAACAGAAGCACAAACCTTTAAGCAATAAGCCATTATGTCTTAATGCTACATCCTAATATTTTGGTTATTAGTTTCAGTAGATAGCCTGTCTGCATTGTTCTATGTTAAATACCCCTCTGCACAGTCTGTACCTTGCAGAGGTTGGTAATTCTATCTAGGTCCTCTTTTAAGTGGATTATACACTACAGAAGGGAAAAACTGTGTGACAACTTTGACAGCGTAGGCAACACTGTAACTTTAAAGAAGCTAGAAAAAAACAAGATTCGGGACAAATTATCTCTTAATACAGGTATGGGATCCAGAATGGTCAGGCCTGGGGTTTTCTGGATAAGGGGTTTTTCAGTAATTTGAATCTCCATACAAGTCTAGTATGAAATAATTTAAATATTAATTGAACCTTCAATTCATTATATCATAGTTAGGATCAAGTACAAAGTACTTTTTTTATTATTTATCATTTTTAAATATTTGAATTACTTAATGGACTTTACGGGAGATGGCCCTACCGTATTTCAATGCTTTTTGGATAACGGGTTTCTGGATAACAGATCCCATACCTGAATTTCCATTAGAGAAATAAAAAAAGAGAAGGGTAAGCCCTTAAGGGCTCTGGCACACGGGGAGATTAGTCGCCTGCAAACAGGGAGATTTGTCGCGGACAACTAACCTCCCCGTGTGCCAGAGCCCTAAAACTAGGCTAACAATACTAGGGTAAGCGCATTAGAGGTTTTTATATAATAGTAGTCTATGAATAAAATTCTAGGAAAGCCAGAGATATCATTATATATAAAATGCTGTGTATGGCCAATAAGTTCTGAATGTAAAGCAATATAAAGCGTTTATTAGTTTTTTTTTTTTAACATTTCCAATCTTCCCTGATGCCCATGTTTCCTCGCTGACACTCTCAAAGGCTCTGTCAACAGCTGTAACTTGCTTGAAAGGAAACAAAGGACAGAACACGGGGTTAATCTGTACAACATGAGATCTGTCAGCTGCATGTGATAAATGAGCTGAAGTAAATAGATTAGTTAGAGAGCAAGAGGCCTTTCTGCTGGTGATATACACCATGCCAATCACCAGGCACCACAGTGAAATACTCAAGCAGCTATCTTGGTGAGTACTTCACAGGTTTGGTTGGTTGCCAAAAGTGTTATTTTACAGACAACTGCCCATAATTATGTATTTGTTTGCTATAGGCAATGGCATTTGCTAGTTTTGGGATGTTTCTGGATAGCTTAGGTAGACTGCTGGGAGTTCAGCACAGCAAGGGGAATGCTGGGAGGACATGACAACAAGGTCTACAGATAACAAATTGCATGCTTGAACATTTAGGGCAAAGACACACAGTGCTACTTGTAGACAGCTATTTGTCATGGCTACTAAACGCCAGAAAATACCCTGCCATAGACAATACTGAGAATTGCCTCTGCTAAAACACACATAGAGACAGTTATCAGTAAATGATCAGCATTGCCTAATTTAGTAGTGGTGACAAGTAGCTGCTACTAGTAGCTCTGTTTGTCTTCACCCTAAAGCTGGCCATACATGCACCGATAATATCGTACAAAACCTCGTTTTGTACGATATTCGGTGCATGTATGGCAAGTTGGCGAGTCGACCGATATCGCAGGAAGCTGCTGATATCGGTCGACTCGCCGATCGGGCCAGTTAAAAGATTTTGATCAGGTGCCATAGAAGGCACCTGACCAAAATCTGCCTTCAGCGCTGAATCGGCAGAAGGAGGTAGAAATCCTATTGTTTCTACCTCCTTATCTGCCTGTTTTAGCAGATCGCCACGTGTGTGGCCACCTTTAGGGCAGTGGCAGACAGGGAGATTAGTCGCCCAGCGACAAATCTTTGTCACCGTGGGTGACTTATCTCCCCTGAATGCCATTCCAACGGCAACAATGCCATCCCACGCTGGTGGGATGACATATGCGTCGCTAAGATTTACCAAAGTTGCCCGAAGTTACCTTGAGTGGAAACTTTGGGCGACTTTGGCAAATCGCTGCGCCGCATATACCATTCTGCCGGCGATTTACATTCTAGCCTGTGGGATGGCATATCGTTGCCTGTGACAAGGGAGATTTGTCGCGCAGCAACTAATCTCCCCGTCTGTCACAGCCTTCAGGGCAGTGGCAGACGGGGAGATTTGCCGCGACAAATCTCCCCGCAATGCCATCCCACCGGCAAGAATGTAAATTGCCGGTGGGATGACATGCACATTGCTATGATTTGCCGAAGTCGCCCAAACTTTCCACTCAAGGTAACTTCGGGCGACTTTGGTAAATCTTAGCGACGCATATGCCATCCCACCGGCGATTTACATACTTTCCGGTGGAAAGGCATTCCGGGGAGATAAAGATTTGTCGGGTGACTAAACTCCCCTTCTGCCACTGCCCTTACAGTTCCATATTGCATACCATGTTCACAAGTCAGAAAGCCTCGCTCCAATAGCTTTAAAATAAGCCTAAGGGTGAAGACACACAGAGCTACTAGTAGCAGCTACTGTCTCAGTACTGTCTATGGCAGGGTATTTACTGGCATTTAGCAGCCATGAAAAAGAAGCTGCTACTAGTAGCTCAGTGTGTCTTCACCCTAACACTATACTGTAAGTCAGGGATCCCCAACCTTTTATACCTGTGAGCCACATTCAGATGTAAAAAGGGTTGGGGAGCAACGCAAGCAGGCCCTGATTGGCTATTTGGTAGCCCCTATGTGGACTGGCAGCCTAAATGAGGCTCTGTTTGGCAGTACATTTGGTTTTATGCAACCAAAACTTGCCCAAAAGCCAAGAATTGAAAAATAAGCACCTGCTTTGAGGCCACTGGGAGCAACATCCAAGGGGTTAGTGAGCAACAAGTTGCTCCTGAGCCACTGGTTGGGGATTACCGCTATATGTGAATTGTAACAGAGGTGGAGGACTATGAGAGACTGCAGGTAGAAAAGAACCACATGCATAGCACCTACTGCAAAAGAAAGCAAAATATCAATCTCACATTCAATTTCACATTCACCTAAAAATAGTGTAAGTCCTTAAAAGGTTACCTGGGACTAATTCCACCTCCTAATACTAAACCCACTGCCTCCACCCATGTCTGGTTATGAGCCAGTGACACTGCTGCTCCCAGGAGTCTTAGAAATAATATCAGGGGGCAAGAATGGATAGGCTGGGGGCATGAACAATGCTTCAGTCTATCAGGTCTCTGCCCCAAGTCCAAAATCTCTGACAAACACAGGCAGGGAACAGAGGCCAGAGGTGAGGCAGGTGGGTTAGGTTAGGAATATAACTTGTTTGCAGGGTAGCTTTTTATTGCTATTCTATTTAAAAAGCTTTTTATTCCCATACGAAAAATATGTCATTATTGCTTAAATAATACCTCTGTTACCATTTACAGTATCACTACAGTGTCATCATACCTTTGTTTTCCCTTGGTAATAAAAAAGGATTATTAAAAGTATGGTATGAGTAATGGAGGTTAGTTTACACCTTTACATTTTTCAGGAGATGCTGTAAGTTGCAGTTTAGCAACCACGGGATATACACAGGCTGAAGAAGCTTGGTTTATAATGTGAAAGAGTGACTGCATGAAATACCAGATAAGAAAATTTACTGGCCCCCCACTTTATACCAAAGTCCCTTGATGAGTTGCCATAAAAATAAAGTGTTGATCCAGATGCTCCAGAGAGCTCCCGTGTCCCCTTCCATCTTGTTCTCCTGTAATAACTTGCTAAGCAGTTTCGCTCCGACACTCTGGCGCATTAATCACTGCTATAAAGATGCACTTCACATGCGGATAATAGAAGGCTGTTTGAGCGCAGAGAAATGGTTCTGACAAGTGCCTGGAGTTTGGCAGCCTGATAAGCACCACTGTTTGTGCTTGTGCTACCACTCGCTGAGAAATGTCATTTATAGGGCTGTGATATGTCTATGGAACCATAGGAAGTACAAATGCTGGAGAATATACTGCTCACTTCCTAAGAACACTATTGGGCTAGTTTCACCTTTTTTCATGAAAAATAATATTCTCACAGTTTTCAATCTGATTGTAAGCTCTTGGGCAGGGCCTTCTTTACCTCTTGTATTGGTTGTTTTGTATGAAATTTTGTATGACCAATGTATAAAGGTCCAACATATTCCACAGCGCTGTACAATAAGTGGGTTTATACCCACTTATTGTACAGCACTGTGGAATATGTTGGACCTTTATAAATACATTAATAATAATATCTGATTCAGTGGGGTCTGTTTCTACTGGCAGACCCTTGGAAAAAGGTAATTACATTCCAAAGTTCAGTGCCAAATCAGACTTTGGTAATGTTCTACTGTAACTGGTTACCTATCTGGTAAAAAAAGAGGTTCTGCAGCTCAATGGCTTAAGCTACATTATATGGACAAAAGTATCCAGACACACTGCCAAGTTCCAAACTGCTTTATCCCCATCATAAATGCCCAACCTCATTAAAGCTCAGTTCCACCAACAATGTTCCAACATCTGGTGTTAAAGCCTTCCCAGAAGAGCAGAGGGAGGAGCAACTTCACATAAATATCCTTAGTTGGGAATTAATGAAAGTATGAAAGCAGATACTTTGGTGATTTAATGTATTTAGTAATATATGCTACTACTAGCTTGCTATACCATTACCTGGGGTGGCACACTGCAGGAACGCTATGGATTTGCCCCCTGGAGCAGCACACATATCCAGCCATTTCTCTCCATCCCTCACGTCGAGGGCCAGGACTGGCAGAAGCGAAGAGGCATTTAGCACGTAATACTCTTTCAGTTTTCCAGTTCGATGCCGCTGAGAAGGAAATTTGCCGGGGTTTCCATTAATGAAACACTGTAGTGTTTGCGGACAGAAGATTTCTTGAAACAGCAGGCGATAGCCTTTCAAGTGCAGTTGCTTCTCCAGCGCCCAAGGGGATGTGAAATTATTCAGCAGGACGGCATATTGCCAGCATTCAGGGGACGTAAGCACTTCCCTATAGATAACATATAAAAGACTTATTGAGGGAAAATAAGTTATTTTTTCAGGTTCTCTGTCTATGTAACAACCTTTTTGGCCTTTAGGCACTTTAGGCAGCGTTGAGGAGAATTCTGTCCAGTTCAACAACAGAAACATAAAACATGCCTTGTTAAAAGAGCAATATTTATTCATTTAATGGACACCACTTTACATGTCAGCAAGGACAGATAGAAAATTTATTGTGTACATTTATTTCCCCTCTATTGTGCATTATGGGGGGAGGGGGGGTCTTACTGCACCTTTTTCAGAAAGTGATAAATCAGGGACTACATATTTATACACTATGGGGCATATTTATTATAGTGTGTAAGACAACATCACTGGTGATGTTTCCCATAGCAACCAATCAACAATTAGCTTTAAACAGTCACCTACTATCACTGGTGATATTAGCTTACACACTATAATAAATATGCCCCAAAATAGGCAAAAGAATAGCTATCCTGCTTCTAATTTTTGGAACTGGCTATTTGTGTCACTACATCATATAATGCAAATCTCATGCCTCCTACTTTGTGGCAAGAAAGGAGCACAATTATACAGATATGGGACCTAATGTATGGAATTTTCAGGACTTGGAGTTTTACAGATAAGGGAACTTTCAGTAATTTGGATCTCCATATGCTATAATCTACTTAAAGGAGAAGGAAAGTCATCCTGGCATTTTGCTGCCAATAGATTAGTCACATTAGTGCCACCTAGAACACTATATTTATTCTGTAGAAACCATTACCACACCTGAGAAAAGAATCCCTTTGTTCGTTGCTGCCATTTTAGTGTGGTTTCCGTAGCTTCCTGCTGCAGCTCTAGCTGTTGGTAGCTCAGATCACACATTATTTTGGGAGGGGGAGGGAGATCTTATGCATTCTTGTAGGAGGGGGAAGCAGGAGAGGGAAGAGAGAAGAGAGCTGCACAGACTCCGGCCCTGGGAATGAAGGATTTTTCTGAGAGAGGAAGTCTGATACCGATACAATATGGATAACAGAAATCGGGCGAACCCCTGAATCCATGTTAAGGGATTCGGTCGTATACTGAACTGAATTTGAATTCTAATTAGCATATGCTAATTAGGATTCAGTTCAGGCCAGGACCGTGGAGTCGGCCGAATCCGAACCCTGCCAAAAAAGGCTGAATCCTGGTCGAATACCTAACGGAATCCTGGATTCGGTGCATCCCTAATGGATAATGTTTTTTTGGATAAGGGATCCAATGCCCATACTTGTATATGTATTGAGTCCTCTGTTAGTATGGAAGGTGCACAGATAGGTGCCAGGCAGTGCAGCTGACTAGTGGCTCTTTCTCAGTTGGTGACCATGGAACTCACGGTAGACAGAAAGCAATGGACCAGAGATAGCTGGACCTATGTGTAGAGAGGAGTTCATGCAGCTACAAGTTAGGATGTATATGTCTACTCTGCATGGGTCAGTGCCCAGTAGCCC
Organism: Xenopus tropicalis; assembly: GCF_000004195.4. Taxonomy (NCBI): domain Eukaryota; kingdom Metazoa; phylum Chordata; class Amphibia; order Anura; family Pipidae; genus Xenopus; species Xenopus tropicalis. Next base: position 21,778,669 of record NC_030678.2, read on the forward strand.
AGTGAAGTATTGCAAAAATGCCTAAAAAATATTTTTGCCGACCAATTGTGTTCTTCAAAAAACACAATTTTTTGTATCTTATTATTAAAAGACAAGAAAAAGGCTAAATCACTGGGGGTGCCAAATGTCCCCGCTTACACCCCATGGCCAGTGCTCCTGTTAGAAGAAAACTGCACTGGCCCGGGGTATATGTGAGCAAGCATTCCTCTACCTCCTGTCTTCTTTTCAGAATCCGGGGACTGTCACATGCGCAGTTGAGCAAAAAAAAGCCTTTCTTTAACATTTTTTTTGTTAAAGTCGACTTCTCACTCTACTGCGCATGTGCAAAAATCGAAGAGGGAACTCTTGCACACATACACATACGCCGGTTTCTCCTAACAGGAGCACCGGCAGGGGGTTTCAGGTTAAAGTCACTGGGGGGTGCCTAAAATTTTGGTACCCCCAGTGATGTTGCTTTTCCTTCTCCTTTAAATATTTGCCCATGTTGGTTATGAACTTTTTTAGAAATAGCCATCTGCTCACTCGGAAAGGGAAAATGCATGCTGGAGAAGGACATTTGTTGCTCAGGTCTGCCAAGGAAAGAGTACAGCAATTACAGATTTATTGCACCAAATGTGAAACTCACCTGACTGTGCTCCAGGCGTTCCCCAGTTCTTTAGTGTATGTTCTATCAAAGTAATCCAGCACAAACTGGCACACCTGCTTCTGGAATCTCCCCATCTAGGACACCATGCTGGCACTTTATTCTGCTTCTAATGGCACAGATGGGAATATTCCAGGTTTTATATTAAATATAGAACTGGAATGAAAAACAAACAATGTAAATGACAAGCTGTTGACACACAGATATAACAATCACATCACATTATGTACCATAAGGCTGGCTCCCTAACTAACCAAATTTGATACAGCATACTGTGGTGAGGAGTTAAGATCCGCTTGTTTGTCAATATTGCTGATTAAGCAGATTTTACCCTGATATGGCCACCTAAGGGGGGCAATATCAGGATGATCCAATCATTTGGCCCTAAGGGCCACACAATGACGTACCGTTAGGACGAGGACCGCATAAATGAGCCTATGCAGTCCTCAATTTCACAGGAAAATCAAACCTGCCCAGGTGAGATCTTTGCAGTTTTTCTAGGCCAGTGGTTCCCAAATCAGGGCCTGGCCCCCTGAAGAGGCCTGAAGCAGCAAAAGGTTAGCCTGAAGGTTTGTTTGGGTGAGATATGGGGAGAATGTCTATTTGTTTACTTAAGGACACCAGAAAACCAGCTTGGAGGTCAATAATGGGGATATTTGGGGGTGAAAATTTATCTGGTGTACAGGTATGAAACTCGTTATCCAGAGTGCTCAGGACCTGGGGTTTTCCAGATAAGGAAATAATTCGGATCTCCTACAATAAGTCTGCTAATTAAATGATTTAAATAGTAATTAAACCCAATAGGATTGCTTTGGCTCCAATAAGGATTAATTATATCTTAGTTGGGATCAAGTACAGGTACTGTTTTATTATTACAGAGAAAAGGGAATCATTTAACCATTAAATAAACCCAATAGGGCTGTTCTGCCCCCAATAAGGGGTAATTATATCTTAGTTGGGATCAAGTACAGGTACTGTTTTATTATTACAGAGAAAAGGGATTCATTTAACCATTAAATAAACCCAATAGGGCTGTTCTGCCCCCAATAAGGGGTAATTATATCTTAGTTGGGATCAAGTACAGGTACTGTTTTATTATTACAGAGAAAAGGGAATCATTTAACCATTAAATAAACCCAATAGGGCTGTTTTGCCCCAATAAGGGGTAATTATATCTTAGTTGGGATCAAGTACAGGTACGGCTTTATTATTACAGAGAAAAGGGAATAATTTAACCATTAAATAAACCCAATAGGACTGTTCTGCCACCAATAAGGGGTAATTATATCTTAGTTGGGATCAAGTACAGGTACTGTTTTATTATTACAGAGAAAAGGGAATCATTTAACCATTAAATAAACCCAATAGGGCTGTTTTGCCCCAATAAGGGTAATTATATCTTAGTTGGGATCAAGTACAGGTACGGCTTTATTATTACAGAGAAAAGGGAATAATTTAACCATTAAATAAACCCAATAGGACTGTTCTGCCACCAATAAGGGGTAATTATATCTTAGTTGGGATCAAGTACAGGTACTGTTTTATTATTACAGAGAAAAGGGAATCATTTAACCATTAAATAAACCCAATAGGGCTGTTCTGCCCCAATAAGGGGTAATTATATCTTAGTTGGGATCAAGTACAGGTACTGTTTTATTATTACAGAGAAAAGGGAATCACTTAACCATTAAATAAACCCAATAGGGCTGTTCTGCCCCAATAAGGGGTAATTATATCTTAGTTGGGATCAAGTACAGGTACGGCTTTATTATTACAGAGAAAAGGGAATAATTTAACCATTAAATAAACCCAATAGGACTGTTCTGCCACCAATAAGGGGTAATTATATCTTAGTTGGGATCAAGTACAGGTACTGTTTTATTATTACAGAGAAAAGGGAATAATTTAACCATTAAATAAACCCAATAGGGCTGTTTTGCCCCAATAAGGGGTAATTATATCTTAGTTGGGATCAAGTACAGGTACGGCTTTATTATTACAGAGAAAAGGGAATAATTTAACCATTAAATAAACCCAATAGGACTGTTCTGCCACCAATAACGGGTAATTATATCTTAGTTGGGATCAAGTACAGGTACTGTTTTATTATTACAGAGAAAAAGGAAATAATTTTTAAAAATGTGAATTGATTAAAATGGAGACTATGGAAGATGGCCTTTCTGTAATTCGGAATTTTCTGGATAATGGGTTTCCGGATAAGGGGTCCGATACCTGTACTAGATATTATTGAGGATTGACCAGTACAATATATACAATACAATACTATTTTTTTTGGTATGTAAACCGTGCTGCTATGACTTTAGGCTCAGGGGGTTCATTGCACCCCCGCCTAATGGTTTACAATTTAGTGGTTGAGCACAACTTTCCCTTTTTCTTGTGTTATTGTTTATACAGGAGCAGTGGCCAGCTCCATGTTGTAGCCCCCACTATTCCCAGCTACAGTCAGGTCATCCCAATGGAGCCAATAAAAGGGCAACCATATGGGAGTTTTAACCTTATAAGCAAGCATGTTGCAGGTAAAACTTAGTCCCTTTGCTCAGTACTAATCTTAAATTACTTATATAGGTCAGTCAGTGTAGGACTGGCCAGAAGGGATGACTTTGACGAGGTTGGCCAGCTTGAAGTATATTGCAATGTACGGACAAACAATCCCTCTTTTTGGGGTGGGGAGGGAAGGCATTTCTTAGTAGCTGAATGCACAGAAATGTCCTAACGTCCTATTTCTACGTATTGATAATGGGTGAGTCCAGAGGGTTTTTTGCGGTTGTTTATATGTATTTTGTGGTCACAGCCTCATTGCACCCCCGCCTAATGGTTTACAATTTAGTGGTTGAGCACAACTTTCCCTTTTTCAGGGGGTTCCAGACCAAAGATTAAAAGGAGAAGGAAAGGTAGAAACTAAGTAAGCTTTATCAGAAAGGTCTATGTAAATACAGCCATAAGCACTCACAGAAACGCTGCACTGAATTCTCTGTCAAAAGCAACAGGATTTCTTGTTTCTTTGTTTTCCTGTGCCTGAGACACACAGCTCTCTCCTCTCTCCTGCTTCCCCCCCTTAGGAATGTGGATTTGAGCCAATCAGCAGGAAGCTTCCTCATAGTCTTACAAACTGGGCATGTACACCCGTCTTGGTGCAGGAGCGAGGCATTATGGGAACTTTCTTTACACAGCTCAGCATTTTTATATTCCTATGAGGCTTCTGATCATCTGAACAGGTGAAATATGGGGAGGACTTAAGGGCACAATTGAGACAACTGAAAGTATGCCTGCAGCTTGAGATTAACTCTTTATTAGCCTTTCCTTCTCATTTAAACATGCAAATGGGCTTTGCATGAAAAAGTCCAACAGCAACTTATCTAGGCTGACCTTTACAGAATGTGTCTGCAATGGCAAGCATTGAGTACAATGTTTGTACCCAGCACCCTGAGGCAGATCCAGGCCACTGCGTGGGGTGGGTGCCTCTTTTTAATCAAAATAATAAAAAAAAAAAAAGTAGTAGTAGTAATAAAACAGTACTTTGCTCCTGATGGTAATTAAAGAAGCATAAATTAATATTGGTGGAAAACTCCTGTTGTTTTTTTACCATTAAGCTGTAGTTATTAAAATTATGTAATCACCCCTTAATTTTGAATTCTAGGTCCCAAGCAGTCCTTATAATACTCCCCATACCTGTATTAGTAAAGCATGGCATTTAAAAGGATTATTGAAGGCAGATTCAGCATACAGTAAAATACCCACAGGTTACAATAGATGTGTTTGTGCGATTGGCAATAGGGTGCTTGGAATAGAGAATACACAGGCAGCAGGAGTGCAAGGGTGCAGCTGAAAGTACATAACAATCTGTGTTATTAAGCTGTATGCAAATAGTCTGCAGCTCAGGAAATCAGTTCTGGGGAATAAGGCCATTCCAGAACAATAAAGCAGATTTGATTCCTTTTATTAGGCTGCTTTAGATAACGCATACGGAAATAGTGACATTATTTAGTGATACAGAAAGAACACTGAATATTTAAAGGAGAAGGTACAAACACTGGGGGGTGGGGGGGTTGATTCCCAAGACAGGTGCTCCTGTTCTCTAAAAACCGTACAGTTATGGGACCTGTTATCCAAAATGCTTAGGACCTGGGGTTTTCCAGGTAAGGGGTCTTGCCGTAATTCGGACCCCCACCTTAAGTCTGTTAATAAAATTATTTAAACAGTAATTAAACCCAATAGGATTCTTTTGCCCCCAATAAGGGGTAATTATATCTTAGTTGGGATCAAGTACAGGTACTGTTTTATTATTACAGAGAAAAGGGAATCATTTAACCATTAAATAAACCCAATAGGGCTGTTCTGCCCCCAATAAGGGGTAATTATATCTTAGTTGGGATCAATTACAGGTACTGTTTTATTATTACAGAGAAAAGGGAATCATTTAACCATTAAATAAACCCAATAGGGCTGTTCTGCCCCCAATAAGGGGTAATTATATCTTAGTTGGGATCAAGTACAGGTACTGTTTTATTATTACAGAGAAAAGGGAATCATTTAACCATTAAATAAACCCAATAGGGCTGTTCTGCCCCCAATAAGGGGTAATTATATCTTAGTTGGGATCAATTACAAGATACAGTTTTATTATTACAGAGAAAAAGGAAATCATTTTTAAAAATGTGAATTATTTGATTAAAATGGAGTCTATGGCAGATGGCTTTTCCGTAATTCGGAACTTGTCCCCATACTGTTTCTGGGCAGGAACATACGCAGTGCTAGTCACGGCATGGGGAAAAATGGAAGAACTGAATTGCTGCAAATAAGTTTTTACAGAAACACCCTGGGCTGGGGCAGTTTATAGCAAATAGTATATCCCAAATAATAAGGATGACCAGATCACTTGAAAATTCAGGGATATGTCTAATAAATGCATGGTGCAGGGCTGCACTGATTTACATTCAATTGCAATCTGTGCAGCCCTTCTAGCTGGATACACATATCCCTGAATTTTTAAGCGATCTGGTCCCTACCGAATATTTTTTTTTTTAAAAAAGACTGGTGTCACATTTTTATCAACTTTAAAAATTCTATTTCTGGTATATTTGTAATACCGGCCCCAGCAGGTGATTTACAGAGCCCTAGCCAATAGATAAGCCCAGGGTATAATAAACACCTCCTTATTGTAAAATCTACCACAGACTGTAGCAGGGAAAAGGGAGACGATTGTTTAGACAGAGTTATGTAACGTTAGTATAAGTAAAGACCACACAATCACAAGTTAGTGCTTTAAAATACAAGAAAAAAATTGAAATATTTTTTTTTAAATTTAAATAACAGGCAAAAGACATTTTTAACCCCATGTCCTCCCGGTGAGTAGAAAGTATATAGGTATATATTGCTCTAGTTTGCGTCCCACTACACTACAACTCCCAGCAACCTCTACTGCAGCTAAATCGGTAACATTCACAGCCCACATGGGGCAGACAAACCATGACAACTACTTACAAATGGCGCCGTCTCATGACGCCAGCCAATCACTGCCACACTCTCTCTCCAGGCATTCCCCGGTAACCACGCCCACGCCGCTGCCGATGACACCAGCCAATCAGCGCCACACTCTCTCTCCTGGCATTCCCCAGTAACCACGCCCACGCCGCTGCGATGCCAGGAAACATCTTGCGAGATCTCAATTAATGAAGCAGATCACGCGAGATTAGAAAATGTAGGCGGTGCCGGGAGATGGAATCTAGGGATAGGAAGGGACGCTAGCCAATATAAAATTCGGATACTGATACCGCTATATAAGATATCTTTGCAGCTTGTACCTGTACTGGGGGAGTCAGTTTAATATCCAAAGTAATTACAAGTGGATTTAGAACTGCGATCCTGTCAGAGGGGTGTAGTTTTTAATATTGCCCATAGCAACCAATCAGACATTAGATTCAAACGGCTACCTACGTACAAGTTATAAAATAAAAGCAATGATTAGATTGGTTGCTATGGGCAACATCAATGGTGATATTTGTCTCCAATGCTGATAAATAAGTTCATTTAAAATGCAGGGTAACATTTTCCTGGTAGTAACCTTTGCAACCAGGGAAATTATACCTTTTATTATTTACCTGCCTGCAGGTGGCTGGTTGCTATGGGTTACACCCAGGCAAAAGTTTGCCAAGTGTTCAATGAGCTGCAGTATACACACTTGTGGGGTGCAATTATCATGGCTGGCTTAAAATAACTATAAAACCTTGAGTATATAAAGTTTGGAACAAAATAAAAAGTTGGTGAAAGAAGGTAAATTCTAAATGTGTATTTATTGGAATTGATCTGGTAACTGTAGAGCTTATAGTTTAGTGAATGGTTATCTAAATTTGCAAACTCACGGGAAGAAAGCATGAGGTGCAAACCAGTCAGTTTCACTGGGGATTGATTGCATACCTTGCATACATTTTGAAAACGGAAAGAGGGACAAAAATAAATGTCGCACGCAGCGTGGTGAAATTTTTGACCGTTCCTGTTTTTGCAACCACGCCCCCTAAATACCACTCTAATTTGACTAAATTTGGCAGGTTATTTAATGTTTGAACACATTTCTGGGGGTTTTGGGTTTTATGTGTTATTACAGTTTTGCTGAAAAAAGGTGAAATTGGCCTTTAAGCTGTGAGTTTCAGTTCCCCCAAGAGACCTGTTTAGCTTATTAGTTACAATTGTATCTCAGTGCAGGGGGGGGCTTTTTACCTTTCTGGGCTCTCTGCCAAAACCCACTTATTTAATTAAATGTGAGAAACAATGTATCTATGTGCGACTGACGCTCGTTAAGGCTGATGCCACACGTGGCGTTTTTACGTTTCGTATTTTCTAATTCTCTCAGCGGCTGAAAAACGCCCGATATCATCATCCATAGAAATAACTTGAAAAGACTGGAAGCAAACCACACAATGTGGAAATACGCTAGAAAACGCCTTACCACGGATTTTTCAAGCGTTGGCTGAAATACGCCAGTATTTGCACAGCAAGCTATTCCTATGTATACACAAAGGCAGCTGCCAGACCTAGCTGAAATACGCAGCGTTTTTTACTATTTTGCACTATTAGTACCATGGAAACGGGATTTGCTACATCACCAGTACTAGGCTGAAAAACGCCATAGTCAGGGGCTGTGTGGCTTGTGCGGCGTTTTGAGGCTGAGAAAAACCGTCGCGTAAAAACGCCACGTGTGGCATCAGCCTTAAGCTGTGAGTTTCAGTTCCCCCAAGAGACCTGTTTAGCTTATTAGTTACAATTGTATCTCAGTGCAAGGGGGGGCTTTTTTTTTTTTTTTTAAGATTTCTGGACTCTCTGCCAAAAGCTATTTTTAATTAAATTTATCTTTTTTTAGTTTCAGTGCAGGAGATCAAAGGGAAATGAGGGACTTTTCAGTAAGAATCCGGGACTGCGGAAAAAGAGGGACTGTCCCACGAAAATTGGGACAGTTGGGAGGCATGTGATTATCATCCATTTCTATGAGTTTAAACAAATAGTTACCATGCAGCAAAACATGGCATAATGCATGGTATATCGTAGTACAATCAATTACTGCCCAGATATCTATCAGCTAGGAGTTTGTATATTTCCCCCTATATCTCGTAGGTTTCCTCCAGGTGCTCCAAAAGCCTATGGGCTCTGTGTAATGAATTTGCCCATGGTGAATCTGATAGGGATCTTATTAGCGTTTTATCCAAGTTCAAAATGGTGTTTTTCTTTTTTTTTTTTTCTTGATTTGTAGAAAAATGCACCGCTTTGGTCACAGTAATCTTTTGCACATGGCTAGCTTAAATCCATGTTGCAAAACTGATATTTTATTATTAAGTGCCTCTTTAAATGCGCAGGGGTAATGTGGATACTCAGGCTGAAAGTTTCCTGCCTTGGCTGGGCATTAATATTTAATATAATGCAGCATTTCTGGCTTATGCAAATGCTATATTAGCATCTAATGAAATGCAAAGCTCAAGGGCTCACTAGTCCTGAATGTAAAGGAATGCCAGCCATACCTGTAACCACTGCATTTTAAAAGCGTAGGCTGCCATGACAAGGAATATGAAATACACTTTATTATCTACAAATTAGTAACAGGTTCTGCATTCTCAGCACTGCTAGGCACAGGCTATGTAAGGGAGATTTTATAATCATAGCATAAAAACAGAAGGATATCCCTCAGTTAATACATTTTGTGATTTGTTTTAAGAAATAGGGAATTTTGAAGGTATTAAATTGATACAGGCAGGTCCATGCTTCAGAGCCAGGCCAAGCAGTACCCCCACCAGTCTAGCTTGCACTCTTAAAAAACCTGCACTTTCTTTTAAAAATCCTTGTTTGTTGTCTACCTACCATACCTGCACCAGTGTAATTACAGGTATCGGGCCCCTTATCCAAGAAACCCATTATCCAGAAAGTTCTGCATTACAGAAGGGTCATCACCCATAGACTCCATTTTAATCAAATAATTCACATTTTTAAAAATGTTTTTCTTTTGCTCTGTAATAATAGCGCAGTACCTTGTACTTGATGCCAACTAAGATATAAAACAATCCTATTGGGTTTAATTACGGTTTAAATAATGTTAAGGTGGGAGATTTGAATTACAGAAAGACCCCTTATCCAGAAAACCCCAGGTCCCGAGCATTCTGCATAATGGGTCCCATACCTGTACCAGGATCAATCAGATCCTAATAACCAGTTATTAAATGCAAGGCAAGGTCCGACTGGTTACTACTAGGAAATACACTTAAGCTTATTTACCAAAATATGTGCTAAACTTCTTAAGTAAGTCATACGTAAGTAGTATATGCCCATAATGGAAATAAGAAAGGGACCGATTTTTTTTTTTTTCTTTCCAGGCTATTTCTCTGGCTATTTTAACCCTCACCGGGGGTTGCAAGAATTGTTAGGCTGGAGCATGTTGTACTTAGTCTCTCCATCAAACTGGGTTTTTTCCTAGAGCCTGCAACCATATGTATGTCAAGACCAAATGCATGGTTAAGACCTTGAGCATGCTGTGTTTAAAGATTTAAAGATGAAATCACTACAATACAAGGTGGTGGTTTCCCTTGTGTGATGGTGATAGATATGTGCCAGGTAAGTGAGATGCACTGCTCCATAGCAGGCACCTTGAGCAAAGTGATATGGCATGGGCAGTTAAATCCATGAGCAAAAAAAAAAAATACTCTTCAATTGCTAGAACTACACAAGGGGATGCACTGAAGACCCAAATGCATTACATTTATCAAGCATGATAAAATGTGCATTCTAAAGGCAAATTGCGGTATCTGGCAGCTCAGTAGGTGCTTTTCAAACAGAATCTTTTATATAAATCACATGCGCGGGGTGGTATTTTTAATTAAATGCAACCATAATAACATAAAAAGCACGTGACAATGCAAATAGTGAATGCATTTATTGAAGGTACCACTTCATATAATGTTAAAAATAGAGAACTGCCAGGTCAGTTCTACCAGCTTCTGACATCCCTAATGTCTGTATCTATATAGGTCAGTGTGGGTCTGTATGTGAGTGGATAGATAGGTCAGTGTGGGTCTGTATGTGAGTGGATAGATAGGTCAGTGTGGGTCTGTATGTGAGTGGATAGATAGGTCAGGGTGGGTCTGTATGTGAGTGGATAGATAGGTCAGGGTGGGTCTGTATGTGAGTGTATAAATAGGTCAGGGTGGGTCTGTATGTGAGTGGATAAATAGGTCAGTGTGGGTCTGTATGTGAGTGGATAGATAGGTCAGTGTGGGTCTGTATGTGAGTAGATAGATAGGTCAGTATGGGTCTGTATGTGAGTGTATAGATAGGTCAGTGTGGGTCTGTATGTGAGTGGATAAATAGGTCAGTATGGGTCTGTATGTGAGTGGATAGATAGGTCAGTGTGGGTCTGTATGTGAGTAGATAGATAGGTCAGTATGGGTCTGTATGTGAGTGTATAGATAGGTCAGTGTGGGTCTGTATGTGAGTGGATAAATAGGTCAGTGTGGGTCTGTTTGTGAGTGGATAGATAGGTCAGTGTGGGTCTGTTTGTGAGTGGATAGATAGGTCAGTGTGGGTCTGTTTGTGAGTGGATAGATAGGTCAGTATGGGTCTGTTTGTGAGTATATAGATAGGTCAGTATGGGTCTGTATGTGAGTGGATAGATAGGTCAGTATGGGTCTGTTTGTGAGTATATAGATAGGTCAGTATGGGTCTGTTTGTGAGTGGATAGATAGGTCAGTGTGGGTCTGTTGTGAGTGGATAGATAGGTCAGTGTGGGTCTGTTTGTGAGTGGATAGATAGGTCAGTATGGGTCTGTTTGTGAGTATATAGATAGGTCAGTATGGGTCTGTTTGTGAGTATATAGATAGGTCAGTATGGGTCTGTATGTGAGTGGATAGATAGGTCAGTATGGGTCTGTTTGTGAGTATATAGATAGGTCAGTATGGGTCTGTTTGTGAGTGGATAGATAGGTCAGTATAGGTTTGTGTGTGCTGGGTTTACTTGGAAGAGTTGAACTTGATTGACTTGACTCTAGTCATTTTTCAACTCTACCTATGAGACCCTGCCCTGATTAACAGCTTGCATCCCACTGTAAATATTGCACAAAGCATACAAGACTTTTGTTTTTTTATTTAAACTTTACAAGAAAATATTAACATAACTCAGATCAACGTGGATCTATATGGGTGAAATATAGTTCTAGAATGCATCCATCTCTATACAGTTTAGTTTGTACAAAACAATTTGTATGTGCGCACTGAGTGCTTATGGGTACCTGGACTGCTGTGTGGCACTAAAAGAAGATCATTTAGTCAGGCAGAGCTGGTGTGGGATAGTAAACAAATACCAAAATTTTTACATTAACCTTTCCCAGATTTCTCTGATCAAGCTGGAATGAGACGCTGAATCAATGTCAAACTAAAATATTGATATAAACAGAATAAGATGGTCAAGCACACCATAAAAGTCACGTCTGTACAGTGTTTAATGCTTTACAGATGGGCTTTATAAAATGACTAATAAAACTGTACAAATACTGATTTCCTGTCAAACCATCTGTAAGCAAAAATCTAATAGAAATAGTCAAAGGGGAAATATACACCTACAGTATATAGGTAGCAATTAATATTACTTCACACAGTTTACAAATGAATATATATCTCGAAATGGAAATTTTCTTTACAATAGCAGTTGCATCGCAAACCTGATTATCCACTTCAATGAATACTGTTTAAACGAGAACTAAAGCTTAACTAAAGAATTAGGCTATAAATGTTGTACAATATGTTTTGGGCTTATGTAACAGCCCAAGGCAACCACAGCCCTTTAGCAGGGAAGATCTGTGCCCCCAAAGATGCCCCAGTAGCCCCCCATCTTCTTTTCTGCCGATTCCCTGGACATGCTCTGTGCTGCTGTCACTTACCTGAGCTTAGGGACCCACTCACAAAATACTGTGTGTGTGTGTGTGTGTGTGTGTGTATATATATATATGTGTATATATATACAGTGGTGTGAAAAACTATTTGCCCCCTTCCTGATTTCTTATTCTTTTGCATGTTTGTCACACTTAAATGTTTCTGCTCATCAAAAACCGTTAACTATTAGTCAAAGATAACATAATTGAACACAAAATGCAGTTTTTAAATGAAGGTTTACGTTATTAAGGGAGAAAAAAAACTCCAAATCTACATGGCCCTGTGTGAAAAAGTGATTGCCCCCCTTGTTAAAAAATAACTTAACTGTGGTTTATCAATTTAAATTTTCAATTTCAATATCAATTTCTGTAGTCACCCCCAGGCCTGATTACTGCCACACCTGTTTCAATCAAGAAATCACTTAAATAGGAGCTACCTGACACAGAGAAGTAGACCAAAAGCACCTCAAAAGCTAGACATCATGCCAAGATCCAAAGAAATTCAGGAACAAATGAGAACAAAAGTAATTGAGATCTATCAGTCTGGTAAAGGTTATAAAGCCATTTCTAAAGCTTTGGGACTCCAGCGAACCACAGTGAGAGCCATTATCCACAAATGGCAAAAACATGGAACAGTGGTGAACCTTCCCAGGAGTGGCCAGCCGACCAAAATTACCCCAAGAGCGCAGAGACAACTCATCCGAGAGGCCACAAAAGACCCCAGGACAACATCTAAAGAACTGCAGGCCTCACTTGCCTCAATTAAGGTTAGTGTTCACGACTCCACCATAAGAAAGAGACTGGGCAAAAACGGCCTGCATGGCAGATTTCCAAGGCGCAAACCACTTTTAAGCAAAAAGAACATTATGGCTCGTCTCAATTTTGCTAAAAACATCTCAATGATTGCCAAGACTTTTGGGAAAATACCTTGTGGACCGACGAGACAAAAGTTGAACTTTTTGGAAGGTGCGTGTCCCGTTACATCTGGCGTAAAAGTAACACAGCATTTCAGAAAAAGAACATCATACCAACAGTAAAATATGGTGGTGGTAGTGTGATGGTCTGGGGTTGTTTTGCTGCTTCAGGACCTGGAAGGCTTGCTGTGATAGATGGAACCATGAATTCTACTGTCTACCAAAAAATCCTGAAGGAGAATGTCCGGCCATCTGTTCGTCAACTCAAGCTGAAGCGATCTTGGGTGCTGCAGCAGGACAATGACCCAAAACACACCAGCAAATCCACCTCTGAATGGCTGAAGAAAAACAAAATGAAGACTTTGGAGTGGCCTAGTCAAAGTCCTGACCTGAATCCTATTGAGATGTTGTGGCATGACCTTAAAAAGGCGGTTCATGCTAGAAAACCCTCAAATAAAGCTGAATTACAACAATTCTGCAAAGATGAGTGGGCCAAAATTCCTCCAGAGCGCTGTAAAAGACTCGTTGCAAGTTATCGCAAACGCTTGATTGCAGTTATTGCTGCTAAGGGTGGCCCAACCAGTTATTAGGTTCAGGGGGCAATTACTTTTTCACACAGGGCCATGTAGGTTTGGATTTTTTTTCTCCCTAAATAATAAAAACCCTCATTTAAAAACTGCATTTTGTGTTTACTTGTGTTATCTTTGACTAATAGTTAAATGTGTTTGATGATCAGAAACATTTTGTGTGACAAACATGCAAAAGAATAAGAAATCAGGAAGGGGGCAAATAGTTTTTCACACTACTGTATATGTGTATATATATATATATATATATATATATATATATATATATATCTTCTTAACAGCTGCTCAGAGCACACTGAGCATGTGCAGTGTCACTGACACTTAACAGAGCCCCCCCCCCCCCCCTTTCCCAGACAACTTTGAAGTACTGGATCATTACTACTATAGAGATGCTGAACCTTTAGGCTGGTTTTATAAGTTCAGTATATAAAAAATTGAATTTCTAGCCATATTCATTATTAGGGTTTAGTTCTCCTTTAAGTCAAAACCAAAACTGGAAGTGCTTGAAGTACAACAAAATCTTCTGCAGCTAAATCCAAGAAGCAGAAAAAAAAAATCCAGCACAAACCACTGGGCTTGCAGGTGCAAAGAAACTCTGTACTTAAAGGGATTCTGTCATGATTTCTATGGTGTCGTTTTTATTACTAAATTACATTGTTTACATAGCAAATAATTCACTCTGCCATTTAGAGTTTTATTCTTGAACCAATAAATGGTTTTTAAGCTGTAATATTGGTGTGTAGGCACCATCTTAGTGCATTATACAACAGATCAGCTCCATAGGCTACAAACAAATAAGAAAAAAACAACCATCTGTGTATTAAAAACAAATTCTTGAGTGTTTTACTATTGAGTGCTATTCTCATACCTACAACTAGGTGGGGCATGGGAGCATTTTTACCAATGGAGGTGTCAGGGAGTTGTCTGGTTACCTTCTCATTGTTCTTTTAATTGGCTGCTGGGAGGAGGTGATATCACTCCAACTTGCAGCACAGCCATAAAGAGACGCTGAAATGTATCAAAACAGTCACATGGCTGGGGGCACCTGGAAGACTAAGAATATGTCTAGCCCATGTCAAATTTAAAAATAAATATTAACAAAGATCTGTTGGTTTTTTTTTTTTTTTTTAAAGAAAACTAATTTCAAAGCAGGACTCTACTGTTAATTGATGCATTTTGGAAAAAAAACAAACAAAACATCTTTTCCCATGACAGAATTCCTGGTCACAGTGCAAATTGCAATAAACAAGACACTTTTCCCCCTACTGAGTAAATATTAAAGATATGTATATAAGAGAGGCAGAGAAATTTATTCACAATATGCCGAGAGCCGCTAACTGCATTCTTGGTGCACTCACCAGTTCAATTCATGTGAATGTCGAGTGATGTCCTACTGCCGAGTGCTATACTCCCTTCTGTAAATCTGCAGAAAAATCTCTGTCTCTTAAAGGGGTGGTTTTAAAGTTAACTTTTAGTATGTTATAGAATGGACAATTCTTAGAAACTTTTGAATTAGTCCTCATTTTTATAGTTTTTGAACTATTAGCTTTCCTCTTCCAACTTTTTTCCAGCTTTCTCATGGGGGTCACTGACCCTGGCAGCCAAAAACAATTAGTGTTTACCTTCTCCTTTAAAGAGCAAGTAAACTTTATCAGAAAGGTCTATGTAAATACAGCCATAAGCACTCACAGAAACGCTGCACTGAGTCCTCTATCAAAAGAAACACAGGATTTCTTGTCTTCTTTTATGTAAATATTTTCTTCAGTATCAGACTTCCACTCCTTCAGGTTTGGGGCAAGTCTGTGCAGCTCTCTCCTCTTCCCCTTCCATAAGAATGTGTGATCTGAGCTACCAATGGCTAGAGCTGCAGCAGGAAGCTATGGAGACCAAGCTAAAATGGCAGCTGCTATCTTAAAACAAACGGAGGGAGCTTCTGGGGCTGATCTCAGTCAGGTATGGTAAAGGTTTCTGCAGAATAAATATAGTGTTCTAAATTGCACTAATGTGGCAAATATATTGGCAGTAAAATGCCTTTCCTTCTCCTTTAAGACAATTTTATAGTTACTTTTTATTACTTGGCTTTCTATTCAGGTCCTCTATTCATATTCTAGTTTCTCATTTAAACCACTGCCTAGTTGCTAGGGTAATTTGGACCCCAACAACCAGAGCTGCCAAAATTTAAACTGGAAAGCTGCTAAACATAAAAGCTAAATAATTTAAAAACCATATGTAAAAAATGAAGACCAATTGCAATTTGCCTCAGAATAGCACTTTTTACAAAATACTAAAAGTTAATTTAAGAAGTGGCAGTAATTTCTCCAGTGAATGGAAGAAAGTACAGCACTGTGCAGTCGATTCCTCAATAAACTGTAAATGCTAAGGATGGGGGCTCACTGTAAAAAAAAAAAAAAAAAAAAAGTGTACATGCCATGCGTAATTAGCCACACTATATAAAATATATTATATATGCATAGAAATGTATGTGTATAAACATTTTCAAACACACTATGTATATTTTAAAACAGTATGAAGTAATACATTTGTTTCAACTTAGTGTTCCGATCAGATACCCCCTAGGTGCATACGTGCCTACAGTACCTGTCCCAATCAGGAATACCAGAACATAGAACTTTGATACAAAACTGAACATTGGTTTGTCTTCAAGGCTGTCACTGGTCAGCCTGTACCAGAACCATTTTCAGTCCGTCCTCTTCTTTTAAATTCTGACCTATAGCAATGTGCTTCATCCAACAGCTGAGGTGTCAACCATGAAACGTTTAAGGCAGAAGATCCAGCCACAGAGGCTGGGACACTTGGAATAGAAAACGGTTCCACAGTTGAGTGTTTCCTTTATATGGAAGGAATAAAATACTGCTGTGTAACCCCCATCAGTGTATTGCAGTCCTCAAGGTTACCGCTTTAAGAAATGACGTCATGGGCGTCGCTGTTGGGTCTTTGCCGTAATGTTAGTGGAGGTAGTGGCTTTCCGTAAAAATCTAGTTCAGGAATAAACAGCAAGAAGATGGTTGCATTAGCAGTAACTTGGTCTATATGGAGGTACAATAGCGATATGTGGATGAGATTTAATAATGATTCATTATAACGGATCCTTTTGCTATTGGTGTACAATAGTGAGTAGTAGTCTTGGATGCCATCACCCTAGTTAGACATTACGTGTAGAATGCAGAATGATAGTCACTGCGTACATAAGGCTGCGGATGGGAAATCAGAATGACAGAGTAAAAGCTAAAAGTGTAAGCATGGCAGAATGGAAGTACTGATTAGTGGATGTTCAGCGACACAAGTAAGTAAAAGTTCAGGCCTGGACTGGCAATGTCTGGATTCTGGCAAATACCAGAGGGGCTGCTGTAAGATGCTATGGATAGTCACTATTAAGTGGGCTGGTGGGGGCCATTTGGGCCTCTGTGTACTTGGACTGCCAGGGCCTATTTTGACTCCAAGTCCAGACCTGTAAAGGATAGAACACAATTGTAAATGGTAAGAGCAGGATGCTAAATGAAAGAACACAGGCAATAGCCAAGGCCACAAACCACTTACCGGTACATTACAGTCCTTCACGTCACGCATAAAAGCTGCTAAATGTTCTGACTTCCACCAACCTATTATAGCCAAGGTGAGTTCTCTACTTGACAGAAAAAGTTCTAAGGGCAGCACCACTGGCACACAGCCTGTCTCAGGGAAGCGGCATATACTAGGCCTTTATGGCTGCATACCCCCACAAAACAGTCACAGGGATTTTTACGCGATTAAACCTTTAACACAAAACACTTGCCTGGCCATGTCAGTATACAAACCTGGAACATACCAGTATCACTTCATGGACTGAACTGACATTCTTGGATGGCTCAATGTACCTGTACAGTACTGCAGTGCAGTTTATTGCTTGTGTAGCCCTATGCACTCCTTTGGTCACAGGCTCTCTATGCCATTTAAATACTCAGGATGAAGGGTTATTAAGAAAGGAAGCTACACAATAGACAAGATGGTCATTATGAAATGATACTGTAGAAAAACAAATGTAATGGCAGGGCATTAAGGCAATCACCCAGAGTGTCAGTGAAAAGCTTTAAAGTGCTGATGGTTAATGAGGATCAGTTAATAGCATGCAGAGTAGAAAGTGAGAGGCATGCGAAGAAACAGACAATAAAGGTATTTTAGAGTTACCATTATGATGTGTTTCTCCAAGTGGTTCAAGTTTTGGAAGTCTAGTAACTTTTGGGGTTCCCCAGCCAACTATAAAAGGGGAGAGAAATCAAAAGTTTGTTAAAAAAAAAAAAAAAATACAGTTCACACTATAAATCAGTGCAGTCATTGTGTAACCGCAATCTGAAACAATGTCAAATAAATGTAATAATAAAACAACCACATTTTCTCTATTGCATTGTTCAGATCAGTGCTTACTGTTTGTGACCACATGAGCAGTCGATATGTACAATCAAAAAGGCCCTGCATGGACCTTCTGATCTCCACCCCCCAACCCCGACTCGACTAAGAGTATAGTGCCCCCCTCCATAATGACATTCAGTTGTACAACATGCACACTGGAAACCATCAGCATATATGGCACTGCTTTGAGTTGCCAACACCAGGAGAGCAGAAAAATTATGTAAAACTTTAATAGATCATATTAAAATGTTAAATGTAAAGGAAACAGGGTAAATTGGGGAGATAAAAACACATTTCCATTAGAATTAGAGATACACTGAATTTAGTATTTCAACATGTACAGATGGGGGAGACATAGCCAGTTACCTTAGGTTTGATCAAGCTGGTTAGTTTAACTAGAGGTAAAATAAAGTAATCACAGCTCTTGGGCCCTCTGCCAACATACAATCATATTCTAATGTACCATATAGATTTTTGTCAAAACAGAATTTTAAAGAGAATGATTTGCCCCAGGCCTAAAAGTAGGAAAATGTGCCTATGTTTGCCAATATAGCAGCCCGTAAGAGTAATTACTGTAAGCGTAAAACTGCAGATATAGAATTAACTATGTTTTGTCAAAACTCAGTTTTACTGAAGTATTCAAACTCCTCCTCACTGACGAACCAAATCCTGGATTTTGGTGTCTGTCTAATTTTGTGTGCAATAAAGCAAAGCAGTGACATACTTATATAAAAATACTTACATTTAATACAAATACAAGAGACTGTTTAATTTTAGATTCAATACCACAGCTTATAGTACTGCCCATTTTAAAAAAATCACTAGAGTCTTTTATTAAAGGTACATGAAAAAGTCTGAAACATGACAAGAGCAGCAGTTACTGATAACTCAAGCTTATCATTTATCCACACTTTTGTCAAGTTCTGCATCACAAAATCTCTTGCATAACTAAAAAGAAAAGTAAAGAGTTCCATACAACCCAGAGATATGGTGATAGAAAGAATTAGATGGCCCAGCTTGTAGTGAAATGAAGAGTCTGTGCGGTTAAGGTGCAATATGGCAGCTCCCGTGCAAAATTCCTCTCCCAGACAGTGTGGGCTCTAGATTTCCATTACTCACCAGGTAACTGAGGGGGTGGTGGAGATGGGGTCTTTGGGTTGGATTCCTCAATACTAACAGGTTCAACTTTGTGATTTCTTTTTAATTTCAGCTTTTTGGTCTTCTTCTTGCTTTGTGCTAAAAAACAAAACATTGTGAATTCAAAGTGGTTCCCATTTGGATTAAATCATATCTCATATCAAAATGCAGTCAGTAAGAAAAAGGATTGTGTGCCATCAGTTTAAAAGCAGCAATTGTAGCCAAATAGGGGTCCGGACAGAAAGATACGCAGTGATAAAGAAGCCTCAAACTGAGAGATTGTCTTTATGGGGTCATTAAACGATGCTCAATACATGTCATGTTTAATATTCAGGTCCTCTACTATTCATATACCAGTCTCTCATTGAAACCACTCCCTGCTTGCATAGGTAATTTGTACCCTAGCAACCAGATAACTGAAACTCCAAACTGGAGAACTGGTAAGTGAAATAATTGAAAAAAAAAAAAAAGAAAATAATAAACAATGAAGACCAATTGCAAATTGTCTCAGAATACTGCGCTCTACATTACAATAAAACTAAACTCAAAGCATAATATATAACACTAAAGGATAACCCAGAGAATCATTTAATCAAAACAAAAAAGAATAGCAACTGGACCCCACAACCAGGACAAAACCAGAAACTGGACCAATACATTGTTTCAGAAAAAGAGTTATATTAGTATCCAGGAGAAAAATGCTATACAGACAGGGGTTGCTGTGGTAATAAAGGACACCACCAATTACATAAAAGGGCCAATAGACAACTGTCTAACACCACATGTTACAAAAGGCTGGAAGAGGATCCAACTCATACATATACAAAGGAACTTAAACAAGTCATTAGTGGCCTCTCCCGCTTGCAGACTCACTTAATGGATATGCCAGTGAACCCCAGAATTGGTACCTTTTGCATGTTACTCAAAATACAGAAGGAAGAGAACCCAGGACGACCCAACATCTCTGGTACTGGAACATTAACCGAGGGCATATCTGACTGGGTATACAAACATTCCAAAGCCAATTGTCAGAAAAACACCCAGCTTCATACAGGACACTACTGACCACTTAAACAAACTGCCACCATAGTTCCACCAGAGGGCACCATCCTAGCTACCATGGATCTCTTTATACCAACATCCCACATGAAGATGGTATTGCAACCTGCTAATATTTCCTTGAAAATGTCATTTGCCCACAGTGCCAACTCTACAACTAATCAGATTTACACTAACACACAACTGCTTCACATTGGGAGATACCATAAACCTCCAACTGGTGGAAAGTGCTATGGGAAGCAAAATAGCACCTCAGTATGCTAATTGGTTAATGGCCCAGTTAGAGGACAATGTCCTGGCTTCCTGCAACACCAAGCTTTTGACCTATTTACAGTACATAGATGCCATACTTATATACTCATATGGACAGAATCAGAAAATAAACTATTGACATTCCACCAGAGATTTAACAAATTTCATCCCACAATCAACCTTACCCATAACCATTCCTATTCACACATTCATTTCCTGGATACCACCATCTACATCAAAAATGGAATAATACAAACATCCCTATACCAAAAATTAACAGGCCATCCTGCATATCTTAGGTGGGACAGTTTCCATCCACATCACATGAAAAAATCAATTGTTTTTAGCCAGGCTAACCAGATTTGTTTAAACCTTAATGACAGAAATAAACATCTCCATTCCTTACGGAAAACTTTTGTAAATCAGGGCTACTATCCACAGGTTATTGATGACAAATCCACAGAGCAACTCAATGGCCAGAGACACAAACAAGAGACAGAAATCAACAGGGTACCTATTGTAGTCACCTACAACCCACGGCTGAACATTATTAGAAAAATAGAGACAAAGACCTGCAACCCATGCTCCATACAGATAGCAAACCAAAGTAAAAGGAACTATATCTAGGACAACCTCCTAGTCTGAGGAAAATGATTGTTAGAAGTGCTCTTCCCCAAACAACTAAAGCAGGTACATTTCCCTGTACCAGCAACAGATGTGAAACTTGCAAATACATCCTGCGGGAAGATCAAATTGCAATACTAAATAAACAGTCTACACCATATGGCAGAGGCGAGCCAAGTCGGACGGACGCCCTAGGCAATCCGACTGGCCACCTTGCAGTAAAATTGGCAAACTGGAATATAATTGTGATAGGCTGTGTGCTCCCTCAGAGATCAGCCGACAGGAAATAATGTAGCTCTAACTGTAACAGGAAGTAGTATGGGAGCAAAAGGCAGAACTCCGTCCATTCATTGGCTGATGGGGCCTAGCATGTATGTGTGCCTTGGCTTGTTTGTGTGCACTGTGAATCTTTTGATCCCAGGGGGCGGCCCTTAATTCTTAAAATAGCAATTTTCTATTTAGCAATACCCAATAGCATATACTACCAAAAAAGTATATTTTTTATGAAAATAGTTTATTTAGATGAAGCAGGGTTTTTCATATAAGCTGGTTTTTGCAATATATTTTTATAGAGACCTACATTGTTTGGGGGTATAGTTTACACTACGTAACCTGACTGAATCCAGACCCCTGGACTATTTACAACCCAACCTAATAAACATTAATTACTTTTATTATCGTCACACGTTATCTCTATCTGTAACTATCTGTAAATTTATTGGAAGTATTTAACGCTTCTCTCTCATCTAACAGTATATATGTTGTTTCCTGAATACAATGAAACTATATAATCCCTTTACAAGATTTCCTGGTTTCCCTCTGGCAGATAAAGCAGATCCTGCATGCAGAGGGTTATAGAGATAAGAAAGGTGTGTGACTCAGGAGCAGATCATACAGAAGGGTTATTACATCTAATAAAGGAAATGAGCCCGACAGAGACAATACAACGGCTGTATCATGTTAGATACGCAAGGGTAGCCCTTACTACTTGGATTCCAAGTTGCAGCTGCCACAGAATACGCACAGCTGTACACTCAACTAAAAGGCAATGCATGAAGTTGAAGATAAATGACAGAGTACCAGAATCCCCTCTTTCAGTATCCAAGCTTTTCTCCTCTTCATCTAGTTTTTGGACCAAAGCATCTTTGTATGATTCCAGCAAGTCATTGTCCCTCGGAGTCCTGCTGTTTTGGCTGCTTTCACTTCCAGTCTCCATTTTGTCTTCCTCCTCTTTAGACTCCAGAGCAATACCGACTCCATTTTGTTTAGTCTGCATTTTTTGTCTCTTTTTTTCCTTTTCTTTCCTTATTTTTTCTTCATTCTAGGATTAAAATAGACTTTTAGTTTTCAGTGTATTTATGATTTCACACGCCCAGTCTACTACAGGCACAAACACTAATGCTGTCCATTTTTTCATGATTGTTCCCCTTTAAAGAAGGAAAGGCTAATAAAGAGTTAATCTCAAGCTGCAGGCATACCTTCAGTTGTCTCAATAGTGCCCTTAAGTCTCCCCATACTTCACCTGTTCAGAAGATCAGAAGCCAAACAGGAAAAAAAAAAACGCTTAGATTCCCATAATGCAACGCTCCTCCCCAGACTTGGTGACTTGGGACTGTAGGCGGCGCATGCGCACACAGCAGCGTCGGAGAACTCGGACATGCAGACCCGGCGGGGGGGGGGGGGGGGCAGGTGCGGGGAGCGGCGGAGGGTTTGTGGCAGGAGCTGGGGGGGGGGGTTGTGGCAGGAGCAGGGGGGTTTGTGGCAGGAGCAGGGGGGTTTGTGGCAGGAGCGGGGATCGGAGGGGGGCTGGCTTGTGCTTTTCAGGAATAGCCCATACAGACATGCTGGACAAGATGGCGGCGCCGTTCACTGAAACAAGTATGTAGGTTCTAGTATGTGTATCTCTGTAAATCTTTCATTAGGCAAGCCAGAAATATTGCGTTTTTACACAGCATTAGTAGTACTATTTAATAGTGTGCTTAATAGATTTTGACTTTCCTTGTCCTTTAAAGGCTGGGAGTCTCGATGTATAAGAATTATGTTAGTCTTAAAAGGCTGATCTGTTATCTGTAAAATTATGCTTTCCATTAATGCCTCAGCACCAGGGAGAACAGATTTAAGCAGAAGTTTAGGAAAGAAAACAAGGTCACCTGAATATATGAAAATCTCACACAGCAAAAGAACAGCAGCGCTATTTAAAGAGAAATCCACCCAAATTTATTTGAAAAAGAAATTCTGCAGATTGAAAGTTAATCTAATTTTAAGCAACTTTTCAAATAACTTTGACATCAATCATAACTTCAGTTCATGTAATCTGTAACTGTTATTGCTTTTGAAAGCAGTTTGTGCCTGGCTGGTTCTATTCTCTGCATGGCTTGTCCTGGTTGTTCAAACAAGAGTCAGGAGACGCAGAGTCGGAAGTAGAAAACGAGAGACATATGTTCCATATAATTCATGCCAATGAATCCTGAGAGATATGAAATGCGTGAGGCATCTATGAATTTAATGGATGTAATAAAGATTGCTTGATTTTATTCCTCCTGAGTCTATCTGCTACTTGTGCTTCAGAGTTGTGCCATTCAGTGAACTCTTTATGTTCTGCTGGCAATTACATTCAGAAATAACATTCTTAATAATGTAAATTGGGAAGTTGCTTTAAATTAAAAAAAATACATTATATATATATATATATATATATATATATATATGCACACACATATTTTTCTTTACAATAGTTGGGTGGAGTTTCACTTATGCAATAACTATATACCTTAAAATAGGCAAGTTATATTAAAACATTGCAACTTTATTCTGAATACATAACATGGATAATTCAGCTGCAGCTAGAACCCTCAATGTAAATCCCACATACCATACCTCAATAATAACAGCAGATATAGGCTGGAAGGGATTGACCATTGGAATAGATGTGTCCTCGTCAATTTCCTGTTTCCCTTCTCTTCCTGCTTCTTCCTTTTCTTTTTCTTCTCTGTAAATTTTGGGAATAAAGAGTCCCAGAAGACAATAAGTAATTAGCCACAATGCCTGACTGATCTTTACTGGGAAAAATATATAAAACCATATAAATAAAAAAAAGGGAAGAGTATAATATATATACATAGGACTTTTTTCAAAACAGGAAAAAACTCATGTGTTGTGCCAAACTTCTGTTTTTCTTTTTTTGCACTTAAACAAAACAGGTAGGGCCATGTGGACACACATACAAAAACAAGAGAGTCTTTATTTAGAGAGGGCTGCAACTAACCGGCCACTTGCCACCTAACCCTATTTGTAGTGGAAAATATAATTAAAATATGTTGAAAGAAATAAGAGAATAAATAAGTAAATTGTGTCTGTGCTTTGCCACAGAAAGTAACAATGTTAAAAGTGAAAAACTGTTGTTAGTGACAAGTTGGAAGTCATTTTGCGAAAACAATTATTTCTTTTAAGGAGAACTAAACCCTACAAACAAATATGACTAGAATGCCATATTTTACATACTAAGCTTAAAGGGATTCTGTCATGATTTTTATGGTGTACATCTAAAATTACACTGTTTATATAGCAAATAATTCACTCTACCATTCTTGAACCAACAAATGTATTTTTTTTAGCTATAATATTGGTGTGTAGGCGACATCTCATTCTGCATTGTGCCTGAATCTGAGCTTTCAGAAGGAGCCAGCGCTACACATTAGAACTGCTTTCAGGTAACCTATTGTTTCTCCTACTCCCATGTAACTGGAGGAGTCCCAAGCTGGACTTGGATTTCTTACTATTGCTATTCTGGGAGCTGCTATCTTGCTCCCTTCCCATTATTCTGCTGATCGGCTGCTGGGAGGGGGGAGGGGGGATATCACTGCAACTTGCAGCGCAGCAGTAAAGTGGGACTGAAGTTTACCACAGCGCTGGTCACATGGCTGTGGCACCCTGGGAGATAAACAATATGGCTAGTCCCATGTGAAATTTCAAAATGGATTTTAATGCAAGATTCTGCTGGAAAACTATTTTTTGAAAAAAGCATGTTGTTTTCCCATGACCGTATTCCTTTGATGCACCAAGTAAGCTGCTGTGTAGCCATGGGGGCAGCCATTCAAAGGAGAAAAGGCACAGGTTACTTAGCAGATAACAGATAAACCCCCATTATATGGGGCTTATCTACTAGTTATCTGCTATGTAACCTGTGCATTTTTTCCTTTTTTCCAGCTTGAATGGCTGCCCCCATGGCTACACAGCAGCTTATTTATATAGTAGCTTTTCTGTAGCAAAAACACCAGTTTTTTTGCAGAGCAACAGCACATTATATTTTAATTAATTTAACACACTTTAATTTCACAGCTGTGCACAGGAGCTCTCCGTTTTGGATTTTGTTAGGAGTGTCAGTGACACTGCACATGCTCAGTTTGCTTTAGGGGTCATCGCATATTATCAAACAGAAAATGAAGCTCACTTGTCATAGAAGCTGATGCTACAGGGATAATGAGTACATTCTGATGATAACTGTGCTAGTTGCAGAGCTGCCATTTAAAAAGAATCTAAATTAATTTCTAATCAGCCTTGTATTGTGACATTTATATTCTTTATACACAGTACACTGTAAGTGTCCCTAAACTCAGGTAAGTGACAGCAGCCAAGAGTATGTGCACTGAATCAGCAGAAAAGAAGAGGCTTTTGAAGCAGAGATCTTCACTGTAAAAAAAACTGTGGTTGCGCTTGTTTGGTAAAGAACCCCAATACATAATGTGCAGCATTTCTACCGTACTTCTTTGTTAAGCTTAACTTCTCCTTTAAAGACCTTTGTCTTAAAGATGGTTCTTCAGTGATTGTTGTTTGTTACTTGATAGGAAATGATGGGAAGGCAATACACAGAGATCATACCTCTCCTCCCGCAGTCTTTTCACCCTCTCCGCTCTTTCCCTCTTGTCCTGCTCCTCTTGCGCTCGTTGCTCTGCTGTTTCTTTCTGAACGCGTTCGTGTAACGCTTCAAAGTCTTTCGCTATGACACGTAACAACCAATTTAAGCCATTCTTTATGGACTTATCAATTTTCTTCCCATGGCCGATGGCTGCTGAGCACGGCTCCTGAAATACAGATGTATTAAGGATATCACATCACCACCCCACATACATTTGTTAATATGAACTGAAAATTACATTTAAAAATATTTTTAGGGCATATAAAACCCCTCAAAAAGTACCTAATAAAAACAGATATGTACTGGAAAGAATTAAAAGCCATTTGTAAACGTTGCTCACAAGTCAATTGCAGAAGACAGAAATAGATTTTTTGGAAGTGGAGGAAAAGAGCTTGTATATAAATATTTATAGAAAAAAAAAATATATCTCAAAATGCACAGAAGGATAGAAAAGAAACCACAGCTTCCTGTCTCTGGAGTCTAGCGCATCTTAGGAAAAAAATGGTCAGTAGCACATAACATGTATGCATTGCATTTTGCACCAAGCTAATAATAAGACATGTTTATATGATGACATAAAGAGGCAAATAATACTCACTATCTGGCATAAGCATTTGTATTCATTTACAAGCTTTTCCAGTGAGAGAAACTCTATTATGTCCGCTTCTGACAAAGCGCCTTCCCGG
The DNA here is from genome assembly GCF_000004195.4 of Xenopus tropicalis. Classification (NCBI taxonomy): domain Eukaryota; kingdom Metazoa; phylum Chordata; class Amphibia; order Anura; family Pipidae; genus Xenopus; species Xenopus tropicalis. Next base: position 21,805,312 of record NC_030678.2, read on the forward strand.
TCCTGTTTATTAGCCAGCCTGCAGAGTAAATACACAAAGGTGAAAAGGATTGGTACTTTACATAAACTTAACTTTGCATTAGGGCATATACATTATCTTTGCCATAGTTTAAAAGCGTAACAATGAAGCAGGCTAGAAATGCTACACTTTAGGGCTCATTTATAACAACAGTACATGGGAGCAGTGAACTTTTATACTATAAAACAACCCCAGGAATTATAAACCTTAATGCAAGTATGTATTAGCTTTATATTCTAGCTTACTACTGAAATAAGGGGAAATGAAACCTATTTTTACTGCTTGAATCTACAGCTGAACAGTAGGGAAGAAAGAAATTATATGGAAACATAATCAAGTATTAACATTATATTTCTGCAGAAAATAATACTTATCCTTGTTAAGGATTGGAGGAACCAGAAGACATTTTATTGCATTAAGCAAGCCAACACACAGTGCCTTAGCCCTTGTATGCACTCTAGGACGACTGTCAGACAGCATAGGAAATTGGCCTGTGTATGGAAGTCTTTAGACAAGCCAATCAACATCCTTGCAGCCAGCAGCAATGCTTAGGTCTGTGTTGCCAAGCATTGTATGCCTGGCAGTAATTGTACATAGGGGGCTGTTAATTTACATTGGAGACAAACATCACTGGCGATGTTGCCTATAGCAACCAATCAGCTTTAAGATTTGAACAGTCACCTACAAGTTAGAAAACAAAAGCAAAAATCTGATTGGTTGCTATGGGCAACATCACAGGTAAAGTTTGTCTCCAATGTTAATAAATATGCCCCAGGGTGTACATATTATTGGTGCATTTTGAACAAACATTTTGCTTCCAATTACATATAAATTGAACATGGGTGAACTGTGGTGCATTCTGGTGACACTGAAGTCAGGTACAGCTCAATCCTTTGTAAATATAAATAAGTAGGGAAAAGCTCTCAACAAGGAGAGTCAAAGTAAAATAAAACACTATACAGGTATGGGATCCCTTATTTGGAAACCCATTATCCAGAAAGCTCTGAATTACGGCAAGGCCATGTCCCATGTTAAAAAATGATTTCCTTTTTCTCTGTAATAATAAAACAGTAACATGTACTTGATCCCAACTAAGGTATAATTACCCCTTATTGGGGGCAGAACAGCCCTATTGGGTTTATTTAATGGTTAAATGATTCCCTTTTCTCTGTAATAATAAAACAGTACCTGTACTTGATCCCAACTAAGATATAATTACCCCTTATTGGGGCAGAACAGCCCTATTGGGTTTATTAATGGTTAAATGATTCCCTTTTCTCTGTAATAATAAAACAGTACCTGTACTTGATCCCAACTAAGATATAATTACCCCTTATTGGGGCAGAACAGCCCTATTGGGTTTATTTAATGGTTAAATGATTCCCTTTTCTCTGTAATAATAAAACAGTACCTGTACTTGATCCCAACTAAGATATAATTCATCCTTATTGGAGGCAAAACAATCCTATTGGTTTTCAATATTTAAATGATTTTTAGCAGACTTAAGTTATGGAGATCCAAATTACGGAAAGATCCGGAAAAACCTCAGGTCCCAAGCATTCTGGATAACAGGTCCCATACCTGTACAGCATAATGTAGCTCTGCTTAAAAAAGAAAAAAAAAAAAAGAAAGAAAAAGGATTGAATGATGTAATTACCCTTTAATTGGGTGATGATAAACAAGTAAACGTTTAATAATGCAGCTCAGTGTTTTCTCTTTCGGTGGGTACACTAATCTAATCTGGTAAATGTGAAAAGGGAAGGCTGCCATGACTATAAAGCACTCAGAGAGAGGCAGTTTTGCACTATTTGTACTGTTCTTGTGCAAATGAAGCACATTCACTTGTACATCGGCTGCTATAAAATAGGGTGGGGCGAGATAACAAAAATAGTATTGCTAATTACGTCTCCTAATAAAGCAGGGCAACTATTTCCAGCTCAGCAAACACCCTACCCTCGGCCACACCTTCCCACCCCATGATAAAAATGACACAGGATGAGTTCATTCTGCATAACTTGATTTCACCACACAAGCCGTAAGGGATGCCTCTTTCTAATTAATATGAAAAAATATGCAAATGACAAACAGAATGAAAATGACACAGAGAGATGTAGGTAGAAGCTTTTATCCAATACACGGAAGGAATTCCACCCGACTTGAAGTTCTGTTTGTTTTTTCCAACACTAACTGATAAGTCGGCTGCTAATCATAGAAAGCCTTTTTGTGAAGCGTTGGGTTTGTACAGAATTCTACTCTATAGACGCTCCTGCTGTATGAAACACAAAATGACTTGTCGGTTTTATCACAAATTGTTAAAGCATGAGAACACAGCCGACTGTATTAGCATGACGCAGCACAGCAAGTGTAGCAAATGGTAAAGGCCTATTTCATAGCACTCAGCAGAACATTGTAGTCTATGACCACTGGGGGTGCCGCTGTATACATCTTTGTACAGTTGTTGCCAGTCTCTTTCACCCCCTTTAGATTGTGTCGGCAGCTTATCTGCCAGTGTATGGGACCCTCCGATGAGCATACCCAATCGATATCTGGCAGAAAATCAGATTGGATTAAGGACTGCACTGGCTTGTTGAAGCAGTCCTCACTCTGATGGCCTGTATCCCCGTCATTGTGGTCAGCCCGACATCACCCACCTTAGGTGGGCACATCAGGGAAAGATCTGCTCGTTTGCCGACCTTGCCAAATGATTCTTAAAATGTATGGCCAGCTTTTTACACCTGCCCAGCATACAGCTGCTCATAGCCAGGCCAGGACTGGGATTTCAAGTGCACACTGTCAATGGCAGTGATCCCCAACCAGTGGCTCAGGGGCAACCCCTTGGATGTTGCTCACAGTGCCCCGAAAGGAGGTAATTATTTTTGAATTCCTGACTTGGAGGCAAGTTTTGGTTAAATAAAAACAAGATTTCCTACCAAATAAAGCCCCCTGTAAGCTGATAGGGTGCATAGAGGCTGCCCAATAGCCAATCTTAGCCCTTATTTGGCACCTCCATGAACTTTTATGGTACTTGTGTTGCTCTCCAAGTCTTTTTACATTTGACAGTGGCTCACAAGTAAGAAAGGTTGGGGATCTCTGGTCTATGGCATCTTACAGCTGCCCCTCTGGCATTTGCCAGAACCCACAGATTGCCATACCCACTGCTTACAGACAGACATTTAATCATAAGGCTTAAAGAACATGAAAGCTACAGGGCAGTTAAAAGCTACCTGTATGCAAAACTGTCCCCATATTCATATACAAATAACCCTGCAACTACAAAGTGTGAAACACAAACGAAAAGGGGAGGCAACAATCAGACTCTCTTTTAACCAGGTATCTGATCACATACTCAGTGACCCCAATTCCCAGTCATTATTGGCTCGTAATGTTATGGAAAGGTGCCCAGATCACAGGGTAAACAAAGACAAAACAATCATTTATTTCGACTGTGTCGTATGCATATAATTGAATGTGCACACAGATGAATGTTGTAGTATACACACACATATACAGGCTCTCATGTATTATTCCAACAGAGTGGGAAAGCAGTTTTACACAGTTTAACACTCTTCCTTTCAAGTGTAAAATATTACTGTGGGTTTCGGCAAGGGAGATAGGAAACAATATTTTTAGGTCTACAAAAATGCAGTTAATTTTCTCTCTTGGAGTGACACATAGGCTCAGTGATCCCATAATATTTATACCAAAGCACAACATCCCATGTGTATGCATTGTATGCATCACTGCATGTATCACTGGTAAGCGCAATCAAGCAGAAGGGCACTCGGCAGATCATGAGGAGACATTAATTCACCAATGTTTGTACCAATTATATGCAGTATGAGCTAAAAAAAGGAAGATATAACTGACCAGGGCCGCTGGTGGTCACTTACCTCACGTTCTTGGCCATTACAAGATGCACCCAGGTGGGACAGATGCAGGTATATTTACCATTAAAGGAGCAATTCAGTGTAAAAATGAAACTACGTACAATAGACTGCGCAAAATAATCCATTCTTAAAGAAACAGTTCAGTGTAAAAATGAAACTGGTTAAAATAGACAGACTGTGCAAAATAAAAAACATTATTAATATAGTTAATTAGGCAAAAATGTAATCTATAAAGGCTGGAGTGGCCAGATGTCTAACATAATAGCCAGAACACTACTTCCTCCTTTACAGCTCCCTAAGTTGTTAGCATATAGGGGACACATAGCCCATATGGGACACAACCGTTCAGTTAGTTTGCCTTTAAATCTGATCTGGGTGCTCACAAAGTAACTGAAATGTTTGGTCCCATGCGGCCCCCCCTTAGTCACTGATTAAGTGGTTAGAGAGCTGTAAAGGAGGAAGTAGTGTTCTGGCTATTATGTTAGATATCCGCTCACTCCATGGATGTCTATCCATTTTACCCAGTTTCATTTTTACACTGAACTTTTCCTTTAAGTTAATCATGTGTCTGACCTCTCTCCTCGTTATAACAACAGGAACTCTATACAGTAGAACCTTGATTTTACATTTTCCAGGGGACGGTGTCAAAATGGCATATTCATTAGTACTGTCCCTTTAAACAGTTTCACAAGTTTTCTGCATCAGGAAACTGCTCCCCCCCACCCAAAAAAAATAAAATGATACATATATACATATATACATATATACATATACATATAATGTGGCTGGTTAGATTACAGGCTAATGCTGCCTGGGATATATAGCTTGTAACTAACCTTGGGAAATATCCCATAACAATTAACTTGAAACAAGGACTATTTGCATTGTGTGTTACTGTAGCTTTAAGACTTCGGTGCATTCTTTGATAGTCAATTTACATACTGTAGATCCGCCTCTAAGCAAAAGGCATTGCCTTATAACAGGCAGAACCAGATTCCTTCCAGTTTACACAAGAGTGCAACGCGTGCTCTCTCTGAGCATTTTGCCTTCTGTTGGATCTGAATACAGAGCAATGAAGGGAGGACTGCAGAGGGGACTGCTGAACCACAATGGCCATATGATAAATCCCAGCCTGTACCAACAGCCCTGTATGGACCGACACTACCCCATTGGTCCAAAAAGAACAAGACTGACACTGGCAAGGTAAGTTGTGCGGAGTCTATGCCTCCAACATTCATTAGTTCATTAGTCTGTAGAGCATTTACCCAACCTGTTGGTTAAACTGACCAATATAAACTCAACATTGCTATAGTTACCTCTCAGTTGCTGGTGCAAGCCAATTAAAATGGTGTTAGTTAGGTTTACTAGGCACAGCTAGGTAGACAGGACAGGTTGTGTTTTATTATAAGCAATTTCTGTGTGAACTGTATGAGTAGCACAACTCTAAGTAATGCCTTGTTTCCTACAACAATATTGCTCCATGGCAAATAAACAGAATGCACATAGATTAAACTACAAATCCCAGCAACCTCCCCACAATAAGCGAATGGAGTTTAACATCGGAGTGTTTATAGTCAAATTAACACACCTTTTCTCTAGGAATAACAATGAGTATGTGGGTAACACTCCTCCCTTGAGGAGCTGGGGGTGCCGAGTTTTCATGTTCTCTGCGTGCATTTTTACACTCTATACATACAGGCTGGTTAAATGCTTCCTGATAAAACTGACCATGATATACTGTAATATGTGTGAGCCCTTGAGCTCAACTGAAGCCCCCTGACCCCTTCTGGAACATCCAGTCTGGTTCCCAGCAGCCTTTGTCTAACTAAAACAGCCACCATATTACCAGCACCCAAAGGCTTTTATTAATGCTGGTTACAGTTTTATCACAACAAAAGGCAGACGTGTAGAACCCACCTTTCTGGACAATACTTGTATGGCACCCCTTGGCTCATAACAAGGTTAGGTAATTAAGAACATTTCAGCCACCCTGCTGCAGCCTTTAAATATAGCGCAGAACTGGCACTGAGTAAAGGAGCCCAGAGGCTGGATTATCTACAGAACCCCTTGGGCAAAAGCTTTCACTAAAGTGCCCTTTTACCCTAAAGTTACCCTTTCTTGTATTACAGTTTCATTGCTGACTATATAGGATTGAGTGTATAAACCTTCTACACTAATTTATGGGTCACTTAAACCAAGTTCAGATAAAAGTGGCTCAGTTTTTCACACTGCAAGCTGCTTTGGTTAGATCCATAATGTTATTTCCGTGATCTATATATATATCTATATATGATCTATAGATATACAGGTATGGGATCCCTTATCCGGAAACCCATTATCCAGAAAGCTCCAAATTACAGAATGCCCGTCTCCCATAGACTCCATTTTAATCAAATAAATCAGAATTTTAAAACTGATTTCCTTTTTCTCTGTAATAATAAAACAGTACCTTGTAACTGATCCAACTAAAATATAAATAATCCTTATTGGGGGCAGAACAGTCCCATAGGGTTTAATTAATGTTTTATTAATTCTTTAGTAGACTTAAGGTATGGCGATCCAAATTACGGAAAGACCCCTTATCCGGAAAACCCTTGGTCCCGAGCATTCTGGATAACGGGTCCTATACCTGTATTAATCTATATATCCGAATCAAACCTACTATCCCAGAATCCCAAACTTGAAAGCTGTTCCCTTGCACTGCAGGTGTCCCATCTCTATTAAAAGGGGAACTAAACCCTAAAAACCAATATAAGTAGAAATGCTGTGTTTTATACATAGTGTTAATTTATCCTAGCAACCAGGTAGTGAGAAAGCGGAAGATGAATAGACAAGTACCAGAACAGAAACATAAGTAATTAGAAGTAACAATAACAACGTTGCCTCACAGAGTAATACATTTTTGGCTGCTGAGGTCAGTGACCCCGTTTGGAATTTGGAAAAAAAGTTAAAGACAAAGGCATATAATTAAGAAACTATAACAAATAAAAATTGAAGACTAATTGAAAGGTTATTCTATAGTATACTAAAAGTTAACTTAAAGATGAACATCCCCTTTAAATACTGATGCTAATTGTACTGGTTTCTAGGTTGCCCTGTAATGAGATTCTGAATTACTATAGATTACTTGTACTGTGTATTGTTTTATATTCTGTTTTATAATGTATATTGTCAATGGCCCAGAGCATGTGTTGTGAATCAGTAAAAAAAAAAGGGAATGGGGAGCTACAGGGACCATCTTATAGGCACCCAAGGGCCTTCCCCTCAGTAGCTCCCACCCTAGGCACAGCCCTCGGTTACCTATATGGAAAATATGGCCCTGCTTTTCCGGGGCTTGGCACAAACAGCATTTTCTCAGTAATGGCTATCCTATGTAAAAGATAGATGCAAGGTCACAAAACTACATTTTTTTTTTTTTTTTTTTAAAAGGCCATCTTCTAGCTCTGACCCTTATGCGTCAGCTCAGGAATTAGTCCCAACCCTGAAAAACACATGCCAAAGAAGATAAGGAGAGGAGCACCGTTATCCACAATTGCTCTCCCTATGCACAGTTACACCATGGGGACTGCTAGAAAATAATTTTACTTCACTGTAGTGGGAACATGGTTTTTTTTTGGCCTTTAATACTCCAATAAAACATCCAAAAACCCCTGTGCAGCAGTATGAGTGTAATCACATGCCCTTCAAATGCACTTTGGTGCATTTTCCAAGAAACTCTGATAACAAGTGACTGCTCTCTTTAACCAGTTGGGAAACTGCTGCTAGCTCATAGCAAAAAAGCAAAAGAAGTCTACTTCCCAAGCAAAACATTTTGCATGTTAATTACATGTAATGAAAACCCTAACACATTTATGAATAACTTGCCTATAGGTTTGGGCAATGGTGACCACACTTCACCAATCTGGGTTTTACTTTTATTTTTTTATGAATTCTGTAAACGCATATTGCTAAGTTTAATACCACCTATTTTTTCAGTAAAGGTCATACACGTAGCAATAACGATCTTTCCTGTGACCATCAATCGTTTCCCCCCACTGATGTTCAGGGCTGAATCGTCAGATATGGAGGTAGAAACAATAGGAATTCTACCTTCACCTGTCGATCCAGTCCTGAATGTAGATTTGCTCAGGCGCCTGCAACGGCGACTTTTAACCCTCCTGATTGACGAGATGACCGATATCCACAGCCTTTTGCGGTAATACACACACCGAATATTGCACAAAACAAGGTTTCGTACGATAAAATCGGTGTGTGTATGGCCAGCTTATACCAGGAGAGTGACCTAACTGAATAGTCTATAGACAATGCTATGCTTGAGATCTAATCAACAACTGAAAACCTGGTTGATCACAATCTCCCTTTTGCACACCCCCGGGCTAGGGTGTGTCCTTCCTGAGCATTCCAACATGAAGACAATAAAGTGTAAGAGTATAGCTTATTGTGTGCACAACACATTCATTATCTAGAAAGCTGCTTTAGCATGTTAATGGGAGATATCTGCAAGTACTGTGAGCTTGCAAAGTTACAATGGATAAGTACAGCGCTACCTCTACTAACCACTTCTAGCTTGAGCTAAAGGTTGCCTTACACAGGCAGACGCCTGCAGCCGATCAGCCCATGGGCCGAACAGACTGATACCATACGAGGGGCCAACTGTGTATGGTTATGTTTGTTTGGGGCTACCATCCAAAGCACCAGAACAATTGAAAGTGAAAAGCAGTGACAAAGTTATGGCTCCTTTTAATTTCCTTTTAGCCAACCAAAATAAATTTTCCTTCAGGTCCAATGACTCAGATCCACCAGTATCAGTCTAAATAGCGCCCCAAAATATTGTAAAGACTTATTCCTTTAGAATAAAATGCACATAAGCAGTGTAGACTTCAGTATATCTAGATATTATACTATGTATTTCAGGGCAGAAATATGGGTAGAATGTGGTTAATGACCTCTAAAAGGTTTTTGTATTAATTCATTAATAGCAAGGCAACTGCTGAGATAGAACACCAGTGCCTTGCATGGAATGGAACCACTTCCCAATGACAATGTTTTTTGGCAACGTACGGCACTTGATTGATGGAAAAAGTAGCCAGTGTTTCTCAAATTACACATATACTAACTTGCTTTTTACTGTTTTTTCCCCACTCATGTTCACAACAGCAGAGGACCCCTAGGTCTGCAATGCCCTCTTTTATGTAATTGTTTATTAGATGTACAGATTTGGGACCCGTTATCCAGAATGCTCAGGACCTGTGTTTTTCCAGATCTTTCCATAATTTGGATCCCCATACCTTAAAGAGATACTGACACCAGAAAGTAAATCTTTTTTTACATCTATCATAACATTGTCTTTGCAAAAACTTTATAATTTAGCCATAAAAATATTTGCCTGATGCGTTTACATTACCTGTCTGATGCCCTGTGTTCCTCTATGAGGAGGCGGACATATTTGTCTGTTAGCATTAGAAGCTATAACTGACAGGTTGGGAAGGGACAGTCAGGTTGGCAAAACAGTCAGGCTTAGGAACTTCAAGTAAACATTACTTACAAAACCAAACCTTTCAGTGAAAAACCATCAACACAACCTATAGGTAGCTTTTTATGTATATTCATATTTTGAAAAATAGTTCTTTCGTGTCAGTATCACTTTAAGTCTACTAAATATCATATATATAAGATATATAATCATATCTTAGTTGGGATCAAGTACAAGGAACTGTTTATTATAGAGAAAAAGGATATCAATTTTAAAATTGTGAATTATTTGATTAAAATTGAGTCTATAGGAAATGGCCTTCCCATAATTTGGAGCTTTCTGCATAATGGATCCCATACCTGTATAACATACAACATGTGCACCTTGTTAATTTGTCTTTCATTCCTTCTCTAGGTATTTGTAGAAAATATTCTCCTGCCTTATAAAGTGCCAACATGAAGGATCGCCTTGAGGAGTTTTTGCAGAAAGCCAAAGAACTGCAGATGAGCAAGGAGACGGAATCCCCTTCAGAGGGTCAAAAGGAACCAGATGAGCTACAGCAACAAGCTGTCATTTTTGAAAGAGAGCCAGTCCTTGACAGTTATTTACATGAAATTCAAAAACTGAAAAATGACATTGCTGAACTTTCCGACTCTGTGACCAAGTTTGGGCAGGAGCAAAAGGTCCTAGTATCGAACATGCGAAGATTTAGTGTTATGAAGAGGGAGGACAATATTACTAAGGTTATCAGAGTCCAAGCAGAGAACATTAAAAAACGTCTGGATTCTTTATCCCAGGTTGCTAAAAAAGTGGAAGCAGAGCAAGGCCCAACATCAGGAGTCGTCAGGATAATCAAGGGTCAGCACTCGGCTCTGTTCAGAAAGTTCCAGAACATCATGCTACAGTACAATGACACCATTGCCGCTAAACAGTCCAAATGTAAAACCTTCATCATAAGACAGTTAGAGGTTGCTGGGAAAGAGGTCTCTGAGGAGGAAGTAAACAAAATGATGGAGCAAGGAAAATGGGACGTATTCAATGAGAACTTGCTCACAGAAGTCAAAATCACCAGGTCGCAGTTGACCGAAATCGAGCAGAGGCACAAAGAGCTTGTAAGCTTAGAAAATCAGATGAAGGATTTAAAAGACATTTTCCTCCAGATTTCTCTTTTAGTGGAAGAACAAGGGGAGATGATAAATAATATTGAAGTTTCCACGCAAAACACAGAAAACTACGTTCAGCAGACAACAGAAAAGTTCAAACTGGCAGTGAAATACAAAAGGAAAAACCCTTGCAGGGCACTTTGTTGCTGTTGCTTCCCTTGCTGTAAATAGGTTATAAAGGGAATTATATAAGGGAATTTATGAAAGGGAAGCCACCTGGAGCAATTCAGCAGACATACTGGCTACTGGGAGTCTATTTGGTTTTCGTAGAGTGTCTGGGAATTATCATGAATGGATGGACATTTGCTTGCCAAGTTCTCCCATTAACTGTGAAAGCAACTTATGGCACAAAGGAATTTGTGACTGCAATGAAAAATTCTCGTATGCAATTCATCTGGATAAACTGTTTACACTTTTCATTCCTAAAAAAACAGGCCAGAACATGCTATAACAGGAATGGCATTGTCTAGGGTTGAGGGGGTATAAGTAGAAATGATTGCGAACAAGATCTAATGCAAAAGGCAGCTCTTCCGGTAGTATAGAGGCCAAATTAATTTCAGTTCTTTATTGTTTTGGCTTCCAAGCCTGCAGCATGCCCCTGTCAAAAGATTACTGAAATAGAGCTGTATTCTCCAGATCTCTAGGATGGTTTTAAAATGGACTTCCTGTAAACTAAATTACTAAAAATACCAAGAGGAATGTTTTGCAAAGGAACAGCTAAGAGGCTCCGGATGCACCATGTTTATGGGTCTTCAGTTCCCATAAGAAAAAAAAAAAAATCTACTTGCACCCTTGGGCGCAATTTACATTTCCTTTTGACTGTAAAGTTTGGACAAACAGCCTAAACCCTTCTGTGCATTGTTTGCACTTAAAAAGCTAATTAAGAGTGGGAGTTGTCTTACTGCTTATCCCAAATATGTTATTCTCTTTTGACAATAAAAGGTTTATACAAGACATCCCTTAAATCTCAAAGCCTTATACATGGTGAATATTTGGCCTAGACCAGTTCCCACTTAGTGACCAATAATTAGCTTTGATTAATTGACATATTGTTTGATCTGTGCGCAAAGAACCCTTCCTGTGCAAGTTGGTCTGAGTCTGCACTAAAGGTGGCCATACACCTGGCGAGATCGACTACTGTGTAAAGCCACCCTAACTCACCAGACAGTGGGAAAGAGTGGTTGCCCATGGGGTGCTTGGTTGCCCACAGGTAATCGTTCTCCCGTGGATGAAAAAGTGCCTCAAAATACTTTGCATTGCTGCAAACAGGAATCATTGTGTATAAAAACACTTCAATTGCAAGAAAATGGCTACTAAGATTTAAGGATTTGTTCACTCTGGTTGCTACGGTCTTGTTTACCTTAGCAATCAGGCAGTGGTTTGAATGAGACACTGGAATATGAACAGGAAGGGCTCTGAAGAGAAACTAAGGAATAAAAAGTCCCAATGTAAGCTCATAAAGCAATAGTTTTTTTAGCTTCCAATGACCCCCATTTGAAAGCTGGAAAGATGTAAAAGAGAAAGGCAAATAATTAAAAATCTTAAAAAAATAAATAATGAAGACCAATTGCAAAGTTCCTAAGATGAGGCCATTCTGTAACATATTAAAAACTTTAAATCAACAGCATATTTTAAAATAGGTCAAACCTTTGTTGTAGAAACTGTAAAGGGTTAAGTCTGGACATTTCTGTACTCGGTTTTCCTGCTACCCTGCGGGGCACTAATAGATCATACTGTGATGCATGCAAGAAGGCACTGTTGTATTTATGTTATACTGTTATGCTATATTTATTATGTTTAATACACAATGAATGTGTGTGAATAACTGGGTTTCTCTATGGGTTTCTATTACTGGTGAATAACAAAGCACAGCTAATAGGATGTAATACACTAGTCCTATTGAAACCCCAGTTGTCCCCCTTTACCTAAGCCTGGCCCCTGTTCTCCTGCTGATCTGGCTACTAATTTGAGATGTAACAGTCAATTGTCCTTGTCTGCCTTCAGCCTGCATCCTCCAAATCCCACAATGCCCTGCATACATGATATCAATAAGGAAAGGAACATCACAGTGCAATGCATTGTGGGTTATGTAGTTCCTGCATGCTGTCTGCAAGCTGTGGAGTAGTTGTTACAACATCAATGTTTTAATCGCCTGCCAGGATTTCAAATGATGCAGGAAGAAGAGACCTGTTTTGCAGCTGGATTTCAGCATATAAAAATGATATTTATTCATAATTTTTGAAGGAACAGATTACTGTGATTATGGTATATTCATGGTTGTGTGTGTTGTGTGGGGATTTTTAACAAATCTCTTCAGAAGCCAGAGTTCCCCTTTAATATAAATAAAGTCTTTTCATAAAAAAATATATTTGTCTAACTGTGCCATTCAATAATTCCATATTGAAACACTGCCATTTTAAAAAACAGCAAAAGTATGTTATAACCCAAGGGTCCCTCCCGAACCGCACCACAGGGAACATGCATAACTTCATTGATCTCAGGTTCAGAAAATGCACAGTAGCACAGAGGGATTTGAGGGCACCATCTCACACTTTTTAGGTCCTTTTCTTTGAGATCACATGTAAGGGCCGTGACAGACGGGGAGATTAGTTGCTGCGCTACAAAACTCCCTTGTCGCGGGCGACTAATCTCCTGAAAATGCCATCCCACCGGCTAAAATGTAAAATTGCTGGTGGGATGGCATACACAGCGCTGCGATTTGCCAAAGTCACGGAAGTTGCCTTGAGAGGAAATTTCGGTGATTTCGGTGCCACTTATGCCATCCCACTGGCGATTTACATTCTAGTTAGTGGGATGGCATTTCGGGGAGATTTGTCGCACGATGACTAATCTCCCCATCTGTCACAGCCCTTAAAAGGGGCCTGCCAACCTTGCTGCACTGCTCTGCATTTTTTTTTCATCAAGTACAGCAATTAGTGAAGATATGGGAGTCCCCTACACAGCAATATTACAACTAAAAAAATACATTTGTTGGTTCAAGAATAACATTTTAAATGTTACAGTGAATTATTTGCTATGTAAACCATGTAATTTAGAAATAAAAAGTACACCATAAAAATCATGGAGAGGAGAGGGTTTTTCAGGAGATGCCTCACCTCCTTCACCCCATACATAGGCTTGACTTCCAAGGGATCCCTTTTCTAAATTTATTCCGGCGGTTTAAAAAAAAAAAAAAAAAAATGCAACAACCTTTAGAAACACAATGTGACTAGTGTTTGTGCAGAATAAGTTCCCTTTGGTTTAATTACGGAGCGGATAGATACCAAACTTTCTCCTAAAACTGTGGGAGATGCTTATGGTGACACAGTTTTGGAGCAATGGCACGATACATAGTATGATACACTATGCTAGTGCACCATAGTAACTACCAACAAAGTGTTTTAGCACAAGGCATGCGTATTTGTAGGATTCTGTTCAAGCTGCCAAAATGCCTGAAGAATCCCATTATATAGCTGGTTCAGGCCTTCATGCTGGCTTCTCTGATATTGTAATTCTACGGGGACACCATGGGAATGAACAGCCCATTTAATACAATAGCTAAGATAAAAATGAAAACTAAAAGCTGACCTAGAAACCTTTATAGAAGCAAGGTGAAAACAATACAATTCCAGCAGCACAAGAAAACAAATATTCTGATACTAATAACTTACTAATAGCAAGAAGGAATAAAGTGCAATTTTTCTGTTATCATCTACTTTTATATCAGTGATACCCAACCAGTGGCTCGTGAGCGACATGTTGCTCTCCACCCCCGTGGAAGTTGCGCTTCTGTGGGCTTACCGTAGGTACCCATTTTTACATTTCTGGCTTGGGGCAAGTTCTGGAGGCATAAAGACCATGTGCACTGCCAAATAGAGCCTCTACATGGGGCAGTCACATGAGGCTACCAAATAGCCAATGCCAGTTTTTATTCAGCACCCCCAAAGGACTTGTTTCACGCTTGTGTGGCTCACAATACTTTTTACATCTGAATGTGGCTCACAAGTAAAAAATGTTGGGAATCTCTGTTCTATTACTATTATGTGTGATCTGTTCCCTCTACAGACAAAGACAAACAGAGTACAACTTTGATCCAAATAACTAGAATACAACCTACTAGTTCCCAACTGACAGTTACCTGACACTGCTGAAAAGCTTGTGCAAGTCAATGGTCTTGTGTAAATGAGCCTTTAGGGTGGGGGCACAAGGGCTCATTCAGAATGAATTGATTTACAGATGGGAGACAAATCGCTCCAAATTGCATTTCTATTAACTTTTATGATGATCACCTGGAATTTCCACACAATAATGGTCTGACTCTGCAAATTTGTATGCTGTGAAGTGAGTGTCTAATACCAATCTGCTAAAGATTCCACATGTGGCTTCTTACTACTTTGGAAGTCAGTGTAAATGTGAGAAAAGGTTATTCTGTTCCCAAGCAAGCCAGCTATTCATATTTATCCCTCTCTATGTAAGGGGAAAGTAGGAACCATGCTTATAAACATAGTTATTCCCTTGAATGCATTAAAAGCAATTACATTAGGAACCAGTCTTTTACTTACACCAGTACAGGTTTCCCTGATATCCTGGGATGCCTCAAAACCTCTGCTATGGTTTCCTTTGTTTCCTCCATCCGTTCCACATCGCTGGAATCAATAACAAACACAACCCCATAGGATTCTGCATAATAGTTTTTCCAGATGCCTCGAATTCTCTTTCCACCACCGAGATCAAACATTGTGATGTCAAATCTCCCCTGTTTAATGTCGGCCTTTGAAAATCCAACAGTTGGAGCCACATCTTCTGGAGATTCTGTTGAACAAACAACAAATTATGACATTTTTTTTTTTTTTGAGTACAATGACCAAAAAATCCTTTGAATTGAAAATATACAAATTATGCATTCAATCTTTCAAAATTTAAACCCAGTGCTATTCATATTCCAGTTTCTCATTGGAACCACTACTGGTTGCTAGGGCAATGACCCTAGCAACCATATAGCTGCTAAAATTCTTAACTGGAGAGTTGATGAACATATACATGTTAAATAATTCAAAGACCACAAATAATAGAAAACTAAAACCAATTGCAAATTGTTTCAGAATAGCACACTTCCCAACATACCAAAAGTTAATTTAAAGGTGAACACCACCTTTTAATAGTAGATTAAAAGTACATTTATTAGTGAGAGCTGCCATGCTTCTTGCTTTGCCAGAGGCATTCTCCAGACTGCAAAGGAAGAGCACTATATTTATGACCACAAGATGGTAGTGTTAAGTCTATGGAGAAAGCACAGAAGTAATACTGTGGATATCTCATATATGCACAAGAAAAAGGTTTGTATTTGGAAGTAAACATAAATACATCCTGTGTGTATAAGGTAGTATTTCCATGCTATTAAGGTAAAGATTACCTCCTTGGATTCCCTTCACAGTTGCTGTTTTTCCAGCGTTATCAAGTCCTACCATAACCAACGTCACTTTTCTGTAAAAGTAAAAGAAGCTTATTTATTAAATCCATTTATATGGCATAAACACTAGATTCATTTTTTCCCCCTATGAAATATGTCCACTCTCATCTCCATCTATCCCTGACTGATACACAGAGGGTAAGGCCCTTCAGGTGTTAACTAAATGTAAATATACATACTATGGCCCTAAGACTCACAACATCTTTCCCCACTGTGACCTCTAACATATCTCTAATAGCTAATAGGCGGATTATACAGATTAACAGGAGGTTTATAACAAGCTGACAGTTCCTTTAATGCTGGAAACCCAACACTACTGTAGTACTACTGTATATAAGGCAGATCTATCATTTTAGCAGTTACCCCTGTATCCAGATAAAGCTTTCAGTTGCAGACCAGAATGAGGTAGAACAGGAAGGCTAATAATGCAAAACACAAAAAAAAAAAATAGACCAGTTGAAAACAGGTCTAGAACAGGTCCATCTACAACATATTAAAAAAGGTTTGCTTCCTATTAAAAATACTTTCATGACTAAGTAATAACCAAGCTTTCCCACTACTTTTGTAGTTATGCTCTCAGTACCCCAGGAATGCCAGACTTTAGATATGGCACCTCATGTGGTATTAGTTATGGCACTCCCCCCCGTGCTTTTAGTTATGGCACCCCCCCCCCCCCGTGCTGTTAGTTATGGCACCCCCCCCCGTGCTGTTAGTTATGGCACCCCCCCCCCCCGTGCTGTTAGTTATGGAACCCCCCCCCCGTGCTGTTAGTTATGGAACCCCCCCCCCCCGTGCTGTTAGTTATGGCACCCCCCCATGCTGTTAGTTATGGCACCCCCCCCCCCCCCCGTGCTGTTAGTTATGGCACCCCCCCTGCTGTTAGTTATGGCAAGTAAGTAAGTGAGTGAGTGTAAGGTTTATCAGTGAATCAACCCTAGTATACCATTAACCATTAATGGCTACATTCATTAATAAATATACAATGGCTAAATACAGGTAAGAGGAGGCCCCTCTAGTTCTGAAGCCCCTGGGCAAAATCCCTTCACACGTGAACCACTCATCAGTGCCAGCGGTGGAACTTACCTAACTGGTTGCCGCCAGCGCTTTAGCCAGTTGCAGCAATTCGCCATCAGACTGAACATTCCTGGAGCATGAGCAATGGAAAAGAAGGGCACGAGCAGGATATGGGACCGATCAGTGATCTCTCACGTCATGAAGAATCCTCCAGCGTAACTTCCACAAATTTTTACCATCACTAGAAAATGAATGTGTCTGTGAGGAGAAATGAAGTGTAAATAAGGGGCCCATCCAGCACAAATACAGGGTGGAATTTTAGTGAAATGTTAGGTCTACTAACAGTGTTGCCATAGGAAGCTTAGGTGATACTGACACACCCCCGGGAATCGGTTATGTTCCCAACCATATTCTTGTGCTGTATTTCTATTCAAATATAGCCGCCGTCCCTTCCCTGCTGGTTTTGCGTGCCACAGACTTCTCTGGTAGAACTGCAGCCATATGGCTAGTGGGTCCATCTGGTTAGACCCATTCAAGTCTCTAACACTTTTTGAATTTTGTTCAAACTGATAACTGTATCAAAATAATTGTCTTTTTTACTGGTTATTCTGATGGGACAAGGTGGAAAATCTCACTGGCCAAAACCTCCAATAACACATGAATGAAAGTCGCCCCATGTGATCCAACCACAATAATATGGATCAGTCCAGACAGAACATACATTAAACCTCTTGCATGATATAGCAACTAATGTTAGTTTGCAAAATTGTCTTTTTTTTTTTAATTTGGGTTCATTTTTATTGATTTATTTTTGTAACTATTTCCCATTTGGTTCTTGTCTCTAGACTGAAATTTAAAATAGATTTAAACTAAAGAGCTGCAGAACAAGAGTTAAATGTTCTTTTTTTTTGTAACTTGAAATTTTTATTGAAAAGGCATTTCAATGGTTTACATACATTATTAAAAGGTAAGTAATAAAAATATAAGGAAAGGGGGTAAGTAGGAGATCAGTTCAACATTTGTATTATTTTGAGATTTCTGTTTCTATAATGTTGCTGGTTTGATAACACCAATGATCCTGTTGAGAGTTACATGTTCTAAAACCCAGTCGCTAACTGTCTATGGGTACCGTAGCCAATGAGCTCTTACATACGGGCGTTTTTACATGTGATACCAGGCAGCGGCTCCCATGCGGTGGAACACATGAAAAATAAATTATATATATATCCTACCAAACTTCTTTAAACATAAAATGCCCCATTATGGCACAGGCACACAGGGTAAAAGCAAACATTTTGCTGCCCCTAAAATTTCAACCGCTGCTGACAAATCGCTCAAAATTTAAAGCCCTTATTGGTAATTGACTGGTCCCAGTCTGTGCACTCGCCTGCAAAGCAACAATCACATGATCAAGTGCCATGTTGCTTTCCTCAAAAAACGTCTAGGGGCAGCAAGCTGAATAGAATCTCCCATGCACAAGAATGCAGAGACTAAAGGTTGCATGGACAGGTATGGGATCCATTATCCGGCAACCTGTTATCCAGAAAGTTCCAAATTACGGAAAGGCCATCTCCCATAGACTCCATTATAAGCAAATAATTCTAATTTTTTAAATGTATTTGCTTTTTTCTCTGTAATAATAAAACAGTACTGTGTACTTGATCCCAACTAAGATATAATTACCCCTTATTGGGGGCAGAACAGCCCTACTGGGTTTATTTAATGGTTAAATTATTCCCTTTTCTCTGTAATAATAAAACAGTACCTGTACTTGATCCCAACTAAGATATAATTACCCCTTATTGGGGGCAGAACAAGCCTATTGGGTTTATTTAATGGTTAAATGATTCCCTTTTCTCTGTAATAATAAAACAGTACCTGTACTTGATCCCAACTAAGATATAATTACCCCTTATTGGGGGCAGAACATGCCTATTGGGTTTATTTAATGGTTAAATGATTCCCTTTTCTCTGTAATAATAAAACAGTACCTGTACTTGATCCCAACTAAGATATAATTACCCCTTATTGGGGGCAGAACAAGCCTATTGGGTTTATTTAATGGTTAAATGATTCCCTTTTCTCTGTAATAATAAAACAGTACCTGTACTTGATCCCAACTAAGATATAATTACCCCTTATTGGGGGCAGAACAGCCCTATTGGGTTTATTTAATGGTTAAATGATTCCCTTTTCTCTGTAATAATAAAAGAGTACCTGTACTTGATCCCAACTAAGATATAATTACCCCTTATTGGGGGCAAAACAGCCCTATTGGGTTTATTTAATATTTAAATGATTTTTAGCAGACTTAAGCTATGGAGATCCAAATTACAGAAAGATCCCTTATCTGGAAAACCCCAGGGGCCAGTGCTAGAACTCAAAGGACCCCCATGCATTTCAGTAAACGTGGGACCCCCAATCTAAGAGAATGAATGGAACTCAGGAATATGCAGCCTTCTAGAACATAAAGGACCATAGCTGAGCATATTACAGAGATGCCAGGGGCCCAGTAAAATGTTCTTGCCTATAGATGTTTTGCCTATAGAAAGAGACAACAGCAGCAAAACTAATAATGTTTTACTATGAGCCAAGCCTGGCAAATCATTTCTGCACTCAATCAAATACAGTAGGATAATACGCATCCTTTTACAGCAAACAGTAACCTTTTATTGACTCAGCTGTTGCTAAACTACAACTCCCATAAGCCCCAGAAGCGCTTTCTGATAGTTGTAGTCCGGCAACAGCGCAATCGACAATTGTCTTACAATGAGTTTTTCTACCCTCTCACCGTCAAACTCACCTTCCGACAGCCCTGTTTCCACGGCCCACCGCCACACTACTCATCCGCTAGCCGAGCTCCTACCAAAACAGCGCGCCGCCATTGTATTGCCACAGGCAACAGCTGAGGTATCCAGCGCAGCCATGTGACCAACTCACCGCGCCTCCTGATTGGCCAGAGAATTAAAGCGAGGAATGGGGAAGGCGGGGCGAACACAGTAAAAAGAAATGGTTACGGCCGCAGGGGTTGTTAATGACGCGGTTGCTACGAGGGTCACTATGGCTACAGAGCGGCAGCCATGTTTGGGGTCTAGAGAATGATCACATGTTTGAGATTTCCCTCATCACTGCGGGCGTACTAATGGGCATGTCAAGTCTCATCTGGCGAGGCTGGCATCTCACGACTATGCTTGTGCCAGGGAATGTGCCACCGTCAGCTCCTTGCTACATTTACACATAGCAGTACTATACCCCTAATTTACTGTAAAAATTACATTGGAAGCCAAAGGAAAAAAGCACTTGGGCAGTTGCCAACT
This sequence comes from Xenopus tropicalis, assembly GCF_000004195.4. Classification (NCBI taxonomy): domain Eukaryota; kingdom Metazoa; phylum Chordata; class Amphibia; order Anura; family Pipidae; genus Xenopus; species Xenopus tropicalis. The sequence goes on from NC_030678.2 coordinate 21,825,654, forward strand.
TTTTTAGCAACAATTACCAGATGTCTTACATTTTTTCTTTTACTACCTATGTCAAGCATCATTTTCACTGGTCAGGGAGGTAAAATGGCCAGATGGTGACCCTAAGGACTTTCCACTTTAGTTCCTCCCAAAAAATGTATTAATTCCTTAGGCACATATTATTGTACCTAGAAAGCAAGAATAAAGGTGGCCATACACGTTCAGATCCGCTCGCTTGGCGAGGTTGCCAAGCGAGTGGATCTTCTCCGGATATCCCCTCCTACGGGTGGGCGATATTGGGCGAGTGTAGGCTAATTTTGTCGTTTCGCCCTGGGGCCAAAGATCAAATTACAACGACAGTAATGGGCGCAGTCGGTTTCGGGACCGCATCAACGAGCCAATGTGGTCCCCGATCCAACAACATTTTTTAACCTGGCAGGCCTGTCGTTGGCGGGGGACATGATTACTCTGTACAAGTACATTAGAGGGGATTATAGGCAGTTGGGGGATGTTCTTTTTTCCCATAAAAACAATCAGCGCACCAGAGGTCACCCCTATAGATTAGGGGAACGGAGCTTCCATTTGAAGCAGCGTAGGGGGTTCCTCACGGTGAGGGCAGTGAGGTTGTGGAATGCCCTTCCTAGTGATGGGGTAATGGCAGATTCTGTTAATGCCTATAAGAGGGGCCTGGATGAGTTTTTGGACAAGCAGAATATCCAAGGCTATTGTGATACTAATATCTACAGTTAGTATTACTGGTTGTATATATATAGTTTATGTATGTGAGTGTATAGATTGGTTAGTATAGGTTGTGTGCTGGGTTTACTCGGATGGGTTGAACTTGATGGACAATGGTCTTTTTTCAACCCTATGTAACTATGTATGGTGCCCCTACACGGGCCGATAAGCTGCCGAATCAGTCTAAGGGACCGATATCGGCAGCTAGAATCGGCACCTGTATGGCCACCTTAATATAGCAGTAACAGATAAACTAACCCTCCATTTGCTGAATGCAGCCAATGCCCTCATCCCCAGGGCCTGTAAAAATATTAAACCCCCAACATATATAGAGTGGATATATTTAGTTGAAGAAACAAGAAAGTTAGAAGAAATAACCCACTTAATACACAAAAAGGTATCATTATATCGGACAACGTGGACATCATTGATAGAATTAAATACTTAACTGATATGATGAACATTGAATTTATGTGCAGTGACTTGTTATATACCCTGTAAGATATGAAAGTTTATCACATTGTATTTGCAATGTCTCCCCCCCCCCCTTTTCTTTCTTATGTACCCCCTCCCATTTTGAATGTGAAATTAATAAAGAAAGATTATTTAAAAAAAAAAATCCTTAGGCACATGCTTCCAGAACTAGCTACTGCAATAACAACCCTCCAGTAGGTATTATATTATAAAGCTCCCAACATGCTCTGCTAGCTTTCACTGTATGCTAGGGGCTGTGGTTCAACAAAAGCTGGAGGGCCACCAGTTAAACATCCCTCAACTGATGAATAACCACATTAGAAATCCTTATATTTATATATGGTATATATAGGCCATAAAGTAGATTGGTGGTCCCCAACCATTAGCTCATGGGCAACATGTTGCTCCCCAACCCCTTGGATGTTGTTCCCAGTGGCTTCAAAGCAGGTGCTTATTTTTGAGTTCCTGGCTTGAAGGCAAGTTTATAGGGAATACCAAAGAACCAATAATGGCCCTTATGTGGCACCCCCAGGAACTTTTATGTTTGTGTTGCTCTCCAACTCTTATATTTGAGTATAGCTTACAGGTATAAAAAGGTTGTGGATCCATGATGTAGAGTCTGTTTTTTATGTAATACAGGAATGAGGGGGAAAAAGCACAGAGGGATCTGATTGTGGGGCCAAAACACTGATGTATAAAGCTGAGGCTTAAAATTGGTTTTCTTAGGAGAAATTCCTGGAGGATGGTCATAGACAGGGATTGTGGGTGCTCATAAAACAATAAACGATAGAGAAGGAGGCCATCTAATACTTATATTTCACCACTAAGGTCCTGAATATGCATACATATACAGGTATGAGACCTGTTATCCAGAATGCTCGGGACCTGGGGTTTTCCGGATAAGGGATCTTTCTGTAATTCGGATCTCCAACCATAAGTCTGCTAAAAAAATATTTAAACTGTAATTAAACCCAGTAGGATTGTTTTGCCCCCAATAAGGAGATATTATATCTTAGTTAGGATCGAATACAAAGTACTGTTTTATTATTACAGAGAAAAAGGGAATCATTTTTAAAAATTGTAATTATTTGCTTATACTGGAGTCTATGGGAGATGGCCTTTCCGTAATTCAGAACTTTCTGGATAATGGGTTTCCGGATAAGGGGTCCGATACCTGTACTACACAACAAGTTAGCATTGAAATATGCAAAACATTTAATGGTTTCATGGTTAATTAATGACAAATTCTGTGGGTGCTCAGAATCCACGTGAGCTATATTATCCAACACCGATAAAGATTTATAATGGAAATAGGTAAAAGGAGCAGTGTATGACAGATTTATTTGCACATTTGTTATCTTGGGCACACATTGTTTTGAATGAGAATGTATGTTATGTACCATGGCTCCGGATACTTAGTTGAGCAAACACCAACAAATAAGCAATTGTTTGCAACCCTGGTGACCTGTTAACAAGGTGATGATAGGGATGATAGTGCTAGGAGCTGTGGCACTCCCTTTGCTACTGTATACATCGCTTCTCAGTTTGCTGCTGCATGTGCAGTTATATTACTATAGCACACAACAAACTTTTGTATTTGCACTTAAAAATACCTTCTACCCTCTCTTAATAATGACAATTCACAGTGGGGCTGATATAGGAATGAAGGTGCTAAATTCCTAATCTACTACAAGATAGAAAATGAAAACAAATACTTTAATGGTTACTATTATCAATTGCAGTGTAGTAAATTTAGAATTGATATCACTCATTTTTCTGTATAATGGGGTAATGGTTATGGTTTCATTTTTACTTTGCCTGCTTTCCGTACTTTGGAAGTACCTTTGAAGGTAAGGGAAGTACCCTTAAAGGGGTTGTTCGCCTTTAAATTGACTTTTAGTATGATGTAGAGAGTGCTATTCTGAAACAGTTTTTAATTGGTCTTCATTTTTTTGTTATTTGCAGTTTGGAATTTCAGCAGCGATCTGGTTGTTAGGGTCCAATTTAACCATGAAAAAGAAGCTGCTACTAGTAGCTTCATGTGTCTTCACCCTTAAACTATCATCTATCTTTCTTTTAATTACATCTCTTTGTGCTCATATAAAATAGGAGAATGATCATGATATAGGCATACCAGGCCATATGTTTAGGTTAAGCAAGGAAACTTCGTAAAACTGCCATCCTACTGGCGATTTTCTTGCCAGTTGGATGGCATTTTGGGATTAGACACCAGCAATAGTGAAGATTTATCACGGCCACTAATCTCCTCCCTTAGTATTTGCTATTGTCTGATTATTGTATCATTGACTGGGGTGGGGTGGGGGTGGCTGGTGAAAGATTGCAGAGCAAATATTCAAAGAAATGGGGGGGGGCAGATTCCAACAAACTTTGTTTTAAAAGCATCAGTATTTATAACTTCACGTAACATAAATTTAACACTAATTGGATGGATATGTTTTATTTAATGTTTAATGCAACTCAGTATCAAGTTTAAGGGGGAAAACGGACACCAAACATAAGTTCTTTGAAGAAAGGGGAAATGCGTACACAACCTTCCTGCAGGGATATTCAAAGGATATATCATTTTAAGGACTTATATTATATTACAGCTCTTCAGTGCCAGATAATTAGGTCCAACTGGTTCATTGCTGTCATTTATGTGTCTGTGCCACTGATACAATTCCTTTTTATGTAATTCCTTATTATAGAGTAAGTGGTTTAGCAAGGAATGCCTTTGCTATTTAATCCCAGCTACAGCTATACTGTAAGCAGATTTTTACCTCATTGTTGAATGTTATAAACCTCAAAGCCCAGTAGTATTTGAATTGCACAGTATAAACAAATTTAGGGGCAGATTTATCAACATGTGAGTCTAGAACAGGGGTCGGGAACCTTTTTGGCTGAGAGAGCCATAAACACCACATATTTTAAAATGTAATTCCATGAGAGCCATACAATATGTTTGGCCACGGATGCTGCGGGGCAAGGTAGGGTGGGTCCCAAGGATGCCAGATGCGGATGCAGAGGAGGGCGTGGCCTGTGCTCGGCGGATAGAAGACGTCTTCTATCCGCCGAGCACAGGCCACGCCCTCCTCTGCATCCGCATCTGCATCCGGCTTAGAACACGTCTTCTATCTGCCGAGCGCACGGGCAAGGTAGGGTGGGTCCCAAGGATGCCGGATGCGGCAGAGGGTGTGGCCTGCGCTCGGCTGATAGAAGACATGTTCTAAGGCTTAGAACACGTCTTCTATCCGCCGAGCGCAGGCCACGCCCCCCGTTTTTTTTTTTATTAAAGATTTGGCAGAGCCAGATGCAGCCATCAAAAGAGCCACATCTGGCTCCCGAGCCATAGGTTCCCTACCCCTGGTCTAGAACTTAATACATAAAAACTAACCCACGTTCTATTCATTCCTATGGGATATTAAGAAGTGTATTTATCAATGCGTAAAAGTTAGAGTTCACCAATTGATAAGTACACTTCTTAAAATCCAGTAGAAATGAATAGAACGTGGGTTAGTTTTTTTGTATGAAGTTCTAAACACACATTTTGCTAAATATGTCCCATAAAGTCTATTATTTGCAAGAGGTACTTATAGATTATTATATATATTATTTTTACACTTTCATAGAAAACATCTTGCATATACAGCAAACATAACGTCCAATGAATATATATATATTCATATATACTGTTATGCTTATATATATAAAATTCGGAGTACCCACGATAATTTCAGATGTTTGAAAATGTCACGAAAATTCTTTTATTGGTCGTACGAAAATATTGTGGTTGCGTTCCGAAAGTCACAAAATTTTGGGTCAGAATGTTCGTAAACAGCACGAAAGCCTTTCTGGCTTCAAAAACTTGTATAATTTTGGAAGCCTTCCATAGGACTCAATGGCACTCTACAGATCCAACCTGGCCAAAAGATAGTCACGATACCAAAGCTTGAATGAATTTCCAAATGGTCGTAGTCTTTGCGAAAAATTCGACTTTTTCGTGGAAGTTAACGAAAACCACAAAAAAGTTGTGGAATTTTAACAAAATGATCGTGGACATTAAGAAAAGTTCTATAACAGGGGTGGCCAAACCTTCGATCGTGGTTCACCAGTTGATCCCCTGTGGACTTCTGGTGGACCACATCTAAAGGTCCCCATACACTATAAGATCCGCTCGCTTGGCGATGTCTCCAATCGAGATCTGACCAATTTCGGCCAGGCCGCTCGGTTCTGCCCATACACGGGCCGATTAGCTTCCGAATCGGTCCAAGGGACCGATATCGGCAGCTACTATCGGCCCGTGTATGGGGACCTTAAGTCTTGAAAGTGGGGTGCTTTTATGGGATATGCGTACATACGCTGCATCGCGTACATACACGGGGAGGGCGCCCCTGTTCTATAAGTTAGAAGAAATACAAATTTTTCTCAAAAAAACATAATCGTGGTTTAATAATGGGCCCCTCGTTATAAGAAAATACTAGGGATGCACTGAATCCACTATTTTGGGATTCAGCTGAACCACAAATCTTTTGTGAATGTTTCGGCTGGAAAGAATCCCAATTTGCGTATGCATGGCTATGGAAGGGTCAAAAAGAATTACATAGTAACATAGTAAGTTAGGTTGAAAAAATATGTACGTCCATCACGTACAACCATAATGCCTATCTATAACCTGCCTAACTGCTAGTTGATCCAGAGGAAGGCAAAAAACCCCATCTGAAGCCTCTCTAATTTGCCGCAGAGGGGAAAAAATTCCTTTCTGACTTCAAGATGGCAATCGGACCAGTCCCTGGATCAACTGCATGCTCATCGCATGGTTAAACATTTTGAACTTCTGTGTGATGAAAAGTCATGTGATTTTAAGGATTCGGTTCAGGCAGGCATATTTATTTTAAATCCGAATCCTGCTGAAAAGGCCAAATCTTGGCTGAATCCTGAATTAACTGCATCCCTAGAAAATTATTAACATTTTTTAAAATGATTTCCTTTTTCTCTGTAATAAACCAGTGCCTTGTACTTGATCCCAAAAAAAAAAAAACTAAAGGTGGCCACACACGTGGCGATTTGCGATCTCATGCGACCATCGGCCACTAGCGTTCAGGGCTGAAACGGCAGATAAGGAGGTAGAAACAATAGGATTTCTACTTCCTTCTGCCGATTCAGCCCTGAAGGCAGATTTTTTTTTTAACCCCCCCGATCGGCGAGTTGACCGATAGCAGCAGCCTCATGCGATATCGGTCGACTCGCCGACTTGCCATACACGCACCGAATATTGTACAAAACGAGGTTTCGTACGATATTATCGGTGCGTGTATGGCCAGCTTAAGGGTAAGAACCCACGGAGTGGTTCAGTCGCCTGCGATAGATCTCTGCTATCGGGGGCGACAAACCGATCCGAAAAGGCTTTCCACCGGCATCATTAGGAGTCGCTGTGAACCTGCCTGCAGAAGGAAACTTTGTGCAACTTCAGATTACCAAAGCGATGCAAAAGCCTTTTTGGATCGGTTTGTCACCCATGATAGCAGAGATCTATCGCAGGCGACTGAACCACTACATGGGTTCTTACCCTTAAGGTATGGAGATTTAAATTACGTTAAGAACCCTTATCTGGAAAACCTTAGGTCCCGAGCATTCTGGATAACAGATCCCATACACCAGCATGTAGTTTGCACTCCATTTGCATAAGCTAATTGCTTGGGTGCCAGAATTTAAATCCTATATAACATCAAATAATACAGAACTTACAGGTATTGCAAACCGAGAAATACATATAGCGGAGCACCACTGGATAAAAATCAAAAAATCTTTATTCCATCTTAGTAAAAACTCGAATACATCTCCAAAAAGACCTAGCGCTTAACGCGTTTCGTAGCCTCCCGCTACTTCCTCAGAAGCCCCTAGAGTCCATATTGGGGAGGGATTATATACCCACAGATGGTCACACCCAGTTATACATAGGAACAAAGTAACCCTTTCCCTCCCCATAGCATAGCAAAACATACCAAAATTATTAACCCATTATCATCCCATCAAATAGCAGAGCATAACCAAAAAACAGTTACATAAAATCAGAAATTTAGTAATATAAAGCTCTCACAGCTTATAAATTTAATACCCAGGAACCAGAAATATATATTTATATATATATGCATTTCAATAGAAACAGGACAGTTCCCATTCCCTATTCACAGGGCCGCCATCAGGGGGGTACAGGGGGTACAGCCGTCCCGGGCCCGGACGATTTTAAAATAGGGTCCTGCAAAAGAACCCCCAGTATTTATTTTGCAAACCGAGAAAAGTGGTAATTTATTGAACCAATGTGTTAGTTCAAACAATTCTGCCGAGACTAAAACGCTAGTCCAATAAAGGTATAGAGATGCAAATAACATAAAGATCCTTTACCCATAATATACTGTACAAACATCCCATCTGCCTGTAGAGACTGCTCTGGAATAAAGTCATTTGCAGCTGCATCTAATCCTCCTACTTCTCATGCAACTGTCATTAGAAAATTTAGCTTTGTTATAATATAAGGACCCTGTTGTGTATATAATATATAAAGAAATGATGGCACCAATGGGAAGGTAGCTTCAGATTCTGTGAAAAAGTTATGTTGGACTAATGTCCCCTTCCTGGCTGCCTTTGAAATAACACTGTAAAGGTGGCCATACACAGGCCGATTGTAGCTGCTGATATCGGCAGCTTATCGTCCCGTGTAGGGGCACAAACGACGGGCCAGATATCAATTGGGCAGGTAAAAAATTTAGTAGGATCGGGGTCCGCATTGGCTCGTTGATGCGGTCCCTGAACAGTCTGCGCCTGTTACCGGCGTTCTAATTCGACTGAATTAGCCTGAATGCACCCGATATTGACCACCTGTAGGTAAGGGAAATCAGGAGAAGACCCGCTTGATTGGCGACCTTGCCAGGCGAGCAGATCTTAACGTGTATGGTCACTTTAACTCTGAAACTAAACAGAAAACAAATGTTATTGTGAGAAGTCCACCTGGACAGCTGGCCAACCCCCATTAAGCCCACCCTTGGCCGGCCTTTTGTTTCCTCTGGCAGCCCCACAGTTTTGCTTGTGTTGCCTGAGGAGGAGGGAGGGGGGGTCACAGTTACAGTGTTGTCCCTGGGTGAGGGGGAGCCCACAGTGTAAGGGAGCAGGGGGGGAGCCCACAGTGTAAGGGAACAGGGGGGGAGCCCACAGTGTAAAAGAGGGGGGGGGGGCACTGTCCCACAGCATGTCAGCCCCCCCATGTTCAGGCTTCAGTGAAACTAATCTCAGCAGGAAAACAATGTCTCTCTGGCATGGTGTTTACACTACAAGCTCCAGTTGTGCAACGTCCCGATAAAGCACAGTATTCCCCCCGGATACCTGATCCCATGCCCCCCTGTTTGTGTACTGGCCAGTTTGCAGGGGAGGGATGTTTCCTGGAATTGCCCTGGGATCATTGGGCCTGTGTCCAGCCGAGCTCTGCTCCCCCCCAGAAGAGTGGATGAGGCTGAAGGCGAGGCTGCGCTGAGACGCCCTCCATCCCACCGTACAGTACGCAGGCCGGGCTGCTGGAGCCGGGGAGCTAGCCATCAACTTGCAGCTTGGTGCGTCCCGGCGGAGGATGGGGTTACCAGGCACAGTGGGCCTTGTGCTGCTCGCTTCCACCCTGCTGGCAGCCAGCCTAGCGGAGGGACGCACATGTAAGTACTGGGCATCTCTCTGCATCGCATAATAGGCAACTTACTATAAAGTCTAATGTTTCATATCTATATACCTACATACTCCATTCACTCAAGTACATGGCTAACATCCATAGCAACCCCTGGCTTGTCTGTCCTGCCCTGATGCTGCAATTCTGAGCCTAAATATTGTTAATTGGGGTAAATTGATAATTAATAGAAGCTGTGGTCCTAGGGGGGCCAGTAGTAAAAAGGGGGATACCCCCCATACAGTTTTAATATTTGTGTGCAACAGAGAAAAAAACCCTCACCTAATAAATAAATGTTGCTTATAGGTGCATTGTTTGCGCATTAGTTTGCCTATGAAACAAAGGGAGCAGAATTAATGTCGGGGTGCTGGTGGGGGGATTGTAGAGATCTGATCTTAGTGTCAGCGTCATCATTATTGTCATTTATTTAGAAATACAGTTGAATTAGAGGGCCCTGCTCGTTATGGGACACTACCAGAGCAGGGGAACAGGCTTGGGTGGTCAAACACTCAGGGTTATCCAGTGGCCCCTAGACAAACAGCTGGATATTGCACAATTTGGTCATCCGTGTGAAAGGCCACATAACACGGTTGTGTTCTTATGTATGTATGTATGTATATCTTTATAAAGCGCTGCTTATGCACGCAGCGCTGTACAGTAGAATACATTAATACAAATAGGGGGTTATTAAGATAATAATAGATAAATACAAAGTAGAACAATAAATACAAATAAATAAATAAATACAAGATAAGTTAAGAGTCGAGGACACAAGAGGATGGAGGTCCCTGCCCCGTAGAGCTTACAATCTATATGGGAGGGTAACTTACAGACACAAATAGGCAAATATATGTGCTGTAGGTCACAGTGGGTGACAATATAATATAAGCGCCCAAACAGACTAATGCCTGCTGTTAAGTGGGGAGGATGGGAGGGCCTGCCACACCTTCTACTTTTGGATCTACCTGTGCCCCTTCTACCCACCAAGAAGCTGACAGTCTGTCAAAACTGCCACTTGAGGTATAAGCTCAGCTGCCGAAGCAATATCAACCAAACCATGAGGCTAAATACATTCACTTTGTGGGAGCATCTCTAGGTAGGGTCGCGTGCCCACTCTATACCAATTGCCACATACGGATTTATGTATGTTTATAGTTACTTATGTATGTATATTGTTATTGATATGGTACTTCTATATGCAAGGTAAATGTAATAAAGTTTCAAAGTTTGCTGCTGGCATAATGCCCCTATCACAACCATTCAGCAGGAAGCATTTGCTGGTCACTTTCTTGTATAAAGCAAACACCTTTTTGGTTGCTGTGGGTTATTGCACCTGAGCACTTTTTACTACATATGGAGAAGCCATAGAATAGCTATAGAGAACCACACAGCAGTGATAGAGAGTTTGGGATATAACTAATTCATTAGGTGCTAGGCCACTGGGGCTGGGGATTTGGCCAGGGAAAAGCACCTTTATGCACCAGGCTGTTAGCAGAAAGTGCAGCTTATGGGAAGATGGGGCAGTGATAGAACAGTAAATAAAGACATGAACCATAGAGTTTAGATATAGCAGCATTATTGGCAGTTCAGTTCTTATCTGTCGTACAGTTGGACTGTGTATCCGGCACTGATCCAGCACGTGTGTGGGCTCCTACAGCTCAGGGCCACAGCTTGTTTACATTCTCTCGGCACATCCTGTTGTGTCCCTACTCTTGCCAAGGTTTATGCTAAGAAGGTCACATTCGCTTTTACAACCATTATATCCGTTAATATCATATTCAGCGACACTGAATCTTAGTTCTTGTTCTCTGAATAACTCTAAATTGCAGAAATACACAGCATAGATAACAAGCAGGAGAGCTGTAACTGATGCTTACAGGGGTATGGAATATTAGTGCTTATTTACTCTGGGCAGGGGCACAAGTGCTGGAGGGCTAACACTCGCTATAGTTAGCCCATATGCCCATAGTTAGTGCTCCTATGCTTTGCAATGCTTACATGTGCAAAGGGTGGCCCCCCGAGCATTAATTATAGCGCTCCCTTGCACCTTGCTCATTCCTACATCACAAGGTAAGTACATGCCAGAGGCCATCCACGTACTGCACCCTCTGGGATGCAGAACTGCCCAGGGGCACCAGACACAACGCAAGGGTGTCAAGGTTCATTATGGTGTAGCCATGGCATTTTTGCACTTTTCATGCCCACTGTGAGTAGTCACAGATCACTTACCAATCTATGAAAATGGGAAGAGTAATATGAGAGCCTGATACTGTTGCCACATGGAAACTAGGGATGCATTGATCCCAGAGCTGTGGAGTCAAAATCTTGGAGTCGGAAGCAATTTTGAGTACCTGGAGTCAGAGTCAGAGGTACCATAAACTGAGCTGGCGTAGAAGGATTCATGTACTGACTCCACAGACCTGGCTGATCCTGGATTCAGTTAGGGATTTGGCCGAAACCTAGCCTTGTTTGGCAGGATATTGCCTGCCCAAACTGAATGCAAACCCTTAAAATAATGGGACTTTGGATTACACAGTTATGTAAATTGACAATTTTTGCACACACTTGACGTTTAAGGTCCCCATACACGGGCCAATAATAGCTGCCGATATCGGTCCCTTGGACCGATTCGGCAGCTTATTGGCCCTTGTAGGGGCAGAACCGAGGGGCCTGGCCAACCGATATCTGGCCTGAAATTGGCCAGATATCGATCGGCCAGGTTAGAAAATCCAGTCGGATCGGGGACTGCATCGGCTCGTTGATGCGGTCCCCGAACCGACTGCCCCATTGCCGCGTGTAGAATTCGATCGTTTGGCCCATTCGCCTTCATGCCTCCCCGATGGGTAATTTTTCTCCAACTAGGCCACTTGTATTATGGTTCAGAACTAAACCATACTGTGAATTTTATTGTACTTGAAGGGAGAAGGAAATCAAAATGTAGTTTATTTCTCCCTCAAAAATATGAAAAGAGGTAAACAACATTTTTTTTTAAATTAAATTGACCAGATAAAAAGCTTCTGTCTCCCTATGGTTTATAAAAAGCTTGATTTGGTTGTTTAATTATTAATTGTACAAAGGCTCACTTGCTTTTCTGTTTATAAAGTTTTGTCCCCTCAGTATGCCTCTGAGTTCCTGAACCGTAGGCGCCGGGCAAATTCATTTCTGGAAGAAAGCAAAGGAGGGAACTTAGAAAGAGAATGCATAGAGGAGCTGTGTAATAAAGAAGAAGCCAGAGAGATTTTTGAAAATGTACCTGAAACGGTAAGCAAAATTCAGTTAATGGACAAGGAAAGGCAAATTCATCCTGAACCAGTTCTCATTTTAGGAAGAAAATGCAGTGCATTGCTACAGCGCTATCTTACTAATCTTTCCATGGTGTACCCTGGCAGACTGATTCTCACACATGCTCACTCCCAGAGGTTACTATGCCCACTGCTACTATAGGCACCACATCTCTCCCTACTATACCTGCTATCCCACAGCCCCAGTCCCTTCCCAGAGGCTATTATCCCCCCACTGCTACTATAGGCACCATCTCTCCCTACTATACCTGCTATCCCACAGCCCCAGTCCCTTCCCAGAGGCTATTATCCCACTGCTACTAAAGGCACCATCTCTCCCTACTATACCTGCTATCCCACAGCCCCTGTCCCTTCCCAGAGGCTATTATCCCACTGCTACTATAGGCACCATCTCTCCCTACTATACCTGCTATCCCACAGCCACAGTCCCTTCCCAGAGGCTATTATCCCCCCACTGCTACTATAGGCACCATCTCTCCCTACTATACCTGCTACCCCACAGCCCCAGTCCCTTCCCAGAGGCTATTATCCCCCCACTGCTACTATAGGCACCATCTCTCCCTACTATACCTGCTATCCCACAGCCCCAGTCCCTTCCCAGAGGCTATTATCCCACTGCTACTACAGGCACCATCTCTCCCTACTATACCTGCTATCCCACAGCCACAGTCCCTTCCCTGAGGCTATTATCCCACTGATACTATAGGCACCATCTTTCTCTACTATATCTGCTATCCCACAGCTCCAGTCTCTTCCCAGAGGCTATTATCCCCCCACTGCTACTATAGGCACAATCTACTGTACTTTATCACTTTCGCTGGCTCATCTGCTATCTCCATTCTATAACTGGCATCTCTGTGAGTTTTATACTGATAACTAATGATCAGCAGGTTGGTGCGAATGTATTTAGCAGTAATGTACAATTTGCATGAAAAATACAAACCATTACTCACGAATAGCACCAGCTGGTTTCTGCTTGTCTGTAGGCTCAAGCTATTGAGGATGCAGTGCAGGTGAGAGGGTGAAGGACATGAACTAATCTGGACTTTACATTTACTGGGTGGTTATATATATATATATGGCTTTTAATATCTTATAACCTTAAGTGACACAACTACAGTTGGATGGATTTATATAGGTCAGAATAGGCAATCATCACATGGGGCATACACTTTGTTCAAATAAGTGGTGATTTGCAATGCTTTTGTTGAATCTAGTGAATCTGGGCCTTTATGTGCATTGGTACAGAACAATACACAGAAATCGGCATGTATCAGTATATACGCTCTATTCCTAATTTGCAAGACCCCTAACTGGAACAGTACTCGGTATTTTATCCATCGCGTTTGATTGCTTCCATTCAGCATGTGACTATGCTACTTGCAATTAGTCGTGTTTGTGATGTAATTGCTTGTGGAGCATTTAATAATCGTTCTACTTCTTTACCTTCCTGTTTTTAACATGCGCTCTCTTCAGAGGTATCAGTGATTTAGGGTAATTATTTATCTGAAAAAAGAATTTATGATTATTTTATTTTGTTTTGTGCTTCTTTGTGAGCCTAGAAAAAAGAAAGAGCATGACACATGGACACAGCTGTAAAACAGGAGAATATTAAAGGAAAACTATACCTCCGAACCATGTAGGTCTCTGTAAAAATATATTGCATGAAACAGCTCATATGTTAAACCCTTCATTTATATAATAGAAAATTACGATTTTAAGAATTAAGGGCCACCCCCTGGGATTATAGGATTCACAGTGCACACAAACAATCCAAGGCACCCAGACATGTTAGGTCATATCAGCCAATGAATGGGCAGAGTTCTGCCTTTTGCTCCCACACTACTTCCTGTTACAGTTAGAGCTGCATTATTTCCTGTCAGGTGATCTCTGAGGGAGCACACAGCCCATCACTAAATGGTGGCTCAAAGTAAAAGACACAAAAGGGCAATAAATACTGATATATATATTCCTGTTTTGTAAGATTCTTTAATAGGCCACTTAATGATATAAACTATTTGTTGGTTAAGTATTTATTCTGGGGGTATAGTTTTCCTTTACAAGTCATCAAGGAGTTCCGTGACCACATAAAGGATAGAGGACAGGGCAGAGAGAACATCTAGGAAATTGTATTCTATAGCAGTGGTACATTATTTCTTATTTAAGAAGATATTTATGTCCTCTGAACATTATTGTGTAATTTTTAACACTTGTTAGAACTATAAGTGGGAAGTACTGTATTAAATACCCTTTAAGGGCAATTGCACATATATGATTCCCAGTGAGTTTTCCCATCCCACATGATTTCCTATAACTTGCATAGTAAACATTTAGACCCTGCTCTCGCTTAGGGCAGGAAGTCAGAATAGGATTCCATTTCAGCTTGTGGCGTCTACTGCTCCCTAACTTGCACATCTGAATTAATGCTAAAAAAATGTCAGATTTCACTCACTTTTTGCAGCCAATTATTGATATTTGTATGTTCTGATTTGATTTACTAGACTGCATCACTCCTAGAAATGTTAGCCCCTCGTCCATTTATGCCCTTACTCAGCAGCAGCTTCTATGTATATGAGATGCTAATGGCTACTTTTTTATTGTTTTGTAGGAATTTTTTTACCCAAAATATTTAGGTAAGTTACCACTTATATATATGTGTGTGTGCAACTCTCATATATTGTAACATTCAATGGAATGGATTTTTTTTACTCTAATGGTAATGGTTCAGGTGGCCGTATTTTTAAGTAGCCCGAAAAAACACAAAGTTGGAGCTCCCAAAATAGCCCCCATAGGCTAACACTAATCTTTTGGGCAACTATTACCTGACAAGAACTGGTATGTGCACTTGACAAGCAGCTGCAGTGATAATCTGTAGGATAATTCTGTAGAAGAAGAATGCAAATATTTCAAAACTATAAAAAATAAGGTGAACCACCCTTTTAAAGTGACCAAAGCAGCCTCATGTGCTATTCCAGTTCCCTAACATTGTGTTTTTTAATAATAGTTATTTCCTCTTGAAAGTACAGGTATGGGATCCCTTATCTGTAAACCCGTTATCCAGAAAGTTCCAAATTACGGAAAGGCCATCTCCCATAGACTCCATTATAAGCAAATCATTCTAATTTTTAAAAATGATTCCCTTTTCTCTGTAATAATAAAACAGTACCTGTACTTGATCCCAACTAAGATATAATTACCCCTTATTGGGGGCAGAACAGCCCTATTGGGTTTATTTAATGGTTAAATGATTCCCTTTTCTCTGTAATAATAAAACAGTACCTGTACTTGATCCCAACTAAGATATAATTACCCCTTATTGGGGGCAGAACAGCCCTATTGGGTTTATTTAATGGTTAAATGATTCCCTTCTCTCTGTAATAATAAAACAGTACCTGTACTTAATCCCAACTAAGATATAATTACCCCTTATTGGGGGCAGAACAGCCCTATTGGGTTTATTTAATGGTTAAATGATTCCCTTTTCTCTGTAATAATAAAACAGTACCTTGTACTTGATCCCAACTAAGATATAATTACTTTTTAGCAGACTTAAGTTATAGAGATCCAAATTACAGAAAGGTCCCTTATCCGGAAAACCGAAGCATTCCGGGCAAACCGAGCATTCTGGATAACAGGTCCCATACCTGTACAAGTTTTACCACAGATACTGTGGTCTGTATCACCTCCAAACAGCATACTGCCCCAAATAAGCATAGTTACCACAGCTGCCACAAACATTAGTTGAATAATGGCAGAAGGTTAATGCTCTGGACGAGCCATGAAATCTATATTACTAACAAGTAAAAACCACAAGTATAGGAATAGGAATTAATTGACTGTGCTTAGGCTGATGCCACACCAGGCGTAGGGCTGATTTTTTCGGCAAGCGGAAAAACGCTTGCCGAAAAATCAGCCCTACGCCTGCTACTTGTGCCTGCACCCGAATGAATGGAATACGCTCGGGTGCAGGCACATGTAGCCGATATACGCACGAAAACGCGCGAGAATGCAAAGTCTCGCGTTTTCTTGCGTATATCGGCTACATGTGCCTGCACCCGAGCGTATTCCATTCATTCGGGTGCAGGCACAAGTAGCAGGCGTAGGGCTGAATTTTCGGCAAGCGTTTTTCCGCTTGCCGAAAAAATCAGCCCTACGCCTGGTGTGGCATGAGCCTTAGATTGCAGAGGAAATAAGAATGTTGTAGTTTAAGAACAGCTGGTCGGCCAGCCATTGTCAGCAGGGCTGTGGAGTCAGTACATAAATCCTTCAACTCCGACTCTTCAGTTTATGGTACCTACAACTCCTCTGGTTTTAATATCAGCTGAGAAGAACTGAGCATGCTCAGGAGCCAACAGCCAAAGTAAATTCCTGAGGGAGGGGGCCGAGACAGTTATCATAAATGATCAGCATTTTAGTAGCCATGACAAGTAGCTGCTACTAGTAGCTCAGTGTGTCTTCCCCCTTATTAGGAGTCAGAGCCAGTACATTTTTGCTGAATGCGGCTCCAGGTACCCACAATTGCTTCCAACACCACAACTTGGACTCCACAGCTCTGCTTGTCAGCCATGGTGTAATTTCTTTTGACAAGAAAGTTATTCGAGAATGTAAAGCTATGACATTGTCTGTTATCGAAACGCTTGTAATCTGACTTTGTGTTTTGCAGCCTGCCTCGGTGCCCACAAGAGTGGCATGCCTAGCAAGCTGAGTTATTTGAATTATGATGGCCCAGTAGATCTGAGATCATGCGTCAATGGTTTGTATTAAGTGCAGTTATTTCATGCAAATGGGTAAAAAATAGACGGTGTGGGTGTGGTCACTAGTGGTCGATGGGGTGGCACATATGTGTCACATTCTGTAGCTGAAAAATACACGGGTAAAGCAATTTTATGTATGTGACTTCTCATTTTTTTTCATAAAGCATAATCATGGGAGTCACAATCACATTTTATTTTATTGGGGGGGAGTGGGTCGCTGTGCCATTTATTAGTGGTAGTCACTGGAATCATTCATAAACATTGAGCATACTTGTACCTGGGCGGTAACCCATAGTAGTCTATCAGTGATTAGCTTTTTTGAACCAGCTGCAACAATGAAGTAAACATCTGATTGGTTTCCATGGGTTACTGCCCAGGTGCAAATTTGCACAGGGTTTATAAATTAGTGTCATTTAATATTGTTGGCCACTGTGTCATATGATGGTGGTAGTCACTGAGAGTCACAGTACCCTTCATGCTATGTGTTACTGTGCATGATGGAAGATACTGGGAGTCACTGTGCCATTTTTAATGCTGGTAGCTGCTGTACCTTTTAGACTGGGAATCACTGAACCATTTAATACTGGGGTCACTTTACCAATTTATGCTGCAAGTCAATAGGTCATTTTATTAAGGAAGTCACTATATCCTTTTATGATTCAGAAAATATTTTATGTAGTGAGTATGATTTCAAAGTGGGCGTGGTTGTCAAAAAGAGGGGGAGGGTCTATGCAAATAGAACTGACAATGTACTTGGCATAGAACCTGATGGAAAATTAATTGAAATTGACTTTAAATTAGGAGAGTGGGTACCATGAGGCACTGGGATGTACCTTTCCATTGTTTGGTATAGTATGTTCTGCTTTTTGATTTGTTTGTTTAAATTTTGAGCCAATAAATGGTTGTTTATTTCACTGAATAATGTGTTGACTATATTGTATACTGTTTCAGTGTGATATAACTTGGGCTCTCTTTCTCAATCTATTTTCTCATTGATTGCATATTGACTTTAAAGTTTCCAATATGAAAAAAGCCAATATGCCAATATAAAAACTTGTGTACAAATTCATTACACATTACTGTCTAATGCAGTGGCAAATTATTTATTGGGACCTTACATTTTTATTAAGCAATCATTTTTATTTTTTTAATTTGCAGCCCTTCCAGATCAGTGCACTCCCTTACCGTGTAATAGGGAAGGATACAAAGAATGCATAGATGGGAAAGGAAACTTTACTTGTATCTGTAAGCCGGGATGGCAAGGGCCACTTTGTGATAAAGGTAAGTGGCCACGCATTTTTTTTTTTCTGTGCTGATAAATTTTTCAAATTCCTTTATTTGTATATCAGGGAATGGCATAATTGTAGATGGGTTGGCAAGTTCTGATGATTTTATTTGTCATTTTACCAAAAATAATTTCCCTTTGGAAATGATTAAAAGAGAGAGAAAACTTGTACACAAAAATTGAATATATTTTTCCAGTTACAATTTTTCAATTTCAACATTTTAGAAATATTGAGCAATGTTTTTTCTTTCGATATTTCTATTTTTATTACCTGGTTTATTTCCAGATATCAATGAATGTGAGGACCTAGTGAATAGAAATGCAGGATGTAACCAAAAATGCCTCAACTTGCCTGGAAGTTACCGCTGTGGCTGTGAAGATGGTTATTACATGCTTGCCAACAAACACACATGCAATGGTAAATGCTATATGTTCAATGCTAACATACTGTATATTCATTATGCTGTGCCTGGATCATAATTAATGACATTTTTCCATTTGTTCTGAAATGACAAAACTGCCCCAGATTTGTACACTTGAAGGAAACATATAGGATAAATGAAAAAAAAAAAACTCAAATCTTTTATTATGAATAATATATGGTGCTGGTTTCACTTTGGTCAAAAAATTGAATACAATCTGTAATTATTTATTGGAGCTTCCTATAGATTCTCTCAGGTCCCTGACCATGTTTCATATGTAGGGTGGGCGTGTCCTAACAGTCTCTGCCAGAAGCACAGGAGGAGGGAAGTAGCCAATCACAGCCCGGCAGTCACACAAGCAAAGAGGCTTCAGTTCCCTGTCAGGTCACACTAGCTGCTGATTGGTTCCTATCCTACAGTGCAGTGTGCTTAGTGCCGCCACCCCCCTGCACAGCCTGGGAAAGGAGGCAGCAGGAAGTGGAAAAGATGGGCGGGACTATTAAGGTTTTTGGAGAAATTTTCAATAAATCAGTCTGAAACTCTACTTTTTAAAGCACATTCCTTCTATATTTAGATGAGTACAGTTCATTGGCAAAATGTCCCCTTTAGCAGTCTAGGTTACCTTTGTGAATAGTGTTCTAATGGATGCACTTTGCTCTACCTCTCATGTAAATCAACCCTAGGGGCAGATATGAGTTTGAATCCCGAAATGGGTAAAATTCGGATTAGATACAATAATTTCCGATGATCGGAAATGTCACGAATATGCTTAAGAAAAAATCGTAATAGTCACCATAATATTGTGTTGGTGATCTGAAAGTCACAAAATTTTCGTATCGTAAACGGCGGGAAAACCTTTCTGACTTTGATCCTTCAGTGCATGATTTTGGAAGCCTCCCAAGGGACTCAATGGCACTCTGCAGCTCCAACCTGGCCCAAGGAAAGTCTCCAATAGGGCTCAATGGCACTCTGCAGCTCCAACCCGGCCCAAGGAAAGTCTCCCATAGGGCTCAATGGCACTCTGCAGCTCCAACCCGGCCCAAGGAAAGTCTCCCATAGGGCTCAATGGCACTCTGCAGCTTCAACCCGGCCCAAGGAAATTCTCCCATAGGGCTCAATGGCACTCTGCAGCTCCAACCTGGCCCAAGGAAAGTCTCCCATAGGGCTCAATGGCACTTTGCAGCTCCAACCTGGCCCAAGGAAAGTCTCCCATAGGGCTCAATGGCACTCTGCAGCTCCAACCCGGCCCAAGGAAAGTCTCCCATAGGGCTCAATGGCACTCTGCGGCTCCAACCTGGCCCAAGGAGAGTCTCCCATAGGGCTCAATGGCACTCTGCAGCTCCAACCCGGCCCAAGGAAAGTCTCCCATAGGACTCAATGGCACTCTGCAGCTCCAACCCGGCCCAAGGAAAGTCTCCCATAGGGCTCAATGGCACTCTGCAGCTCCAACCTGGCCCAAGGAAAGTCTCCCATAGGGCTCAATGGCACTCGGCAGCTCCAACCCGGCCCAAGGAAAGTCTCCCATAGGGCTCAATGGCACTCTGCAGCTCCAACCTGGCCCAAGGAAAGTCTCCGATAGGGCTCAATGGCACTCTGCAGCTCCAACCTGGCCCAAGGAAAGTCTCCCATAGGGCTCAATGGCACTCTGCAGCTCCAACCTGGCCCAAGGAAAGTCACGATAACAAAGCTTTAATGAATTTGAAATGTTCGTACTCAGCGCAACAATTACAATTTTGTCGCACAAATTGTCGCAAAGTATGAAAAATTTGTGCAAATTAACAAAAAATACGCACAGTACGAATACTTAGAAAAGATACAATTTTTTTGTATTCGGAAACAGTCATACTTTAATAAATGTGCCCCTTAGTGTTCCTCTTACTTTTCTTCAGATTTGTGTAAATGTTTTTTTTACTGACATATTTATAGTGCATATTATATATTATAAAGCATATTTTTCTTGGGTACAGATGGCGTAATGCAGTTTACTTTTCTGTCACATCCCAGTGGTAGAACTGGTTCACCTGTTAATGATTTCTTTGTCTTTAATAGACAGAAATGAGTGTGAAATGTTCCCAACTATCTGTGGGAGTGCCGTCTGCAAAAACACCCCGGGAAAGTATGAGTGTGAGTGTGACAATGGCTATAGCTACAACACGTCCCTTAAAGCTTGTGAAGGTAAGTAGGTTGTCATTGTACAATGTTGTAGCATGAATAATAACCAAGCAAACACTAATTACAGTGCAGTTGTAGAAGAAAAGGTTCCTGTTGACTCACAGCAAGCTTCAGACACTCTCCATTCTCTAGTCTGTGCCCCACAGGAATATTGTTTTAAAGATGTCCGAGGACCTCCTTTCCATTCAGTTCCCTTGAGCACTTCATCTTGGGTTAACGTTAAATAAATGCAGTTTGTCTTGTTAAACTGACAACAGAGCTGAGTATTTTGGCTTATAATGCCATATTTAATATACTGAACTTATTGGTTCAGCATCTTTATAGTACTAATGATTCAGGCCTTCAAAGTTGTCATAGGAACCATCTTTGATTTTGTTAGGAGTATCAGTGGCACTGCACATGCTCAGTGGGCTCTGGGGAACTGTTGAGAAGCTAAACTTAGGGGTCGTAGCAAATTATCAAAGGTTTGTTTGCCATATAAGCTGATGGTACAGGACTGATCATTAAATTCTGAGGCTAATTACACAGGTTTCTGAGATAACATGTACTAATAATCTGTATTACTTACTAATTAGCCATGTATTGTGAGATTTATATTCTGTATATAAAGTATATTGGGTCCCTAAACAGCAGCACAGAGCATGTGCGGGGAATCAGCAGAATAGAACATGGGGGCTACTGGGGCATTTTTGGGGGCCCAGATCTTCCCTGCTAAAGGGCTGTGCGTGACTTGGGCTGATACAGAAACCCACAACATAATGTACAACATTTCTGCCCTACTTCCTTAGTTAAGCTTTAGTTCTCCTTTAATCTTATGACAGAGGCTCAGCTGTATTGAGGTTACTGGTTCCTCCTGGCTATCGAAGCTCCCCCACACATAAACTCATTGTAGGAGAAAGAGACTTACCTATGCTACCAGCAACAGTGTCCACAAAAACTTAAAAAACAAATCTCTCTGCCTATATATAACATATATATATATATATATATATATATAATATAATGCAATGTAATGTAATTTGGATCTCCATAACTTAAATCTGCTAAGAATCATTTAAATATTGAATAAACCCAATAGGATTGTTTTGCCTCCAATAAGGATTAATTATATCTTAGTTGCGATCAAGTACAAGGTACTGTTTTATTATTACAGAGAAAAAGGAAATAATTTTTAAATTTTAAATTATTTGCTTATAATGGAGTCTATGGAATATGGCCATTCCGTAATTCGGAACTTAATGGATAACGGATTTCCGGATAACGAATCCCATACCTGTACTTGTTTTGTCATCCTTGTTGTTTTTGAAGAGATGCTTTTCATTAATAAAATCATCTCTGCTATCTTGTGCATGGGAATTTGGTTAAGCATGAAGAGAGGCAATCAGCTTCCTAGGTCTGAATGACACCGTGGCTGTCATATTTTCAAGGCTCAACTTTATGCCCTTTGAAATTGTAATGATAGTGAAGCATTAGGAGTTTAGCGCTCCTCAGCTTATAATTGAAGCAGTGACCTGGAAATGATTGCACTGTATCTATCTAGACAAAGGCAAGTGGAATGTCAAGTAGAAACTGAACTAAAAGTGACCAGGATTTATGTACTGTACTGTAAGGCTTCAGTTGTCCTCCATCCAAACTGATCATTATCTAGCACTATGCTGTAGGGGCGCCAGCTACAATTCCCTGATAAAGGCATTAGTTTAAGAACAAAGAATGTAGATATTTGGCATTTTACATTATATAGGAAAAAAATATGCTGGATTTGTTTAGGAAGTGGATATGTTGTTTGTAACAAAAGCTAAGCTGCCACCCAACATATTCCACAGCACTGTACAGTAAGTGGGTTTATACATTGGACATACAGAATTACATACAAAGCAGCCAATAACCAATACAAGAGGTGAAGAGGGCACTGGCCAAAAGAGCTTACGATCTATAATGAGTGTATAGTATATATGAGTATATATAAGCTATCTGTGTTGGTTTTTAAAGGTGGAGTATGAAGGATTATAGCTAGAAATGGTACATTTACACCCTAAATGTTCCATACTCAAGAGGTACAGCATCCCTGTCACCGTAACAACCCAAGTCTTTAAAGTCACCTGCAGCAGCTCCCCATCTTCTAATCTTGTAAGACCAGTTTTTGAGTGCCAGTGACACTGCACTTGCTCAATGCGTGTCCTGCTGATGAGAAGCTAAGCTTAGGGATCATCAGCAGACATTGAGGTTGCATCTGTGGTAGAAGCTGATGCTACAGGGTTTGTTAGTAACTCTGATGCAGAATGCCTTGGTTTGTATTGGGTCTTTTAATGTGAATCTGAATTCATGGCTAACTAGCCCTGTATGGAAAATATTTCATACACTCTCTCTGGGATCAGGTAACTGACAGCAAATGTACTATAAATCAGCAGAATAGAAGGGGCATATTTGGAGGCACAGATATTCATTGCTAAAAGTAGAGAACCCCAAAACACAATAGGGGTCATTTATGAACACACCTGCAACTGCTCTAAAACATTTTGCAATGGGGTACACATACTGATTAGCTAGAGATTCCATACTTGTAATGGGAAATGCTCCAATTATGGCAGAAGCTGCTTTTGACCACTGGACACCACTTATGAGTGCTCATCAGGGCCTGTATGTTAGTGCCCATCATAGCCACTACATTTACTATTGTTTTCAGTGGGAAATTAAGACTGGTGATCATGGACTTTTGATTGTACAATTCTCCATGGCATCACCAAGCCAATCAAAATTGTTATTGTTATTATTGATAACAACTCTGTCCTGTACTTTATCTTGCCCATATAAGCCTTTTTGCTTCAGCCTTGCTCCAGGGTGGCATCCACAAGTCCCATCTGATGATACTTATTTTTTTCTTACAGACATTGATGAATGTGCTGACAAGTCGTGCAGTCAAGTCTGTGTTAATAGCCCTGGAAGTTACATGTGTTATTGTGATGGCAGAAGAAAATATAAGCTGGCCCAGGACCAGACCTCTTGTGAGGTAAGTATTCATGCATTAATTAGCTGTTTGGATATGTAATAATATTCCCTCTATTGTATCATCACATTTTAGATGTAATCAATTCTGTTTGACTTTTGATATTTTTGAGGTCTGGTTTATTATAAGGTTACAATGTCATACACAGGCGTCTGTGTTGCCATTGGAAAATTTGGGGCTATTACCATCTCTTTGAGGGCCACATCTGGCCTGCCACTCTCCAGTTGGACAGCCTTAGGCTATACATACTGCATTACCCAGTGGTCTCATTAAGTAACTCAAACATATAGTTGAAATAAATCAGTTTAAACCCCTAACTATTGTTGGTCCAGCATTATATGTGACCATCTTTATAGAAAGGACTGAAGATCTGTTTTGTATTGCATAAGTTTACAGTCAGGGTTATGGTTACCAAGTACTGCAAGTACCTTAAATAAATAGCAGCAATAAACACATAAATTGCTCCCATTTTATTGTGACCCTTACATGGGGATTCATTCATAAATGACCCCTTATGAGTAGAATTGTTAGGGCCTTCGGTGCTGGGCACTATAAAGGCTGGGCAGATTGGGCGTTTTCCCTTTATGTTTTAAAGGGGGTACTGACATCAATATCATCAGGTCCAACTTACTAAGTGCTGGAAGCCAGACTGCTGCCTGCATTCCCTGACACAAGAGTACAGCAGTCTCAATCCTGAGTTTCTGAAATGAGTTGGGAAGAGAACTTTGGGTGGCAGAACTTTATAAGATAAAATCATTTGTAACAGAAAAGCACCAAAACCCATTATTCGAATAAACCTTTGGATGTTAAAGGGGCAATTCACCCTTGAGTTAACGTTTAGTATGTTATAGAATGGCCGATTCCTAGCAATTTTTCAATTGATCTTCATTTTTTATATCTTATTGTTTTTAAATGATTTGCCTTTTCTTCTGACTCTTTCTAGCTTCCATGTTCATATTTTGGTTTCTCATTTAAACCACTGCCTGGTTTCTAGGGTAATTTGAACCCAAGCAACCAGATGCCTGCTGAAATTTCCAAACTGGAGAACTGCTGAACAAAAAGCAAAATCATTTAAAACCACAGAAAATAAAAAAGTGAAAAACTAATGCAAATCGTGTAAGAATGCCAAGTGAACAACCCTTTAATGAGAGAGGTTTTAGTGATGTCCCTGAGCGACATAAGGATCAGTAGGACACACAAATCTCCTGTATATCCCTGTGCCTACAAATGTTCCTTGGTTCAGTGTTCTCTGCCTTTTTTCTTTCTTTCTGTAAATCTCTCCCAAATGATGTGTCTGTGACAGCTGCGTCCCCTCTAGGCTCGCAAGTAATTTCTGTCAAGCAGCATCAGTTTACTTTCTCCTCTGGTCGGAAGTAATCTTACAGGCACAACCAGCCATTATACCGGCCATTAATTTTATGCTTTAAGATCACGGCCTAAGTAGAAAATTACCAACATAACTTTTAAAGTAATGACACGGAGTTAGCGAAGTCCTTGACCGCGCTGTAATGAAACACTGAGCCGCCGCGCGCTGGGCTTAAGGCTACAGCCAGTTATTGCGCTCTAGCCGGGGCGCTTGTGCCATTCATCTCAATAGACGGAGAGGTTTATGGGTGTTATTTTCCAGTAGAAATACTGCGGCAGGTCACCGGTGGGACGGCTGATGTGCTTTTGTGTTGTTTATTGAGTGATTTGTGGAACCTCTGTTGCCTGGAGCTCTGGGCATCTCCTGTGCTTTATTGCAAGCAGCCAGCACATTCATTGAGCTGCGTCAGGCTTCCTGCCTCTCCTTATGGATTATTACAATACTTGATTGCTTTCTCTCCAGATTTTATTTCCTCAACTGCAGTCGCTGTCATAGTGCAACAATTTTGTGTGTTTTCTTTTTGTAAACAGTTAATTCTGTATTTCTCACCTATTATAGATGATGGGAGTCCCTTGACAAAATAGAAAAGACAGGGGCACCTACCATATATACTCGAGTATAAGCCGATCCGAATATAAGCCGAGGTACCTAATTTTACCTAAGAAAACTGGAAAAACTTATTGACTCGAGTATAAGCCTAGGGTGGGAAATGCAGCAGCTACTGCTAAGTTTTAACAATCAAAATAAATACCAATAAAATGACATTAATTGAGGCATCAGTGGGGTACATGTTTTTCAATATTTATTTCAAAGAAAAACAGTAAACTAGCTCTGTAAGCGGAGAAGAGGGTCAACAAAAAAAATATGAGTACTACCCCACGCTCATTGCACATTGGCAAACTGGCAGCAGACCCAGTCCCAGAGGGATGTAAGGGGAAATAAGTATTGCTAGTGGGAGCCTAGGCCAAGGCACTGGAGGGTCTGGTTGCAGGTGGCCTAATTTGCACACAAAGGAGAGAGGGTGGTAATCTAGAGGGACCCATGGCACCCGACTCGAGTATAAGCCGAGGGTGACTTTTTCAGCACATTTTGGATGCTGAAAAACTAGGCTTATACTCGAGTTTATACAGTACTTAGAGGAGGCAAGGAAATAACCCTTACTTATTTGTTTTGTCAAAAGAATGAAAAAATGCCAATATTGTACCCTATATTCACTTAGGGGCACATTTACAAAAGCACGAACGCACGAGCGTTCATGCGAACGCTCCGAGCGTATTTTCGCCGATTTTTTCGGGCGTCCGCACAACTTTTTCGTACGCCGCACAACTTTTTCGGACGTTTGCACGAAAAAATCGGAAAGGTTTTACCGCTGTTTACAATTGTTCGGTACGAAAATTTCGAGACTTTCGGATCGCCAATACGATATTATTGTGACTAATACGATTTTTTCGTAAGCATTTTCGTGATATTTGCGATCTTACGAAATTTTCGTTTCCAATACGATTTTTTCCCATTCGTGATTCGGATTCGTGGATTAGTAAATGTGCCCCTTAGTATAGAAATTTGTAATGCTGGCTGTGCTGGCATTATACAATACTATGCTAAGACTGGTGAACATGCTCAGTTAGTAAGACTATGAAGAAGCTTCCTGCTGATTGGCTCAGATCCACATTCCTAATGGGGGGAGTGAGTTCTTAGCATTCTTGAGGGAGGGGGGAGCAGGAGAGAGGAGAGAGCTGCGTGTCTCTGGCACAGGAAACCAAAGAGACAACAAATCTTTTGATAGAGGACTCAGAATACAGTGCAGTGTTTCTGTGAGTGCTTATGGCTGTATTTACATAGACCTTTCTGATAAAGCTTACCTTTCCTTCTCCTTTAATATCTGGGGGGGGGAAAGTCGCCAGGATGGGACATTATCACACTGAACAATAATCTCTGGTGTAAAATGCAACCTGTGAGCCATAGGCCTTAAAATGGTTGTTCACATTTAGGTTAACTTTAATTATGTTATAGATTAGACAATTCTAAGCAACTTTCTATTGGTCTTCATTTTTCCTTTTTTTTCTCCAGTATTTTAATTATTTGCCGCCTTCTTCTGCCTCTTTCCAGCTTTTAGATGAGGGTCACATGGTTCCCTGTGTGGCTACAATTTTATTGTTACTGTAATTTTTTTTTTTTTTTTAGTTTTTAAAATTTTTATTGGGTTTTATTACAGTCCAACATTTGTATTAGTATTATAGCAAAACTGGAAATGCAGCTGGAAAGACCCAGCAACAAGGCCCTCTTGTATTAATATTCCAGTCTCTTATTCAAATCAATGACTGGTTGCTAGGGTAATCTGGACCTTAGCAACCAGATAGCTGCTGAAATTTCAGACTGCAGAGCTGCTACTTTTAAATCTAAATATTTAAAGCTAGATATTTCAAAAACTACAAATAATAAAAAATGAAGACCAATTGCAAATTGTCTTAGAATATTGCGCGCTACATTAAACTAAAAGTTAATTTAAAGGCGAACCACCCCTTTAAAGTGAAAGCTAAAAACTTGTGGGTTCTATTTCAAATGGAACCTCAGGTACCCTCCCAAACTGCATAGTTGAAAAGTCAGAAAGGCTTACTCTCCCCTGTTTGGGAGGAAGAAATGTAGAGCTGCACTGAGGTGTTGGCAGCCTCCATCTTTGACTGCATCACTTCCAGTTCTTTGCTTGCATGGTCCTGATTGGTGACCAGAAGCCTAGATTTCCTGTCTTCTCAGTCTTCTTATCTCGTTGTCTCCTCTTGTAAGACAGCTGGCAGCAGCATTATAGGTAATGTTAATGAGCTATTTGGGTAATGGCTAATTGATCCTGCTTTGTCTTGTGGAAGAATATATGCCCTATATATCCATACCATAGAGCGAAACTACAAATGCAAGAGGGGCTGCTATAAAATGCCATAGAGAGTCACTATTTAGTGGTTCTGTGGGGGGTTGTAGGGCTCCCGTGTACATGTAATGCAGGGCCTTTTTTGAATCCCAGTCCAAACCTGGACCTGCCATAGAGCATGAAGCACTTTAGAGAGTTGGGGGCCTACATGCCCTCCCTTGCCCACCCCTCATGATTACGGGGTCTCTATTCTCTGTGTCAGTTCACGGAAGTGCAGGGAAAATGTGAAAAACCTGTCAGTTACCCCTGCCCTGCACTCTGTAAATGACCCCATATACCGCTTTGCTTAGTCTAGAGTGGCATACATTCTTGCTAATTGTCATAGTGTTTTATAAATGGGCAAAAATATTCTTTTATTTGTCAAAATTCCTTTTCCTGTGTTAATAAATAGGCTCCTATGAATGACACATCAGACATGGGAATACATGCTTTTTACTTCAATGACAGATGCGCAAATGCCCTCCCTGCCCTACTCTATAATCACTTTAGCTTCCAGCCCCTTGCAAGAAACCTGCTTGTGATGTTGGCACATTCTGACAGGGACTCGGAGAACAATGCTGCCCTGCAGCTCGCTGTATTGTGTAATTCTGCCTAAGCTGTGGCACACATATTGGAACGTGCCAGTAATTCTGATTCTCTTTAAGCCCCAAAAAGCTCCCGGGGTATTGCCAGCCTATCAGGCATTACAGAGCCAAGCTTACATGTCTATGAATGCCAGTTTTGTGCGGCACAGCGGGAACATTGTTTCCTACACTGAAGGGCCCTTATCTAATAACATCTCCGGCTGGAAAGATTTCTTCAATTTACATAAAAGAGAATAAAAATAAACATTTTTATACATCTGTGGCATTCATTTAGTTACAATTGTTTTTATATAGCATTGCCCATGGATATATAAGCAGAGTGGTTATATTCAGAAAGGCTCACTGTCTTACTCACAGCTGTAAGAGATATAAAAGTGACTGAATGTAATATAGTAGTAGGTGACAAAAAGGCAGGTTTTATATAGATGTGAAGGACATGTGTCTAACTGCTAGTTAATCCAGAGGAAGGTAAAAAAAAAACCATTCTGAAGCCTCTCCAATTTGCCTCCATCGTGAAATCACAGGGCCCCTCACAACAAAATTTTCATCCAGGTCCCCTGCGGCTTCCTCCAGCTCCCCCACCCCCAGCGACTTCCTCCAGCGCATGCCCCCCCAGCAACTTCCTCCAGCTCCCTCCCCAGCGACTTCCTCCGACTCCCCTGTGGTTTCCCCCAGACACTTCCTACAGCCCCCACCCAACGACTTCCTCCAGCTCCCCCCCCAGGAACTTCCTCCGGTTCCCCTCAGCTTCCCCCCCCCCAGCGACTTCCTCTGGCTCCCCTGCGGCTTCCTTGGGCATCCTCCAGCTCCCCCCCCAGCAACTTCCTCCGGCTCCCCTTAGCTCCCCCACCCCCCCCAGCGACTTCCTCCGGCTCCACTTCGGCTTCCTCCAGCTTCCCCCCAGGAACTTCCTCCGGCTCCCCTCAGCTCCCCCCCCCCCCCCAGAGACTTCCTACGGCTTCCTCTGGCATCCTCTAGGTCTGTGCCCGGCTCCCTGCACCATCTGCACATTTTATATGGTTATATAATCAAATTTCCCGCTGGCCACCAATGACAGGGCCCGTAGTTTAAAGCAAAGATATCGTCCAAGCCCGGGACAACTGTCCCCCCTGTGCCCGTACAGAGAGGCCCAAGTAGTCCCCCACCAGCCAACTAAATAGTAACTGTCTATGGTGAGCCACATTCAAATGAAAAAGAGTTGGGGAGCAACACAAGCATGGAAAATGTACCCTGGGGGTACCAAATAGGGGCTGTGATTGGCTATTTGGTAGCCCTTAGTGGTGCACAGTTTTCAAGCTGTTAGGGACATATTTGACCTGAAAGGTACTGAAATAAAAGCACTTTCTTCTATTTTACATTATTTCACATGGTTTAGTGCATTTTAAAAATTAATGGTATAGGTCCCCTTTAAAAAATATGCAGCGTTTTCAGCCTCCAAATCCCATAATTCCCAGCCGACATGATGTCAATAAGGAAAGGAACATCACAGTGCAATGCTTTCTGGGATATGTAGTTCCTGCATGCTGTCTGTAAGTTGTTGAGTGTTATTACAATTTGAAACATCAGTGTTTCAGTCCCTCCTCCCCTGTCAGGATTTCAAATGATGCAGAAAGAGAAGAACTGTTTTGAAGCTGGATTTCAGCAGATAAAAATGGTATTTATTAATACTTTTTGAAGGAACAGATTACAAAGATAGGTATACTAAGAGTTTCTGTGTTGTGTGGGATTCTTTAAGAAATTTTGGTTCTGAAGCCAGAGTTTCCCTATAAGGCCCTCTTCTCCAAAGTAAACAACCACAACTTGGTCTTTCTTCATAACTGAGACTTTCCATACCCTTTACCAGCTTAGCTACTCTTCTCTGGACCCTCTCTGACTCAATAATGTCCCGTTTGAGCACTGGAGACCAAAACTGAACAGCATATTCTAGATGGGGCCTTACCAGCGCTCTGTAAAGGGGAAGAATAACCCCCTCCTCCCGTGAATCTATACCCCTTTTAATACAGCTCAAAACCTTGTTTGCCCTTGCAGCTGCTGCCTGGCATTGCTTGCTACAGCCAAGTTTATTATCTACAAGGACTCCAAGGTCCTTCTCCATTATGGATTTGCCTAGTGCAGTCCCATTAAGGGTATAAGCGGCTGCATATTTTTACACAATAGGTGCATGACCTTACATTTATCCACATTAAATCTCATCCGCCCAGACTGCCAGTTTGTCAGGATCCTGCTGCAAGGTGCCACATCCCGGATAGAACTAATTGGGCTGCAGAGTTTTGTGTCATCTGCAAACACTGATACATTACTTACCATACCTTCCCCTAAGTCACTAATGAACAAGTTAAATAAAACGTGATGCCATTATGAACACAAGATACATGGTTTTTATACAACTGTAGCCTGAAAAAGCCCAAGGTAATGGCACATAACTTTTTATAAGTATTTCAACCAGCAGAGAATTGCTCCACTGACATGAATGGAAATTCAAAAATGTGCAAAATCTGCATTTTCCAGCTAAAAAATTGCTGTTTCAAGCACTGACAGTCATGTGACTTTATGAGGATTATATCATATCATTTTCTACTTAATAAATGATTACAGGGTGAATAACAGAAAGGTTCCAAGCTCGAAATATTAATTTTGCTGTGCAGAACGCAGTATAGCGCTGATCATTTCACAGCAGGGGGCGCCAAATGATTTGTGCGCTCAGTAATCACAGCTAGTGGTGTGAAGGGGGAATTGTAGGCAAGGGGTTGTGTTTTACAAAGAAAATAATAGTACTGATTTTTAAATAAATATAAATTGGAAATAGTTATGGAGAACCCGGGACCAGGCTTTTTTGTCTTTTACTTAATAACTTATTAATATCAGTGTAAATAAATGTATTATGATGCCTGTCATCTCACTGCCATAATATGTTTATAAACATGATCAATGGATCAAATTTTATTATGTGGTTTCAAGTGTCCTTTTGTCTGCAAGGTGCTGTCTGTAGTAGCGCAATGCTGCCATCATTTGGTGCTGTAAAGATCATGTCCCAGTTTTGGTACATAGTCCCTGCAATTGGAAATAAATGGCTGTATAACAGCTAGTAATGGCGATCAGCTCGTTTTTGAACACTGAATAACTAGATTTTAAAATTCATTCAGTGTAAAATTGACATATTTATGAGTATCACTCATTTATTATAAGAGTCACTGAGGGATTCTGTGCCCATATAAAGGCACAAGGCTGCAGGCTGATTTATACAGGGAACTCTGAGTATCACTCATGTATTACAGGTATGGGACCTGTTATCCAGAATGCTAGGGACCTCGGATTTTCCGGAAACCCGTTATCCAGAAAGCTCCGAATTATGGAATGCCCAACTCCCATAGACTCCATTTTAATCAAATAATTCAGGATTTTAAAACTGATTTCCTTTTTCTATGTAGAAATAAAACAGAACCTTGTAATTGATTCCAACTAAGATATAAATAATCCTTATTGGATGCAAAACAATCCTATTGGGTTTAATTAATGTTTTATTGATTTTTTAGTAGACTTAAAGTATTGAGATCCAAATTACGGAAAGACCCCTTATCTGGAATACCCTTGGTCCCGAGCATTTTGGATAATTGGTCCTATACCTGTAATGGAGTCTATGGGAGATGGCCTTTCCGTAATTCGGAACTTACTAGATAACGGGTTTCCAGATAACAAATGCCATACCTGTATAAGGGATAA
Source organism: Xenopus tropicalis (assembly GCF_000004195.4). Lineage (NCBI taxonomy): Eukaryota > Metazoa > Chordata > Amphibia > Anura > Pipidae > Xenopus > Xenopus tropicalis. Next base: position 21,858,082 of record NC_030678.2, read on the forward strand.
TGTACCCACTACACTTAATTATAAGTATATTAGTAGGCACTGAGGGGTTCTGTGCCCATATAAAGGCACAAGGCTGCAGGCTGAGTTATACAGGGAACTCTGAGTATCACTCATGTATTATAAGGGGTAATGTAACCCCCTACTGTAAATTATAAGGATATTAGAAATCATGAGAAGTTTTGTGATTATATAAAGGCACAAGGCTTAAGGCCATGTACTATTGGTATAGGATTGTACCAAATCATACACAAAAGATTTGTCCTAATACTGAGCCAAATTTAACATTTTATCTACATTCTTGTCTTAAAGTTTGGCTTAACATCTATGCTCATCACGGTGTTAACTGATAAAACACGTGCACTGATATTTTTATGTGTTTATTCCCAATCAGAGCTGGAATATGAGGACAAATTGTTATCAGACCTTTGTAATTCCACTTTCCCTTACCTCTTCATTATTGGCTCTTTTCCAGAGTATTCCTGTTTGTGTGCCACTTAATCTCGAGACAAATTACGAGCTGCTGTACCTGGCTGAGCAGTTTACAGGGATACCAGTAGTTTATTTGAGATTCAAACTGCCTGATGTTAGTCGGTAAGTATTTATATGTGCTTTTTTATTAAAAAGAAAAATATGTTTTATAAAATTTTCATCTATCTATGTATGGAGGGGAGCACAAAGAGCTGTGCGGTGCTGTATGCATTCAGCAATGCTGCATAAAGGAAGGGTGCAAGGTGGGTGCTCATGATTCCAATTGGGGGACACTAGGCACTGGGGAGGGAGCTTTGTACTTGCTGCCTGCTCATGGCAGGTGTTTCTCCGTGCCTTTTCCTTTAAAGGAACAGTAACACTAAAAAGTAAAAGTGTTTAAAAGTAATTACAATATAATATACTATTGCCCTGCACTGGTACAACTGCTGCTGGTAAGCTGCTGTGTAGCCATGGGGGCAGCCATTCAAAGGAGAAAAGGCACAGGTTACTTAGCAGATAACAGATAAACCCCCATTATATGGGGCTTATCTACTAGTTATCTGCTATGTAACCTGTGCCTTTTTTCCAGCTTGAATGGCTGCCCCCATGGCTACACAGCAGCTTATTTATATAAACTATAGTAGTCTTTCTGAGGCAAACACACCAGTTGTAGCAATGTAGGGCAACAGTACATTATATTGTAATTACTTTTATACACTTTTATATTCTGGTCATATTTGGAACATCTGGGCAGCACCCTGCAACATAAACCCTCCATTATCTCCACATGCCCAGAAGTGCTGCATTCACCCACACCAAGGGCAGAAGCACCACACAGCAAGCACAATGGTAGCACTCTACTATCCAGATCACAACATGAAATAGCAGCCAATCTTACAGATATCCAGTCTCTTGACATCCTGTTATAGCTCCCAGCATTCCTAACTGCCTTTGCCAAAGGCGGAACAAACTCTATATAAATTTACACTGGTTCCTTTCCAGTAACATAGCTGGAGGCAACTGATTTAGCATTCGACAGTAGGTAAGATATACCGGCCACTGCAGCTCTGTGCTCCTCAAGGGACACAATATATTAAGCAGGACGGTACCTTGCTAGAATTTCTATTGCTACTTATGTACATGTTTTTGCCTCGCATAAATGTGACCTAAATTATTGTGGCTGCCTTAATATACAATCAGTTTTATGGCATGCTACAGCACTGTTTTCCATTAGTTTTCTTGAAATTCATGTCTTCTTCATCTGTTGCTATAGAAATGCTGCAGTGGAAGTCACTCTTTAGCTGAATGCATCATAAGCCTATAGCAGTTTTGTGCTCTCAATTTAACTGAATCAGATCCATTTTTATAGGTAGCACGGAAGGCTAACAGATGTTTCACTATTACTTTCCTAACAGCTTTTCAGCCGAATTTGACTTCCGAACATATGACGGGGAGGGGGTCATTTTATACGCAGAGTCGGCTGATAGCACATCATGGTTTTTGCTTGCTCTCCGTGATGGAAAGATTGAAATTCAGTTCAAGAATGAATTGTGGACAAAAGTAACAACTGGTGGCAAGGCAATCAATAATGGGGAGTGGCATATTGTAAGTTCACACCTTCCTTTCCTTCTCTACATAATCTCCAAAACCTAAGGGCAGTGGCACATGTGGAGATTAGTCACTGGCGATAAATCTTCGCGATTGCGGCTGATTAATCTTCTTTAAATGCCGTCCCACCGGCAAGAGTGTAAATCTCCAGTGGGATGGCATACGCGTTGCTTTGGTTTCCCAAAGTCGCCTGAAGTTTCCTTGCTAGGTATCTTTGGGCAACTTCGGGAAAACGAATCGGCACGTATGCCATCCTACTGGCGATTTACATTCTTGCCGGTGGGATGGCATTACAGGGAGATTAGTTGTCCGCATTAACAAAGATCAACTAATCTCCCCATGTGCCACTGCCCTAAAGTGTAAAGAAGGCTTATGCACATTTGCAAAACCAAGTCTTCTACATGGTCCGGCACTTGTTCCTTCTGATTTATATATCTATGATCTATGTCAGTTTCTCCTTCTAAGTTCAGAATCTGTACTTCTTATCTATTGATCTAAGATCTGTGTCTATCTCCTAAGTTCAGATCCCATCTTTTTGATCTATATATCTGTGATCTATATATCCTAAGTTCAGATTCTATGTTTCTAAACTAAATGTCTATGACCTTTATCTCCTTTTAAAGGGGTGGTTCACCTTTAGGGCAGGGGTACATGGGGAGTTTAGTCGCGCCGCGACAAATCTCCCTTGTCGGGGGCTACTAATCTCCCCGCAATGCCATCCCACCGTCTAGAATGTAAATCGCCGGTGGAGGAAACTTCAGGCGACTTAAGCAATTCGTGGCACCGCTTTTGCCATCCCACCGGCGATTTACATTCTTGACATTCAATTATACTCAATGATAGCCGTATAATCATCATGGTACAAACAGATTGGCTCTTGTCTTGTAGATAACCGTGGAAGAGCTGGAAAACATCATCAGTGTGAAAATAGCAAAAGAAGCTGTAATGAACATCAATAACCCAAGAAGCCTATTCAAACCCGCAAATGGTATTTTGGAAACAAAAGTCTATATTGCAGGATTACCCAGGAAAATTGAAAATATTATTAAACCGGTAAGTGTATATTGTGATTCCTGTTTTATTTGATGTAAATGGCATCAGTTAGTACTGCAGTGGCAGCAGTCAGAGGGTTCTTGTTCCAGGGATTCTTACATTATGCTCAGAAGATGGCATGGATTACAGTTGTAAAATGGTATAAAAATCACTGTTACCAAAAGGTGGCCATACACATTAAGATCCGCTTGCTTGGCGAGATCTCCAAGCGAGCGGATCTTCTCCCGATATCCCCACCTACTGGGTCAAACAATCGAATTCTAACAGTGGCAATGGCACAGTCGGTCCAGCGACCTCATCAACGAGCCGATGCGGTCCCTGATCCGACTAAACTCTTTTAACCTGCCCGATTGATATCTGGCCAATTTCAGGCCAGATGTTGGTCGGGCATGGCCGTCATTACTGCCCCTACATGGGCCAATAAGCTGCCAAATCGGTCCAAGGGACCAATATCGGCAGCTACAATTGACCCGTGTATCGGCACTTTTACACTTACAGAATGAGGTGTAACCAGAACAAAAGGAATTCCATATTTAGGCACTTTAGAATCTAATATAGGGTGGGCCAAGCATTCCTCTTACATTTCAGTAGATTTGCAAGTGAGCCTCAGATGTCTTTAATGACCTTGATTTTGTATAAAATTCAAATTTGATGTATTAGATCGTGGTTCATATTGTCCATCTTCAATTTATAAAACTCATTTTCTCTGCAAAATTCATTATTCTTTATGAAACTCAAAATCTGGATACTTAATAAAGTTGTGAGAGTAATGGCTTTCAGATCCATCTTTATATTTTCTGTGAAATTTGAATTCTGACATGAGGGGTTGCTTTACAATGTTCGAATCAGAATTTTTGCCACAATTCAAATTTTTTTTATGCTACAACACAAATTTGAATTATAGTTTAAAAGCTCGAGGGTAAAACTTTGTTATCGAAAAGCTTCCGAGTTCAGGTAGAAGTCAGTGGGAGTTTCCTGGAGATTTTTTATAATTTTATTTTTTGATAAATAAGCAAACAGTGAGTGTTGTAAAGTTTCCAATTTAAATTAGAAAATAATAGAAAATGAGCCAAATTCGAATTTTGCTAAACTGACTCTTTTGATGCTTTGTAGGTAGACATTTCCTAAACTGACTGTGAATGTTTTTTGACCACATGACAACTGCGTCCCCCCCAACATGGTCCCATTTCAGATAAACAGGGCTGGTTAGGTACTATCTGCATCTGCAGCAGGTGGCTGAGATGCCTTTGCTGGAAGACTCTTAAGGGGCTAATTGTATTTACACCTATCACAATGCTGTTATATTTCCCTGTGTGTGATACACATCATACCTGATCATCTTATTCTATTCATTGCATTCTAGCATGATGGTAATGATGATGAGTATTATCATTGTGATCATTTATTTAATTAGCACTGGACATTTCTATTCTATTTGCAAACCAATCTAAGGATGAGACAAGGGTGAAAAAAAATGAAATAAAATATATTATCTCCTGACTTCAGTTGTGACAAAGCTTTATGTGTTCAAAAATATCCAGCTTAATCCTTCACAGTCTTCTCCACTGCTTTCAGATTAACCCTCGCTTAGATGGTTGCATACGTGGATGGAACTTGATGAACCAGGGAGCTTTGGGAGTAAAGGAGGTTATTCAAGGAAAGCAAAGCAAACATTGTTTAGTGTCTGTGGAAAGAGGTTCCTACTACCCCGGAGGTGGAGTGGCCCGTTTTTTTATGAACTATAGTAAGTAAACATATTTACATTTTCCCTGTGCCAAGCAGTTTTTGAGGAGTGTTAAGTGTGTCTCCATCCTATCTGACATAGAAGATCTGTGGCTAGATGGGATCATTTGCTGTAGACCCAAGGCTCACAAACTATGGGATTAACCCCTCCTTCCCAGGTAAGCTCAAAGCAATGAACAGGGAAGCCAGACCTAAACTACATTTAGGATATAATACAGATTCTTACAGCAACCTTGTCAGTAGCTATGATGACTAAATCTTGGACATCAAACTTGAACCTAGAAAGTCCAAAAAACGCACTCTCTAGAATAACTATTATATAATTCAGGAGAAACTGACAGACTAGAACAGGTAATTCTGTCCTCTCTCCAAAGCTTGTATCACATCTTTATAAAACAAAAAACTATTTACTGATGTGTTCTTGCCATTTTTCTTATTACTGGACCTAGAATTAGGGTGAGGTTAGCAGAAGTTCCTTTTTTATTTTGTGGTCGGGTTAACATCCCCAGCTGAAATCAGTAAAAACTACTAATCTGCTAATCTCTTTGGGTGGTGGCTTTAGGTTTATGTCACAAATTAACATTAAATCAAAAAGTTGAAAGAGTTAGAAGTTACAGTGATACCCCATTTCTTCTTCTGGAGCAGAGCGTTCATCCATGAGTTGGTCAGATGGAGTTATACCACAGATATTTTTGTATATTTACAGTTTAGACCATTCAGAAACCAGACATTTATATTAAAATACATCATATGCATTTATTTTACCTGTTTCCATTAGACGATTCAACAAATGGAGAGTGGTTTGCAAATATCACCTTGAATATCAGATCATCAACTGGAATTGGGGTCATGTTTTCTCTGGTGAATGGTGAGACTGTGCCTCTCGCCATAGCTATTGAAGATCTAGCATCTGACTTCCTACAGGTATCAGTTTTTCCTTTTCCCACCTCCAGCATGAGAGAGATTTGGTTTTAGATTTAGTCACATTTATAAATCAGGTCAAGTCTAAAACATGTAATGAGCAGCTTTGTACTTTGCACCTCTGATTCAATATCTGCACATTATAGGGTTCCACAGAAAAGAAAAGTGTGAGCAATATTGGCAGAACTGATGTGAGGAAGTTGATAACAAAAGACAAAACTCCATTTTGTTCCACCTTATGTTGGCCCTTTTAAATAACTTAGCAATTTAATGTCTCTTTGGAATGGTATTGGGAATAATGTCTTTTATAGGGAGTGAAAAAGGGGAAAGTTGTGCTCAACCACTAAATTTTAAACCATATATATATTGATAAAGGGTGAGTGCAGAGGATCTCTTGTTGTTGTCTTATAGGGAGTGATCACTAAAGTACATATGTTCATGTAGGCCCGGGCTGTCCAACTGGAGGGCCATGGCCCAGATGTGGCCCTCCAGGGTATTTTTATGGCCCCTAGTATGCTCAAAGACTTCACTGTATGACATCATCATTTTTAGTTCTGTCCTCAAACTTGCTAGTGGAGAAATAATCAGCCCACTACATGTAATAAGTTGGACAGCACTAATCAAGGCTATAAGTCTATCCAGTAATCTCCTCCCTACAGTAGAAACATTCATATGTTGCATATACAGCCTTTCATTAGTGTATTATTCTATTACAGTATATTATTTAACATTTTGTATGAAATTGAGAGAAGGAGCCCACCAGGTTCTGTAATGGGTCTTAGGTGGTCCAGTCTGATGCTGCTGAGAGTTGTAATGGAAGCATGAGTTGAGCATGGATGTTTCCTCAAATTGCGCTATTTCCATCATTTGATTCCATCTTTCTTCTGTCCCTAGGGCATTGTGGTTAGCATACATAGTGTCACTGTTGCACGACTGACAACTAAGAGAATATGTACAGACAAAAATCTTCTAATAAGTGTGAGCGTCACGAAAAGCTCCCTTGTGCTAACAGCAAATTCCTACACTGACATTACTTATGCAAGCCAAGCGGAACTGGAGAAGCAACTCTCTGTCCTGGACCAAGCAATGCGAGAGAATCCTGATACTTATTTAGGAGGGATTCCAGGTAATTCATTTGCTCTTGTAGATAGATGTATAGATTGATCGATAGACAGACAGATTGATAGATAGCTTGATTCCAGGTAATTCATTTGCTCTTGTAGATAGATATATAGATTGATCAATAGACAGACAGATAGATTGATTGATTCCAGGTAATTCATTTGCTCTTGTAGATAGATATATAGATTGATCGATAGACAAACAGATAGATAGATTGATTGATTCCAGGTAATTCATTTGCTCTTGTAGACATATAGATTGATCGATAGACAGACAGATTTATTCAGATTCAGCAAAAACTAGAGGTTTCAGAACTAGAATTTGTTAATTCCGAACTAGAATTTGTTAAAAGTCAGCACACAACACTGCACTAGAATTTGTTAAGAGTCCCCACACAACACTGAAACCCCTAATGTACCTATCACTGTAATCTGTTCCTTTAAAAAGTATGAATAAATGCCATTTTTATATGCTGAAATCCAGCTGCAAAACATCTCTTTCTGCATCAATTGAAATTCTGGCAGGGGAGGAGGGACTAAAACATGGATATTATAAATTGTAACAACTTCTCCAAAGCTTACATACAGCATGCTGGAACTACATAACCCACAATGCATTGCACTGTGATGTCCCTTTCCTTATTGACATCACGTGTGCAGGGAATTGTGGGATTGGGAGGATGCAGGTTGAAGGCAGGCTGAGGACAGTTGATTACTGTTATATTTTATTTGAGTCCCAAAGTAGTCAGCCAGATCAGCAGGGGAACAGGGGGCGGGGCTTAGGGAACTGTTCCAAACCATATTATTACATTAAAAGTTATGAAAAGGCTGCATACCACCAGAGACCTTTTGAGATGAGTGTCTGTCATTTCCAGTATATTGTGCTTGATGCACCTTTAGCTAAGAATATTGCTTTCGATAAAAACATCCAGCGAAACAGAAAGAAAGATCCCAAAGATGTCTTATTCAAGATGATGGAACGATTATTGAAAAACAAAAAAATAAAATAAATGGGTTTTAAGAAGGCACTTGACTATGTGAGGTTGTATTTAATGATTGCTAGTGGTTTAATCTCAGCTTTCTTTTTGTTATCTTGACTAGAGTATGATTAAAGACAGAACTCTTCATTGAAAGATTACAGCAATTTAATCATGGTTTTTATCTCTTGAGTTGAGTATGATTACTGACTGCACAATTCAAGGCACTAATGAGGCATAATGGTTTTCCCAGCAGATATCCCTGTGGCGGCTACCCCAGTCTCGGCTTACTACGTGGGCTGCATGGATGTGACTATCAATAACCAACTGATGGATCTGGACGGGGCCATTTCTAAGCAGAACGATATCCGATCACATTCCTGTCCTCTGGTTTTATAGTTCCCTGCCTCGTATTTTATACATTTAGTAAGCACTACTGGGCAACCAAACTACATTATTAATATTATTATTATTGTGTTGTGACTGATGAGATGTGCCTGTGCATACAATCTATTTTTAATATGACGTGAATTAGTGCCTAGACAAAGCATATGTCTATATTTTAGGCATTAGGAAAATTATTCATAAGCTGGTATAATATTCTAGGAAAAGACCATGTTTCGCCTTCAATGCTATTTTTTAATTTTGTCCTTAAAACCCTTTTTAAAGAAAGCAACTCATGTAAGCTCATGATTCCGAACCAGTATTTGTTTAAGAGCCCCCACACAACAGAAATCCCTAATACACCATTTTTATATGCTGAAATCCATCTGCAAAACAGTTCTTCTTTTTCTGCATTATTTGAAATCCTAGCAGGGGAGGAGGAGCTAAAACATTGATGTTACAAATTGTAACAATTTCTCCACAGCTTACAGATAGCATGCAGGAACTACATATCCCACAATGCATCAATGCACATTTGAGATTACTCGTGCAGGGAATTGTGGGACTTGGAGGATGCAAGCTGAGGACAGTGAACTACTGTTACATTTTATTTGAGTCTCAATGTAGTCAGCCAGATCAGCAGGGGAACACGGGGCTATATTAAGGGAACTGTTCCAAACTATATTATTACATTAAAAATCATGAAAAGGCTGCATATTTTTTTAAATGATTATATTGCAAAGTTGAGTTGTGTTTGGGTTTGAATAACTACTTGAACTATAACAGAATATGTCCACAACTGCTCACAAATGGGGGAATTTATTTGAGTAAAGGTGGCCATACACAGGCCAATTCTAGCTGCCGATATCAGTTTTTTAGACCAATTTGGCAGCTTATCTGCCAGTCTATGGGCACCAACGACGGGCCTGCCCAGCTGACATCGGGGAGGTTTGATGTTTCCATTGGATTGGTAACTGCATCAGCTCGTTGATGTGGTCCCCGAACCGAGGGCACCTATACCCGCCATCCTAATTTGATTTGATCGAATTAGACATTTTTTCACACACTTGTAGGTGGGAATATCGGGAGAACATCCGCTCGCTTGGTGATCTCGCCATGCTTGTGGATCTTACCGTGAATGGCCACCTTAAGACTGGACTCCACCAGGGATGCCATTTTCTTTCCACAAAACAAATATTGGGGGTAATGCAATAAATGGCTTGCTACTTGCATAGCAACCATTCATAAAAAGCATTTACTGGTCAGCTGTTAAAACATTTTATTGGTTACTATGGGCTACCGTGTGAATGTTTATTTGATCTATAAATTCAAAGGGGTAATGTAATTGCAGGTTCAGCATTCATAATTGGTCTAATAACCCATAGCGATAGCAGCCTATAAGCAGATAGCATTTATTGATTGGTTACTTGTTTAAAAGAATAGTGTTCAATACAATCTGAGCAAAGCTCTCCTTTTAGTACTGAGGATGTCTTGGCATTGTGTAAAATAACTTGGTTGTATAAGAAACGCTGCATTGGGCAGTTGGCTTTTTGCTCTGAATGGCTACAGAGTGGGTCTAACGCCACCCGTGGTACAGTTGGTTACACACAAACCGACAATATAGGGGAATATATATATATACAGGTATGGCATCCGTTATCTGGAAACCCGTTATCCAGAAAGCTCCAAATTACAGAAAGCCTTTGTCCCATAGAGTCCATTTTAATCGAATTATTCAGATTTTTTTTAATTGATTTCCTTTTTCTCTGTAATATAAGATATAATTAATCCTTATTGGAGGCAAAACAAACCTATTGGGTTTAATTAATTATTGGTTTTGTAGTATCAATAAGGTATGGGGATCCAAATTACAGAAAGACCCCTTATCCAGAATACCCTTGGTCCCGAGCATTCGGGAATATATGTAAAGCCTCTCAAACCTGATACATATGGGGATAGGGAATGGACCCTACATATCCTACATTCCAGTAGTTTTATAATTATTTATGACTGGTTCAAACTACTCTTCAGCTTGGAGTCTCTATGATACTAGTATAAATATGGTGATCTTTAAGATTTTATCACCTCATTTTCTTGCATTTCAAATGGCCTTCAGCGCTCTGTAGAAGCTTGGAGTCAGTTTCATATGTAGCATGGAATTAAAAAAATAAAATAACATTTTTTATTTAAAAAAATGTATTAACATTATGAATGAGGTGGTATAGAAAGACAGTTAATTCTGTGCTATATCAGGTATGGAGGTTCCCTACATGAAATTCAAACCTGTTTGTAACAGAAAAAAATAAACTTTTTTGTTTAAGTGTTTGTTGTTTTGGACAAATTGCATTTCTGAGTTACTAAGCCCATAGGGGCAGATTTATCAACACTTTGATTTTCGTGGTTTTAGAGTTTTTTGAAACCACAAATAAACTCATTTCCACTAAAACCACAAATGTCTAGCCAATTATTAAATGATCCGAATTGAAAAAGCAGAAATGAATTAAATTGCAGAATGAAACTGAAAAGAACACAAAAACTACACATCTACTTGGATTTACAAACAAAAGAAAACCCAAAAAACTTTGTAAATGGCCCCCATACTTTACAAATGCCACATGTTTTTTCAAATGAAACCATTGGTGTCAGGTAGAAACCTGTATATTCTTTTCAATGAAATCTCCCGTTAGTTCAATATCAAATATCAACCAATCGCAGTTTGGCTTCCTTTATTCTAACTGTAATAGACTAGTTCTAGTTAAATGCTGGTTTCAGAGAGTCACGGCACCAGTAGGAAATCTGACATTTATAACCCTATCCAGCATATTCCTTTAAAGGGGAACTCCGGCTTTGGAAACAAAATTTGTTAAAAAGCCCCACATAATACAGAAACCCCTAATATACCTTTCACAGTAATCTGTCCCTTCAAAAAGTATGTATAAATACCATTTTTATATGCTCAAATCCAGCTGCAAAAAAGTTCTCTTTCTGCATCATTTGAAATCCTGGCAGAGGAGGAGGGACTAAAACATTGATGTTTCCATCTCCACAACTTACAGACAGCATGCAGGAACTACATAACCCACAATGCACTCTGATGTTCCTTTCCTTATTGACATCACGTGTGCAGGGAATGGTGGGATTGGGAGGATGCAGGCTGAAGGCAGGCTGAGGACAGGCGACTACTGTTACATTTTATATGAGTCTCAAAGTAGTCAGCTATTATTATTAACAATTATTCATAAAGCGCCAACATATTCCGCAGCGCTGTACAATGAGTGGGTTACATACATTGGACATACAGAGTAAAATATAAAGCAATCAATAACCGATACAAGAGGTGAAGAGAGCCCTGCCCAAAAGAGCTTACAATCTAGATCAACAGGGGGCAGAGCTTAGGGAACTGTTCCAAACCATATTATCACATTAAAAACTATGAAAACGCTGCACATTTTTTAATTGATGTACTGTATATCGCAAAGTTTCTTGAAATCATGTTCATTTTTAGAAAAGCGTAAGTTGCGTTTGGCTGAAGTTCCCCTTTAAGAACACCTGATGCTATTGCCTACAAAAATGCAAAACCTCTTCCAATGCAAAATCACCTTACTATCCCCAATATTCTGTGAGGGACATCACAAGAAGGATTACACTGGGAATGTAGGCAAAACCCTTTGCAGGTTGTCATTTTTTTCAAAACAAAGGTAAATGAGGCCAAATTATGAATCATTATCCAGGGAAACATAATTGAACAATGGCAGACGATTTTAAAAAGATCCCAAAACAACATCTGTTGATTGTGTGTAATTGCCGAGGTTGTTGGGGCGGTTTGTATGTATCCCTCATCTGCGATTTGGTTTCTCTTTAAAATTAGCAGAAAATTGTTTCCAGTTACGGCGGGGCTTGATCGCTGCGACTCTAAGGGCGAGGGCGTTATCAGTGAATAGACTTAATGAAATCTTACTCCTCGCTCGGGAGTTTCTGTGAATGCAATCACCCGCTTTTCAAGGTTTAGTTCATTGATTTACTTGTTTTTTTTTTTTTTTGCATTAATTAGCGCACAAAGGGCAAACCGCCTAATATTTGTCATTGCTTATAATTCCATTGCAAACGGCTAGAGAGCGAATGTGCTTGATAGCTGTTACAGTCTTTTAAATAGCCGTCATCAGGGATACTAACAAAAAAATCAGATGTACTGAGGATCTTCTCTTGGACCTATTGATACTAATTCTGCACCCAGGATGTTAAAGGGGAACTCCAGCTTCCTAGCCAAAATTTGTTGTAGAGCCCCACACAACACAGAAACCCCTAATATTCACTATGAATAAATGCCATTTTTATATGCTGGAATCCAGCTGCATAACAGTTCTTCTCTTTCTGCAGGGGAGAAGGGACTAAAACAGATGTTACAAATTGTAACAACTTCACAGCTTACGTACACACTATGCAAGGAACTACATAACCCACAATGCATCGCACTGTGATGTTCCTTTTTTTATTGACATCACATGTGCAGGGAATTGTGGGATTTGGAGGTGGCAGACTGAAGGCAGGCTGAGGAGAGCTGACTGCTGTTACGTTTCATTTGAGTCTCAAAGTAGTCAGCCAGATCAGCAGGGGACGGGGCTTAAGGTCCCCATACACGGGCCGATTCTTTCTGCCGATATCGGTCCCTTAGACCGATTCGGCAGCTAATCGCCCCTTGTATGGGCACTACCAACGGCCTGCCCGACTGATATCTGGCCTGAAATTGTGTTTAAAAATGTAGTCAGAGCGGGGACCGCATCGGCTCGTTGATGCGGTCCCTGAACCAACTTTGCCTATACCCGACGTTATAATTCGATCGTTTGGCCCCAGGGCCAAATGATTGAATTAGCTTGGATTCTCCCGATATTGCCTATCCATAGTTGGGGGATATCAGGAGAAGATCCGCTCTCTTGGCGCCAAGCGAGCAGATCTTAAGGTATGGGGACTTTTAGGGAACTGTTCCAAACCATATTATTACATTAAAAATCATGAAAAAGGCTGCATATCTTTAATTTATGGATACTGCAAAGTTGCTTGAAATTACTTTTTAGTCAACTTAAGCTGTGTTTAGCTGAAGTTCCCCTTTAAGTACACTATATGGGCAAAAGTATATGGACACCTGCCTCTCCAGCATCTCATTCCGAAAGCAAGGGCGTTAATAGGAAGTTGGACATCTGCTGTTAAATCTGGTGTTACCCCCCCCCCCCCCCCCCCCCCCTATGCTTCTTGAAAGGTTTCAACTAGGTGTCAGAACATTTTTGGAGAATTTGCTTCCAATCAGGCGTAAGAGGTTGGGCAGAGATCAGTGGGTTATCAGTTCTGGCTCACGTTGTTGTCCCAGTTCATCCCACAAGTTGGGTTGAGGTCTAGGATCTTTGCAGGCCTTGATCTTTGCAAGCTTGGCTGCTTTGCCTGTACAGTCTTCTCCAACCCATTTTGTCTGAACCTTCCTTAGTGCCTGGGGTTATTATTATCCTCAAACAGGAAACACACTCACTCTCCAAACTGATGCCACAAAGTAGGAAGCAAGGAATTGTCATTAATGTCATTAGATGTGTCAGAAATGATGGCTATAGCTTAAATAGACAATTCCAGTAATCAGAGGGGGTGTCCGACATATGTGTATATACTAGATTTTCTAGATCAGTGATCCTGACCAATTGCTTGTGGGAAACATGGTGCTCGCTGCCCCTTTTGGGTGAAGACACACAGAGCTACTAGTAGCAGCTACTTGTCATGGCTACTAAAATAGACAATGCTGATTATTTACTGATAACTGTCTTTATGTGTGTTTTAGCAGAAGCAATTCTCAGTATTGTCTATGGCAGGGTATTTTCTGGTGTTTAGTAGCCTTGACAAGTTGCTGCTACTAAGTAGCTCTATGTGTCTTCACCCTACGTGTTGCTCCCAGTTGCCTCAGAATAGGTTCCCTAAATTTCTACAATGAATCCATGGCCCAAATCCACATCTTGTGCTTCTTGCCTCCCTTCTCCATACTGATTACTAGCTGTAATAGGCAGGTCCCTCCGTGCCACCTCTATCAGTCTGTATTTGTATGTAACCTGTATCTGTACCCTTCTCCTATTATAAAGTGCCATGGAATATACTGACTCTTAATAAAGCATAATAATAATCCCTATTTTTCCAAAAGGATTGGTGGTTATAGGAAGTATCTTGCTGTAAAGATTTGTGCGGGCTGGGAAGTGAAATTATTCATTCCATTATCCACTAGGTGGTGGTAGTGGATTTTACATTGAATCAATGGTCTTCAGAACTTTAATACAGTCTTTATAGGGCTTGTGTATGTCTGCAAGTGCAGTTGCTGTCACCACCTCCGGACCAGGCAGTATCTCCAGTTCAGTTGCAGTTTAATCCAACTTACCCTGTCAATATACGAATTTGAATTATTAATCAGGTACACAAGAAGAATGGGATATTCCAGAGAAGTCCGGAATGGCTCTGTATGCAGATTTAGCAAGATCTAAAAGAGGAGATCAGCAGGCGCCCCCTTCATTTGTTCCGTTACTGTTGCACCACAATTCTTCCCCCCCCGTGTCACTCTGTATGTGTGGGAACAGCTGCTTCCTCCCATATTCTAGCACTGCTTTCATCCACTAACATGACAACTCACATATAGGAGCCACTTTACTTTGGCCCCTGTTACCTGCACTCATTGCCCAATCTCCTTCTTTTCATAATTAGCTCCCATATTACTGTTAACCCCCACTCCTTATCAGGAGAGGCAACTTTTAACTGCTCTTGCCCCCCAACTGCTCCCCACCCAGCTGAGGTGCCCTCTTCCCGCCCAGTAGTCCTAAAGTAGGAGAGCGCCTGCAATAGTGTTGCCACCTGTCCGGTTTTGACAAAACGTCCAGTATTACAAATTTATTGCCAATGTAGTTGTTGGTAAATTAGTAATAGCTAGCCAAATCAGCCCCAGCCTGCCTCTGGAGCACCAAGTCCCTCCTGATTGAAGTAGGGGTTAACAGTAATCCCTGGGTAATCCCTTTGTTAAATGTATATTAAAGCAGTAGAATTGTTAATGAATCAGATGAGATTGAGTGTAGGATTGGCCAAACCTGGGGTGACATTGACTAAATTGGCCAGCTTGAATATATTTCAATATATGGATAAACAATCCCTGTTTTGCTTAAAGGGGAGGGTTGCTTTATGCACAGAATGTCTTAATGTCCTTTATATATTGGTAATGGGTGAGTGCAGAGGACCTCTTGTTGTTGTCTGTATGCATTTTATGGTCAGCCTCATTGCACTGGTGCCTAATAGTTTAACATTTAGTGGTTGAGCACAACTTCGCCTTCTTTGCTATAATTATAAGGGTAATTTACAACGCAAACGCAGTTTGCAAAGTGCAATTGAGGACACACACATCGCTATATTTTTTTTTATCCAATATGCAGCCATTTCCCAATTCCCATAACCGGGTGCAAGCCCTGTCTAGCATTTTCTGTCTGGGGTCTGTATCATTTCTGGAGCCTGGGTTCAAAATGGCATCTGCGTTCATTTCAATAGGCGCAAGTCTGGGGCGGCTATAGACACAACTCAGTGTGGGAATCAACCCAGGGTAGTGGTAGCTCCAGCAATAGCAATTTTAATTGTGGACCCACTGGTCTGGGAAGTGACTACACAGAAGTGACTGAAGTGAATACACAGAAAGAATGTGTAGTCATTTCAGTACATGTGTACTTAGCAGAATAAATGAATTTGCTATGTGATCAATTACATTTTGTATCCTATGTAATTTATACTGTAATGTTGTCCTATGAAAGGCCAAGAGGGGGCAGTGTTTGTTCTAAAATCCGGGCAGTAATGCCAGTACCTGAGCTACATCATATCCTACCCCATATACCCAGCAGTTCCAGATCTGTGTCTCCCATTAACTGCCCTCAATGAATCTGCCTCTATAGAGACACATGTGGAAAGGATACATTTAAGCGGAATTTTATTTCAAATACAAGAAATGAGATGAGTAAGGATTACATTCTTTTTTTCCCATTTAATTTAAGATATAATATAAACTGTAATACAAATACGTACCACGTGCACTCCCCGCTGTGCCACGCAGCCCGTGTTTTAGAGAAATGGAATGTTTCATGAAATTGTAGCTGGAATACGTACATTTGGTTATATTCACAGTTTTACACATTCTGGCCTCCTGGCTCTGACTGGCAGTGCATATACGGATGTGTAGTGAGGCTCCGCCTATCGCGCCAGGTGTTAGCTATCACTGCTTTGAGCTGTTCTTATGCTACGTGTGACTTGGGGTGCGGTGAATTGATTATGTGTGTACAGTGCATACGGCAGCCCTATGGAGGGAGGTGGAAGCAGCTGCCAGAAACATGTGTTTGTGATGGCTGCGCACCTGATTCCCTCCATCCTCTTCTTCCACTCTGCAATAAATTGATTGGACGCACTGCACACCCTTCAGTTAGATTACTACATACCATAAAGCGAGGGGATGCACTGTGCACAATAACATGGGAATGTAACAGAATGGCAAACTATACTTTCATAATGAACACCTAACACATTAAGTGGCCTATTAAAGAATCTCGCCAAACTGGAATGTATATACAGGTATGGGATCTGTTATGCAAAAAGCTGTTATACAGAAAGCCCATCTCCCATAGACTCCATTTTAATCAAATGATTCAGAATTTTAAAACCGATTTTCTTTTTCTCTGTAATAATAAAACAGTACCATGTAATTGATCCCAACTAAGATATAATTACCCCTTATTGGGGGCAGAACAGCCCTATTGGGTTTATTTAATGGTTAAATGATTCCCTTTTCTCTGTAATAATAAAACAGTTCCTGTACTTGATCCCAACTAAGATATAATTACCCCTTATTGGGGGCAGAACAGCCCTATTGGGTTTATTTAATGGTTAAATGATTCCCTTTTCTCTGTAATAATAAAACAGTACCTGTACTTGATCCCAACTAAGATATAATTAATGCTTATTGGATGCAAAACAATTCTATTGGGTTTAATTAATGTTTATTAATTTGTTTTATTGATTTTTTAGTAGATTTAAGGTACGAAGATCCAAATTACAGAAAGACCCCTTATCCGGAATACCCTTGGTCTCAAGCATTCTGGATAATGGGTCCTATACCTGTATATCAGTAAATATTGCCCTTTTACATATTTTCCCTTGTGTCACCATTTAGTGATGGGCTGTGTGCTCCCTCAGAGATCACATGACCAGAAATAATGCAGCTCTAACTGTAACAGGAAGTAGTGTGGGAGCAAAAGGCAGAAGTCTGTCCATTAATTGCCGGTTGAGGACTAGCAGTATGTGTGGCTTGGCTTGTTTGTGTGCAATGTGAATCCTATGATCCCAGGGGGCGGCCCATAGTACCTAAAATGGCAGCTCTAACATTAACAGGAAGTAGTGTGGGAGCAAAAGACAGAACTCTGTCCATTAGGTGGAGGATCATTTAACATTTGTATATGTAGTTAGTGATATGCAATGTATATATACACATTGTGGCAAAGTGATGTAGGTATATCTCACCCACAGCTTTATCTCACCACAGAAGGAAAGGAGAATAACAGGTGTGTTGTTCACTCAGGCTGAAAAGCCAAGAGAGGTGCTGACATTAATGAGTCATCACCTGTGGTAAAGGGGTAAAGCTAAGACAGGAAGTAGAAAGTGGGGGGACACATTTGTGCACTTTTGGGAGAGCAGAGAACACCACCAATGTACTGAGAATATAGATATATATAATTGTATTGAGTAAGAAGCATTAATTGTGGCTGAGACTCTGTAAAAATGCAGGTATTAAGGCTGCCAGTGGATCAGTCTGTTCTGGTGTCAAATGAAAGCTCATATTGGTTTGTGGCATATGCTGGGTACAATTGAAATGTGCCTTGTTTAAGGAAAGCCTGCTGTGAATAAAACACAATTGCTTCCTGCTTGAAAACTACATCAGGCACTATTGTCTCTTCCTGTGGAAAATATATTCTGCCATTTCAGTAAATTCAGACAACATATACATATATACAGCTAACTGTGTAGCCTTTATCTTTCTGTGGGGTGCTGGTACAGGTATGGAATCTGTTAGCCAGAATGCTTTGGACCAGGGGTTTTCCGGATAAAGGATCTTTCCCTAATTTGGATCTCCATACCTTAAGTCTACCAAAAATTAATTGACATTATTTAACCCCAGTAGGCTTGTTTTGCCCTCAATAAGGATTAACTATATTTTAGTTGGGATGAAGTACAAGGTACTGTTTTATTATTACAGAGAAAAGGGAATCATTTAACCATTAAATAAACCCAATAGGGCTGTTCTGCCCCCAATAAGGGGTAATTATATCTTAGTTTGGATGAAGTACAAGGTACTGTTTTATTATTACAGAGAAAAAGGAAATCATTTTCTAAAATTAGAATTATTTGCTTATAATGGAGTCTATGGGAGATGGCCTTTCCGTAATTCGGAGCTTTCTAAATGTATTGCAATCTGTAGTTGTAGTTCAACCGCATTTGCAATGTTGCCCTTGTGCAGCTGCAGTTTTATTTCGGTTTTAGATTCCCAGCCCCACTCACATCGTGAAACAGTTGAGAGAAGATGAATGCGTGATGCTTATATTCAGATTTTTAATCTAATTTCTGAAAGGGTTATGGATGTACGACCTTTGCTCCCTCTTCCTTCCAAGGCTCTGGCAATCTCACCATCATTTATCTCTCCCTGACAAGAGGTAATAGCCACTGCTAAGAATCCCACTCATTCCAAATGCCTGCTGCGGAATCCTCCCAAGACCATAAAGTCCCAGAGATTACAGGATGTTCCTCAGTATTAAACCAGACATTATTTCTCCTGACTTTACAAGGTAACTATAGTATAATTTATAGCAACCAATATAAAAAAATGTAACGTGGAAATGCAGAATTTTGTGTAGGTCAAAGTAATAATATCTGAAAAAATAATTAGCCTTCTAAATCATTTTATTATGAATAAAGTACATCAGTCTGGTGATGTGATAAATCCTTACAGTATTTCTCCATGAATATAGCATGATAGCGTAATGCTCTTAAAGGGAGAGTGGGCCTTATTTACAGTTAGCTTTTGCAGCTTTAGGCACAATCACTCATAAACTGGAATTGAATGTTAAAATTCACATTATACTGTGTCACAGTAACGCTAGAGAAAGGGTACATCTCCCAGAATGCTTTATGAGACAGAGAAATTATGGAGAAAACCTAGTACAGGTGCTGTGAGAAAGGGATTAGGTCTGAGCTTTGACCAAGTGGGAACAATCTGAGGGAGCTTGGGTAGGAATGCTATTTCTACATGAATATAGCATAATAACATAGGGTTGTTAAAGGGAGAGTGGGCCTCATTCACAGTTAGCTTATGCAACTGTAGGCACAATCACTCACAAACAGGAATTGAATGTTAAAACTCACAATATACTGTGTCACAGTAACCCTAGAGAAAGGGTATATCTCCCAAAATGTTTGTGAGACGGGGAAGTTATGGAGAATAACAAGGGCTGTGTTCACTGAGGCTGAAAACCTAGTACAGGTGCTGTGTGAAAGGGATTAGGTCTTAGCTTTGACCAAGAGGGAACAATCTGAGGGAGCTTGGCTAGGAATGCTATTTCTTACATGAATATAGCATAATAACATGGGGTTGTTAAAGGGAGAGTGGGCCTCATTTACAGTTTGCTTATGCAGCTCTAGGCACAATCACTCACAAACAGGAATTGAATGTTAAAACTCACAATATACTGTGTCACAGTAACCCTAGAGAAAGGGCACATCTCTCCCAGAATGCTCTGTGAGACAGAGAAAAGTTATGGAGAATAACAAGGGCTGTGCTCACTGAGGCTAAAAATCTAATACAGGTGCTGTGAGAAAGGGCTTGGGGCTGAGCTTTGACCAAGAGGGAGCCTGGGTAGGTATGCTATTTCTATATGAATATAGCATAATAACATAAGGTTGTTAAAGGGAGAGTGGGCCTTATTTACAGTTACAGTCTCAGATAAACATAAATTTACAAGGTTTACTGAGCAAAGTGCAATTTCAAGAACAATCTGCATTTCCTAAGTCTGCCTGGCGTCATTTCTGATGTTCCGTGAGCGAGTGACCTGTGCCCAGGTGTGTGCCCTATTCATTTAGCTGCAGGGTTTCCCTGTGCCAATAGGCACAACAGCATATGATTCAGAACAGAAGGCAGGAAAGACTAAGAGGCTCCAAGTGCAACTATAGGGAGTAGCAAGGAGCACTTTTACCTTTAATGAAAATGGTTTCAAATGCAACTGGCTACGGGGAAAAGAGCAGGGTGCCCACTGCGCTTGCGGATGTAAATAAGCCTTTATGGGGGTCATTTATAAATACTAGGAAAATTTGCACCTGGGCAGTTACCCATTATTAACATTTATTTATAAAGTGCCAACATATTCCACAGCACTGTACAATAAGTGGGTTTCATACATTGGACAGAGTAACATATAGAGCAATCAATAACTGATACAAGATTGGCAACCAATCAGATGTTTGATTTTATTATTCTACCTGCAGCTGGCTAAAAAACAGCTAATCACTGAGTGGTTGCTATGGGTTACTGCCCAGGTGCAAATTTGCCCAGTGTTTATAAATGAGCCCCACTGTGTCACAGTGACTATTGAAGAAGGGCACATCTCTTCTAGAATACTCAATGAGACAGAGAAGATATGGAGAATAATAAGGACTGTGTTCACTCAGGCTGAAAACCCTGTAATAAGTACTGTGTTTACTCAGGCTAAAACCCTGTAATAAGGATTGTATTTACTCAGGCTAAAACCCTGTAATAAGGATTGTATTTACTCAGGCTAAAACCCTGTAATAAGGATTGTATTTACTCAGGCTAAAACCCTGTAATAAGGATTGTATTTACTCAGGCTAAAAACCCTGTACAGGTGCTGTGATGCAGGGATAGGGCTAGGAGCTCTGACCAGGTGGGAACAAGCTGAGGGAGCTTGGTAGGGCAAGAAGAATTGCTTGCTGGGGTGGTCTATGCATTTACAAAACAACAGTAGATAATTAGACTGCCAGTGGACCAGTCTGAAGACTAAGCTTTATTTGTTTGCATGTGCTGTGTGAAATCGGAAAGAGCCCTGACTAAAAAAACCCTGCTGTGAGTAAAAACAGGTGCAGTCCTGCTTGAAGTTACCTAGGGTATGGCCTTTTCCTCTTCCTTTGACTAAGCTACTGTCACTTCTGCAAATTCCCACAATACATTAATTATACATTTCAGCAATTTTAAAGTAACTTGTAAACGTTATTGCTATTCAAAGTTGTTTTTGTTTGTCTCTTAAGGTGACAAACACGGGCCAACCTGTACATTATGCTGCCCTATTGGCGCATGTATGGCCATCTATCTATTTTTCCGTTCTGTATACATTTATATTCCGCAATCACCTTGCTGCTTAATCACTGCACTTGTCCTAGTATTTGCTTATCGGTTGCTGGTGTGTCCCTGTCTAGGCGATGGCACCTCCTGCCATTGATTTTAGCAGGATTGCTATTCACCTGCTTTGTATTCTTTCATTCCGTTCATTAGATGCATGGTAACAGTGGTCAATAATTGCAGTTTATTTTGCTGAAGCGCCCAGGAATTCAATGTCCCCTTTTGCTGGTTATCGGGTAGAAACACGACTGTCTCCCTTGACAGTATCGTTATATCCTAACAAAAGCTTGGCCCGCATTTATTAATGGAGGTGACAAGATTATTTGACAGGCACCGAACATTAAACTGCAGTAACTATCCGGGTGTCACCGACTCATCTGACCACAATTCATTCATCTTCCCTGTCAATATACTTTATTGTGGGTCACTTAGTCACATTATCTCGTCACAGAAGAGACGCCGTGATTACATTATGGCCAAAGGACATCCATCAAGCCTGTTTTCCAGGCATCCACCTTCGTATTGTTTCCACAAACAAATGCAACAAATGCAATTTGTATGGAACGGGGCTGTAGTGACATCATGGCAGCGTTACCCATGATTAATAGCCGAGAGGAGTTGGGTTCAGGAGTCGTACGCAGGCAAGGAGGCATTTTGTTTAGCCGAGAGGAATGCCACTAACAGAGACACGCTTGAAGGATCTTGCGGTGTAATTGATCACTTTAGCATGCTGTAAACAGGATTCGGTTATTTGGAAGGTTGATGTGTTTTTAAGAGTATTTACTGTGCCTGTGGGGGAGCTCGGAGAAATCTATATCACATCCCGCGTCCATCAACGGCAGGAACAAACTGCGGCCCTGGTGCAATCAGCAAAAATTCCAGAAAATAAGGCAAATTTGTCATTGAAAATAACTTTTTCAAATTCACAAAATTGCAAATATTCCATTATATTCATATAATTTAAAAGGTAAAACGATTACAGCTACTGGCCTCATTATCCAGTAACCTGTTATCCAGAAATTACGGAAAGGCCATTCCCCATAGAATCAATTTTAGTCAAATAATTCACATTTTTAAAAATAATTTCTTTTCTCTGTAATAATAAAACAGTACCTGTACTTTATCCCAACTAAGATATAATTACCCCTTATTGGGGGCAGAACAGCCCTATTGGGTTTTTTTAATGGTTAAATGATTCCCTTTTCTCTGTAATAATAAAACAGTACCTGTACTTTATCCCAACTAAGATATAATTACCCCTTATTGGGGCAGAACAGTCCTATTGGGTTTATTTAATGGTTACATGATTCCCTTTTCTCTGTAATAATAAAACAGTACCTGTACTTGATCCCAACTAAGATATAATTACCCCTTATTGGGGGCAGAACAGCCCTATAGGGTTTATTTAATGGTTAAATGATTCCCTTTTCTCTGTAATAATAAAACAGTACCTGTACTTGATCCCAACTAAGATATAATTACCCCTTATTGGGGGCAGAACAGCCCTATTGGGTTTATTTAATGGTTAAATGATTCCCTTTTCTCTGTAATAATAAAACAGTACCTGTACTTGATCCCAACTAAGATATAATTAATCCTTATTGGAGCCAAAACAATCAGGTTTAATTATGGTTTAAATCATTTTTTAGTTGACTTAAGGTATGGAAATCCAAATTATGGAAAGACCCATTATCCGTAAAACCCCAGATCCCAAGCATTCTGGATAACAGATCCCATACCTGTATTGGGAGTAGTGAGAAAAAAAATAACATATATACAATGGAAATCCAATGATGCCAATTGATAGATCTATTTTACTTAACATTAGGGCTCATAGGAAGTAGGTAAAAAGGGTAAGATGCAATCTGTGGAGGCAAATTAACCCACAATGTAGCTGTTCTCCGCAGAATTCCAGTTACATTGCATACAATAGAATGCATATGCATCAAATTCATGATCCAAACTGATGGGTCAAAGTGCGATGATCAAAGAGTAGATGTGCATCACTTCCAGGATGCCATGGTTCTAGGTATGGATGGCAGTCCTGTTCTCGTGGCAGTAGTGTGTTGGGTTCATGGTCCCTGGAATTACCACCATGTCTAGGCTAGTGGTAGTTAAATCATTGCCATTGGCTCACGAGCAACATGTTGCTCCCCAACCCCTTGGATGTTGCTCCCCGTGGCCTCAAAGCAGGTGCCCATTTTTGAATTTCTGGTAAGGAGGCAAGTTTTGGTTGAATAAAAATCAGGTGTACTGACAAACAAAGCCTGTAGGCTGCCAGTCCACATAGGGGCTATTCAGTAGCCAATTATAGCTCTTATTGGCACCCCCAGGAACCTTTTTCATGCTTGTGTTGCTCTCCAACACTTTTTCCATTGGAATAAAAGGTTGGGGATCCCTGGTCTAGATGATTACCATTCAAGCCAATGAAGATTCAATTCTGCTGCCTGCCCACTGTGCATGGCAAAACATGGGAATCCCCACATATGACATTGCCCTAATGCAGTGGTTGTGGGGCTAAGCCTAAAATTGAAGAGGATGAACTTGATGGGTCTTTTTTAAACTTAACAACGTAACTATGTCCAATTTGGGAGAGAATTGGGGAGAATGACTACATGCTCTCCTAGATACCCCTAAAATCACAACCTGAATGTCAGATTAGGGTGAGATGTGGGGCGAATGTTTTTGCTGTTCTCTGTGACTGAATGACTGATATACCAATATTTTCCTATAGCTATGCCCATTTCATGAGCTAAGAGTGGCCCTGGCCAAAGGTTGAACCTTAAAAGTAGGCTTTGTCTAAAGACTGGACCTTCGAGAGGGTTTAAATTGATAGAATCTGACAACCACGGCCCCAATGTTTGCCAGTTATAAAACAACATCTTTTAGCAATTTTAAGTAAATTTATTCTGCATGAATCCATTTATTCTTAAGCATGCCGCACTGCTTATATATTAGATTATGTTGGGAAAAATCGGGTTTTATTAGCAATATAGGAAACACTGCTGTCATAGAATCCTAATATTAAATGTTTATGTCTTTGTGCTTGGATTTAACTGAAAGCTGAGAGTTTCCTCGCCATTCGCTGTATTTCTGTTTATTTATCAATAGGAGATTGTTTGCACATTTCCCACGCAACGCCAAATGCCTCCTCATTTCTGTACTGTACACACGGCGTCGGGAATTATTAGCAGATTTATAGATCATGATCATGTTGAGTGTTTATTATTACTTTCCTTATACATCCAATATATACACATTGTCTGGGGATTGCAGTTCTAACTATTTATCTTTAATCCATCATTAGAAGAGCAGACATAGTACTCTTTGGGGGTGGTGAGAAGGCCAACCCCTAATCCTTTGGTTTATCTGTGGACCAAGCAGTTTAGCTTCTAAGTAAGCACTACCTGTGTGCCAACCTGTGTGGATAAGTGTGAGATATGGGTATAGGCCGGATGTAGGGTTGCTACTTTTTGCCGGTGGCAGTACCGGCCTGGATGGAGAAGGGGCTGTGCAACAATGCAAGGGTTGGGCATTACCTGTGTGGGTTATGGGTATAGACTGCAGGTAGGGTTGCCTATTTTTGCTGGAGGCTATACTAGAAGTCTGCACCGAGAAAGGGCTGGACAAGAGTTCAAGGGGCTGGGGAGGGGCTGAGATGTACACGGTGTGGATCGTGGCAACCCTAATTGCATAAGAAGAGATGTGAAAGACTGTGAAGACATAAAGCCTGTGAAGACTTAAGGTCCCCATACACGGGCCGACTATAGCTGCCGATATCGGTCCCTTGGACCGATTCGGCAGCTAATCGGCCCGTGTATGGGGAGAGCAGAGCGGCCTGGCCGACCGAGATCTGGCCTGAAATTGGCCAGATCTCGATCGGCCAGGTTAGAAAATCTGGTCGGATCGGGGACCGCATCGGCTCGTTGATGCGGTCCCCGATCCGACTGCCCCATTGCCGCCGACATAATCCGATCGTTTGGCCCCAGGGCCAAACGATCGGATTATTTTTTTTTTAACCTAAATGCTCCCCGATATCGCCCACCCGTAGGTGGGGATATCGGGGGAAGATCCGCTCGCTTGGCGATATCGCCAAGCGAGCGGATCTGCTCGTGTATGGCCACCTTTAGCTGATATCCTTTATGCACCTCCTAGGCCCCTCCTTCTGTGATCTCTTTGGGTGGAAGTCAGAAACATGGCTGCACAACTTGGTTCAGTCCAGGTGCAACACAGATGTGTTAGAGATGGGTTCATGTAACAGGGAGATGGGTTCATGTAACAGGGAGATGGGTGAATACTGAAAAGGTAGGAACTTGCCTTAAGTTAGATGTAAAGCCTAAAGGGCTTGAGAAATGATTTATCTAACTATTTCTTAAAGCAGTGATCCCCAACCAGTGGCTTATGAGCAACATGTTCCCCACCACCCCCTTTGTTGTTGCTCCCAGTGGCCTCAAATAGGTGCCTATTTTTTACATTTTTGCCTTGGAGACTAACAGTGAGGTCAGGGGGTCTCTTTATATTAGAGGGTGGTCCTTAGGAAATCCACTAGGGGACAGTGTTACCTTCCAAGACCTTGAGTGCTCTGGTTTGGGGATTATGGATTGGTTTAATGGTTATAATAGTAAAGAAAGTGATTAAACCACAAAATGGGAAACATTTTAAATACGGGCATGGTATCATTAAAGTTTTTATTTTGGAGGAAAATATTGTGTATATAAAAAGCTTATTCAAATAAGGTTTAATTGGTAGAAAGGTATTTCACTCACAGTCTGTTTGTTTTATATGCAATGTAATGGCCGCCCAATAATATGAGCCAAGTTTGTATTTGTAGTTCATTTAAACCTGTCCCTTATATACTAAGAAATATTTAAGTATAAATTGCGTAGACTTGTTGCTAAAAGACAAACTTTACCACGTACTGTATAAATTAGGTTTGTCTGAGATTTATTTTTAACAGTACACTATAGGATTATAGCTGATTATTTGTACAAACATTCCTTAACTCACTGACTGGCCGCATTCATACATATGAGCAGCTTCAGCTCAGGCTTTCTCTATAGGCCAAAAGGGAACCCGGGGATCTGTAACTGCTACTGTTGAACTATATGCAATACACAAGCAAATGTAAGCACCATGGCGGCTCCCACTCACAAGGATACAACTATTATAGAAACACTATCCTGGGCCCATTTACTTTACTGTCTAAGGGGATAATAGATGTTGTGTGTTTCTTACCAATAAAGTATATTTTCTGCAGAATGGAAGGTATAATGCATTTGATAGATGCTGATTGTGGGGTTGCACTTAATGTTCCTATGGACGTAACTGATTTCCTTAGGGGCAGTGTTGTAGTCTCTGCTGTTTCTAGTAAGAGGGCCTAATAATAGCTCCCCTTCTACTTCTATAGAAATAGCAATGCTATGAGTGTTTCCACTGGTCCAACAAAGTTCTCCAGATACTTGGGATTTGTATGTAAGAGATATGGAATAATAACAGGTGCAAAGGTTGTGCCAGGTCTAGTAACCAATATGTAAGGAGCAGTTACAGATCTGGTTGCTATAAGTTCCTAGACCTTGATCAAATTTTATTCTATTCATTTAATTCTAGCTTTGCACCAATTCTCCCCTTGACTTTTAAAGGAGCCATGTCACCTACTAAGCACCCCTTTACACTATCACTCAACTGCTCAATACTACTCTTTCTGTACCCTGTTCTCTGCTACCCCCATTTCCGACAATCCCGACCATGTCTGCCTATTAAACAGGATCGTCCTACACTATGGATAATGGTAATGTTAACATGAGCTAATCTAAATCAGTTAAAAAAAAAGCTTTAAAGGCATCTAGAACCATTAAAAGCTTCTGCCTATATGCCTCAATTTATATGTATTAGTGTTTCCATACTCAAATTGGAAAAGAAAATTCTGTGTCAGGATATATTTGTATAAAATGTATTATAAAAGATATACAAAATAACAAAAAAACAGTAAATCATTTCACCGGGATACACCCTTGTGAAGCAATACTGCTTGCATAAAGTCCCTGGCTGGTTCCTCTTCTGTGAACTAATGCGTCGTCCCTTGGTGTATAAATTTAAGGTACGCTGGATACAGTAGGGTAAATTTAACATCACAGTCATATAAGGTTTCCCACACTTGGAAGAATTACTTTCATATCAAGCGACCACTGCAGAGAAGAGCAGAACTTTAAGTTCTATAAGTATGTTTTATGTTAAATTTGTTGGTCAAATGTTAAAGTTAATAGATCTGTTAAAAGTTCTACGGCAAAAGCAGTAGCAGTCCAATCTTGCATCAATAGCCTAAATTATTATTATTATCATTTATGAAAATATTCTCACAATAGACTAAATTATTATTATTATAATTATTATTATTATTATTATTATTATCATTTATTAAATAATTCTCAAAAGCACATGTTCAGGCTTCAAATTTCATGGCAATAGATAGCAACTTCTTCAGAGTTCACCAAGGGTATTTTAGTCTTCTGTAGGGTTGGTTTTGTTGTAACTTGCTTGTGCTTTCGGGATAGAATCTGACTTTGGCGGAGAAGGTGTACACATCTTTGGTCCACATTGACTTTTGGTTTTGGCAGGTTTAGTCCTTACGCTGAGTTACAGATTTCTCACCCAAACTTTGGATAATACGTAGTAACATAGTAAGCTGGGTTGAAAAAAGACATACGTCCATCACGTTCAACCGTAATGCCTATATATTACCTGCCTAACTACTAGTTGATCCAGAGGAAGGCAAAAAACCCCATCTGAAGCCTCTCTAATTTGCCGCTGAGGGGAAAAAATTCCTTCCTGACTCCAAGATGGCAATCGGACTAGTCCCTGGATCAACTGGACCATACCCCAAAAAAGTTTTTTCCTTTTCTTTCAGTATAGAATACACTATTGTGTGTAATGTTTTTCATTACATTTTTTAAGCGTGTCGTAAAATATCACCCCCACACTACTGCCAGCTATATCCGTAACCATCACTCTGTTCCTTCTTCTTCTAAGGTAGCACAGGATCTGGTGTATCCATAAATTGCTTTACTTTCTTCTCATCCTCTTCAATATATTTACTTGTAAGTAAAAATAATCCAGCTCCGACGAAAGCCATGTACCTTCTTCTTCTAAGGTAGCACAGGATCTGGTGTATCCATAAATTGCTTTACTTTCTTCTCATCCTCTTCAATATATTTACTTGTAAGTAAAAATAATCCAGCTCCGACGAAAGCCATGTACCTTCTTCTTCTAAGGTAGCACAGGATCTGGTGTATTCATAAATTGCTTTACTTTCTTCTCATCCTCTTCAATATATTTACTTGTAAGTAAAAATAATCCAGCTCCGACGAAAGCCATGTACCTTCTTCTTCTAAGGTAGCACAGGATCTGGTGTATTCATAAATTGCTTTACTTTCTTCTCATCCTCTTCAATATATTTACTTGTAAGTAAAAATAATCCAGCTCCGACGAAAGCCATGAATGGGATAATCAAGAGAATGACCTCTGTACTGTTCTGGGACAGGTATGGTGCGGCTCTATTTAGTCTTTCAAAAATCTGTTGGACAAATTAAAACAATAGAAATGAAACACTGCCTTTTTATCAAAAGGTTAATGCTGTGGCGCATTACAACAAATGGTAAATGGCAAATACATTTCAACCACAAGAAAAAAAGGTTATTATCCTTGCTTATTGCATTGTTTTTAAAGGTTAAAAGATACTACTTACCCAATGCAAGAGTTTTGTAACCCCTTTATCTGCCATTATTGATTCTACAACTGACTTTTCAGAAAATGCCCAACCGAAGCGGGTTGGAAGCACTGTTGTCTGGAAAAAGAGAACAAAATTTTGGCATGTGAGAATTTGGGCAACTATATGTAAATTATACTTACAATTAGGGGACAACACCTAAATTATTGCTATGTGCTCTTTTCTTAGGGCTGCTCTATCTTATATATTTAGCTATATGTATATGGAACCATTAAGGTCTACATCATGTACAGTAGCCCTGTGGCAAAATGTTGCTTCAAGCATTAGCTTGCTATTAAGTCCCTTCAACAGGGTACTGGCACAAGGGGAGATTCTTAGCCCACAGCATAAATGTGCTAACACGAGCAACAAATCTACCCTAAGGCAAGTGCCTCACAGGACTGATTCTCGGCCTGCTAAAAAATGCAAAGAATCAGCCCCTACCAGCTCCAGCCGCCTACCTTGCCTACAATACGGCAGATAGCAGCAAAAATAGCATGAGTTTGCATTTCACAGCCGATATCCGCCACATCTGCCTGCACTTAGGGGGAGCCAATGCTTTGGGGTGTGGGCAAGGTAGAAGCCTGGTTCCAGCGTAGGGACTAAATCACAGAATCAGCCCCATGGGGCACTAGCCTAAGTTCAAAGAATAGAACCTGTACTTTTTATCTAATGTTTTAATCACAAATAGTATATGGCATTTGCTATTTCATAATCTTACACAGGGCAAACTCTGTTGGGCTACGCCATGTTTGATTATTGCATTAGATTAGATCTGTGCACTTACACAAATAATCCCTCTATATAATGGACTCCTACTTATAAAACAGTGTCAGAAATGGGTTAATAACTAGCTACCTTACAAAACCCTAACACTGAATAGCTCCAATTTCCCTATTGGTCTGTTTAGCTTAAGCAGCGGCAGGCCGGCACCCTAGTGATTCCCCTGTTCACCCACGTGCAATACTGTTCGGTGGGAGTCATTGCCCCCGCCGTGTAATGACAAGCAGCAGGGGTAATAACAAGGAAGTGTGTACTAGGGGAAGGCAGGAGAGGTACCTGCCTGGTGCCCCCATCATTGCGCCCTAGACAGGTGCCCCTTCTTCCTACCCCTAGTTCCTGCCCTGAGCTTAAGAACCAACAAAAACCGTAGACTAAATATAGTATGTAGAGCACAAGCTGATTGAACTCAAGTGAAAAAGAGGGTACAAGACATAAAACAAATACAGTAGCACTGGTACTGGTGCAAGTATCTGTATGAGACATTACAGTAACAGAAAAGGAAACTGAATACGTTACCAGAATAATTTCGTTTACTGGGACCTGGTTCAGAGACAGGCAAATCCAACTTAAAAAGAGGAAAACCTGTAGAGAAAAAGAAGATGGGAGAACAGTTGAGTTGGATGATGTTTTATGGAGATGAACTATTACATATGTGCTAATATTTAAGTATTAACCCAATTGCATAATACTCACTTGAGCTGTGAAGAAACTCATCCTCATTAGGAAAATACTCAAGCACATAAGTGGAATAGCCAGGAGAAGTCCTATGGCGCACAGTATCGGATCTGCTCGTCGATTCGCTTTTCGGCGAATGGAACTGATCACTGTGCCCAATACAATGCCAAGCACAACGGACACGCATTTCCCTAATTCATATAGTGTGCTATAAACAATAATAGAGATTAAATGGACACTGATTAAATAAACATATAAAGTGCAAACGTATATATATTGTTGTTTTAAACATGTAACAGTCATAATCAGTTTTATGTGCTCTTTGTTTAAGGTTATGAGGAAAAGTCGAGCTCTAACATATACCTACCAACTAGAAATATCATAGACATATACTAATATTGGACTTATTTTTATATAATTACAATTATTGTAATTTACATCTGAGTATATCTTCTAAAATTGTCATTAAATGGTTTTAGGGTTTGTAAAGCTGTGATTTAAAGAAAGCTTCAGCCAATAAGAAATAGTTACTTGTACACACAGGGATAATCAGCAAGTTTTTGTATCAGTCTGAAAAGAGTAATCATTTACTAATAACTGTCTCTATGTGTGATTTAGTAGAGGCAATTCTCAGTATTGCCTATGGCAGTGGATTTTCTGGTGTTTAGTAGCCATGACAAGTAGCTGCTACTAAATAACCCTGTGTGTCTTTGCCCTAACAATTAGCCAAGTAGAGAATGAAATAGGGACCTACCTGTACTCAATATTCCTTCCAAGTATGTAATATCGCTCCTGCTCATTGTAGACTCTCTTCATTAGGATTTGAATCCAGACAAATGCCCCTTTAGTAGCAAAAGAAGCAGCTCCAAATCCGACAACCGAGCAAATCAAGCTGCGACTGAAATGAAATAGATCATAAATAATTTGTGTGACCAAACAACACATTTCTCTCTCTTGATTTTCATTCCTCATTAGAGGACCAGTAACCCTCCCAAAGATAAAAATGGCTCTTTTGAGTCGACACAAGTTATTTCAGTCTAGAAAGTGTAATAATGTTTTCTCTGAATGTCATTGGTTTGCTTATATGCACCCTACTTAGAGAAACCTTTAATATCTTGTAAAATTCACTTTATAGCAATGTAATTAATATACAGGTATAGGATCTGTTATTCAAAAAGCTTGGGACCTTGTGTTTTCCAGATAAGGGATCTTTTTGTAATTTAGGTCTTAATACTTTAAATCTACTAAAAAATGAACTAAACATTGTTGAAACCCAATAGGATAACTTTGCCTCCAATAAGGATTAATTATAGATCAAGTACAAGGTACTGTTTTATTATAACAAAGAAAAAGGAAATCATTTTTAAAAATTAAAAATTATTTGATTAAAATTGAGTATCTAGGAGATGGCAATTCTGTAATTTGGAGCTTTCTAGATAACTGGTTTACAGATAATGGATCCTATACCTGTAATTGATTGGATTACTGAGTTCATGCCCATGGCCTGGGCCAGAACTGATTAAAACGTAAAGGTAAAATTAGATGAATTTAAATAAGGATCTCTATCATTGAATAGAAATGATGCCTAATGTTTGGCAATATAGTCTAAATAACAGCTATGGATAAATGCATATGTAGCATTGCCATCTTGGGTGTGTTACTAGCCTCTTTTATCTAATTTTAAAGTTGCCTATTTGTGCTTCTACATTAAACTGAAAATATGTCCAGCAGTCTACTATACTTGGTAGCTACTCACTTTACAACCATGTCCAAAATATCCAATTTAAGGCTTCTTTTCTTCTTTTCAATTGTAGGATTAATTACCAAGCCACCTACACCTGGTTTGGTTATCAGTAAAATAAATACCAGAATCGCAACCAGGTCAAACCAGATGTCCACCTGTTTCCAAAAGAAAGATAGCTGTCAGTTATGTGGCTTAGTTATCTCCATAAATATGAAGCACCCATTGATCTACACTAAACACAGAGATTCAAATAGCTAAATTGCAAGAATGTTCTTAGCAATGAGCAGTAATATTCCCCTTGAACCCCTAGCACAACAAGGTGCGGTTGTATATGATTGCTCTGCTCATACTCTACCCTTGAGTACTTATACTCTTGCCCCTTCTCGGGCAACAAAACATCCCTATTTTCCTTACGACTGGGAGGAATGTAAATGACCAGTGTAAAGACATATGTCTGAAGTTTCCTCTCAAAGAAACCTCGAGCTACTTCAGAAAGCGATGCTTATGCCTTCCCACTGGTCTTTGTTATATCCAAATATGTTTCACTTACCTGTAGTGCAATGCGCCACTTGGAACCCAAAAGGGCAGTCACAACTGGTCCATAAATGGACCCCACGGCACTGTAATAGAAAAGACAGAGTGAATGAGTGCAATACACATTGGTGTGGGAATATGTGCTTCAAATGAATTAATATTACAGTCTGGAAATTCCAAGTTGCCATGTTGGAATGCAGACACACACACAGAATAAACCATATCACACTAACATAAAGGAATGGGGAACTTACCATGCAATAGAAAAAAAGATGTAAAAGATGCACTGTATTAAAGTTCGAGTTCTGTTTTCAAATAGATCGGCGATTATCAGAGGAGCAGCAGTTATATAACTGCCTCTGACTGAGGTTAATGAACTTTGAAGGCAGAGTAAGGCCCAAAATCCAAAACTCTAAAGGATAAAAGAGATACCAAATATTTAATGCATCAATAGGATTCAGATTAAACAATCATTGTAGCGCAGGGTACTGGCATTATAAGATTAGTGAAATGGCACTAATGGCATTTGCTCAAAGAACAAAAAGGAAATAAAAGTTTACCTCTGTTGGAATGTATAAACAGGCAGTGGAGAATATCATCCGCGCAGCAATAACTCCACATATTATTCTTACACTACTGTATGCACCCCATAAATATGCAAACAGTGATGCAGTTGATATGCCAATGCCGATACACACTGTGGAGATAGGAAAAAAGAAGGTTGTGAGGCAAATTGTTAATAACTAACAAAGCATTCAACAACAGAAAGTACCTCATTAGGCAGCAATTTATAATAGTGATTTAATCAACAGTGGGCAACTCAGAAAATAAGGGCAAGGGCACAGTGGGCGGATTGTCAGCCTTTGGATAAGCGCAAGCTGGCAATCCCACCCTATACTTCTGCTTGTGCCGGAACCCAGAAGCACTGAATCCGCCGGGGTGCAGACACACACAGCTGATATGCGCCGACCAACGGCAAGTCTCGCCTTTGTTAGTAGGTATCGGCTGCATGGGCCTCTACCCGGGCAGATTCAGTCCTTCTGGGTGCAGGCACAACTGGAAGGGGCAGATCTGCCTAAAGGCATTTTTACAATTGCTACTTAAATGCCGGATACATTAAGAAATGAAAGCATTACAGATTATGATACACAAAGCACACAAACAATGCAAAGAAATGATAATTACTGTTCTGGAATATCCATGCTTTTTGTTTGCTGATATCAGAATGATTCCTGATGTCAGGTAGGGAACCTATGGGAAAATAATAAAATAGGACACAATGAAAGGGAGTTCGTTAAGCTGCTCTATTATCTTCCAGAATTAAAACTGTGAATATTTTTTATATATATTGCAGAGGTAATAGACATTTTTGAAAGATTTAATACACTGACATTTCTAAAACTTTCTAGAAAAAAAGGTTTATGTTTAAGCTACAATATCCAGTCTTGGATGCAAAAGTCGTTTTTAATGAAGTTCAACCTTACCGCTAAAAATGACATCATTGGTCGTATTAATTATCATAAGGAAACCAATAATTATGATAACTAACGTAGAGCGCCATTTGGAAGTAGGAGGGGTATTTTCTTCCCTCTTTTCTTCTTGTCTTTCTTCCGTGTTTTTCTCAATATCTATGTCATCATTAATGCGCTTTGGCTTTACTAAGCGGTTGATTTTATCTCTTACAACATTGTAAGGATACATGATAAAGTAGAATAAAATTTTAAGAAAACTGTAAAAATAAGAGAATTGATATTAGAAATAAATCATTTTCACTAAGAAAGGTAACCCCTACTGATATATAACCCCTACACCCCCAGAATGAAATGTATTCTTCTATTAAAGTCAAAGGATTAAAAAATCCCTCTATACATGCCTATATATGTACAGAGTATAGATGGATATGATTAGGGGGTACTATGGCGCTCACTTACCGTAAAATCGCTTTGCACTCCTTTCCCATCGAGATTGAAATGCAAAATGATTTGTGTTTAACCGGACAAAGCAATGCCTATCTTAATCTTTCTTGTCTCCATTATGACATCACAATGTCTCCCAGTGGTTGCCATAGCAACACCATTTCCTACTTAAACCAGTACCTGCCCTTTGTCTACTTTATGACATCACACTGCTCTTCCAGTGGTTGCAATAGAAATTCCATACCCTGCTTTATTCTGTTTATTATTGACCAAAATCTGACCCACTTATTTAAAAACATTTGTATGAGCTTACCCCCTATTCCCCTCTTTCCCTCCCCCTATAGTTCTTCCCCCCCTAATCCTTATACACTAATGGATAAGTGGAAAGATTCCACGGAATGAGCACAAACAATAAAAGAAATGAAAACATACAGCAAATGTAAAATTGCAATATATTGATACTAATGTTGTATAAGTGGATATATACGTAACTACCCCTTTCTTTCTGTATATGTCTATAAAATGAAAACTTTCAATAAAAAACTATTGAAATATAAAAAGCAAGACATTAAATATTCTGTAAGCTGAAAAAAAACCAAAAAAAAACATTTGTATGTATATTTATGATATTACTAATATATTATTTTGGTCACTGGGTGACTACGTATTCAAGGTTAGAAAAAGTAGGCTGAGCCACCAACAGCCAAATCAGATTTCTTTCATTGATTTTAGTGGGGAAATTTGAACTGCAGCCATTTTCACACATTTAATTCCAGTATCCCTAAACTTTTCACAGTTGGTTACTGGGGGACTAAGGTTAAAGATTAGGAAAAGTGGGCGGAACCACCAACAACCAATCCATTTGCACCCATTAAATTGAATTGGTTTATATTGATAAAAAAGACAAATACAAGAGTTTTGTATAAATGATACCTATTTGGCTATTTGCAATGTACTTTTATTGTTAGCCAAATAGGTATCATTTATACAATATTCTTGTATTTGTGTTTTTTTTTTATCATTTTTGACACTGGCTAACACGGTACTACAGTTTTTGTGTGGTTTATATTTAAACTGATGCCATTTTTTTTAAACTTTGCAAAGTTAGTCACTGAGTATTTGCAGTTCAAAGTTATATATATATATATATGCCTATATATGTACAGAGTATAGATAGATATGATTAGGGGGTACTGTGGTGCTCACTTACCGAAAAATCGCTTTGCACTCCTTTCCCATCGAGATTGAAATGCAAAATGATTTGTGTTTAACCGGACAAAGCAATGCCTATCTTAATCTTTCTTGTCTACATTATGACATCACAATGTTCTCCAGTGGTTGCCATAGCAACACCATTTCCTACTTAAACCAGTACCTGCCCTTTGTCTACATTATGACATCACACTGCTCTTCCAGTGGTTGCAATAAAAATTCCATACCCTGCTTTATTCTGTTTATTATTGACCAAAATCTGACCCACTTATTTAAAAACATTTGTATGTATATTTACGATATTACTAATATATTATTTTGGTCACTGGGTGACTACGTATTCAAGGTTAGAAAAAGGAGGCTGAGCCACCAACAGCCAAATCATATTTCTTTCATTGATTTTAGTGGGGAAATTTGAACTGCAGCCATTTTCACACATTTAATTCCAGTATCCCTAAACTTTTCACAGTTGGTTACTGGGGGACTAAGGTTAAAGATTAGAAAAAATGGGCGGAACCACCAACAACCAATCCATTTGCACCCATTAAATTTCATTGGTTTCTATTGATAAAAAAACACAAATACAAGAGTTTTGTATAAATGATACCTATTTGGCTCTAAGGCCCCCTTCCTCAGGTATTTTGCCGAAAGCTTGCAATGTACTTTTATTGTTAGCCAAATAGGTATCATTTATACAATATTCTTGTATTTGTGCTTTTTTATCATTTTTGACACTGGCTAACACGGTATTACAGTTTTTGTTTTGTGATTGGTTTATATTTAAACTGATGCCATTTTTTTCAAACTTTGCAAAGTTAGTCACTGAGTATTTGCAGTTCAAAGTTATATATATATATATGCCTATATATGTACAGAGTATAGATAGATATGATTAGGGGGTACTTACCGAAAAATCGCTTTGCACTCCATTCCCATCGAGATTGAAATGCAAAATGATTTGTGTTTAACTGGACAAAGCAATGCCCTTAAATATAAAATGACATCACAATGGTTGCCATAGAGACACTATCTTAATCTTTCTTGTCTACATTATGACATCACAGAGTTCTCCCAGTGGTTGCCATAGAAACACCATTTCCGGCTTAAACCAGTACCTCCAACAGTTGCCATAGAAATTCCATACCCTGCTTTATTATGTTGGGTTGAAAACCCCAAAATACTGTTCTTCAACTTCAGTTTATTCTTCCACTTCTTATTCTTATTGCCCCCCACTTTATAAACTCTATTTCTCCTACAGTTTTAGGGGTACAACACCCAAATTCTCCACACTTCTTCGCCCTATAGCAGAGCAGGTTGCTTGTGCTTTTCTAAGCGATCCCGCCCCCCGTCTTTTTGTGGCGCCGCTCCGAACACCCCGAATTTTCCCATTGACTTTGACAGGGAAGATTTTCAAACTGCTGCCGCACTTACAGCTTTGAAGCTACACCCCCCAAACTTGAATAACATAATCATGGGGTCACTTCGAATGAAACAGCAACATTTGTTGGATGACCCCAAAGTGGGAGGGGCCAACAACAGCCAATCAAATTTTACCCATTGACTTTTATGGGGAAATTTAAACTGCTGCCAATCTTACAGCTTTGAGGCGACACTCCCCAAACTTGAATCACACAGTCATGGGCTCAGCCTGAATGAAAATATGATGATTGTTGGATGCCCAAAAGTGGGTGGAGCTGTGAACAGCCAATCAGATTTTACCTATTGACTTGGTGGAAATCCAACCTGCTGCCATTCTCACAGTAATAACACGGGGCCCCAAACTTTGCAGAGTTAGGCACCAGATAAGAAAAAGTGGGCAGAACCCCCAGCAGCCAATCAGAGTTTACCTATTGACTTTCAATGGGGAAATTCAACCTGCTGCCATTCTCACAGAATTAACCCCAGGGTCCCAGAACTTTTCACAGTTGGTCACTAGGGGACTGCAGTTTTGCTTTTGAAAAGTAGGCAGAGCCACCAACAACCAATCAGATTTCACCTGTTGATTTTTATTGGTTTGTTGCCAGGGTTCCCAAACTTTGCATAGTCAGTCACTGGGTGACTACGCATTTAAGGTTTTTATATTTTTTGAAGTGGGTGGAGCCACCAACAGCCAATCAGATTTTACCTATGGACTTTTCATGGGGAAATTCAACCTGCTGCCATTCTCACAGAATTAACCCCAGAGTCCCCAAACTTTTCACAGTTGGTCACTAGAGGACTGCAGTTTTAGTTTTGAAAAAGTGGGCGGAGCCACCAACAACCAATCAGATTTCACCTATTGATTTTTATTGGTTTGTTACCAGGGTTCCCAAACTTTGCATAGTCAGTCACTGGGTGACTATGCATTTAAGGTTTTTTATATTTTTTTAAGTGGGTGGAGCCACCAACAGCCAATCAGATTTTATCTATGGACTTTTCATGGGGAAATTCAACCTGCTGCCATTCTCACAGAATTAACCCAAGGGTTCCCAAACTTTTCACAGTTGGTCACTAGAAGACTGCAGTTTTAGTTTTGAAAAAGTGGGCAGAGCCACCAACAACCAATCAGATTTAACCTATTGATTTTTATTGGTTTGTTGCCAGGGTTCCCAAACTTTGCATAGTCAGTCACTGGGTGACTACGCACTTAAGGTTTTTTTATATTTTTTAAGTGGGTGGAGCAACCAACAGCCAATCAGATTTTACCTATTGACTTTTCATGGGGAAATTCAACCTGCTGCCATTCTCACAGAATTAACCCCAGAGTCCCCAAACTTTTCACAGTTGGTCACTAGAGGACTGCAGTTTTAGTTTTGAAAAAGTGGGCGGAGCCACCAACAACCAATCAGATTTCACCTATTGATTTTTATTGGTTTGTTGCCAGGGTTCCCAAACTTTGCATAGTCAGTCACTGGGTGACTATGCATTTAAGGTTTTTTATATTTTTTTAAGTGGGTGGAGCCACCAACAGCCAATCAGATTTTGCCTATGGACTTTTCATGGGGAAATTCAACCTGCTGCCATTCTCACAGAATTAACCCCAGGGTCCCCAAACTTTTCACAGTTGGTCACTAGAGGACTGCAGTTTTAGTTTTGAAAAAGTGGGCGGAGCCAGCAACAACCAATCAGATTTCACCTATGAATTTAATTGGTTTGATGCCAGGGTTCCCAAACTTTGCATAGTCAGTCACTGGATGACTATGCATTGGAGGTTTTTTATATTTTTTTAAGTGGGTGGAGCCACCAACAGCCAATCAGACTTCACCTATTGATTTTTTTAGGGTTTAAATTTAAAATGCGGCCTTTCTAATACTATTTATGTCAGGGTTCCCAAACTTTGCACAGTCAGTCACTGGATGACTACATATACAGGGTTAGAACAAGTGGGTGGAGCCACCAACAGCCAACCCATTTCCACCCATTAAATTTAATTAGTTTATATTTAACTGATGCCATTATTTAAGTATTAATTCCAGAGTTGTGAAACTTTCCAGAGTTACTCACTGGGTATTAGCCGTTCAAAGTTAGAAAAAAGTGGGTGGAGACACCAACAGCCAATCACATTTCACCTATTTACTTTCAATTGTGGCGTGTAAAATGCTGTCAGTCTCACAATTTTTATGCCTAAGTTACCAAACTTTGCACAGTTGGTCACTGGGGAACTGCAGGGGAACTGAATTTTATTGATTTAAATTTAAAATGCTGCCCTTCTCACACTATTTATGCCAGGGTGCCCACTGTTTATCACTGGGTGACTTCCACTCAAGGTTAGAAAAAGTGGGCGGGGTCACCAACCACCAATCACAATTCACCTACTGACTTTTATTGGTTTAAATTTAAACTGTTGCCGTTCTGTAACTATTAATCCTAGGGTCCCCAAACTTTGCAGAGTTAGTCACTGGGTAACTGCAGTTCCAGGTTAGAAAAAGTGGGCGGAGCCACCAATCAGATGTCACTCGTTGACTTTCAGTGGGGAAATTTAAATTGCTGCCATTCACACATTATTAAAACTTTGCACAGTGGTTTTTACTATATAACTGTGGTCCGAGGTTAGAAAAAGTGGGCGGAGCCAACAACAGATCAGATTTCATTCAGTGACTTCATGTTTTTCAACCCAACATTAAGTTTGTTCTCAAACTTACCTTTCTAGTTCTGTTTATTATTGACCAAAATCTGACCCATTTATTTAAAAGACACTTTTATGTATATTTACAGTATTGCTAATATATTATTTTGGTTTAAAAACCAAACATAGCTTATTCTTCTGCTTTTTCTTCTTCTTCTTCTTCTTAGCGCCCCCCATTTTCTAAACGCTACTCCTCCTACAGTTTTAGGGGTACAACACAAAAACTCCCCACACTTCTTCTCCCTATAGTGGAGCAGGTTGCTTGTGCTTTTCTAAGTGCCCCCCCCCCCGTCTTTTTGTGGCGCCGCTCCAAACAAAGTGGGAAGAGCCAACAACAGCCACTGAATTTCCACCCATTGACTTTAATGGAGAACTTTAAACTGCTTCCAATATTAGAGCTTTGAAGCTACACTCACAAACATGATCCACACACTCATGGGGTCAACCCAAATAAAAAAGGCAATGTTTGCTAAAGACAACAACAGCCAATCAAATTTAACCTATTGACTTTCAATAGGGAGATTGAAACTGTTGCCAATCTTACAGCTTTGAGGCTACACTCCCCAAACTTGAGTCACACAGTCATAGGGTCAGCCTGAATGGAAAGATGATATTTTATGCATGGCCAAAAGTGGGCAGAGCCACCAACAGCCAATTTCTTTAATTGATTTCAGTGGAGAAATTTTAACTGCTGCCATTCTCACATGGTTAAAGTTGGGGTCCCCAAACTTTACACAGTTTGTCACTGGGCGACGATCTTTCAAGTGTATGCAAAATGGGCGGAGCCAACAACAGCCAATCAGATTTCACCTATAGACTTTCATTGGTTTAAATTTAACCTCTTGACATTCTCACAGTGATAATAACGCCAGGGCCCCAAAATTTTGCATAGTCACCGGGTAACCACAGTTTAAGGTTATAAAAAGTGGGTGGAGCCACCAGCAGCCAATTGGATTTCACCTATTGACTTTCAATGGGGAAATCCAACTTTAAGCCATTCTCACAGTATTAACGCCAGGGTCCCTCTACACAGTTGGTCACTAGGGGACTGACTTCAGTTTTAGGTTAAAAATGTAAAAGGGCAATATTTACTGATATATATTCTAGTTTAGATTCTTTAGTAGGTCACTAATCATTTATTTAAATATTTTTGCTGTGGGTATAATTTTCCTTTAATACATGTCTGCGGTGGAAACCTTATAATAGTTCTTCTTACCTCTCTAACCGTTCATTCACTGTCTCATATGCTAACAAAACCTAATCTCCAGTTCCTCTTAATGTGGGGGTACCCCAAGGCTCTGTACTTGGGCCGTTGTTGTTCTCCCTCTACATGCTGTCTTTGGGAGATCTTATCTTATCATTCAGCTTTAAATATCTGTATGCTGATGATATCCAAATTTATTTTTTTCGACCCCTTCATTAACAGTTGAAACTGAGACTCAAATCTCTAACTGCCTCCTAGCTATCTTCAGTTGGATGAACCAACGCCACCTCAACCTGAACCTAACAAAAACTGAAATAATGATCTTTCCGCCTAAGCCTGGTCCTACCCCCCCCATACTATCTCTATTGATGGCACCCTCATCAACCCTGTTGATTCAGTGCATTGTTTGGGTGATCTTTGACTCCTGTCTCTCCTTCTTTGACCATATTAACACCACTTTCAAAACCTGTCCCTTTTTCTGCACAATATTGCCAAAATCCGTCCCTTTCTCTCTACTGCAACAGCTAGGCTGCTCATGCATGCTCTCATCCTATCCCAACTTGACTACTGTAACCTGCTACTAATTGGCTTCCCTAACTCCCATCTTTCCCCCCTACAGTCTACATTAAATACTGCTGCCAGAATTCTCCTCTTCTCATCCAGGAGAGTTCAGGCCCTTCCCCTGCTAAAGTCCTTATCGTGGCTTCCTATTAAATAAAGAATATCTTACAAACTCCTTATCTTAACCTTCAAAGCTCTCCATTCCTCTGCTTCTCACTACATCTCTTCCCTTGTGTCTCCGTATGTTCCTGGCCGACTCCTTCGTTCCTCGCAGAGCAATCATTTGGTTGCGCCCCCCACTACTACTGCTGTCTCCCACCTTAAACCTTTCTGCCTTGCTGCCCCTTACATTTGGAATCCCCTCCCTGATTTCCTCCGGAGAGAATCCTCCCTCAGTCTATTCAAAGACTTGTAGTGTCA
The DNA here is from genome assembly GCF_000004195.4 of Xenopus tropicalis. NCBI lineage: Eukaryota > Metazoa > Chordata > Amphibia > Anura > Pipidae > Xenopus > Xenopus tropicalis. The sequence goes on from NC_030678.2 coordinate 21,900,714, forward strand.
CCCACTGTGACCTACAGTACTTATATTTGCCTATTTGTGTCTGTAAGTTACCCTCCCATATAGATTGTAAGCTCTACGGGGCAGGGACCTCCTTCCTCTTGTGTCTTTGACTCTTAACTTGCAACTGTATCTTGTATTTATTTGTATTTATTGTTGTACTTTGTATTTATCTATTATTATCTTATTAACCCCCTGTTTGTATTAATGTATTCTACTGTACAGCGCTGCGTACATAAGTAGCGCTTTATAAATAAAGATATACATACATACATACAATATGGGTATCTAGTTGCCCTTTAAGTGGCTTTACTTTTCAGCTGGTATCAGAAACCCACACATTTGGCGTATTTTCCTCAGAATCTCTGGAAACGCGGCACGATCATTTTTATTTATACGCATTTAAATTCTGCTTGCAGAAATGATCTTCTTGACAAGTTTGAATGAAAAAAAAAAAAACGCATTGCGTTTAAGGAGACAGCCTATAATGAGCACTTTGACAACATTTGAAATATTACAGTCTGCACCCCAGGCAATTTCTAATTACATCACAAAAATCACAACTTCTCACATCTGAAATTTCTCTCTGGGAATTGGCTGAATATGCATAGGCACACCTGACTGAAATTTGGGAATTCGTGTAGTTCCGCAAACGCTTTTCGAGGAATGATTGCATTAAGTAAATAACGATACTTCAATTATTCCGAGAGGCAGGTTTGAAAGTTTTCATAAACTCCTTGGCTGTTTATATGATTTGGATTTAGAAATGCGTTTTTTTTTTTTCTTTGAAAGATAACGTTGAAATAAATATTAAATTAGAGAAAATGGATTCAAGCAGGTGTGATCATTTTCAAGGAGTATCTTTTTTTTAGGGGGCAGGTTATAAAAAATCTCATCGGTACATGGATAAATGCAAGAATATTGTGTGCCTACCAAGCAGGCATGTGGTTTTAATATGAAATCTGTTGATTTTATAGCTATCTGGTTACCCTGCCTCTGGGGAATAACAGTAAAAGAACAGTTGGCTGTGGCACAGTGACATTTGCCAGCATATTTAAACTTATTTGCAAACCACAACATAAACAATATATGACGCTATCCGACGAATACTTTTTCTTGTAGGGGATACAAGTCAACAATAAATATTAAAGGCCATTTATCACAAAGTTTGTTTCAGCACTCTAGACAGGGAAAATGATAGTTTTTAAAGAATTTCCCTTGCTCATTTACTAGGCAAATGTGTATGATGTAAATTGGGCAACCTGTGCAGCAGCATGGCCATTCGCACAAGGAACCCCCTCTTGGTGCAGGGGCCACAGATTTCAATAGGGTACTTTTTTTGAAGAATACTTTATCTGCCCTCTGCTACCTGCATTTGGCAGTACTGTATTCATTGGGGGCAGGAGGGGGGAGGCATATTGGTGTTGATTCTCCTGCCCCTACCTGTCCCCTAACTTGTGTGTCCCCTTACTTAACTTGCATGTAAGTAAAAAAGCCCTCTAAAATGATATGGCCTGTGCATTTGTTTAGGTTTGGCATTGTTGGTAGAGTAGACAGCCTCAAACCACAGAGAACCAGGGCTGTCTGTTGCTACCAACATATCAAGGGAAACAGTAGAGCCCAGCCACCCCACACTGTCCTTTACCTAGCTACCCTGCCTGTTTACCCCACAGAAGAGTTCCTTGTGTTGGTTCTGTATTTTCTATGAGTATTCCAGGTGGGCACTGAACCTGTTAGTACTGAGTATAACTATAAGGAGAGGTTGGGTGTGAGTTCTCTGTACTCTACTTAGCTGCCCAGACCCCTGTATTGTTTGGGGGTTTGGTGGAGGGAAAACATTTACAGTAAATAAACCTTTCACATGGTAGAAGAGCTGAATTTGTATTTCAAACATTCATGTAACGTCTTCTGTAGTCATACACCTATTCACCAAGTGTTAACTTTACCTGCCAATGGAACTGCCATGAACCCTTCCGCAGGAAGAGTACCAGTGACTGCTCATACCTATGGAGAGGACAGTCCCAAGCTCTATTACCATTAGGTTTTCTCTGTCTTTCTCATCATGAGAGAATTCTAATGCCCCATCCCTACCAGCTTTGCAGTTGGTTTTCAGTGAGCTACAATTTTTTTTTATTACTATTGTTACTTTTTATTGCTTATCTTTTATGCAGGCCCTCTGCTATTCATATTCCTATCTCTCGTTTAAACCGCTGCCTGGATGCTAGGATAAATAAGACCCTAGCAACCAGATAGCTGCTAAAGTCCCAAATGGAGAGCCACTGAACTAAAAGCTAAATGACTTAAAAACCATAATAAATAAAAAAATGAAGACCAATTGCAAATTGTTGCAGAATATCAATGTCTACATCACAGTAAAAGTTAATTTAAATATGAATTACCCCTTTAATATATTTCCCTAGAAAAGCTCCAAAATTATTTTATACATATTCCTTCATTCAGTAACAGAAAAGCTGGTGCAGGAAGTTTGGAGGATGTGGGAGGATGGAAGGGGATTTTTTGGTAAATTTTTTCGCAGTTTCGCAAATTTTTCGGTGAAACAGGAGAGATTCGCTCATCACTAGCTGGGGGGCAACTCTGTTGTGATATGGACAACTTTCAGAAACAGGGACTCTTGCTTTCCACAGGTCAGGGAATCTGAAATGGGGTCAGTCCCCCTAAAAAGGGAGCTGATGGTAACTGCATGCCTTATTGCTTCTATTTGATGAGGCAAACCTTGCAAAACAGCACTAATGCAGCAGTTATCCAGTTATCCAGAATGCCGGGACCAAGGGTATTTCGGATAAGGGGTCTTTCTATAATTTGGATCTCCATATCTTAAGTCTACTAAAAAATCAATAAAACATTAATTAAACCCAATAGGATTTATTTGCATCCAATCTTAGTTAGGATCAAATACAAGGTACTATTTTATTATTACAGAAAAAAAGGAAATTAAGTCTATGGAGTCTGTGGGAGACAGGCTTTCCATAATTCGGATCTTTCTGAATAACGGGTTTCCGGATAACGGATCCCATTCCTGTATAGGAATTATAAATACAGATAGTTGTATTTTCTTGCAGTCTCTTGCAAGCAATAAGGTAGGTTTAGTCATATGTATAAATGCAAATATGCAGCAATGTTCTGTGCATACAAGATGTATGTATGTAAGAATAATTCAGTGAGAAATATGTGAAGCTTTTTTGTTTGCTATTCAGTGAAAGAACTGTGCCAGTAAATAAAAGACAGCAGTGTGTATGGGTAAAACAACTATTTTACTTTGCTCTTCCACCCACTGCTTTTGCAATATCCACATCTTATAATTTACTCTTTGTTTCTTTCTTTATTTAAACAAGAGAGAATAAAATGACATTATAGCAATCTATTTAAAACACAGTAGCACAATGATTTACTTACTATAATTCAGTCTGCTCCCATCCATAAAATTATCAATACCTGCTATTTAAAAATGAACCCCCCCCCCCATTTTTTTACAAGCCTAATGAAAATGTAATAAAACAATTCTAGAAACGTCTGTAATTAAATGTACTGGCTAATTTAATAAAATCCTTTGTATATACTATAAGCCACGAGCGTGCTCATAAACGGTAAAAGTATTGGTTTTGAAATCAAATTTTACCATCTGTTTTTCAATAGTGAGTTATACGCCAGTGGCCAGGCTGATTATAATTTCATTTTACGTTCCCTATCTAAACAAGCCAATTTCTCTTTATATTTCTCTCTACTTCATTTGCCTTGAGATGAAGCTTCCCAAATATGGCTATAGAGTTGGAATGACATATTCAAGTGTTTCTCACTGTCCTTCATTAAAGTATTTTCCATTACTTTGCGACTGTGGAAAGGCAGAGGTTTTTTTCTCGAACAATAGCAATTTGGAAAACATAGCAGAAAATTTACATTTCTACGCATGTATTGCTTTCTGCCCAATATTGTTTCCAAGCAAGACGCTGGATTCTCAAGCCTAACCCACGTCTGAATATAAATATTGCACTGAGCCACCATAATGTATAATAGTTATTCTTATATTTTTATATTTCAATCAGTCTGATTTCTAGGAGCAAAGGGATTGGCATCACTTCAGACCCCACTGAGTTAACCTTTCATTGCATAAAAGCATAGACCGAGTTCCTTAGCCAGCCAGGGTACATTTAATAAAAGCAGGGGGTTTCACCATACCAAAAATTGTAATGGAAACAATTAACTTGGAAATGTATAAGAAAACTGTACTGTATATTATACTGTATATTGTATATTATTTTTACAAATAAAAGGAAGAATCATTTCCTTGCTTTTATAAATGTTCTGGTTGTATATTTTATCTTTTACTGCTCTCTTTGTTCCATAATCCTCTTTATCTTCTACTGTCAGACTAAGGGGCCTATTTCTCAGAATTTAAGATTGCATTTTTTCTGTGATTCAAAAGATCATGTTAAAAAAAGGGATCTTGAATTTCTTCTTACAGGTATGGGATCCATTATCTGGAAAACTGTTACCCAGAAAGCAAATTACAGGAAGGCCATCTCCCATAGACCCCATTTTAATCAGATAATTCTAATTTTTAAAAATGATTTCCTTTTTCTCTGTAATAATAAAACAGTACAAGTAGGGGACCTGTTATCCAGAATGCTCGGGACCTGGGGTTTTCCGGATAAGGGATCTTTCCATAATTTGGATCTCCACAATTTTAGTCTGCTAAAAATCATTTAAATACTGAATAAATCCAATAGGATTGTTTTGCCTCCAATAAGGGGTAATTATATCTTAGTTGGGATCAATTACAGGTACTGTTTTATTATTACAGAGAAAAGGGAATCATTTAACCATTAAATAAACCCAATAGGGCTGTTCTGCCCCCAATAAGGGGTAATTATATCTTAGTTGGGATCAAGTACAGGTACTGTTTTATTATTACAGAGAAAAGGGAATCATTTAACCATTAAATAAACCCAATAGGGCTGTTCTGCCCCCAATAAGGGGTAATTATATCTTAGTTGGGATCAAGTACAGGTACTGTTTTATTATTACAGAGAAAAGGGAATCATTTAACCATTAAATAAACCCAATAGGGCTGTTCTGCCCCCAATAAGGGGTAATTATATAATACTAATAATAAAACAGTACCTGTACTTGATCCCAACTAAGATATAATTACCCCTTATTGGGGCAGAACAGCCCTATTGGGTTTATTTAATGGTTAAATGATTCCCTTTTCTCTGTAATAATAAAACAGTACCTGTACTTGATCCCAACTAAAATATAATTACCCCTTATTGGGGGCAGAACAGCCCTATTGGGTTTATTTCATGGTTAAATGATTCCCTTTTCTCTGTAATAATAAAACAGTACCTGTACTTGATCCCAACTAAGATATAATTACCCCTTATTGGGGGCAGAACAGCCCTATTGGGTTTATTTAATGGTTAAATGATTCCCTTTTCTATTTAATAATAAAACAGTACCTGTACTTGATCCCAAATGAGATATAATTAATCCTTATTGGAGGCAAAACAAGCCTATTGGGTTTATTCAATATATAAATCATTTTTAGCAGAGCTTAAGTTATGGAGATCCAAATTACAGAAAGATCCCTTATCCGTAAAACCCCAAGTCCCTGAGCATTCTGGATAACAGGTCCCATACCTGTACCTGTGATGTACATTTGAAGTTTAAAAACTGAACAGTGCAACTGCATGTATGTGCAATAAAATGAGGAGCTGATTTGTATATATATATATGTGGGGTCCAATATTAAGCTGGCTAATTTAATATTTATTGTCCAATGTACCTGTTGCTCAGAATGGCTGAAACCCACAATTCTTGGGTACAAAAAAAATAAATACTGAGCCACTGTTCCTAAATTGAATATGGGATGTGATATATAAAGTACATGAAACCAATTTACCAACTGCAAAAATGATGAATGTATTTGCTAAACAGGAATAAAAAAAAAAACGGAAAAAGTAGCATAGCTGTAAATGATTTGCAGTCAAGAGGGACAATAGAAGCCACAAAATAGGATGTAAATAAGAAATTAAATTCACATTACTAACATAGTGGCAGCCAAATGGATAATTCTCATTATCGTGCAAATCTCAGGTGGTTGAATGAATGAGGACCTCTACTAAAGCAATCTTGCCCTGCTCGTGCTTATAGGTATGAGCCGGCCAATTCACCAGTGGGTCCCTGGGTAACATACCTTATAAGTAATTATTTTTTATCAACTTCAAGGTTCAATTGGTGACATTTGAAGATAATAGCTCATAGAATCTATATTATCTCATTTCTGTTTTTTGGCTTCAGTTATATGTGATATAAACTAATTTGGGATTCTTAAATTAAGTACTGGGAGGTATGCATATATCTGTGCAATTCTGAATGCGTGTGTGTAATAGAGATTTCATCCTAATCCTCAGTCACAAATATCAAGGCTTTCAGTTCTTGCAGATGGATCCTCTAAGGCTTAAGCCCCTGTGCTCCCATCCTAGCACAATAGTAGCAAAACAATAGAAAAATGGAGGAGGAAGCAGAGGAGCAGAACTGTGCTGCAAATTATTTAATTAGTTTTGCACCTCACTACATGTTTAGCACCAGCATGCCAAGTGTAGTGTAAATTCCAAGTCAAGTGTAAATTCACCATAATGCTCAATGTCCATCTTCATAGAAGCCAGACTTATGGGAGAATGACTTGATGTAATATAATGTATTATGTATTCTATGTCTCCTATATGTAGTACAGAGCCCTTATGGAAGACCATTGTGTTTTTGGTAGTTCCCATTGCCTTCAGACTTTAAGAATTGTACTTATTTATTGTCACCATAGGTCACACTTCTATGAAGATGGCCATTGAGCATTGAGATGGATTTGGACTGATGCATTATGGTGAATTGGGACTGTTGTGCGAAAACCAATAAAGTAATTTGCAGTATAGTTCTGGTCCTCTGCTTCCTCCTCCATTTTTCTATTATTCATCTTAACCCTCAGGTCTGGCTTTAGTGATCTTTAGTGGGCTAAATAATAAAGCAGATAATTGCATGGTTCCTTTATTTAAAATAGACACTGTCCAATTTACAGCATTAATTCCCCACCCGCTTTCAGTTGTAAGTGTCTGCTGGGAACTGAAACTTAGAACAATATGGAAGGCACCAGGTTGGGCAATGGTAAGGAAAAGTGTTTCCTGGATATCTTGTTTTTATATAGGGAATAATGTACCATCTATTACCAAGAAGTTCCATGACTTTTATACAGGTCAAGGGACTCACAATGGCTTATAATATCCTCATATTTTACAGCAGGGTTACATTATTTGTTATAATACACAAGTGTTAATGATCAATGTAATACTTATGACATCATTAAGCACTGATTGTAACTGCTGGCATCAAAAACCTCCATTTATATAGTAAATAAATAAAATATAAAGATATCATATGTCACTGAGTAGTTCCATGACCATATAAAAGCATAAAGCTGATTGGAAGGCCAAGAGCCATTACAGGTCATGGAACTCCAAGGTGCTTATAATATTCTTATATTTTTCAACAGTGGGAACTTTATTATAATACACAATTACCAGTAAGTTATGTGACAGAAATTACATCACTAAACACCAGTTATAACAGTTGAGATCACTAAGCACTGTTTATAAGAATATAATTTACAGGATATTCATGGCTCTTGTGTATTATATATTAGTTAGACTACAGTTTTGTCCCAATATATAATAGACCATGTCTATAAGTGTGGACTGAAAGTATTAGGGTTTTTATTGATATCCCTCAGTATTCGGCTTTGGGATATTTTTATATCCTATTTTTATTATGTGCAGTGATCACACAAAATAATGCAGAACATAAACTAAATTTATGCAATATATGTCAAAGCTTCTTGGGTTGAGATTAACAGATACATGTTGTTATATCTGAGTAGTTATCAAGAAACTACAGTAGGACAACTGTTTTGTAAGACCATTGATCAGGGGCCAGCTGAAAAACCATTGGACTGCAACGTTTATTTGTATTTTAGCTCAAAATGACTAAAAACTGCTAATATAGAATATGCAGCACAGTTTTGGCCCCTTAAAATGACATCATGAAACAGGCATTCCAGAGAAGGGTGATTAAATAATTAAAGGCAACTGAGGATCTTGATTAAGCCGATAGGTTGCCCAAGCCGGAGAAGAGGCATTTAAGTCAGATTATAATCACTTTGTATATATCTATAAGGGGAACATAAAATAAATTTTCTGGATACCTCTTCGCTATTAGATCATTCCAGATGTTATAGGATAATCTCTTCAAATTACAGGAAGATGGTTTATTTGGAATTAAGGGAACTTTGGCAGAGCGAGACCTTTATTAGACTTCAGAGTTATTAATCAATACATTGCTGAGCTTTGAATTGGCTGGGAGTTAACTAGCGTTATTTAAGTTAAAAGGTGGACTTACTCCATTTCCATTCTCTGTCTTACTACAAGTATGGGGCATGTTATTCAGAACACTTTGGACCTATTGTTTCCAGATAAGGGGTCTTTGTGTAATTTGGATCTCCATACCTCAAGGGGCCTATTTATTAAAGTACCACAGGTACGAATTACAAAAAAATCGTATTTGATCATACTGTGCGTATTTTCTGCAACTTTTTCATATTTTGCGCAAATTTTTCGTACTTTGCGTCAAAATTTGTGTGACAAAATCTTATTGTCGCACCAAGTATGAAAGTTTTGGATTCATTCAAGCTTCGCTATTGTGACTTGGGCCGGGTTGGAGCTGCAGAGTGCCATTGAGCCCTATGGGAGACTTTCCTTGGGCCAGGTTGGAGCTGCAGAGTGCCATTGAGCCCTATGGGAGACTTTCCTTGGGCCGGGTTGGAGCTGCAGAGTGCCATTGAGCCCTATGGGAGACTTTCCTTGGGCCGGGTTGGAGCTGCAGAGTGCCATTGAGCCCTATGGGAGGCTTTCCTTGGGCCGGGTTGGAGCTGCAGAGTGCCATTGAGCCCTATGGGAGACTTTCCTTGGGCCGGGTTGGAGCTGCAGAGTGCCATTGAGCCCTATGGGAGACTTTCCTTGGGCCGGGTTGGAGTTGCAGAGTGCCATTGAGCCCTATGGGAGACTTTCCTTGGGCCGGATTGGAGCTGCAGAGTGCCATTGAGCCCTATGGGAGACTTTCCTTGGGCCGTGTTGGAGCTGCAGAGTGCCATTGAGCCCTATGGGAGACTTTCCTTGGGCCGTGTTGGAGCTGCAGAGTGCCATTGAGCCCTATGGGAGACTTTCCTTGGGCCGTGTTGGAGCTGCAGAGTGCCATTGAGCCCTATGGGAGACTTTCCTTGGGCCGTGTTGGAGCTGCAGAGTGCCATTGAGCCCTATGGGAGACTTTCCTTGGGCCGTGTTGGAGCTGCAGAGTGCCATTGAGCCCTATGGGAGACTTTCCTTGGGCCGGGTTGGAGCTGCAGAGTGCCATTGAGCCCTATGGGAGACTTTCCTTGGGCCAGGTTGGAGCTGCAGAGTGCCATTGAGCCCTGTGGGAGACTTTCCTTGGGCCGGGTTGGAGCTGCAGAGTGCCATTGAGCCCTATGGGAGACTTTCCTTGGGCCGGGTTGGAGCTGCAGAGTGCCATTGAGCCCTGTGGGAGACTTTCCTTGGGCCGGGTTGGAGCTGCAGAGTGCCATTGAGCCCTATGGGAGACTTTCCTTGGGCCAGGTTGGAGCTGCAGAGTGCCATTGAGCCCTATGGGAGACTTTCCTTGGGCCAGGTTGGAGCTGCAGAGTGCCATTGAGCCCTATGGGAGACTTTCCTTGGGCCGGGTTGGAGCTGCAGAGTGCCATTGAGCCCTATGGGAGACTTTCCTTGGGCCAGGTTGGAGCTGCAGAGTGCCATTGAGCCCTATGGGAGACTTTCCTTGGGCCAGGTTGGAGCTGCAGAGTGCCATTGAGTCCTTTGGGAGGCTTCCAAAATCATGCACAGAAGGATCAAAATCAGAAAGGTTTTCCTGCTGTTTATGATCGTTCGGATACGAAAATTTTGTGACTTTCGGATCGCCAATACAATATTATTGTGACTAATACAATTTTTTCGTAAGCATTTTAGTGATATTTGCGATCATCAGAAATTATCGTATTTGATCCAAATATTTCCCAATTCGGGATTCGAACTTGTAGTTTGATGAATAGACCCCTAAGTCTTCTAAAAATCATGTAAACATTAAATAAACCCAATAGGAATGTTTTGCCTTCAATAAGATTGGATAAAATACAAGGTACAGGTATGGGACCTGTTATCCAGAATGCTTGGGACCTGGGGTTTTCCAGATAAGGAATGTTTCTGTAATTTGGATCTCCATAACTTAAGTCTGCTAAAATTCATTTAAATATTCAAAAAACCCAATAGGATTGTTTTGCTTCCAATAAGGATTAATTATATCTTAGTTGGGATCAAGTACAGGTACTGTTTTATTATTACAGAGAAAAGGGAATCAATTAACCATTAAATAAACCCAATAGGATTGTTTTGCCTCCAATAAGGATTAATTATATCTTAGTTGGGACCAAGTTCACACTACTGTATCATAACTGTAGAGAAAAAGGAAATCATTTTTAAAAATTAAAATTATTTGCTTATAATGAAGTCTATGGGAGATGGCCTTTCCGAAATTTGGAACTTTCTGGATGTGTTTCCGGATAATGGATCCAATACCTGTACTGTTTCATTATGACACAGACAAAGGAAATATATATATTTTTTTTAAAAATTGAATTATTTGATTAAAATGAAGTCTATGATTGATGGACTTCCCGCCTTGAATTTTCTGGATAAAGGGTTCCTGGATAATGAATCTCAAAGTCATTGCGGTTTACTCCCATTTTGCACTTTGCACACAGCTCTGAACTCCATAATTGACCCCTCAAATATCATCTTGTCCCTATATAAAAGGTAATTTCTAACTTCTGTTCTTGCTGGACATTATTTTATATATTTGATGCTGTAGATCACCAGCTTTTCCTAAATATTTTCTTTTCAGTTAAGGGGGGGGGGGACACTGAAGGGGGCACATCGTGTTCACAGATGTTCCCTTCTGGCATGTCTCTTGTATATTTTCACTATTTTCCCCTTACAGCTGCTCTGTTTCCAGGCCAGAAGCAAATGTACACCTTGGCTCATACTTCCTGCTCGCTGCACGGCTCTCCAATCATCTGTCGGAAGGTTACATACAGAGCTGACTATTTCTTACTAGAGAGTCTTTTTTTTTCTTCGACAATTGAAATTAGAATCGGGGAACTACATGAAATAGGAAAACAGTAAAATATCTTAATTGAATTGATTCAGGAAAAAAATTAAACTATTAAGTCCAACAAAGCAACGGCTTTCCCGTGATTGAATAATGCTGTAAGTAAAAGGCAGGCTGTCAGCTTTTATAGGGTAATTTTAACAAAGATTGTTTCAGCTGTATTATGTTCTGTGTTTGGACAGTTATAACTCGTAACTATCATTTATTTATGCCTGTCATAAATTATTCGCTCTTGAATGAAGCACAGTCACGTAAGCTCTGCCTGTTAGAAGAGCAACATTTGGGTGAGAAAAATAGAGGGATTTCTTTAAAGGGGCAGTTCACCTTTGACTTTTAGTTCTAGATAGATTTATGTTAAAGATTGGCTTGTTATTGGCAATGTGTCAGTTGGCCTTTGGTTGCTATAGTTAAATATATATATTTTTGGAATTATTTGCTTACCTATTTGGCCAGATTACAATATAAATGCTAGCTGCTTATATGGGGCACTTACACAGGAAACAAACAAAAAAAATAGATTCTGCGTGAGGCTAAATTTTTATTGTTATTGTTACTCTGTATTCAGGTTCGGACTGGGGGGTGCATTACCCACTGGGGCTGCCAACCCAGGGGCCCTGCAGGTGCCCCCACCAGCTGCACCTCCTAACCCCCCCCCTCGCTGAGCCTCCCCTACCCCCTGCAGGGGCCCCCGCTGAGCCTCCCTAACCCCCGCAGGGTCCCCACCCTATGTCCTTCCCTGAGCGTGTGTAAGGAGAAACGGTGACCGGAGGAGCGCCAGCAAGGGTCGGGTCTCGGCCGCCGGAGCCCATTAGGGCCAGGGCCCCCAGGGTTTTTTCAGGGTTTGTATTGCTTGTCTATCTATAGAGTCTCAGTCTTAATTATCTTCCCTTCTGCTGCATTCTTCTATGTTTTTACCCCATAACAATACACCTAGCAGAGCTGTGAACCTAACAGCTATGACACCTGAGGGGAATGCCTAAAATTTCCCAAAATACCCAGAAGTGACATCACACACACTTCTGGAAGTGACATCACACGTATGTGCAGAATAGCAGCTAAAGCCAAAAAATTCCTGCCTTTTTTTCTTTTTTTATGCACATGAAAATTTTGACAAAGAACTAAACAACAATATTCAAACATGAGAAAAATATGTAAAATTATCCCTTCAATTCGTCACCTATTATATTTATGATATATGTGATGCTTTTTTCACCAGATAAAATAATATTGATTTTGTTATGGTTCAGGCATTAGAATCATGGGATTCCAAAAACATTTCTTACTGTAATAAATAAACAGTACCTTGTAATAAATCCAAGCTAAAATATAATGGATCCTTATTGAAGACTAAACAAGCCTATTGGGTTTATTTAATGTTTACTGTCAAGTAGACAGTAAGTATGGAGATCCAAATAATGTAAAGATCCCTACCAATATAATCATACGAATTGTAGTTTTGTGTGATTTTCAGACCATGTGTGGGCTCCAAAGTATTGTGCCGATAATACTCGTACCATTCGTTTAGCCAATCAGACATCTGTGCATATATTGTGTATCTGACTATATCCTGGGGTGACCTACAATACATTTCCGGGACGTCACTTTAGTATGATTTTTGTCTGCCAATTATTTTACTTTCGGAATTATTTTTATGTTTTGATTAGGCTTTATCCTACAATTTCAGTCTGAATGTTAGTTTTCGATTGTTGCATTTAAACGTAACAGCTCCCATACCTGTACCAGGAAATCAAATCAAGAAGTTAAATCAAGAAATGAATTTATGTTGTACAAATATTTACATATTGTGCTGATTTCAGATTTTTCTCCATGGGAGAAGGCAGGCAAATACATCAATGTCACGTATATCGCATATTTCAGCAAAACTCTTACCCTTCTGTGTGGGAGTCGTACGATTGACAAGATATTTTGGCTTTTACTAAAACACTCAACAGGGCGAATATGAACTGCTGTGAACTCTTCCATAACTTGGGGTCCTTTTATACAATGTCTTCCATCTAGCAGCTATACAAACATTCATTACTTTTGTGATATCTCTTCCCAGACACACATAAATCTTCCCTGAGTGTGAAATTCAGACCTTCATTTTTAGAAAGACACATCCTTCTTCCCCATTAGATATTTATTAAAGTGATAAGTGACAAAATAAATCATGCAACCATCTAACTATTGCCATTATATATATACAGTATTATGTACTGTATATCCTTGCAACTTTTTTTTTAATTTCTTCAGATAGCCAGACCTCGCCGAATTAATCTCAAACAGCTGCCATGTTCATCTTGACTTTGGTTACTAACAACTCATTTATGGGAGTCAAGTTCACTGATTCTAAACAGTTAAATCTCATATATATTGAACCATCTGGACAAATGAATCCTGACTTAATATGGTTTGAATATGTTTAACAATTGCAGCACTAATTTGTTTCTAATATTCCTCGAGCTTGTTTCTGTACTGTAAACATGCTCCAGATGTCCTTTTTCCCCCTCCCACAATATATTTACCGTGACTTCCAAAGAGAAATCAGACAATGGAACAAAACCAAGGAAAGTCTGTAAAAAAAGCCGTAAGAATTTTACTGATGTACACATAAAAGAAAAAAAAAACACCCATTTCCCTGACCAATAGACAGCAAAGTTTTCTTATTTTAACAGTGAACCGGCAAAATGCATCAATTTCCTGCTTTCCTTACCCCAGAGAGGCTAAAATATTTATAGGATATCAACCTTCTTGTTTTGCAAAATAAGTCGCCATTGAGTAAAGGCAGTTTCAGATAGTTTCGTTTTCACAGGAAAAGTTGTAATCAAAAATCGGTTATAAAAAGTATAAAGTTTTCTCATATTACAAGGCAGATTTATACATTCTTCTAATTTGTTTTTTTCAAATAAAACTCTGAAAAAAAAACTCACACTTTTTTTTTCTTGATCCTTAGCAAATTTATGAAAGAACTCACTTTGCCCACTTACTGGGCCCTTATGCATAAGCCCTGTTGTTTTGTTCTCACTGTAGACAATCGATACTATATGGGAGCCCATAAAGACGGGGCAGGTCAGTGTTGAAGAATATGGAGATTTTGTAAAGCAATGACATAATAATGAATTACATTTACATTTTAATGACAAATATGACAAAATGGAAATTTCCTGGATTTAAGATAATGGGCCTGATTCACTAAAGGGCGATAAAACGTGCGCTATTTTTAGTGTGCGCTAAAATTTTTACAGCGTTTTAATTTTGGCGATTTTTCGCACGATTCACTATAAGCATACTTGCGCTTTTTTACGCGCGATATTGCATGCGTTATTTAACTCGCGAAGACTATTTCAATGCGGTATTTGCCGGTACATGCGCTAAATTACGCGAATAGTCGCCGCATATGAATGGTAGCATAGAAATAGTGTATAAAAATTGTCGCCGCATATAAATGGTGTATATAAATATTAGCCACATATAAATGGTAGCATATAAATGGTATCATATAAATAGTAGTATATAAATAGTAGCCACTAGTGATGAGCAAATGTGTTCTGGTTTCTTTAGTGAAAAATTAGCAAATCTTTCGAAAGATCCACGAAACGGCAAAAATGTTGTGCGGGCAAAAAAATTGTTGCCCGTGACTATTATTTTTTGACGCTTGTATAAATTTTTTGATGTGCGGTGAATTTTTGCATGGCGAATTTTTTCATGCGTTTTGCCATTGTTTTGCGAAACGCATGAAAAAATCCGCCGCGAAAAAATTCAACGCATGTCCAAAAATTTGCTGCAAATCCATGCCTGGCGAAACATTTCATCACTTGTAGCCAAATATAAATAGTCGCGCAAATGAACGCACGCCATGTTAGCCATACACGCCAATACTTGCGGAAAATTACTGTATTAAAAATGAACATTTCGCTGCAAACTGGCGGCTGCGTCACTCTAGGGGAAACACAGACTTCAATAAATAACACTGCAAAGTACATATTTTATTGCAAAAAACTCATTTACTGTACTTTTCTATAATTTTTCGCCTGCCTGTAGTAGGTGTTAATTTTGAGTAAAATTGAGTAAAAAGACACATACTTGAATAAATAACACTGTAAGTCTATATTTTATTGCAAAAAACTCATTTACTGTACTTTTCTATAATTTTTCACCTGCCTGTAGTAGGTGTTAATTTTCGCATAGCCGAATGCGATATTTAGCGCGCAAAAGTTATAGTGAATCATGCGATCGTATTCTTTTCAGCGCGGAAATTAACGCATGCGGTAAAACTAGCGCGAGAAATACCCCAATGCGAAAATGGCGATTTTTCGCACGCGATAATACTATGGTGAATCGCGCGCAAATTATCGTGTCTTTTTTACCGCAAAAAAGCGTGCAATAATTTTTATCGCACTTTAGTGAATCAGGCCCAATGTTGTTAATTTCACTATTTATCATAAGGCTTGTAGCGATAATACGATTCTCCATACTGGGTCATGTCATTCTAGGAGCTTGGTTAATGTCCCAGTGGGGCAGTTTCTTTGTTTAAAGAGGAACTGTTCCCACAGGTTTGGAATATTTCAGACTGGTCAATGATATCGTAGACCAATTTAGAGAGAAAGGATATAAAGAGAATAATATTAAATGTGCATTTGAAAGTAGAGTTGCCACCTTGAGCCTTAGCCCTGCCCCCAAATGACATCACAACCCACCCCTGACCCGAAGGCCAGTAGTACCATTAGAAAAAGGTCGCAACCCTATTCAAAAGGGCAACCAGGACAGAACATTGTTAATACAAAAAAAAAGTAATAATAACAAGGTAATCAATGCAGAAATAATATATTCTTTATTACAGGTATGGGATCCCTTATCTGGAAACCCGTTATCCAGAAAGCTCCGAATTACGAAAGCCCATAGACTCCATTTTAATCAAATAATTCAGAATTTTAAAACTGATTTCCTTTTTCTCTGTAGTAATAAAACAGTACCTTTAATTGATCCCAACTAAGATATAATTACCCCTTATTGGGGGCAGAACAGCCCTATTGGGTTTATTTAATGGTTAAATGATTCCCTTTTCTCTGTCATAATAAAACAGTACCTGTACTTGATCCCAACTAAGATATAATTACCCCTTATTGGGGCAGAACAGCCCTATTGGGTTTATTTAATGGTTAAATGATTCCCTTTTCTCTGTCATAATAAAACAGTACCTGTACTTGATCCCAACTAAGATATAATTAATCCTTATTGGGGGCAGAACAGCCCTATTGGGTTTATTTAATGGTTAAATGATTCCCTTTTCTCTGTAATAATAAAACAGTACCTGTACTTGATCCCAACTAAGATATAAATAATCCTTATTGGAGGCAAAATAATCCTATTGGGTTTAATTCATTTTTTATTGATTTTGTTAGTAGACTTAAAATATGGAGATCCAAATTACAGAAAGACCCTGGAATACCCTCGGTCCCCAATAACAGAAAACATAATTCTTAACGACTTTGCAATGTACATTCATTACAAATTTGTAATTTTTGCAATCTTAGATTTTTTGTTTAAAGACCTGTATACCTTTAGTCATGAACTACTGGTAACATAAAGAGGGAAGAGCACTATCACGCTCCCTGCACTAGCAATAGCCGCACCTCAACTTGTTCCGTCATGAAAAAATGATGCGGGGGGTGGGGCCCTGAGATAACGGTGCCCCTTTAGAGCCTAAAATAAAGTGAACCTTTAGCTTTAATTTGTGCAGATGTATACCATGTCAACACAGTTCTAAAGCGCTATACCCCAGAATGAATACTTTACCAACAGATATTTTAAGTCATATGCATATTAAGTGAACTATTAAAGGGTGGAATTTCGATATCAGTAGATATTACTCTTTTACAGGATATAATGACAGGAAATAATGCAGCTCTAACTGTAAAAGGAAGTAGTGTGGGAGCAAAAGGCAGAACTCTGCCCATTCATTGGCTGATGGGGCCTAGCAAGTATGTGTGCCTTGGCTTGTTTGTGTGCACTGTGAATCCTATGATCCCAGGGGGCGGCCCTTAATTCTTAAAATGACAATTTTCTATTTAGGATTACACAATGGCACATACAGCTAAAAAAGTGCATTTTTATGAAAATGGTTTATTTAGATGAAGTTTAACATATAAGCTTTTTTATGCAATATATTTTAATAGAGACCTACATTATTTGGGGGTATAATTTTCCTTTAATTTGAGCTGTAGCCACCTCAGAGATGTTTTATCATTGTCAATACCAATTAAGGACCATTTAAAGTCCATAATTTTTGGACTTGACCAAATGCCAAATCCTTCACATAAGAACCCTAATTAGCATATTCATATTTTTAGAAAAATTATACATTTGCATCATCTGTGAAGCAAAAAGTTGTGTGTGAGTTGCCCACAGTTCTAAAGTCATACAAACATAAAACATGTTACAACTGTACTTTCTCATGGCTTGTGTTCCTGATTATATAATAACATCCAAATGACCACAGTATTTTACATAAACAACATATATGCTAGCTTCAATCATTATAGTATTGTGCTACTTGCTACTGAGCACTGCCGTGAAATGTAAACATAGACCCAACTCTATGAAAAGACTCCTTCTGTCACTTCTATTTGCTTTGGGGTTTATTCGAAGGTCTAACAATAAGGGGGACATTTATTAATCCACAAACACTCCAAGCGTTCGTTCGAATGCTGCGTGCGTATTTTCTGCGACAATTTTGTAGCTTGCACAAAAATTTCATACCTTGCGACAAAATTTGTGCAACAAAATCGTATTGTCGCGCCGAGTACGAACGTTTCGGATTCATTCAAGCTTCGTTATCGTGACTTTCCTTGGGCCGGGTTGGAGCTGCAGAGTGCCATTGAGCCCTATGGGAGACTTTCCTTGGGCCGGGTTGGAGCTGCAGAGTGCCATTGAGCCCTATGGGAGGCTTTCCTTGGGCCGGGTTGGAGCTGCAGAGTGCCATTGAGCCCTATGGGAGGCTTTCCTTGGGCCGGGTTGGAGCTGCAGAGTGCCATTGAGCCCTATGGGAGGCTTTCCTTGGGCCGGGTTGGAGCTGCAGAGTGCCATTGAGCCCTATGGGAGACTTTCCTTGGGCCGGGTTGGGGCTGCAGAGTGCCATTGAGCCCTATGGGAGGCTTTCCTTGGGCCGGGTTGGGGCTGCAGAGTGCCATTGAGCCCTATGGGAGGCTTTCCTTGGGCCGGGTTGGGGCTGCAGAGTGCCATTGAGCCCTATGGGAGGCTTTCCTTGGGCCGGGTTGGAGCTGCAGAGTGCCATTGAGCCCTATGGGAGACTTTCCTTGGGCCGGGTTGGAGCTGCAGAGTGCCATTGAGCCCTATGGGAGGCTTTCCTTGGGCCGGGTTGGGGCTGCAGAGTGCCATTGAGCCCTATGGGAGGCTTTCCTTGGGCCGGGTTGGAGCTGCAGAGTGCCATTGAGCCCTATGGGAGACTTTCCTTGGGCCGGGTTGGAGCTGCAGAGTGCCATTGAGCCCTATGGGAGACTTTCCTTGGGCCAGGTTGGAGCTGCAGAGTGCCATTGAGCCCTATTGGAGACTTTCCTTGGGCCAGGTTGGAGCTGCAGAGTGCCATTGAGCCCTATGGGAGGCTTCCAAAATCATGCACAGAAGGATCAAAGTCGGAAAGGTTTTCCCGCTGTTTACAATCGTCCGGTACGAAAATTTTGGATCGCCAATACGATATTATCGTGACTAATAGAATTTTTTCGTAAGCATTTTCATGTTATTTGCGATCAGCAGAAATTATCGTATCCAATCTGAATTTTTCCCATTCGGGATTTGAACTCGTGATTTCATGAATGTAGCCCTAAGTGTCACATATGGGTTAGCATAAAGATGGCTTATCATTCAAAATTATAATAGGAAGTATCAGCCTTCCAGTGCCAGGGCTTTGCACCATGTGTACCGTAGCCTTGTCTACCACCGGTGATGGTTGCATAAAAACCCTTATAACTGTTTCATGCTTGACCTCCAATGTGTCTTATTGGAGTCTCCTAAGAGCATGTCAAGAAAGACTGAAAATAATACAGTCCAATAGGAGGCTACAGTACTAATGGCTTTTCCATACACATTACAGAATGAAATGCGGTATAACCCCCATGCTTACACAGGTTCATTCCCCACCAAGATGATGCCTGCCAAGACTTGTCTTTCTTCTCAGTTCCCTAAGTGATGTGCCTGAGGCTGAGCATTTAAGTGGAAAATCAGCAAGCCAAAATAAAAACCTAAACCTGGGTTTGTTTCACATTTTTTGCCTTGCTGTCTATTTGTTGATTTCATGGATTAAGTAATCGTGAAGTCAAACATGCCGAGGTCACTTCAGATCAGATGTTTTTTATAAGAAATTAGGGCAGACTTGTACACATCTTAAGCTATATTGTGTTATTCCCTCGTTTGACCTTTAACATACAATACTGATGGAGACTTAAATGCGTTTTGTGTACATTTCAGATCAAACAAGCTTAATCGTATTAGGAGTCTAAAGCAATATATGATATTATTCACTTTCCAAGTTATTACAAATAATCTGCTATTTTTGTGATGCAAACTTCAACTTCTTCCAGTTATGTTAATGCTCAATGAGTGTCTGTTAAATGTTCCAGAAATAATGTTGCGCAACAAATATTCATGACAATGCAATACACTGTTGTCCATATCTGAGGCATTTAATATGGAAATACCTGGGGTATTTTCAGAGCTTCAGCTTCTCTCAGTCTGCCTTCCCTGACTTTTATATCTAAAACTACTTTAGACACTTGGAAGGATGAACTTTAACTACTCTACCTAAGCCTAGGACTTCAAGGTTTTCTCCAAGGTAGCCCCAACACTTACTGCAGGGGTCCCCAACCTTTCTTATTCGTGAGCCACAGTAAAATGTAAAAAGACTTGGAGAGCAACACAAGCACCATAAAAGTTCATGGAGGAGCCAAATAAGGGCTAAGATTGGCTATTAGGGGCCTCTATGCCCACTATCAGCTTACAGGGGGCTTTATTTGGTAGGAAATCTTGTTTTTATTCAAAACTTGCCACCAAGTCAGGAATTGGGTGGAAAAATAACTACCTGGTTTGGGGGCACTGATGATTGAATAAAGAAACAGTACATATAAATATTTACTGCCTTACATATACAGTATACCTATACTGATTGAACTGGAACATGTTCTATACCTGAAGAATGTCTCGCTGTCAAGATCAATAGTAATTATCAGCTAAAGCCCCTAGTCATCCCCCTAATATATTGTGTACTCATCTTAACAACCAAGACCAAGAGAACTTAGATATGTTTCTACCTTAGAAACTCAATCACCACCCTCAAAACTCTGATATTTAAACAGTGCCACAGTTGCTATTAGGGACCAATTCTTTGGCTCTTCATGAAGCAGGATGTGGTGGATAACTGCTTGTCTTACATAATCTACAAATATAAAAGGATTTTCAACCATTGAAACCTTTTCACCCCAACGTGAATTGTTCTGCCATGACCCATTTTTGGAACTCCTAGTGCGACTTGATCCTTAAAGGTTGTCTGCCATGTTTAAGTAAAGAAATACTAAGGTTTTTTTTCTATAAAAGAAAATAAGAGAGAAGGGGCATTGACAACTGACAATTTTGGGGCATTATCAACATCAGTCGCACAAAACTACTCCAGGGATTTAAATCTAAAGGTGATTAATGATTCGACTATGATTACAGCTCTCCAGCCAATCATGGAGTGTCAGATGTAATTTACTCTCCAGTATCTACATCTCATAGACCTTTTTCAATGTCTCTCTTTATTGTCCACCTTATTTCCAGCCCTAGTGGGACACACAACTCTGTGATCTGCTGTGATAATGCACCTTGCATAAATATCGGCCAGCACAGTGAGTTTAAGTCATTTTTAGGAGCTTATGAAGATTCTTTGTGGAACCGGTCCAAAGATGGGTTCTTATAGTCTGTACTGCATTTGTTGCAATATGGCTCACACACAAAGCTAATGTTTTGTTTGGTTGCAGTTTCCTTAAAAGATCATCATTGTTCAAGACTTTCAAGGTCCTCTACAGGTAAACTTAGATGAAGCAATGACCCTGCTCAGCAAGCCTGTTGTCAATCAAATAGCTGATTAGGTCAAAACAAAAATATTTTTACCTATTATCCTTTATTTATTAGCACCAACCATTCACATCAGTCTGTGCCCTAGTGTTGCTTACAATATAGTTTCCTAGCATACGTTAAGGACAGATTCATAACATGCGATTTAACCTACTCAGTATGTTTTTGGAATTTTGGAGAAAACTGGAGCACCTTGAGGAATAGGATACTAGTGATGCGTGACTTGGCCAGAAATCTGTGGGACCCATAGGTCAGGCGTGTTCGGGCTGACATCTGCACATGCCAGTTGTGGGCAGGTTCAGGCTGAGGTCTTCTTTCCGCCCTTTCCATACGCAACCTTACTATGCTCCCCATCCGCCTCTGTCTATAAATAGAAGTAGATTGCTGGGTTGTGTGGGCACAGGTTGGGAGTGGGCAGGTAAGGATTGGGTGCAGGTCACCTTTTTGTCGACCCACACATCACTAGTTGACAAAGAACATACAAAATACACACATATAGAACCCTGGTTTGAAAGGGACCCAGGTTGTGGGATATTGCTGTCCACATAAATTCCTATTAGGTTATTACGTGAGACCCCAGCTTGGGGCAAAATGTTGCAGGGAACATATGCCAGGGTGGGAGAAAAGATATATTTTGTGTGCAGATGTCAGTACTTGATAACCCCAAGAAAGGATTCAAGGGTTAATGTTGACCCCCAAATATTTTTACTAGGTAGGGAGTAACATGGACACTTTCATTGGAGTTCCTTGCATCCCCTATACAGTGCAGAGTAGCCCAATATGCCCACCTTGAGGTAATTGTTTGGCTAAATGTTTGGATTAAGATGATGGGAATTAATGATTTTATGAAGAGGACTGCATCAATAAGCCAACGCAGTCCTTGCTCTGACCAAATTTTTAAACTGGCCCAGATATTGGTTGTAGCAGTGTTGTACCGTGTTAGCCATAGATCAAAACTAGAAAATATAGAGTGAGTGATACCTTTTATTGGCTACCTAATTAGATTATAAAATACAGGCTTTTGGAACTACTTAGGCCTCTGCTTCAAGCGTGGTTTACCCTAAAACTGAAAAATCATGATATTTATACACAGTCGCACAAAGTAAAAAGTTGTTATCAGTCTCATAAGTATGTGCAAAATCAACATCCCTCAGCCAGGCTCCTCTGTTGGGGTTAATGTAATTTACATCTAGTTGTAAGATCAAGTGTAAGAAAATATTTTTTGTATGTCACTGGGTGCAGATCTGACAACCCCCTAGCAGAGTATTATTAGCTATATTCATATCTTGCCATAAAATCTATGTCCCTTTTAGAGCCCCACTGTTAGGGTACTCCATTTCTGTATGAATTTATATTCTCATTCTTTTTACTCCCGTTGAGTTTTAAAGTATCGGTTGGGCAGGCCCATCAGAGGGCCCCATACATGAGCAGATAAGGTGCCAACTAGGTCTGAAATGGCTGATTCGGCCCGTGTATGGCCACCTTCACTCATACAAATTTATGGTGTAGTGGGTAGCAATTGAAACTTTTTTACTGCATAAGAAAGGGAACTTTCACATTCCTCTTCAGACAGTTGTTATTGCGGGGCGTCTAAGTCTTATCTAGTTAAAGCCTGATAAAAATCTGCATGACTATGGATACTGAGTGGCAATAAATATGAATATGACTGTGGCTACTGAGATGAATACAACTGCAGCCTAAGAAGTCCATTCCTTAGCAAGCAAATACTTTCCCCACATTACAGTCACCGAGTAATAACCTCCACAGTTCACGGCTAAAGTTTAATGACACCCCACCCTTCACCCATCAAGTTTTAGATAAGATATAAAAAGGGCTCTGCAAAACCTCAGAGCTTTGCATTAAGAATAAACTATTCGGCTCTGCTGTTGAGTCTTCGGTGGCTTTTTGTCAATAAAGTCAGCAGTTTCACATCCTCATCACCCAATCATTGTGTCTGCACTCCATTTTATCTCTTGGTTCAATATGCAGAGGGTCGGAATAATCACAATAGCACTCCAGCTCTCAAGGATCTTGGATCGGTGCCTGCTTCACAGTCTATTTGCTGAAGGGCTAAAGCGATGCCACCTGGGCTTCTTAAACAGCTGAATAAAGCCTCCCCCCCATGTCGGTGCAGAATACTCGCTGGTAAACATATTCGCTGCCTGTCCAAAGCCATAAAAGGAGAAACCCAGCAGATGTCTGGTAAAGAGAAGGGTATGGGAAATGTTAAGTATAGGCTCGGTGTGTTTGTATCTGATGTCATAGTCTGTGTTCCTGGACAGCTTCTGACAGATAGCATAATACACACTCAGCAGTATTTATTTTACACATAACTGGGTGCTCGGTAGCATAACATCTACCTGGATTTTGCTTTTGGAACTCTTTGCCTTAAAGCAAAATGGGCCGGGGCTTTAGGGGACAGATTAACCCACTATTTACCACTACAATTTTGACTTCTCCGTTTATTATATCAAATAGCCAGAGTTTTTTTTTTTAATTTGACTCTTTCAAATACTGTACTCAAATGTCCTAGCATGTGGAGTATCTGGTAGCTTGTTGGGACACAGATATAAATAAACATAAGATTCACAGGGTATTGCTGCACAAGTACAAATTGAAATTTTCTTTAAATACAGCAGAAACTGCAGTACGGGTATGGGACCTGTTATCCAGAATGCTCTGGACCTGGGGTCTTTCTGGATTCTGGATCACCATACCTTAAGTTTACTGATGAATGATTTCAACATTAAATAAACCCAATAGGATTGTTTTGCCTCCAATAAGGATTAATTATATCTTAGTTGGGATCAAGTACAGGTACTGTTTTATTATTACAGAGAAAAGGGAATCATTTAACCATTAAATAAACCCAATAGGGCTGTTCTGCCCCCAATAAGGGGTAATTATATCTTAGTTGGGATGAAGTACAGGTACTGTTTTATTATTACTACAGAGAAAAGGGAATCATTTAACCATTAAGTAAACCCAATAGGACTGTTCTGTTCTGCCCCCAATAAGGGGTAATTATATCTTATTTGGGATCAAGTACAGGTACTGTTTTATTATTATAGAGAAAAGGGAATAATTTAACCATTAAATAAACCCAATAGGGCTGTTCCGCCCCCAATAAGGGGTAATTATATCTTAGTTGGGATCAAGTACAAGTACTTTTTTATTATTACAGAGAAAAGGGGATCATTTAACCATTAAATAAACCCAATAGGGCTGTTCTGCCCCCAATAAGGGGTAATTATATCTTAGTTGGGATCAAGTACAGGTACTGTTTTATTATTACAGAGAAAAGGGAATCATTTAACCATTAAATAAACCCAATAGGGCTGTTCTGCCCCCAATAAGGGGTAATTATATCTTAGTTGGGATCAAGTACAGGTACTGTTTTATTATTACAGAGAAAAGGGAATCATTTAACCATTAAATAAACCCAATAGGGCTGTTCTGCCCCCAATAAGGGGTAATTATATCTTAGTTGGGATCAAGTACAGGTACTTTTTTATTATTACAGAGAAAAGGGAATCATTTTTAAATAATTGAATTATTTGATTACAATAAAATCTATGGGAGGCAGCCTTCTCGTAATTCAGAGCTTTCTGGATAATGGGTTTTCGGATAATGGATCCCATACCTGTTCATTAATGAACTGATGCTTTTGGGTAACAGAACAAATAACAGAAGGTCACAACTCATCCATGGACTGGGTCAGATGACTGGAGCCATTTCTGCTTTGCTGTTAAGACAGACTAACCATATCTGTACTTTATATGAAAGAGAGCAGCCTATCCACTGAAAGGAAGTATTTGCACAGGTAGGATGTACCTACTTATTGTCCTTTCTGGGTACAGTAACCACCCTCTATTTACTGCCATTTTTGGGGTCAGCCAGGGCCAGAACCAGAGCTGTCAACCTGACCCAAAACTTTCCCTGATACCCAGAAGTGATGCCCAGCGAATGCGCTAAATCAAAGCTCAAGCCGAAAAATTCTACCCGTGCACCTGAAATTCACCGCAGCACTTTGTGAGACTTCAGAAAGGATTGGGAGAATGCTGCCGAGGGATGGGGAGAATGGGGAAAGAGACTTATTGTTCTAGGGACACTGACCAAACTTTATGGCAATTGAGACTTCAGTGGCTGAGAACTAGCGGTAGGCAGAAGTGCAACGGTGAGGGGGCGTTAGGCACATACCTCTTCTTTTGCTTCTCCCAGTTCCAGGCCCTTTACCCCCCCCATCCCCCACCGTGAGCTACCTCCCTCCCCTAGGGACAGTGTCCCTACTGCCTAGGGTCCCTACAGGTATGGGAATGCTTGGGACCTGGGGTTTTCCGGATAAGGGGTCTTTTTGTAATTTGTATCTCTATACCTTAAGTATCCTAAAAATGATTTAAACATTTTGCATCCAATTATCTCTAAATTCTATCTATCTATCTATCATCTATCTATCTATCTATCTATCTATCTATCTATCTATCTATCTATCTATCTATCTATCTATCTATCTATCATCTATCTATCATCTATCTATCTATCTATCTATCTATCTATCTATCATCTATCTATTTATTATCTATCTGTCATCTATCTATCTATAGCCCTTTTCTGCTACTGCAGGGATCTAGCACGCATTCATTTGCATGTGGCGCTACAGGAGCCCTGTGCCCCCGCTATCTGGCAGAGCAGGGACACAGATAAATGGCGTGCCTCCACCCAGGGTCAGGGCAGGTTGGACTGCGGTACCCCTCCCTGGGAAACTTCTCTGATCCGCTGCACACACACACAGGAAAGGTTGATGGATTTATTGGCAGGACGCTATGCCTTTAAATTTGCAGAGATAGATACAGCCTGCCAGCCAGGGGCAACTTCACTCACATAACATAGCTGGTACTTTCTGAACTGCTGAGGGGAATCCCCACTTATGTGGCAAGTGCTTCAGAGTCTTGAGAAGAACTCCCTTTGGCTTTCCATGCCCTGAGAGCACGCTTTACTCTTCAGAGCCTAGACTAGGACCCCCTTTCCTTCCGCACCCTAAAAGAGCTCGCTTTCTGCCACTGGGGGGGTTCCCAATTACTTTCCTATACAGAACAGCACCTTGCTTGTCTCTCTGCTTCCTTGTTCCCAGCAGCACCTCCTTCTCCCTTTCTTCCTGTCGGCTCACACAGAGGGTGGGGGCTCCTCCACCTTGCACAGTAACAACACAGAGGAGAGACAAGTGTTCTCAGCTCCCCTATCTATCTATCTATCTATCTATCTATCTATCTATCTATCTATCTATCTATCTATCTATCTATCTATCTATCTATCTATCTATCTATCTATCTATCTACAGTATCTATCTATGTTTCTATCTATCTATCATCTATCTATCTTTCATCTATCTTTCATCTATCTATCTCTCTTTTTCTCTCTCTCTCCCTCTATCTATCTATCTATCTATCTATCTATCTATCTATCTATCTATCTATCTATCTCTCTTATCTGTTATCTATCTGTCCATCTATACATCTCTCTATCTATTATCTATCTCTCTATATTTTCATCTATCTATATATTATCTATTTATTTATCTATCTATCTATCTTTCTATCTCTCTATCTATCTACCTATCTGTCTGTTTGTTTATCTATCTATCTATCATCTATCTATCTATCTATCATCTATCTATATCTATCTATTATCTATTTATCCATCTCTCTATCTATTATCAATCTCTCTATCCATCTATCTATATATTATCTATTTATTATCTATCTATCTATCTATCTATCTATCTATCTATCTATCTATCTCTCTCTCTGTCTATCTCCCTATCTATTATCTATCTATCTCTTTCTATCTATTATCTATCTATCTATCTATCTATCTATCTATCTATCTATTATTTATCTCTATTATCTATCTATCTATCTATCTATCTATCCATCTCTCTATCTATTATCTATCTCTATATCTATCCATCTATCTATATATTATCTATTTATTATCTATCTAATAACTATATCTTAAGATACTGTTTTATTATTACAAAAAAAATAATAATCATTTATTAAAATGGGGTTTATGAGAGATGGATAATGGGTTTCCAGATAACAGATCTTATAACTGTGCATTCCGTGCTTGGATTTACCATACTGTACACCTACTACCTGGTGCTTTTCTAGATACAATATGCATATAATTCCTTACTTTGTATAAATTACTTGATACATATAATTTATAATAATAATATATTTCCATATAAGAGACCTATTGGTCTGGGGACACTGACCAAACTTTATGGCAATTGAGACATCAGTGACTGAAAGCATAATTTGGATTAAACTCGCCACAGTGCAGCTTCCCGGTGTATTTTAAAGTTTGGGGCTTAAGTTTAAATAATGTTCTTAAGAAATGATTTTGCTCAAACTAAAGGCAGATGTGGAGTATTTTTCTTATCCTTTCCACCTGACCACAAACCTGCACCGAATACATTTATTTGCTTATATAGTCTCCCTTGCCGTTACCTTTAAAATCCAGTTACAATATAACAAAAATGCCTGGAAGGAACATACTTTTTAGTGTTTTGAAACTTTACCCACCAAGCATTTAGGAACAAAAATGGAAATGACATATGTTCCAAAAATATAGGAAAGGTACAAAGACTGTAGAGCAATGCAGCAGCGGCCTGGATCCCCGGGGCAGGGGTATCTGTGGCTCAGCACAAGGGAACAAGCTGACAGTGGGCTGAACAAGCAGCTTTTCAAGGTCAGAGTATTCCTCAAATGCTGCCCGTTGGGGTGTGACATGCACCTGGGCTAGAGATTTATTAAAGGAGGGGGGGGGCAGGAGAGGTCCCGGCAGAAAAAGCCAATGTTATTCTAAGTCACTTTGCGGTAAAACAACTTATGTTGCTCAGAATTCTATTTTTCCACGAACAGGCACGTTTGCCAACTTAATGGATACTTAAATAGCAATAAAAATGTGCTTACACTGTAGTAAAGGGTTAATAAATCCATTTCATAAATAGGTTTTATAATATTTTTAGCTTTTAAGATATTAAATCATTTATTGCTGTGCTGCTTCGTATACCTTATACGTTTTGACCATGTTTAACCATTGCATGACCCACTTGCACACACTTATGCAACCAGTTGTTCCTGGCCTTGGCTATGTGGATCAAAGGGGTGGTAGTGCAACTACAACTCACTTATGCTGTGTGCAAAAATAAAAAATGAATAATTATAATAAATTAATAAATAATAAAAAATGAATTTATTTGTCCAAGACAAATGATCCACAGAGTTAGCAATACTCACAATACCGAGCTACAGCAAATTAAATGGCAGGTTCAATGCAGAGCAAGAAAAATAAAGATGCAGCATTGTGGAGAGTAATTGGTAAGCAGTTCTTAGGGTTTTCACCTAAATGGACCAGATCCCCTATAGCAGACGTGGATCAGGAAGAAGACTATTCCTGAGACCCTTGTCACTACTGTAGTCCCTACACTAAAGGTGGCCATACACATTACAATTACGATCTTCAGAGCTGAATTGTCAGATATAGAGTTAGAAACAATTGGAATTCTACCCCTATCTGACAATTTAGCCCTATACCATAAATGGTGCCAGATCAAAATTTTCTGTCCTGCCCGATCGACCGATATCCAAGGCTTTTGTGATATCAGTCACCTCGTCAATCCACAATACATGCACAGAATATTGTATGACATGAGGTGTGTGTATGGCCACCTTAAGGCAGCAGAGCCTGTAAGTAAATACTTCCAGCTATCTCTCCTGGTTGGAGCCAGAATGCTGCTCTTTCAATCTAAAGCTGACTGTCTCACTTTCCTAGAAAGTGCTGTTACAAGAGATATCCTGCACTTACTAAATCCTCATTCATGGGGTCCCTGCTCCCTGACTTGTCTAGAGATTATGTCTTTCTCTAGGGCTAAACATTTCTGGGCAGTGTGGATCCCAGGCTTCCTGGAGCACATCCACACAGATCCACAGACACTGCTGAAGGATAAGAAGAAAGATACACCTCCAACCAAACACTATATTAAAGTGTGGCAGGAAGTGGTCATACCTATGGGTCAATAAAGTAAAATATGTAAATAGAAAAAATAGATACATGGCCTCCGGCCAGTAATAATGGAAGTAAGGAATGTATGGTTTAAAGCTATAGGGATTGTTAACTCTATAAGTTCCTACAGAATCTATGGTGATGTTTGTCACAGACCTGACTGTACCGGACTGTACATTTTTGCTTTGCATATCCCATTGAAGTCTGCGAGAAAAACACATGGCCAAGCAATGCCTTGTGTTGCTGAGGGTGGCACCAAAAAGGTTCTTTTCTATTAATTTCCCCTTTAAGACTGCTTTTTATCCAAATACATGCCCCACGCCTGCAAAGTAAATCATGCTACACATTTACTCAAAGGACAGAATGTGTTTTTCAAAGAAAGAGACAGGGACACGGTAACTTCATACAGGTATTACCTTGTGTTTTATTCACAGCAGGGTTTTCCCACAAATAGGTACTTTTCAAATCACACAGGTGTATCTTTCTGACACTAGAACAGACAGGTTTGTTGGCAAAATGCATATCTGAGAAACCTGTTTTCACCAGTGCCTCGGCCACTATTAGGGAAACTTAATCAAGAAAAAAAAATATATTTTTTTGCTCATAGTTTTTGATGTTTTTTTTTGCTCTCCCAAAACTGCACAAGCTCATTTTCAACTTCCTGGTTCCTACTTTCCGGACAGAAAGCTCATTACAGCCCCTCCCCTTTTCCACAGGTGATGACTCCTGCACTGGCTTTTTCATCCTGAGTGAACACAACCCCTATTATTCCCCACATCTGCTGTGTGTCATAAAGCATTCCAGCACAGACATTCCTACCCTTTAGGGGGTTTGCAGTCAGTCTGACACAGCAGTCTTAGGGATTTGTCATTAAAAGGAAAAATATAACTGGCTCAGAAATGGTCCTTGAATTATAAACAAAACATAACTTGGTAACAAAAATGCAGATGTTCCCGTAGGACTATGCACACAGGCCATGTTTGTTCTACTTCTGTAGGCCAGGAATAACTTTTTCAAGTCTAGTGAAGCCTGAATAAACTAAATGATTGACACATATGGGATTGGCATAATAAAAATACATTGATAAAGTTGCTATTGGATTAGGCCTGGGCCATTAAAGAAACTTTTATGCGGCATTTACTGTAGGTCAGCATTGTATATATGTGTATGAAGCTCCCTGATTGGTGTTGCTCGTTGCTATAATGACCATTGATAGAGCTCCTAACTGTAACTAGCCACATCACATAGAGCCATGATGAGCAGACAGGTATGGGATCCCTTATTCGGAAACCCGTTATCCAGAAAGTTCCAAATTACGGAAAGGCCATCTCCTTTAGACTCCAATATAAGCAAGTAATTCTAATTTTTAAAAATGATTTCCTTTTCCTCTGTAATAGTAAAACAGTACCTTGTACTTGATCCCAACTTAGATATAATTACCCCGTATTGGGGGCAGAACAGCCCTATTGGGTTTATTTAATGGTTAAATGATTCCCTTTTCTCTGTAATAATAAAACAGTACCTGTACTTGATCCCAACTAAGATATAATTACCCCTTATTGGGGGCAGAACAGCCCTATTGGGTTTATTTAATGGTTAAATGATTCCCTTTTCTCTGGAATAATAAAACAGCACAGTAGGATTAATTATATCTTAGTTTTCCCAACTAAGATATAATTAATCCTTATTGGAGGCAATTCTATATTTAAATGTTATGGACATCCAAATTACGGAAAGATCCCTTATCCGGAAAACCCCATGCCCCATACCTGTACTAGGCGCCCACTTGTTGACCTAAGCCTTATTGCAACGTGAAAATTTCCTAAATTTATTAATACCTGATCCTAGGGGCAAATGATTAGATATCTGACTCTTTCTGTGACTTTTAGTGATCCTTCTAATAATTACACAGCATTAGTATTACTGTTGATCCTGCTGTCAATTAGACCTTGGCTAAAGAAAACAAATTTCTTTGATAAACACAGTGGCGACTGTTATCACTATGAGCAGAGAAGATGAGTAAAATAATGATTTTATTTGCTTATTCACCGTTATACATGGTTTCCTGTGGCCTCTATGTTTCCTTTATTTCACACTGCAGGCAATGGTTTTTTTTTTTTAATCTTGCAGCATTTCTTGTATAATAATACGTTGTGTTACAATATGTTTCTGTGGTTCACTTGCTCTTGTTTGCTGAAAAGAAAGGACCTATTTAACACATCAGCATGTGGAAGAAAAGTCTTACATGACTGTAACAAGTTGAACAGAAGTTACCCTTTATTTATTCATTGTCCTCATCCGTCCCTGCCCCAGTGGCGCTTACAGTCACACACACTATGGTCCATTTTATCTGGAGCCAATTAACCAGCCTGTGTGTTTATGGAAAGTAGTATGAGCCTGGAGCACCCTGAGGAAACCTACACAGACATAGACCCTATTACTCAGATGCTTGTATTCATTATTTGGATGGGTTTATGTGCTGTAGTAACATAGGCAAATGCTTGCCCTGGCTCAGTTACCTACAGTAACCATTTAGAAATATGCTTTCATTATTCTGTCTACTCTCAACCCCTAAATGCTAGTTTTTTTAGGTGCCCAGGAGTTACTAAAGCAGGACAAATATTTGCCCATGTTACTGCATGATCTCCTAACTGTACTAAATCGTGGGTAACATGGCCTGAGCAAACGTTCCCTATATGTCTGATCAATGTTCAGCATAAAGTACAATGGAACGTACAATATAAGCTGATTAGACATGTCGGTACATTGAGGCACCTTGCTTGGTATTCCACTTATGTCTAAAACATTTAGATGTTTCATTTTCTTAGATTTTTGCAGCAGTATAACTTTAACTAAAGTTGTGCTCATAAATGAGCCCTACAATATATGCTGCTCTAAAATGCACCCAGTTGTTTCTTGAATTGGCGCCATTCATCACTTGTATCCAAACACACGTTTGCACGTTTTGGTGACTAGCAATATCACACCCAGCCTATCTGATGGGATGAATCCAGTAAAATGAGCCAATAGGCACAGGGGAAATCTGCAGTTCCCACTATAGCCAGTATAAATGTTCATAGAGAAATTGCAGCTCCGGAACTAGGGGTAGGCAGAAGAGGCAGCTGCCTAGGGCGCAACGATTTGAGGGCACCAGGCGAGCCTCTGCTGCCTACCCCTAGTCCTCCTTTTGTCTTTGGGGGCAATGACCCATCGCGTTGCGGGGGGGGCGAGGTGGCCGACCAGGTTGCAGCTAAAGAATTGGGTGCAGACGTCATGCCTTGATGCTGTCCAGATTTAGAAAATTTCCAGAACAATTGTGGCCAATGTGCAGCCAAACACAAGACCAACTCCCTTTGTGCCCACAGTTATAGAAAAAAACCTGAATTCAGTATAAAATCCATGGAGAAATGCACCTAGTATTGCACTTTGCACAACAGCCTATTATATTTTACATATCCATATTAGTAAGGTCATTATAAATGGTGTAAATGAAAAGGTTGCAAGCCTTTAATTTCAGCACTTTTTTTTTTTTAAATGTAGCTATTACTGTTGGCACTCTGTCTCTACAGTATGTAATTTTGGTGTCCGGAGCCTGGTTTTGCTTTCCTCCTAGTTTTGAGCTGCCATTGGGCAGGCAAAAAAAGTACTTGGTTGCACCCACTCGCACTCCTGTAATTGTGCATCTGAATGAGTGGGTGGTAGTGGGATATCTACAGGCTGCCACCCACCTGCCTCTCATTAATACAGCACTGTCCAAAGCAGGCAATTTTTTGAAGTGCAGGGCACAAAAACATGACAATTATTTTGCACTTATCACTCTGCCCTGCACAAAGGTGAAGGAAAGGTGAGGTCACTGGGGGTACCATAAGTTAGGCACTCCCCGGTGATTGTATTTACTTACCTGATACCCCAGGTTAACAGAAAACTGCTCTGGCCTGGGGTTCTTCTCAGTGAGCTCCATGGAAGGATCTTCTTACTGCTTCATTTTTCTTCATCTTGGTGATCATACACAGTAAAGTAAAAGGCCAAACTTTAAAGGAAACATATAGGATAAATGGGAAAAACCCTAATTTTGTAGGCAATTATGAATAATATACGGTGCTGGTTTCACTTTATGCTAAAAATTAATCCTATCTGTAAAAATGGCCCCTTTATTGGAGCTCCCTATAGATCCTATCACTTCTCTGTCAGAGTTTGAAATGAGGAGTGGGCGTGTCCTAAAGGTCCCTGCCAGAAGCACAGTAGGAGGGGGAGAGCCAATCACAGCCCTGCAGTCACACAAGCACAGACAGGCTTCAGTTCCCTATCAGGTCAGCCTAGCTACTGATCGGTTCCTATCCTACAGTGCAGTGTATGGAGGGCCGCCGGCTCCCCAGCTCATCCAGAGAATTCAGCCAGCAGGAACAGATGGGCGGGGCTAGTGGGGTTTGGGGTGAATTTCTCAATAAATCAGTCCAAAACACAACTTTTTTTAGCACAATCCTTCTATATCTAGAGGAGTATAATTCCCTGGTACATTGTTAATTTTTATAGGATATGTCTCCTTTACCAAAAAAGCCGGCTTTTTCACTTTTCTGCCCATGTGTTGGCCCCGGGGTAGCAAAAAAAGTGGAAGAGGTGGCACTCATTGAAAGGACCCCTCAGGCCTGGGCTGTTTTCTGCTAACAGGAACACTGCCTGGGGTATCAGGTAAGTAAATACACTGACTTGGGGTAAGGTTGCTACCTGGCATAGCCAGTAAAGTATCAGGCCAGGGGCAGTATTACATATTTACTAACAATGTACTTGCTGGTAAATTTGTAATAGTTAGTCAAATTGTCCCCAACCTGCCTCCGATTTGCCCCCATCCTGCCCCTTTTCTTCCCTCCATACTCACCAAATCCTTTTAATTCCATTAAAATATCGGCGATATCGGTCCCTTAGACTGATTCGGCAGCTAATCGGCCCATGTAGGGGCACCAATGACGGACGTGCATGACCGATATCTGGCCTGAAATCGGCCAGATGTCGATCGGGGAGGTTAAAAAATGTAGTTGGATCGGGGACCGCATCGGCTCGTTGATGCGGCCCCCGATCCGACTTCTGCTATATCCGTCGTTCTAATTCGATCGTTTGGCCCCCAGTGTCAAATGACCAAATTAGCTTGGATCACCCGATATTGCCCACCCATAGGTGGGGGATATCGGGAGAAGAGCCGCTCGCTAGGGGACATCGCCAAGCGTGTGGATCTGAAGGTGTATGGCCACCTTACGACTCCTCCCCGCAATGTAATGGGCTCACCCATTCACATCACAACCCACACCTTCATAGACCCACCCCGGCAGGCTGTTATAGTTTGTAGAAAAAGATGGCAACCCTAACTAAGGGGGTCCCTAACTTTTGGCACCCCCCAGTGATTTCACCTCTACTTCTCCGTCTTCTTAATAAATAACGCCTTTGTCTTATAACTCTTGTTTTGATGAGAAAACACAAGGGTCATTTTATATAATGCCCCTATTCTTTATTCATTTTAAATCCTGAAAAAAAAATCCTTCAAAAATTCTAAATATACATGTATTGTAGTGACAACATTTTTATCACACTCAGAATTTAAAAAAAGATAAAAAAAATCCTGATTCCAATATGTGGCTTTGAGTAGACAATGTATTTATCAGTGGTATTCTTTAAGGTTTGTAGAGCAGATGGCCTGCTAAGTGCTGATATCCCCGTGCTTGTTTAGCTTATCGCCCTCACTTCTGTATTTAACCTCCCTAATGTGGTTATCACGGGAGCACAGAATGCTATAAATGAAATGGGATGGAGATAAGAGGGGGGCATATTTTTCCTATTAGCAAAAAAGAAAAAAAACTCACGTGAAGGCATTAACAAGCTGCACAATACAAGGGCAAGTTATTGAGTATTTTATTAAAGCCATTAGTGTCTTCATAAATTCCTTGTTAAACTCTTCTTAACGAGCTCTAAAAAGGGAATTTGTGTTTTTCTTTGTTGTAAAAGGGGAAACAAATTGAATTTCAGTGAAATCTGCGTGTATCTTATATTCTTGGTTCCGGTTTGGTGCATAACAGGAATATAGTATCAGACTCACGCATTGGATTTCTGTCTGTCGAGAAAATGAATGTTATCATAGTGGCTAATTGGCTCATGATATGATTTAGGGGGCAAAGGGGCAACTGTAGGGCTTAAGAAGTAATGTGGTTGCACAGAAGGGTGAATGGGACTGGTATTAAAGGGGTTGTAAACCCAAATATTACATTTTGCATAATAAAAAGCCACATTCATTCTGTGTACAATTCCTATACATCTGAATGACAAGGTTTGATATAATTACTACTGAAAGCAGTCTCTGCATGGCCTTTGTTCTTTTAATTAATATATACTGAACTGTTGCTTAGAATTAAATTTGCCTTTATTATGCCAAATGTTATACTTGGGTTTATAGACCCTTTAATTAACTGCTACTGAAATTACTTAAAAGCTTATTGGATGTCTAATGTTAATTCTTCTGTTTTTATGTGATTGGTTCTGACATGGCTGTCATTATAATTCTCTAGAATGCTCTTCTATTCAGGGTCAGACTGGGCCAGTGGGACACCAGGAGAAAACCCAATGGACCCCACCATCCCAGGCTGCTCCCCCACCTGAGCTGCTTCATCAAAGTTAAGATGGAGGAAGGAGGTATGTGGTGTGCATCACTTGTGCGGGTGGGGGGCGGATGTTGGAGGTTGCAAGGAGGGCCCCGGACCGTCAATGCTTCTATTACTAATACCTTACCTCATATTTTAAGTATCTATTTCCACTCCCACCAGTAGGGGTCGTTCATAAAACCATACCAGCATTGCAGTTTAGACACAGAGGGCCCGATTCACTAAAGTCCGAAATAAGGAGTGCTATTTATAGCATGCGTTAAAAATCTTATCACTTCTTATTTTTCGCTCGATTCACTAAAAGGACACTTGTCATAATTAAGAAGCGATGTTCTTGGCGTTATTTATCTTGCAATGACATATTTTAATGAAAAAAACTATGCGATAAGCGTTATAGGGGACGATTCACTAAAGGTCAATAACGCTTATCGCATAGTTTTTTTCATTAAAAAGCATGCGATAATTAAGTACCGATTCATCAAAGTCATTTCGCATGTGTTAATCCGCATATCGCATGCACAAAAAAAAACGCATTGCGTTAATTAGCGAATAGAAATAGTTCTAACGCAAGATTCACAAACACATATGAAGCGTTAAACGTGCAAAATATCGTGTTAATCTGTGTGAATATTAACCCTACTTGGGGCAGGCGGTACTTAAAGAAAATTGCGGTTCGTGAGCTATTGGCAACACAACATGGAGTTGTATTTTTTCAAGTATATGTTGGCCCTAGAGTGATGCATCCTCCAGTTTTCAGGGAAATGGTGGTTTTCAGAAAGTAATGGTTACGTGCGTAATATATTGCGCTCTGCATAAAATATCGCACACTGCGTAATATCTTGTGCGCTGCGTAATATATTGCTTGAAAATATGTCATCGTAAGATAAATAACGCCAAGAACATCGCTTCTTAATTATGACAAGTGTCCTTTTAGTGAATCGAGTGAAAAATAAGAAGTGATTTTTAACGCATGCTATAAATAGCACTCCTTATTTCGGACTTTAGTGAATCGGGCCCAGAGAGCTGTGTTTCAGCAAAGCATCTTATTGGCTGCTATGAGCAACATCACCGGTCTCAATTCATTTTCCTTATCAGAATCACTGTTGCTATGGCCTCACCATGGGCCTGTAACAAACACAAGTACTTTTAATGAACAGCATCAGTAAGAGCAACATTTGCATCCACTGTAGCACAATTACAGTGGTGTGAAAAACTATTTGCCCCCTTCCTGATTTCTTATTCTTTTGCATGTTTGTCACACAAAATGTTTCTGATCATCAAACACATGTAACTATTAGTCAAAGATAACACAAGTAAACACAAAATGCAGTTTTTAAATGAGGGTTTTTATTATTTATGGAGAAAAAAAATCCAAACCTACATGGCCCTGTGTGAAAAAGTAATTGCCCCCTGAACCTAATAACTGGTTGGGCCACCCTTAGCAGCAATAACTGCAATCAAGCGTTTGCGATAACTTGCAACGAGTCTTTTACAGCGCTCTGGAGGAATTTTGGCCCACTCATCTTTGCAGAATTGTTGTAATTCAGCTTTATTTGAGGGTTTTCTAGCATGAACCGCCTTTTTAAGGTCATGCCACAACATCTCAATAGGATTCAGGTCAGGACTTTGACTAGGCCACTCTAAAGTCTTCATTTTGTTTTTCTTCAGCCATTCAGAGGTGGATTTGCTGGTGTGTTTTGGGTCATTGTCCTGCTGCAGCACCCAAGATCGCTTCAGCTTGAGTTGACGAACAGATGGCAGGACATTCTCCTTCAGGATTTTTTGGTAGACAGTAGAATTCATGGTTCCATCTATCACAGCAAGCCTTCCAGGTCCTGAAGCAGCAAAACAACCCCAGACCATCACACTACCACCACCATATTTTACTGTTGGTATGATGTTCTTTTTCTGAAATGCTGTGTTACTTTTACACCAGATGTAACGGGACACGCACCTTCCAAAAGTTAAACTTTTGTCTCGTCGGTCCACAAGATATTTTCCCAAAAGTCTTGGCAATCATTGAGATGTTTTTTAGCAAAATTGAGACGAGCCATAATGTTCTTTTTGCTTAAAAGTGGTTTGCGCCTTGGAAATCTGCCATGCAGGCCGTTTTTGCCCAGTCTCTTTCTTATGGTGGAGTCGTGAACACTGACCTTAATTGAGGCAAGTGAGGCCTGCAGTTCTTTAGATGTTGTCCTGGGGTCTTTTGTGGCCTCTCGGATGAGTTGTCTCTGCGCTCTTGGGGGAATTTTGGTCGGCCGGCCACTCCTGGGAAGGTTCACCACTGTTCCATGTTTTTGCCATTTGTGGATAATGGCTCTCACTGTGGTTCGCTGGAGTCCCAAAGCTTTAGAAATGGCTTTATAACCTTTACCAGACTGATAGATCTCAATTACTTTTGTTCTCATTTGTTCCTGAATTTCTTTGGATCTTGGCATGATGTGTAGCTTTTGAGGTGCTTTTGGTCTACTTCTCTGTGTCAGGTAGCTCCTATTTAAGGGATTTCTTGATTGAAACAGGTGTGGCAGTAATCAGGCCTGGGGGTGACTACAGAAATTGATATTGAAATTGAAAATTGAAATTGATAAACCACAGTTAAGTTATTTTTTAACAAGGGGGGCAATCACTTTTTCACACAGGGCCATGTAGATTTGGAGTTTTTTTTCTCCCTTAATAACGTAAACCTTCATTTAAAAACTGCATTTTGTGTTCAATTATGTTATCTTTGACTAATAGTTAACGGTTTTTGATGAGCAGAAACATTTAAGTGTGACAAACATGCAAAAGAATAAGAAATCAGGAAGGGGGCAAATAGTTTTTCACACCACTGTACATCTGCCACTGTGTTCTTGATGAACACAATGACCCATAGGGAATGATCCTTATGTTGCTCACTGAAGCCATTAGGATTGGGAAACTTATCTTCATCTCTGGTTCTTCTTGTTCCTTTCCTGAGCTGTTTGATCTCTAGACTTAGGACTGTGGCACTGGACCTTCTTTACAGAGACAGATAGGACTAGGATCCAGTGAGCAAAAGACACAATATGGGTGGAGGAAAGGTGACCCAAGAAGGATCTGGTCAGGGAAGGCAACCTTTGGACCTCTGCTGTATAACTCAACTCCCAGTACCTGCCTGTACGAACAGCTTCTTTATGACATAACATTTGGATAATGTCCAAATTTCATTCTTAACTACAAGGCTGAGCTCACACAGACCCTGTTGCTCAACCAGTGTTGATAATGTTTTAATTTACCAGAACCTTATTATAGAATAGGACTCTGAGACAAGGTTTTCAGCATAACTTATGCTTTATTTATGAAACAAAGACAGTCTTGTGGAAGCTTTCAGCAAAACATAACTGAAATGTGTCACAAACAGCTTCAGGGGAGACCCTGAAAGGCTCAGCCTTTTATAGCTGATGACATACCTTATCTCAAAGGTAAATGACACCCATTTTACAACCTACTGTGTACTCTGTGGTTACAGCTGTGCAAACAGCAAAGTGCATATGGGGGACTTAGCTAGTCAGCACTACCATGTCAGGTCCTCATGATGTTGTAAGATGGCATATTGAACTTATATTTTATACTTTGCATATTTACAGTGTTGGACTGAAATGCCAGGGGCCCACTTTCCTCTTCTCCTCCCTCATCCTCTTTATTATCCAAGTCTCTTTTCTCTATCCTTCCATCTCTTTTTCTCATACAGACATAGGGAATGACCATGCAATTGGCCAAATAGTTAGAAGCAAGAGGGCCTACTGATGCCTGGGCCCACTGGGAGTTTTCCTGGTATCCTGGTGGGCCAGTCCGACACTGCATATTAAGATACTTTTATCTCCTACCTCACCTACTTTGGGTTGCCTTTATAGGAGACACAGGGGGGTTTAATGTGTCCCTTTATAACAGAACCAGTCATAAGTGAGTGTCCAGGACGAGCACCAAGACCAGCACAGGTCCCTTGTTCTAGTTCCGAAAGGTCTTGAAAATGCACATTATTGGCAACTATAGGAACACTTTACAGTATAGAAATGGCTTTGTGGCTGGATGTTGCTGCTATCTTCTCAGTAGCAAGTCACAGACTTAATATGGCATCTGACATGCAAAATAGGCAGTGAATACCTGTCCACCAAAATTTAAAACAAAACAAGACTGTTGCCTTGCTTGGATTTAGCCAAAGATACAATTATTCCCAAGACACTGGAATAATAAAACTGCATCTTGTTTTGGGTTTTCTCTTCAATAAACAGTGTCTGGTGACTAAAGGCCCGAAAGTAAAGCTAAGACAGGTTTTCTGTTAATGTCAAGGATCTTGATAATGGAGCGGTAAAAAATGGAGACCCCTGTCCACTTTTTGTCACAGTAAATCAAATAGTCTTCAATTGACATTGACAGATCAGACAGCTCAGAAAGGAATTAAGTGGCCATCGAGATTGTGCTTTTCTATCAGGGAGCTGGCAAATTGCAAGATGTAAAGGTTCAGAGGTCACTGTAAATCTCTCTATCTGAGATAGCATGGTGCCGAGCAAGAATCTATTAAAAGCTATCCAATTGCTATAATCCAAATCTCGCTGAAAGCCACACACACATGGTTCTTAGCCATAATTCAATTCGTGCTGGTAGTAATTTTACCGTTAAGATACTTAACAATTCCAAGAGGTGAAAACGCACAATAGGCATGGCTGCACTTAAATAGGACAATGGCTGCTGAGAATGGAAACATAGCAATGGATAGGATTTATTGACCATTCCATAATAAAACTCTATTTCCTGTCGTCCTTCTGTCAGCTTTTCCTAGTTGAGTAAAAGTCCCTCCTGTTTAAAATCTCCCCAGATGGAAAACTACCCACAGTTCTTAGGTAATGAAATATGTCAGAGAGCCCACCAAAACCATATACAAATAATAGTACTAATAACAATTCTGAAATTCTTGCTAACACCATCAAATGAAGATTTCTAGATACCTACATTACAGAAACAGATGGAGATTACAGGAGGATTTTGGTTTTTGTGTATACAAAATTGCTTTTGTGGCCCAAAAATACAATCTTACGTTACTCAATGTCCACAGCTCACTAATTTTGGTTCTTCACTCACAAAGAAGGGGTCACTTACTACATGCAGTGCAAGGCACAAAGTGCAGAATACATATATCTGCCCATTTTTTTTGCACTGTGTGCCCACGCAAGGAAGTAGAATAAAGATTTATTTTATATGTAAATAGTTAAAGCTATAATTAGATGGGCCAACATGTGGTACCAATTCCTACAGGGGGGCCTGTAGGTATCCCCCACCCCCCTCACTGGAGCTTATAAAAAGGAAGTGTCTGAACTGGAGACTTTATTGGCTGAGGAACCTCTGATGGCAGTAGAAGAAACTGGGCCAGTACGAAGGGGCTGCACTAGGACTAGGGGAAGTAGGAGTTCAGTGTAACCGAATCATCCCAGGGGTGATTAGGTAGCTGTTTAGTTAGGAAGGTAGTCTACGAGGAGGTAGAGATGGGGGGTTAGGACCACAGATGATTGTGCACCAGTTCGGAACTGAAGCGTTGGGGGCTAGGTTAGAGAGGACCTAAAGGCTGTAGTGAGACAACTGGGTGAAGCTTGTGCATTCTATGTGGATACGACAGATTAAGCAGAAAGCGAAAAGAAAAAGGAGAAGGAGCTAATGGCTGCTAGTGTTCATCCATGGGACAGGGGTACTGGAAGCTTCTGAAAGAGAGAAAGAAAGAGAACACTGTGAGAGTAAATTATTTTGTGCGAATGAAAATATACCGAAGATGGTTAAGTTGTGTTTCACTAGGGCCTGCACATCCCCTGTCCTGGAGAACTACCAGTCACTGGTGGCAAATTTACACCTTGCCCGGCACAGAGAAAGATTGCTGCAGGTCCACATATACTCAACTATGAATGCAGTGCTGCATTCCATGATGGGTGGGTGAAGGCTTGTTGGCACCCCCTCCTTCCTTTTCCTCTTCCTGTTCCCCTACTCTACTGATCCCTATTATTCAGGTGCACAGTGGGTGCATGCCTCAATGGAGCCGTGTATGCTCAAGGTGCAAAGTGCCAGGCCTACACACACAGAAAGCCTTAGCAGTTACCTTGAGGAGGTGTTATGTCCAGGGCTCCCATTATATATTGCACCTACGCTCACAACTGAGTGTAGAGCACCCTTAATACCAACATCTAAGTACAGAGCCCTAAAAGTAACACCTCCTCAAGGCATTTACCAGGGCTCTTTTTTGTTTGTGGATTTTCTACTTTGCACCCAGCATAAACCAAGGTGCTAGGAGTGTGTGTATAGAGACA
Organism: Xenopus tropicalis; assembly: GCF_000004195.4. NCBI lineage: Eukaryota > Metazoa > Chordata > Amphibia > Anura > Pipidae > Xenopus > Xenopus tropicalis. Next base: position 21,943,156 of record NC_030678.2, read on the forward strand.
AGTACCTTTTTAAATAGTGTTTTATTGTCCATGCAACATAATTTTGCTTGGGTTGTTAATAATCCATTTTTTGTCTAATACCACAAAATGTGTAAAGGGAGTTGAAGACCACAAGTGACTTGGCACCCAAACAGTGCCTTTTTAGGTGGCTCTGATTTGGTTAATTACCTACACACCATCTGCTGTTCCCCAGGGGCCAAGCACATTATTTGTTAGCAAACTTCATCAGATAGGGCCGCACTTCTGGGACAGTTCCAAATAAAAGGTCACGGCTTGTCTAGCAAATCGGTCTAGTGAAAGCTCGAATGCTGGGGAGTATATTTAGATAAAGAATAGATAACTGTTAAATCAATAAGGATGTCTCATTGGCCTCAGAGAATACTATAGATGCTTCATCTTAGACAATGCCCTGCTGATATTACCCTCTCTGTGTTTTTTACTGTATAAGGCTACATTAAAGCATGGTGTATTTGGCAGGTATATATTTAGAAAAAGCTGTATATCCTTGTAGAGAAACATGTCAGGAACCTGTCATAAAGATACAGATGCTAAATTAAGATACTTCAAAGGGATCCCATTGTACAGAACAATTAATTCTTCCAGAGCGTCCTAGCCTCTAGCATCAGCAGGATTGTGTTGTGCCTGGGCTCAAGGACACCAATGATTTATATCCTTATCCTGGTATATTTATATATGAAGAATCAACATAATTCCGCTCCTCTCTACTTGTCCAGCAATTAACCTCAGGTAGGAAAGTGTAAGCAATACTGCTTGCCCGGTGCCTTTCACTGCTTGCTTGCATGTAGGAAACCAACAGTACAAGGGAAGGTTAGTTGAGTTAAATGCTCTAACGCCCATGCAGATTATTGTACAGGTATGGGACCTGCTATCCAGAATGCTCAGGACCTGGGGTTTTCTGGATAAGGGGTCTTTCTGTAACTTGGATCTCCATACCATAAGTCTGCTAAAAATATAAAAATAGGATAGTTTTGCCTCCAATAAGGCAATAAGGATTAATTATACCTTAGTTGGGATCAAGTACAAGGTGCTGTTTTATTATTACAGAGAAAAGGGAATCATTTAACCATTAAATAAACCCAATAGGGCTGTTCTGCCCCCAATAAGGGGTAATTATATCCTAGTTGGGATCAAGTACAAGATACTGTTTTATTATTACAGAGAAAAAGGAAATAATTTTTAAAAATTAGAATTATTTGCTGATAATGGAGTCTAGGGGAGATGGCCTTTCCGTAATTCGGAACTTTCCGGATAGGGATCTTATACCTGTACTGCCAAACCCTGTAACTGGGTAACAGAATGGATGAGTTTAGAGGAAAATAAAGTATCAGGTATGGGATCTATAATCCAGAATGGATTAAAAGTTATGTTCAACCCCTTTAGAATTTTGAATTACTTGATTAAAATGAAGTCTATGGGAGATTAACTTCCTGTAATTTGGAGCTTCCAGATAACAGATCCGATACCTGTATTGCTGTTATATTTTTATAATATCATTTATAGAGGTCTGTGCCTTCCCTACTGTGTCTAAACAAACCTTTTCCGTTTGCGTCCCATTTCTCACGCATTGCGCAGTGATGCGCGGGTTTTATTCCTGCCCATTCTTTAAGCTTTTTTTTTTTTTGTCTTTTTATCAGATGCTTTGTCTCTCCCCATCACCCACACATTAGGAAAGAAAAGAAAATTAGAAATACATTTTTATGTAATTTTGTGCCACTGGAATATGCGACTTAATAATTTCACCTATTTAGCATTTATATTAACGGAATTATTGGTTTTATTCCCACAACTGTCTGGCTGCTTAATATGAGATGCCGCTTAACCCCCGCATGTATAATATTGTATCTCCACACTCTAACCCTCCTTCCCTCCCAGTAAGGATTTTACTTTATCTGCCTTCTGTCAGGTACCAGTCGAAAAATAAGACAAAGAAATTAACAAGGAATTTAATTTACTACATTGGCCAATGTGAACGGAAATTAAAACGTTCCTTCGCCATTTATCACGGAACAAATGGGGGTTCATAAGGTGAAACACATTTTTTTTTATTTTGAGCGTTAGGACATTTTGTAGAATTGCAGTTGGGAATTTCAGGCAGAAATCGCTCGGTAACAATGGGAGCTACGGCTTGAAGAGCAGGGACTGCTGTCTGTACTGCGCATACGGAGCTCATATATTAACTCCCACTTACAGTATTTAGATTTCTCCGCTTTTATTTATTTTGATAAAACCATTGCTGGGGATGACGTTGGACTTTTTTTTTTTTTTTTAACATAATTACAGAAATATTGGCAAAGAAAGCAATTTAATAAGCGGCCCAGCCTGTTAGGTCATATTTTAATGCTGTGCAGTTCATGCAGCCAGATGTGCGTTTGTGTGTTGTTTAGATTGGTCTTACCGCCAGAATTGTGAGGAGCTTTTTATATAGAAAGCCAAATTTATTTCAGGGGTGGCTGCAGGGAAGCATGACCCAAAATTCATTCTTTTTTTCATATTTTGATCATTATAGATTTATTTTGTTGCTTTATCAGATTAATATTATAGGATTATAGAGTTAAAGAAGATCTACACCCCTCTCCCTCTGTTTTTAAATGATAGCCCCCTATAGAATCAACCCCTGCCCCCTTCCAACCACATAGGTATATACGTACGTCGGGTTCCCCCAGCGCTGACTGTCGGGGATATAAAATGGATGAAGATAGTTGCCATCAACTCCAATGTATAGTTTTAGAGGGGACCCGGGACATTTGAGGGTGGGGGAAAATTAAGCTTACCTTTAAATTGTGAGCTCTGCGAGTCATCATAGTTATGAAATGAATGTTTTCTAAAGGGAAACTGTCGCTGAGATGAAAAAAATCACACAACATCTTGTGAATAATTAATAAATTAGTATGGGCTCATTTACTAAATCTTAGCAAAGTGCATAAGAAATTGGTGAAATTCTGCCAATTTTACCCACAATGCAAAATTCTTTCTTTGCTTTCCAGGGAAGTTTCAGGCACCGCTAAAGAAAAGATTACCATCTCCAGTAACCCTACTCATTGCGTGCCCTTGTGGAATCCTTGAGTGCCTGGATTCTCACTGTTACTTCAGCCTGATATGTCAATCCTGGAACAAAATGCTTGCATGTGTTATAAAAGGTACAGTATACAATGAAAGGTCTCACTACCAATCACTACTGGCCCTTTATGTGTGCTGCTACCCTGGCTTAATCCAGAAATGAGACCTACTTTGCCTCAGGATCCTCAGCATTTCCATCTGCTACATGGCAATCATTCCCCTTAAATCAGTTAAAGAAAAGGGAATCCCTCCCTCCCTACAGGGCACCCCTTTGTACCTTACTACCAAAGGGGAAAAATATTACCTACTTCACAAAACAAACACATAATTATTTCACATAACCAACACTGATTTAAAAAAGAGGTTAGAAGAAGAAGGTACAAGGTAGGAATGAGGCTGATAAGAACCAAGAAAAAAAGCTTGACAAGGGGACTCCTCAATTGCCCTTCGCCTTGAGGCACCCCACTGAACCCCCTTGTTACATATCTCAATGAAACACCAGGAGACAGAGGTGGAGAAAATGGCCACAGCATTTATTCACATTTTATCAAATAAATAGGACCTTGCCAGCCTAACCCAAGGCAATATTCTAAAGCCATAATTCCATAAGAGGTCGCTACTATGCTCTGCCGTTCCTCGCTGAAGACTTGAATGAGTATTAGACTGCCTCTACCTACAGAGAGGATGGCCCCAAACTCTGCTACCAGCAGGAGCTGCATTACCAACCACGAGAGAAGTTCAGCAGTCCTGGATCTGCAGTGTCTCGATGATAGGAAATCCAAGCAGGCTGTCACCTAGCACAAGCAGTAGTAGCGTCTGTATCTATCAATCCACCATGCAGTCACAGGAGAGAACCTCCTTTCTCCCTCTGCTAAAATGACCTGGCAAGGTCCTACCGTTGCTGTGACAAATAAAACTTAAAATATATTATCATATATCCACTATTTTGATCCAGAGGAAGGCAAAAAACCCAACCTGAAGCTAGTGCCAATTATGCCTCAAGAGGGAAAAAATTCCTTCCTGACCCCCTGGGCGATCGGAAACATTCCCTGGATCAAGAAATCGTTAACATGAATTAAACACAAAGCTGACTCTCAAGTTTATACCATATAAAGATACAGAAAGCACAATATAAAAATGCATTCAGGTAAAATTCCACATTCAGTTATTAATAGATAATATGAAAACCAAAAGAAGAGAAACTCCTGACATTTCTCAAAATATGCAAAAAGAGGGAGGGTGGGTGGGATGTTTCTACCTGCTCAGAAGATAAGGAAGTGAGTGCTTTTCTGACATCACATCCCTCTCTTTCTCCGCCCCTCCCCAGGCCAGCCTTCTCCTGCCTTAACTCTTTCCTTCTCACCTAATCACAGTTGCACCTGGTTCTGCCAATCTCTAAACATAAACCAGTGTAATCTGGCTGCTGGTTATTCGGATCCCTTGTCATGCAGCCCCTGCGCTTATATCTCCAGGGCTTTCCTTTCTCTTATTTATTTTAATATTTTTTCCATTCATCCAGAATATCTCTGTCCTGAATGCTTGAGTTCCTATGCTGGTGGGTTAAACCCTAACCTTTCTGCTCTTCTCATTGGAGCCTATGGCTGCTTAGCTATCTATCCCCAGCCTGACGAAAATTTTGTAACTTTCGGATTGGAAGTACAATATTTTCGTACGTCTACGAAAATAATTTTCAATCATCATAAATTATCGTATTTACTCCGAATTTTTGCCAATTGTACTTTTAAACATCCAAAATTCGGACTTTGATAAGTGGGCCCCCTAGAGTGAGCTATAACACCAGCTATTCCTAGGTCTTCTTCTCCTACTGAGGCCTCCTGCATCAGACTCTCCAGCACCTACCAACCCTTTAGCAAAGGCAACACTTGGCGACTCCCCTTTAGAAAACTTGGGACACCAAGAAGTACAATGGAACTACTACTGTATTAATCCTTATAGTTACTACTCACAGTAAAGAAAGGCAAAACCTTCACCCTCCTTTACCCCTCTATATTTGTTACAACATACTATTCCTTTTGTAAGATATACAGTATCTAGTAGAATTAAGTCTAAAACAACTGGACTTTTCCATTTTTTTTTTTAAAACGTTTCACCACTCATTCGAGTGGCTTCTTCCGTTCAGTTCAGTGGACCTGAAGAAGCCAGTTTGTATATCATGGCCTTGATGAATGAGAATCTTCATAGACATTTTGTACATCCTGCATATTGCTGTACCTGGGCTATCTAATAAGCAGTTTCACAAGCATAGTGAGCTGAAAAGAACATAAGATATTTGGGTACCTAGACCCACAGTATGTGCGGATAAAATGCCCCAGGCTTGTTTGTGACCAGCATTTGCAATATGAGGGCTTCATCCCCTCAATGAAGAATACAGCATTCTCTTACATTACAACCAAATAACCTATTTCATTTGTTATGGAGCTCACAAAAGCTCGGCTTTCATGATTTTAATCAATTCCTGAAATTTTAGAAAAGCTTTATTAGAATTATATATTTTTATGATGTTCCAGGAAACATTCTGGTGAAAGCCTTCAGTTCAGAAAAAGGACAATTGGAGCCTGAATATTAACTAGAACTTTACATTTTACTCCAAGAGGATCCAAATAATATGAAATTACTGAGGTTGGAGGTTAAAGCCGCAATGGAGGGGGCTGATCTTTGCAATTTGCAACTCATTTCATCTTGGGTCTCATGTTTAATTCATTCAGACATTCAATTGGAGTCAAATAACCCAAACATTTATTTCTGCCATCTATAAATTTAAATATAAATGGCCTAACCAATGGGGCAAACAATATTTGAATCATTTATTTTTTTTTTTTACACTCTCTACTTTTCGCCACTTCAGGGCACTGGTCCTAATGCATTCCATTGTCTGCCATTTTTAGTTTAAAGGAGCAGCACCCCTTATTACAGTAATAACAGTAGCGATCTTAGCTGGAAACCAAGTGAGATGTCATTCACTCTATTTGCAGAGGCTGCCATAGCCCAGAATCTCTGCATATAATGTTATGTGGCACCCAATTAAATTGATCATATTGTTATACATGGTTTACTGTGAATTAGGGTACTTTTCCTGCTTAATGGTAGAAAATGAGCCTACGAGGACACTTGTAAAACAAATAATAGCAATTTGCTGAATATGACAGGTGCAAAAGTATATTGCTCGTTGCTCATTAGATTAGAATTAGGTACTTAAAAGCCGTTGTGTAATTTTGGTCATTTATCATTCTAGTCAAAGGCCCTTTGTAAAGCTGAATTTTGAAGAGCTTAGTGTACTGTTATACTGTCACAGCTGCTATCACTAAAACAGATGTTTCTAGGCAAAAAGGGCTTAGCTAATTTCCATGGAAAGGCTTTTAAAGAAAGGAAGGTTTTGGCACCTAAGTCTCCGAATGGGTGGAAGGGCCCGGTGCAGGTGCAATCGCAGCCTACCTAAGTGATGTACGACTGCAATAAGGGAGAAAACCGATAGCGGTGAGAGAGTTGCAAGAAACATATATTTCCAAGATAACAGCAGGAACTTAGAAAGGGTTTCAGTGTTCAAGGACACAATCAGGTCCAGTTTGAGCGTTCGTAATTTATTATTAGGAAATTACTTAACACGTTTTGCTCCACGAGAGGGCCACAGGGGTGTTTAAAAGCTTAAAAAAATGTTTTACAATGATTAGAACTTTTTAACAGCTCTAAGAGCACTGGAGTCATATTTTCTGTCATTGGAGAATCATAAAGCCTGGGCCACATTTACTATTAAAGACAAGGTTCAAACTGCCAAAAAAGTTGTTTTTTTTTTTACCATATTCCAGAATAATTCTGCTTGTTGAAAACTGACACAAAGATGTGTGTTGTAAATTTTAGGGCTATGGATATGGGCACTTTGAAATTGTAGGGGGTTTATTGTGTCACAACCTATTGGTGCAATGTGCAACGGAACCCTGTACTTAGCACCTATTGCACCCAAATGTTACCTCCCAACCAGGTGGCAGCTCCAGGGTCCCCAAACCACCCTGCATCATGCATGGCAGCGCATTTGTGACAAAGGAATAGGCTGGAATTATGGGAAAAGGATGCTGGCTTGTGGGTAAAAAAGATGGCAATTGCTTCTGAAATTGCACACTGCCGTGTGGTAAGTTAATGACCCCCTTCATGTTATATCGATCATTTATTTTCTAAACCCTGGCACAAAGATGTTAGGGTTATATAAAGAATATATAATATATATGTTTTTCTTACTGCTGTACGAATGGCATTGTTTCAAGCGCTAAGCTTTATTAACAGCATCATACACATCTGTTAAATATGTATACAGGTATGGGACCCGTTATCCAAAATGTTCGGGACCTGGGGTTTTCCAGATAAGGGGTCTTTCCGTAATTCAGATCTCCTACTAAAAAAATTATTTAAACAATAATTAAACCCAATAAGATTATTTTGCCTCCAATAAGGATTAATTATATCTTAGTTGGGATCAAGTACAGGTACTGTTTTATTATTACAGAGAAAAGGGAATTATTTAACCATTAAATAAACCCAATAGGGCTGTTCTGCCCCCAATAAGGGGTAATTATATCTTAGTTGGGATCAAGTACAAGGTACTGTTTTATTATTACAGAGAAAAGGGAATCATTTAACCATTAAATAAACCCAATAGGGCTGTTCTGCCCCCAATAAGGGGTAATTATATCTTAGTTGGGATCAAGTACAGGTACTGTTTTATTATTACAGAGAAAAGGGAATCATTTAACCATTAAATAAACCCAATAGGGCTGTTCTGCCCCCAATAAGGGGTAATTATATCTTAGTTGGGATCAAGTACAAGGTTACAGAGAAAAAGGAAACCTTTTTTTAAAAATATGAATTATTTGATTACAATGGAGTCTATGGGAGATGGGCTTTCTGTAATTTGGGACTTTCTGGCTAATGGGTTTTTGGATAAGGGGTCCGATACCTATACAGGTATAGAATCTATTATACGTAATGCTTGGGTCCTGGGGTTTTCTGGATAAGGGATCTTTCTGTTCCTTTATCTCCATACTTTAAAGGGGGCATTTACTAAAACACAATTTTTTCAGGTCGGGCTTTTTGACACTGAAACCCCCCCAAACACAACAACTTTTCTGTGATTTATTTTGCAACAAAACCACAACCATTCTGAATGCAAAAATACGCCAGTTAAAACCTGTCGAGATCATGTAGAATGGTGGCAGATGTCCCTTTTACAATTGGAAGATCTTTCTTTGCTTGGTGCTTTTAGAGGTTTGCTGTTTTTTTTTAGGCTGGCTTTTGTGCGACAATACAAAAAGTCAAAAAAGTTGTGGTTTTCTGCAACTTTTTTTCATTCGCGCTTTTTGAGTTTTAGTAAACCCCCCAAGTCTAATTAAAATCATTTAGACATTACATAAACCCAATAGTATTGATTTGCTACCCATGGGAGGTGGTCTTCTTTTTCTTTATGGATTACAGGTTTCCAGATAAGGGATCCCATACCTATAATAATAGCCATGGGCAATGCCATTTTCTCTTATGCTTTGTGAAGATGAAACTAAAGCTGATATTAATTCCTTCTGTATCTTTTACATCTTAACATACCATTCTGTACATTTACTATTGACTGCAAAATGAACTTAGCGCTTTGTCTTACTTTACTCTATGATGTCTTATCAGACAACACGAATGTACAAAGCGGAAAAGATCTTGCACTGCTGCGATAAAGTGCTTTTTAATTAATTTGCTCTGCTGTTTTCATTTAATAAGCCTCCTAATAAACCATTGCATAGTCTAACAAATACAGCTGTTTCTGCAATTCTAAAGAACAAAGGATTCTCGAATTGCTTCGTGCCTGGCATAGGCTAAAGCAGGAAATTATGTTACAGGCCTGCAAAAGTGATTCCCGTTATTATCACTGTCGTTTAGCCATGATCAAAGTGCCCATGATTGGCTGCACTTAATAGTCCCATGATTATGTTGGGAAGATCTTCAATCACCAAACTGCCAGATAGGAACAACCGTGAAGAGCATCTCACCTCGTGCAAAAGCCCTAATTTTCATCTTGCAGAAAGTCTTTTCTTATTCATATGTAATCAAACCATCAATCACACCTTTGTGCGCTTTCAGTGGGAAAAATGCAGTTGAAGCATCTGGGCACCTCAGTAAATAAATAAAACGACCCAAGGGAAAACAGAATTAAGCTGCTCATACACCTGCAGATATTTTCTTCCAGAATTTCCTCCAATTCTAGGTGTGTGTCCAATTAATGACTGGAACAGTTATCCTTGTGCCTTGGGTATCGCTTATTTTGTTGCTCAGCAGATGGGTTTGGCTCAAATGCTAAATTTATTATCATATATAGTCAGGATGAAATGATAGTGCTAAAGCATGGTGTTCCTGACTATCTAGCATCTTTACATGCATGGGTGGTAACCTTATCAAGCATTTCATCTTCAAGATGTTGCTCTTCATGCTAATACTTTTCTTCTCAAAATGATTAATCCTATGTTGGTCTTCTGAACTATCATGGGGGTCATTTGTGATTGGCAGGCTAATGTGCAAAGTACAGACACAGTGGGGCCGATTCATAAAAACACAAGTTCAAATCCCAAATGGGAAAAATTTGGATTGGATACGATAATTTCTTAGGATCGCAAATATCACAAATATCCTTACGAAAAAATCGTATTAGTCACGATAATATCGTATTGGTGATCCAAAAGTAACGAAATTTTCGTACTGAACGATCGTAAAATGCAGGAAAACCTTTCCGACTTTGATTCTTCTGTGCATGATTTTGGAAGCTTCCCATAGGAATCAATGGCACTGTGCAGCTCCAACCCGGCCCAAGGAAAGTCTCCCATAGGGCTCAATGGCACTCTGCAGCTCCAACCTGGCCCAAGGAAAGTCTCCCATAGGGCTCAATGGCACTCTGCAGCTCCAACCTGGACCAAGGAAAGTCTCCCATAGGGCTCAATGGCACTCTGCAGATCCAACCTGGCCCAAGGAAAGTCTCCCATAGGGCTCAATGGCACTCTGCAGCTCCAACCCGACCCAAGGAAAGTCTCCCATAGGGCTCAATGGCACTCTGCAGATCCAACCTGGCCCAAGGAAAGTCTCCCATAGGGCTCAATGGCACTCTGCAGCTCCAACCTGGCCCAAGGAAAGTCTCCCACAGTGCTCAATGGCACTCTGCAGCTCCAACCCAGCCCAAGGAAAGTCTCCCATAGGGCTCAATGGCACTCTGCAGCTCCAACCCGGCCCAAGGAAAGTCTCCTATAGGGCTCAATGGCACTCTGCAGCTCCAACCTGGCCCAAGGAAAGTCGCGAAGCTTGAATGAATCCGAAACTTTCGTTCTTGTTGTGACAATACGATTTTGTCGCGTAATTTTTAACACAGTACGAAAAAGTCGCGTAAAATAAAGCTCGGAGCATTCGTGGATTGATAAATCTCCCCCAGTGTCTGTACCCTTGCACCCTGCTCCACAGTGAATGCCTTTGGGTTAGGGACACTGCAGAATGGAGAGCAAGGACCTGCACTTTCCAAATGAATACAGAGTTGTCTGTGTTTGGCAGTGCTGGATTCAGGAGTAGTGGGTTGGAAGAGGTTTTTAGATGTGTTACCTCCTCCTGCCCCCTACTCATCCCCTGTCAGATGTACAAATTAAGGAGCGTCAAGAGAACCAGACCGCAATGGTAGTAGGTTAAATGGAATTTAGCCAACTTAATGAAGTTAAGTTAACCTTTTCTTTACAAACTCTCTCTCCTTAGACAGGCACTCACATATCATTTCCACCAAACAGTGCTAAATGAACCCTAGTTAATCAGAGACTGGAAGCCTCTCCTCTTCCATGCCACACTGTAATCTTGTTGAACTATAATAAATAGCAATGCTGAATACCCCAACACCCCAACCTGCTGCCACTCCTTGATGAATGAACCTAATTAAGTACCACGAGAAACAGCCTCCTTCAGTGCTCTGCTGCATATGCTTACTTTATGGGGCATATTTACAAAGGTGTGTAACGAAAAAACAGTGTTGACATACACAAAACATTGCCACTTTAGCACCATGGTAGACTGTGCAAAATCACATGTATTGCTAAAGCCGTGTAATGCTTTTATGCAAATGTGTAAAATGCTTGTGTCAAAAGAGATGTTGGCTTAACTGGTACAAAGCAGTTATTGAAAAACACCATGTTTTATTGATTTAAGTGGGTTACACCAGGTGACGTGTTGCAACGTGATTTTAAAATAATTAAAATAAGTTACATGCCTTAAATATTACATATACTAAATAAGATTATTACTTTTAATAATATGTAACTGACGTGTAAGGACCAGAAGGGACCTTTATTAATATGGCCCTATGTAAGGGCATTTCTGTGCTCCATGCTTAGCTTTTCCACTCTTCAGTGAGCAGAGGCCTCAGTTGGGCTGTATTAACTGCTTGAAACAAGGTTCTCACCATACCTTATGGAAGCAGCAGTAATGGAGAACCCATTGTTCTTATATTATATATTTGCTCAAGTACATACATGAAAAATAACTATGGGGCTCTGCATTCTGGACATTAAGTTAAATGGTACAGGTATGGGATCCGTTATCTGGAAACCTGATAACCAGAAAGCTCCAAATTACAGAACGCCTGTCTCCCATAGACTCCATTTTAATCAAATAATTCAGAATTTTAAAATTGATTTCCTTTTTCTCTGTTAAAATAAAACAGTACCTGTATTTGATCCCAACTAAGGTATAATTACCCCTTATTGGGGGCAGAACAATCCTATTGTGTTTATTTAATGGTTAAATGATTCCCTTTTCTCTGTAATAATAAAACAGTACCTGTACTTGATCCCAACTAAGATATAATTACCCCTTATTGGGGGCAGAACAGCCCTATTGGGTTTATTTAATGGTTAAATGATTCCCTTTTCTCTGTAATAATAAAACAGTACCTGTACTTGATCCCAACTAAGGTATAATTACCCCTTATTGGGGGCAGAACAGCCCTATTGGGTTTATTTAATGGTTAAATGATTCCCTTTTCTCTGTAATAATAAAACAGTACCTGTACTTGATCCCAACTAAGATATAATTAATCCTTATTGGATGCAAAACAATCCTATTGGGTTTAATTAATGTTTTATTGATTTTTTAGTAGACGGAAATTACGGAAAGACCCCTTATCCGGAATACCATTGGTCCCAAGCATTCTGGATAACGGGTCCTATACCTGTATTTATTGTTTCATTAAAATAATACTGATCTAGAATCCTGGTGCCTAAAATTATTTTAATTTATTAAGATTTATGTACCTTGCCAAAACTGTCAGACCAAGCTTTGTGTAAAGCTAATGGCTGTTTTACCACCTGCGTTTCCCCGCCAGCCCGGTGTGCTATTAGCCTAAATCACTTTAATATGACTGCTGTGTGGGGTTATAACAGAAAGTACAGTAGGGATTTTACAACTTTAAATCATTTAGTATGTGGTGGGCAATGATATTCGAAGACAATTTGTAGCTGATCTTATTTTCCTGCAGCCACTCTCCATTTGGTATAAATGTTCATTCCTGGTTGCTAGGATGAGTGCAAATAGACCATGCCCTTATACTGCACTGAAGTTTTTTCCTCTCTTCTAGATATTGCCATCATTCAAAACTAAGCAAAGTTCCACCTTTCCTGCCAACTTGTTCCTCGCTTCATGGACAAGCCACCAAAAGTTCCTCCTTTCCTGCCAACTTGTTCATTGCTTCATGGACAAGCCACCAAAAGTTCCACCTTTCCTGTCAACTTGTTCATTGCTTCATGGACAAGCCACCAAAAGTTCCACCTTTCCTGCCAACTTGTTCCTCGCTTCATGGACAAGCCACCAAAAGTTCCTCCTTTCCTGCCAACTTGTTCATTGCTTCATGGACAAGCCACCAAAAGTTCCACCTTTCCTGTCAACTTGTTCATTGCTTCATGGACAAGCCACCAAAAGTTCCACCTTTCCTGTCAACTTGTTCATCACTTCATGGACAAGCCACCAAAAGTTCCACCTTTCCTGTCAACTTGTTCATCACTTCATGGACAAGCCACCAAAAGTTCCACCTTTCCTGCCAACTTGTTAATTGCTTCATGGACAGGCCAGTGCATATCAAAACAAAGACAGGAAGGAATCAGTCAGATATCACAATGCTCAACCTGCAAAATACTTTTTGAAGCACTGAATGCACTCTACACGTTTTGGACCTATCCAATGGCACAATATTCCTGCCTACATTTCATTGGTTTCATGGAGAAGCTACCAGTCGCAAAATTGCTGAAGGAGTCAGCTCACTAGAGAGTTCATACACACAGAGACAATAGGGCTGATTCACTAAAGGTTGATAAGTTTTATCGCACACTTTTTGCGTTAAAATAGACGTGAAAATTAACATGTGATTCGCTACAGTATTACCGCATGCGTTAAATTTCGCACTACCGCATGCGTTAATTTTACCGCATGTGTTAATTTGCGCGCAGAAATAACACTAACGCATGATTCACAAACACTTAGACGCGCTAAATATCGCATTTGTCTATGCGAAAATTAACACCTACTTGGGGCAGGCGGTAATTATAGAAAAGTACAGTTCATGAGCTTTTGGCAACACAATATGGACTTTGCAGTGGGATTTATTCAAGTCTGTGTTGGCCCCAGAGTGATGCAGCCGCCAGTTTGCATGGAAATTGGCATTTTCAGTACAGTAATTTTCCGAAAGTAATGGCATGTATGGCTAACATGGCGTGCGTTTTTTTGCACGCGGCAAATATTTGTACGCAGTGCATTGATTAGCGCTTGTTCGGTCAAATACCGCACGAAAATAGTCTTCACGACTAAAATAACGCAGTAATAGCAGTATCGCGCGTAAATTACCGCAAGTGTGCTTTTAGTTAATTGTGCGTTAAGACGCGAAAAATTAGACATGATAAAAATTTTAGCGCATTCTATAAATAACGTTTTAACGCACTTTAGTGAATATGCCCTAAGAGGTCCTCCCAAGAGGCACTTACCCATTATCAGTATACTAAGGATATTAAGGCATTAATGTGCATTAATCTACCAAAAATGTTCTAAGCTTTAAACAAAACAGGGATTGTTTGTCCATATATTGCAATATATACAAGTTGCCCAACTTCGTCAAAGTCATCCCCTCTGGCCAGTCCTACACTCACTCTCATCTGATTCATTCAGATCCCTGTGAAAAATGTAATATGAAGCAGAAGGAGTCCTTAATAGATCAGATGAAGGACTTATTGTTCTTAGTATATAGATAATAGGTGAGTCCAGAGGACCTCTTGTATTCGTGTGTATGAATTGCACCCCCGCCTAATGGTTTGAAATTAAGTGGTGACCACAACTTTCCCTTTTTCGCATTAGCGTGTTCGTATATTATAGCAGTAAAAACACTGAGCTAGGCCCACAATACATAATGTTCATTCACTGTTTCCATAAAACCCAAACACTGCCTTTACTAGACTGACTCCATCCTGTCTTCATGTTGATACTGTGAGTAGGGCACATTGGCAGCTGTAGATTCTTTACAAGAAGCTGTGACTGGATTGGTATTATACAAGCTACCAAATAACCTGAGCGACATGCTAATCCCTATTGACAACTTTCACTCTTCCTTCTACAACTGACTTGTAATTGAAAACTGCAGGAAGGAGCCTACTCAGCTTCTTGTCTCCTGACTTGCTCCACAGTTCTGGAACAATCTGCCAGACAGTAGACCACAAGGGAAGGGGGGGGGGGGGGGTACTTATGACCTCCCACAATTCCTTGGTTCAGATTTAATCCCACCTGTATTCTTTGGTTTCTGCGTGGAAATGCTATTTTTCTAACAGATGGTCTCTCCTTGTAAAATTGGCAGTGAAAGGCTTTTCTCACCTTTTAGTCCCCAACACCTTAATTGTAGTTTCTCCTTCAGAATCTCCTATCGGCCAATGTCATCTCCCAACAGGAACACATTATAAACATGTTATAGTTTAGAAAATTGTGAATAAGAACACAGTTGTAAATATTTCTTAAACGGCAAGTAACACTGAACAGGACTAACTTTGTCTGCCCAGCAAACACAAATATAGAACAGGTATGGGATCTATAATGCAGAATGCTTAGGACCTGGGGTCTTCCGGAAAAGGGATCTTTCCGTAGTTTGGATCTCCACGCTTTAAGTTTACTAAAAAATCCTTTAAACATTAGTTAAACCCAATAGGATTGTTTTCCATCCTATAAGGATTCATTATATCTTAGTTGGGATCAAGTACAGGTACTGTTTTATTATTACAGAGAAAAGGGAATCATTTAACCATTAAATAAACCCAATAGGGCTGTTCTGCCCCCAATAAGGGGTAATTATATCTTAGTTGGGATCAAGTACAGGTACTGCTTTATTATTACAGAGAAAAGGGAATCATTTAACCATTAAATAAACCCAATAGGGCTGTTCTGCCCCCAATAAGGGGTAATTATATCTTAGTTGGGATTAAGTACAGGTACTGTTTTATTATTACAGAGAAAAGGGAATGATTTAACCATTAAATAAATCCAATAGGGCTGTTCTGCCCCCAATAAGGGGTAATTATATCTTAGTTGGGATCAAGTACAGGTACTGTTTTATTATTACAGAGAAAAGGGAATGATTTAACCATTAAATAAACCCAATAGGGCTGTTCTACCCCAATAAGGGGTAATTATATCTTAGTTGGGATCAAGTACAAGGCCTGTTTTATTATTACAGAGAAAAGGGGAATCATTTCTAAAAGTTAGAATCATTTCTTTAAAATGGAGTCTATAGGAGATGGCCTTTCCGTAAGTCCGAACTTTCTGGATAACGGGTTTCCGGATAAGGGATCTTATACCTGTATTTCTTGGCAACTAACTAAAAAGTTTTTCACCCCTTGTTCAAACAGAGAGATGGAAATAGATTTCCCCTCTTGTTTCTCTCCTCTTATCTATGAGTACATATCTTTTAGCACATTTACGTTTATATCTACATCAAAGTATTAAAAAAAATAATTCTCCAGTTAGCATCTGTGTGTGGTACTTATGTATGTTTGGTATATATATATGTGCCTATGTGACTGGTATTCTAATTATTATGTCTGTTTTGGCTTTCCTGGCAGCAATGGGGTTCTGCAAGGCGTGTGTATATTCTCCCTGTTTGCTTGGGTTTCCTCTGGGTATTGCAGCTTTCCTCACACCCCAAATACATACAGGCAGGTTAATTGTCTTCTACTTGATGGTTGTGTGTGAATGGATTGGGACCTTAGATTGTAAGCTTCACTGGTGCAGGGACTCATGAATAATTTCTGGAAAACAATGCATAACAGGTTGGCACTCTGAATAATAATATTCATTAAATTAGATCTTCTGAATGATAGAGAAAAGGGGTCATTTACAACTGATGTAAGTGGTTGTCCAGAGACAGTTGCACCAAAAATCCCTTTTATTAAGGGTACCTGTGTCAGCCATATGCTCCTTGTACTTCAGAATAGTTGTGCTTGGTGCCACTGCCTCTTGTTCCAGATTTGGCACCATTGCACCCATCAACAGAAGGGAACCCTGGAGCTACTGCCACCTCTGATCCAAGTGGTATTGCCATGGTTTCCATGGTGACCACCATACATTTGTCCCAAAAGAACAGGGTGCAGATACCTATCGGTGGAAATGAAACCAAACAGAATTTTTTAAGCGCCAATGTTTACAATTCACGTCAAAGTGCAACTGCATCAAGTTTGACTCATTGGCAGCAATTTGATCAGGTCCAGTGATGCGGGAATTATGGGAAAAACACTGCATTATTGCAAAAAAAAAAACTGGCACTTTGCACACTGAAATGCTATAGTAAATGACCCCTACAGTCTTTAATGTTTTGGTTTTACTTAAAAGAATGTTTTTCCCTTTTGTTATGCTGTGGATACACACTATGGAATTGGCTAATGGATATTAAAACTGCTATAAATACCCATATTTGAGTGATATATGCGAGTATATATACATATATTACTGCTGAAATGCATTCACACACTGCGTTGTTGTTTTTCTTCCCACAGCATAATTTGCAGTTCGCAACCATACGCATACGCTGTGCACCTGTTCCAAACTTTACGATAGTGTTAATGTACCCCCTAAGGTCTCCAAACATTTTATTATTCACACAAATTAATTGAAATATCTGCTTGTAATTACTATTCGCTGCTCTCCAGCTCTCCATTTGCTTGTTACATATTACCCAGTCACAGGAGGGGTTTAAACAACCCAGTAGGAAATTGCGGAAGGTGTACGGGTTGGAAAGTTACTTCTCAGTCAGTTAATTATGGAAAATGAATCATGTTTATTTCACACGTTGCACCGAGGAGCCTTCGTAGCAGCTTGAGTGCAGAATGTGTCAGCTCCTGACCTCTCACAGACTCAAGGGTAAATGCAGAACAATACATGAAAAATGGAATGTTTCACAGACATTTCATACGTAGAGCGTTTAGTTTAGTTTCCATTAAAATATGAAACATCTTGATCATTATGCAGAGTAGAGATGTAGCGAACTGTTCGCCGGCGAACTAATTCGCGCGAACATCGGGTGTTCGCAAGTCCGCAAATTCGCGAACTTTCCGTGATGTTCGCAATTTGGGTTCGCCGGCACCGAAAAAATCGCAAAACTTACGAAAACGGTACGAATGCTCCGAAAAAGTCGCAAAACTTACGATAACGGTACGAATGCTCCGAAAAAGTCGCAAAACTTACGATAACGTTACGAAAGCTCCGAAAAAGTCGCAAAACTTACGATAACGTTACGAAAGCTCCGAAAAGTCGCAAAACTTACGATAACGGTACGAATGCTCCGAAAAAGTCGCAAAACTTACGATAACGGTACGAATGCTCCGAAAAAGTCGCAAAACTTACGATAACGTTACGAAAGATCCGAAAAAGTCGCAAAACTTACGATAACGGTACGAAAGCTCCGAAAAAGTCGCAAAACTTACGATAACTTTACGAAAGCGCCAGAAAATACGAAAAAGTCGCAAAATTACCGATCATTTCGAAAAACAGCGTGTGTCAATTTTTCAGAGAAATTTTTGCTTGATCCCCCTCCTGCATGCCACTGTCCAGGTCGTGGCACCCTTTAAACAACTTTAAAATCACTTTTCTGGGCAGAAATGGGTTTTCTAGGTTTTAAAGTTCGCCTTCCCATTGAAGTCTATGGGGTTCGCAAAGTTCGCGAATATTCGCAATTTTCGGCGGAAGTTCGCGAACAGGTTCGCGAACTTTTTTTTTGAGGTTCGCTACATCCCTAATGCAGAGTATGAATGGGTCTTATTTACAGGAGCCCTTAGTAAGGTTATAGACTTGGGGAATGATTTACTAATGATTGTTTCTATTCTGATTGATCCATAATGATCATTGGTATTTACTGTATTCCCAAGATCTAAACAAATTGGATTGATTCATAATGGAATAATGACATTCTATGGATAACCCTGGAAAGCACCTTTGTGGTTCCAGGTCTGTGGATTTGATCAGGCCCAGACTGGGACTCAAAATAGGCCCAAACTGCCCCCTTCAACCCAATAAACAGTGACTGTCTATGGCATCTTACAGCAGCCTCAATAGCCAGCACAAAACAGCATGCACTCGTCGGACTCCAGGACAGCAGATAAAAATTTTAAAAAAGCTTTATTAAGGATAAAAACCCAACATGTTTCCTGTGACTGCACACGTATTCATAGGTACCATAGGTATCTTACAGCAGCCTCTCTGGCATTTGTCAGAATTCAAAGATTGCCAGTCCAGCCCTGGGTATAACTTTCTATGGGATTCAGCTCCCGAGACCAGTTGTTCCATTGCCTATTCTGATATAGGGAACCCTAGAGGTTTAGAAAAGGATAAACGTTCATTTTGGTCAATATGTTGATGGATATTTACCAATTTATCTGAACTGATTCATCGATTTGTAAATGAAGAGGAGAGAACCATCATGTAGATTTACAGCTTTGAAAAACTTTAATTTCAGACCCCTGCACACAACATGTTTCCGGCTGCTTAGTGATTCATCGATTTGTTCGGCCAGATGGATCATTTCCAACAAGGTTCCTGTATCAGTCCCAGACTAAACATTGGTAAATCTACCCCATGGTTTTTACAGTCATCCAGGTATAATTTAAGTCATATTGAAAACAGTAAATAAGCATTCAACACCCAACTAAATCTCACCCAATTATTCTTTCATTTTGGGCACCCTATCCACTACATTAGACCAGAAATACACCAGATTAGATTAGATTAGATATACACCACCAATCACTTGGTATAGCTAAGCAAGCACTCTACCATACTTCTTTACAATCTGACTACCAAAAGCCCATTTTCCTTGTTGGTGGATGGTAGCTTGCTGGCATCTTCTGAATAGAGAAGAAATGCATATAAATAAGCCTTTTAAGTTCCATTTTTGTGGAATATTTCAGTAGGCATAGTAATACAAAAATAAAGAGATAGACATTAAGAGATAGACATGAAGCAAAGGTAGGAAAAACATAGAGGGATAAGGTGAATTGTTTTACTAGCACCAGGGTTATCTCAGCTGCCCAAAGAAGGAGCAAAGCTAATTGTACCCAGCCTTGGGCCTGTTTGACACCATACACTACACATTTCGCACACGCGTTTTGCACCAGTGAAATATGCAAACATTTAATGGTTATAGTTAATTACAAAAATCAGAAAATGAAATCATACTATACCAAACTACCTAAGGGTGCATCCCAGTGCAACATGGTCCCCATATTCTGCTCTCCTTACGCATTTCATACCATTGGGTGCTTCATTAGAGGCTTCTCTCTCTATTTATTCTCTTAATGTATGAAACCATGGCTGCACATTAAGACCACTTCATAATTGTGCCCCTCTTTCCCATTCACATTTGTACCCTTGCAAGATCAGTCTATGACTAATCTTCCCTACATCCTTTATGCCCCCCACAAAATAATTCCTGCTTAGCTTTTAGCTTCTAGTCGATGTTGAAGACTTAAAAATGTCTCAAAAATGTCAGTAGGACCAGCCAATGGAACAATACCACTAAAATCATACCCAGGTATGGGTCCATTATCAGGAAAACCATTATTATCCATAAAAGCTCCAGAATATGGCGATTCTATTTTCCACAGTGTCCTAGTTAAATAAAAATCTCTCATGTTCGACTTGATTTTATTTTCTCTGTAATAATACAACCATATCTTGCACTTCATGGTAACTATGCCAACACAAGTGTAAGTTAATTGCAGCAATCCTACAGGGTATCTTAATGTTTAAACAATTTTAATAGCCAGACATGATGAAAGGTTTTCCTTATCTAGAAAAATTCCAGTCCTGAGGATTCCAAACAATAGATCCCATTCCTGTTATAAAATAATCCTGTGTTTATATTATTACAAAAACCTTGGCAAATATCTTCGCATGCGTATACTTGCTGTTCTTGAGAAGCTTCAAATACTTCCATTTGAAGCAGAATACATAGAATAGAATGCTATTTCCCAGCGCATTACTGGGCAGATACAAACTTAGCTTAACTTTGAAGACACTCTGCAAGGTTGACACAAAGCAATGTCTCCAGATTGCCCTTGTTTTGCCGCTTACATAGGAACACGGAACATGACAAGCGATGACATATAATACAGTTTGGTTGCAGAGGACACGCATTGGGGGAACATCCAAGGACATTACAGTCTCAGAGATCCAGAAGAATTCATCATTTGCACGTGTCATATATTTTATCATTGGAAGGAATGAGGGGAACTTATTTTCAAGGACATGAAAGGAGGAAAATATAAATATCTATATTTAATTTCCACTGCATCAGTGTTTTTGGTTGCAAACACTTTCTCTCTTCCTCTCTCTCTGCAGATATGAAATATATACATGTATTTTTACATATATCCTTTTCATTTTAACATAGCACCTGATAATTCTGCAAATCTAAATATTTAAGGGTAAGGTATTAAGCATAATATATAACCTTGATAATGGACCTGCACAATGTTGGACTGGGACCCCAGGGGCCCACCAGAAAACCTTAGACCATGTGCCCACTCTCAGAACAATTTTTCCTCCTTTACTCACTTAACCCCTTTATTCTCCTAGTCTCTTTTATTTACATGCTAGCATCTATTCTTCCATCTATTTCTCCTCTTTGTTCCCATTCAGAAATAGGGAATGACAAAGAAACAGGCCAAATGGTCAGGAGCAGGAGGCCCCACTGACCCCTGGGCCCACCGGGAGTTTTCCTGGTATCCTGGTGGGCCAGTCCGACACTGGACCTTTCCAACCTTCTACTGGTTGGTTTATTGCAATATGGCTTTCCATGTGCAATGGAAAATTTGTCCATGTTGCACAAAGTTAAATCACATACTGTAGGTCAGAGAAGCCATCTATGGAATTCTGGGAAGTATATTGCCATACAGTGACGCACTAAATTTGTATATGTGTTATTTCTTGTGCTTTTGACTATATTCACATTTGGAAGCCTTTTGGCCTCGCTATACTGGTCTTGTGTATGGTTACTATATATAGGTATGGGATCCTTTATCTGGAAACCACTTTCCAGAAAGCTTTAAATTACTGAAAGTTATCTCCCATAGGGGCTGATTTACTAAGACACGAATTTGAATCCGAATTGGAAAAATTCAGATTGGAAAACGAACATTTTGCGACTTTTTCGTATTTTTTGTGATTTTTTCGGCGCCTTTACGACTTTTCGGAAATTATCGCGACTTTTTCGTTACCAATACCATTTGCGCGAAAAAACGCGAGTTTTTCGTAGCCATTACGACTTGCGCGAAAAAACGCGAGTTTTTCGTAGCCATTCCGAAAGTTGCGCAAAATCTGGCGATTTTTTCGTAGCGTTAAATCTTGCGCGAAAAGTCGCGCCTTTTTCGTAGCGTTAAAACTTAAAAGGCGCGATGTTTTGCGCAAGTTTTAACTCTACGAAAAAATCCCAACTTTTCGCGCAAGTTTTAACGCTACGAAAAAATCGCCAGATTTTGCGCAACTTTTGGAATGGCTACGAAAAACTTCCGTTTTTTCGCGCAAATCGTATTGGTAACGAAAAAGTCGCGATAATTTCCGAAAAAATCGCAAAATACCGATCATTACGAAAAAACCCAATCGGACGCATTCGGCCCGTTCGTGGGTTAGTAAATGTGCCCCATAGACTCCATTTTAACCAAATAATTCACAATTTTTAAAATTGTTTCTTTCTCTATATAATAATAAAATAGTACCTCACAATCAACAGTTTCAGTCTGTGACCTCATACAATCAATGGAAGGCTTGTCTGATCAGGAACATGTCACTTATCAGAGAGAGCTAGCACCAAGGTACAGCTTTCTTGGCAGTCTGACTCTGATATTGTTTATGGACAGGAGCTTTGGTCCAGTATATATTGTATTATATTTGGTCCAATATATTCATTTACCTTAGATACATCTAAATGAGTCCTAATTTGTCAGGGGAAGCACTTTCCTTAAGTATTTTCTTTGCAATTCAGTAACTGGCCAGGAGATGTCATAGTTCTATTCTATAAAAGGGAAAGCCAACATGTGCTCTGCTTTTCTCTTTGCATTCCAGCTTCCTGGAAGTAGTGTGTAGGTTAGGGCCTGGGCGGAAGTCAACACAGTAGGTGACATTAGTGTCAGAATAGTTCTGTAATAGCTCCCTCCTGGAGTGAGCGATAGGATTAGGTTAGTGAGCTGGCTGAAACTCTCTTGAGGAGAATTAGAAGGATTCGAGTCCTTGGTGTACCATCCATTGTGTAGGGATTCAAGTATACAGACTTAGGGACTATTGCAACTTGCCTAGGTTCCTCTTTAAGGGACTGATACTTTGGGTTGGACATTTTAGAGTTGACTGAGTCAACTGTTTGATTATTGATCCTTGATAGGTAAAGCACTGGCTGAACCACTTATTTAATCAACTGAGGGTTATAGGTCTGTGATACACATCCTCCAACAATATGCTAGGGCCTATACCCAGAGATAAAGATTCACATGATTTAGTGAATTGTGTGGTAGATAGTGGGGATGAGCAAATCTGTCCCGTTTTGCTTCGCCATAAAATTCGGAAAATGGCAAAAAAATTTGAAAAACGGTGAAAAATATTTTTTGTCGCCTGCGCGTTTTTGATGCAACCACGCCCAATTTGACGCGGAGAACTTTCACGGAAGTTTCGCAAAACAATTCGCTGATGGCGAATTGCGGAAATTTGCTGCTAATCCAAGCCTGCCGAAAAAATTCGCTCAACACTAGTAAACAGATCTCTGGACCATTAATATATATATTATAGAAAATATATATATAATATATATAATATATATATATATATATATACATACAGGTATATTTAGCTTTTTGTGCATTTTAAGATTTTGTTCAAGCTCAAGGAATTCAGTGTCTTGATGTGATTGCTCACGTGCTTTTATGGTTCAAAGTAACTAATTGGAAAGTTTCAGATTCAATAAACTACTCATAAGACTGGCAAAGCTGTGGGATTATCTCATATAAACTCTGACGGTCGTTCTTTGAACTGTGATTGGCTTTCTGCTACAGACAATCAAAAATGTTTGTTTGTGGAACTCTGATTCTCTTTGGCAAATCTTTCCTTTGGCATCACAACAATATACATGACCTGAAATCAACTGCTTTGCCAGGCGTTGTGAAGATGGCATGGCATTTTATGCTTTTTTTCTTGTATTTCTTTGTTCCTTAATTGCTCTGTATTATTTTTAGCTGATTTATTTAAGTGCTTTACTTGTGGATCCACTTCCCAGCTCTACATAATAGGGACACCCAAAGCCACTATTTTGGGATTTTGCAGAACCCTAAATCCTGCAGGAAAGATTTGGTTGAATCTTGTTGAAAAAGGCTGAATCCTGAACCAAATCCTGCATTCGGTTCATCCTTACTATATAGGGTATTTAGATATCCCTGCACCCTACTGATGAGCCCTAATAAGATTAAAACTGGTCTGTAGTTGGTATCTGAACTGCCCCAGCTCTGCTCTAAAATGCAGTGTCTGAGCTTTAGCATATAGGTGCCATGATCACTCTGGTGTGCTCCCTTTGGCATTATATGATGGTGGCTTCCATGGCTAGGTTGTCATGTTGGTGTGACACTGCGTGACATCACGTCGCTGTTTGGTGTGAAATTTGAAATAAAAGGATGCAGAAGACCCAGGTTTGATGCCTAAGTATGGGCCAACAAGCTCCTGGGTTTGCCTAAATTGCTATCTTTGACTTGATGCTCCACCTCCTGACGTTCCTGCTCCAATTCTGACTATGCTGATTGCTGCCTGCCCTGACCTTGTGCCTGAATCTCAACCTTTAGCCTCTTAACCCCTGTATACCACGTTCTGAATTATCCCTGTCTGTCTGAACCCTTGCCTCCTTGGTCCTAACTTCAATTTCCGGTAAGGCCTGGTGGGCCATGACGTTCCATGAAAATATACATTTTAGTAGCAATGCTGATTTTACTGGTTCTCCTTCCCAGGGTTTATTTTGCCTCCCATTCAAATGAACAGAGGGTGTTGCATTTGGTGACAATCAGTTAAGCTGAGTTGGGATCCTGCCATTTCCATCTCTTGGTGGCAAAATGCCACCTGGATCTGAATCTTTAGGTGGAAAAGTGTTTTGCACTGAGTTTGGATCCTGCCATTTCCAGCTCTTGGTGGCAAAATGCCACCTGGAGCAGAATCTTTAGGTGGAAAAGTGTTTTGCACAGTGGAAACCCTGGAATTCGCAGCAGGAGGAAGGATGGAGGCACCAATTCGGACTGTTGGGAAGTACAAGAAACCACAGAGTGTATATTTGTGGGGCTGCAACGGTGGCTGTGGTGGAAAATGAGCCCTTATGTAACGTGCACAAAATGGTAAGCAACAACATGACATGGACTTGATTATTTGATTATTGTAATACCCTTCTGATCTGGTATGTAACAAGTAGGGACACTGCAACATGAAAACTCCAGGTGCTTTATTTATCAAGTTTATAGGAACTGTAAACATGGGGCTAAAATATACAAAATCGTCTTCTATAAAAATCGCCTGAAATCAGTTATACAAATTGTTATATATATGTTATATATATACTCTTTCTCATCTTAATTTTGGCAAAAATGTTTTATAAAATCTAAGCTGACAACACCTATAAAATGTAAAATAGCCAATAAAACTTTAACCCCAAAATGTCTTTCAGAAATGCTCTTCCGGAAACATTCAGCTGCATAAATAGTTTTTTTTTTTGTTTTACAACTGCACTCACAATGACATTTCCATGGCCTGCTCTTTCTTTTTCGCTCCTCTTTTATTAAAAAGTAAAGCTACTCCGTCCAATACAGTTTGAACTATTTGTTTTACAAAATTGCTAAGTCCCTTTTAAATGAGTCTTTTGGCCGGCAACTCCTTACAAGAAACCCATTTAGGCAACGTGAAAGGTTATATGTTATGTTTCTGACAAATGAAAATGTTTCCGGTGCTAGGGGAAAAAAATCATTTTATTTTACTATTAAAAAAAAAAGAAATTGATTATGTTTATTTTCAGAGATCAGCTTTGGTATCTGCCAAATGGAATCTTCTAAGGGTTTTAACTTCTGCCAAAAGCCCAGCAATGATTAAACCAGATGTATCTGTTTCTTAGAATGCTTGTGTACTATTAACAATGCTTCTCAGATACACACTATATTAAACAGGTTTTGCTGCAGTTGCATTTTCATGTTATATGAACATCATACTTACGCCTGATTGGTAGAACTTTTTTGCTTTTGATTAGTATGTTTTTTAAAATCAGTGGAAATATTTATGTATTCAAATAGTTCTGAAGTTCCTAGGGTACAGGTATGGGATCTCTTATCCGGAAACCCGTTATCCAGAAAGTTCCGAATTACAGAATGACCATCTCCCATAGTGGTCAGCACTCCACTGGGTCCTATTAACTCTTGACCTCGCTGCAGCCTCATAGTTTGCTGTTATAAACAATAGTACTGGTATAGGGCTCATTATCCAGAATGCTCGGGGCCAAGGGTATTCCGGATAATGGGTCTTTCCGTAATTTGGATCTCCATACCCCAATAGGATTGTTTTGCATTTAATAAGGATTAATTATATCTTAGTTGGGATCAAGTACAGGTACTGTTTTATTATTACAGAGAAAAAGGAAATCATTTAACCATTAAATAAACCCCATAGGACTATTCTTCCCCCAATAAGGGGTAATTATATCTTAGTTGGGATCAAGTACAGGTACTGTTTTATTATTACAGAGAAAAGGGAATCATTTAACCATTAAATAAACCCAATAGGACTGTTCTGCCCCCAATACGGATTAATTATATCTTAGTTGGGATCAAGTACAGGTACTGTTTTATTATTACAGAGAAAAGGGAATCATTTAACCATTAAATAAACCCAATAGGGCTGTTCTGCCCCCAATAAGGGGTAATTATATCTTAGTTGGGATCAAGTACAGGTACTGTTTTATTATTACAGAGAAAAGGGAATCATTTAACCATGAAATAAACCCAATAGGGCTGTTCTGCCCCCAATAAGGGGTAATTATATCTTAGTTGTGATCAAGTACAGGTATTGTTTTATTATCACAGAGAAAAGGGAATCATTTAACCATTAAATAAACCCAATAGGGCTGTTCTGCCCCCAATAAGGATTAATTATATCTTAGTTGGGATCAAGTACAGGTACTGTTTTATTATTACAGAGAAAAGGGAATCATTTAACCATGAAATAAACCCAATAGGGCTGTTCTGCCCCCAATAAGGGGTAATTATATCTTAGTTGGGATCAAGTACAAGGTACTGTTTTATTATTACAGAGAAAAGGGAATCATTTAACCATTAAATAAACCCAATAGGGCTGTTCTGCCCCCAATAAGGGGTAATTATATCTTAGTTGGGATCAAGTACAGGTACTGTTTTATTATTACAGAGAAAAGGGAATCAGTTTTAAAATTCTAAATTATTTGATTAAAATGGAGTCTATGGGAGACGGGCTTTCCATAATTCGGAGCTTTCTGGATAACGGGTTTCTGGATAAGGGTTTCCATACCTATAAATGTCACCCTTAGGGGAACATTTATCAAAGTACGTCAGGTCCAAATACAAAAAATACGTATTTTTTTTTAAAGGTTACAACTTTTGCGTATTTTCTGCGATATTTTCGTACATTTGTGCAACTTTTTCGTACTTTGTGACAAAACGTGCAACAATTTGTGCATCAAAATCATATTTGTTGCGCCGAGTATGAGTAAATTCTTCAGTTATATCTAGTATAAATAATTCTTCAGTTGTTGCTGATTTTGTTGACACGGCAAAGAAAGTGTAAATCTGATCTCAACTGGGATATTCCTGTGAACAACTGTCAATCTACATTGGTGCTACAAATGGATTAAATGTAGTCATGGGGCTGATCCATCTGTTCTGCGCCATTTGAAGCAAAACTGGATAATTCAGTGTTGCAATGTCATGTGAAAACAGTAATTACAAACATAAATATAGATACAGTAGATTACTAGATCTCATTTATTATAGGGCTTCAGAAAATTGTCATAGTCCCCATGTATGTATGTATGTATGTATGTATGTATAACTTTATTTATAAAGCGCCACAAGGGTACGCAGCGCTGTACAATCTTACAGAATACAAAATTACACACAGGGAGGACAAGTGATATAATAAATAAATACAATAAATATATATATAATAAGTGCAATGAAATTTGACCCACAATGCAACATTGTTTCCTAGTATATTAGTATATATTTACCCAGTATAACTGAGTGATTGGGTCAGCTGGCAATATGGTCCTATATACTAATAAATCTGCTTCTTACACTCGACAGCGAGTGAATGTTGACATAAACAAAATCCTTAACCATTTGTCCTTTTTAATCGAAAAAGGAACCTAGCCATAGAAATGAAGCACAAAAGCATGGTTTCCGAGCAAACTCTGTTTTTTTAATTACTGTATATACTCGAGTATAAGCCTAGTTTTTCAGCCCCCAAAATGTGGTGAAAAAGTCACCCTCGGCTTATACTCGAGTCGGGTGCCATGGGTCCCTCTAGACTAGCACCCTCTCTCCTTTGTGTGCAAATTAGGCCCCCCGCAACCAGACCCTCCAGTGCCCTGGCCTAGGCTCCCACTAGCAATACTTATTTCCCCTTACATCTCCTCTGGGACTGGGTCTGCTGCCAGTTTTCCAATGTGCAATGAGCGTGGGGTAGTACTCATATTGTTTTTGTTGACCCTCTTCTCCGCTTACAGAGCTAGTTTACTGTTTTTCTTTGAAATAAATATTAAAAAACATATACCCCACTGATGCCTCAATTAATGTCATTTTATTGGTATTTATTTTGATTATTAAAACTTAGCAGTAGCTGCTGCATTTCCCACCCTAGGCTTATACTCGAGTCAATAAGTTTTTCCAGTTTTCTTGGGTAAAATTAGGTACCTCGGCTTATATTCGGATTGGCTTATACACGAGTATATACGGTAAGTGTATTATTATATTATGGGGTGCAAACCCCCTAATGAATTTTTGTTTTAACCCACACAACACATCACTGCTGGTTTTTCCAACTGTGCTCCAATTGTGGCTTCCAAGTTGCAGAATAGTATTGACTATTGCCATCTATGTCACCCCTGTTCCCAGCTTGGCTTTCACCACTTGTGCCCTGGGAACCGACTCCGGCTACAAAAATTACAGATAAGTTGGGGCAGGTGGCAGCGATGTGATTGGGAAAGGGACTGGGACAGTATGGACTGGGGTCTACAGCAAATTCACACTGGGATTTACTGGGATAATATCATTTATAACTGGGATAACTGATATTTGCCAAACAGCCATTTGGGACGGAGCATGGGGACCATGTGGCACTGGGATGCACTGGTATATTATATGTATATATATTTTTTCATTTTGTATTTATCTGTAACCATTAAATGTTGTTGTGTGTTTCACAGCTAAATTGTGTGTTGTTGTTTATTAAAACAGACATTATGCTTTGCATTATGCCCTAGCAGCAAGTGGTTTTGTCTTTGGGCGTGGTGCTACCAATGCATCATCCAGCAGAACACGTATTTATGCAGACAGGGTGAGCCAATAATAGGGTTATTTGCCTTGATGTTTGCCCATTAGATTAACCATACTGGAGGTTATTTATAATTAAATTGACACCCAAAAATCCACCTTTCTCCGAACACAAAACTAGCCAGTCACGGCCATTTCAATGAGAAAGCCTTGACTTTTCACCTTCAGATACTTGGTTCAATAAAGACCTAATCCCATTACTATAAACCTTGTTAAAGTGCAATTCTGAATTTCTATATAATGCTTTGCAACGTCGTGGTTTTTTAAATAAAAATTCAGTGATCAATTTATACACTGTAAATGCTGTCTTCAATTTTCTTTTATTCTCTTTGTATGGTTTGTGGCACTTGTGGCTCAGTATCAAAGCAAACAGTGTGACCAGAGAAATTGTACTTGTATTAATAAATCTGCCCTTTTTGTTTGTAAATACTTTTACTTTTGTATGAGCCAAATGACACAGTTTGCTCTCCCACATTTACAGTTCTCTTTAGCATTTGCCACCTTATCTTTCTATCTGTGTATTTGGGTTTCCCATTAGTTAGTCCATTTATCAATGTGCTGCTTTCAAAGATAAGATCTTACTTCTACTCCAGACTTGTTTAAGACATTTCCCATTCCCATTTTTGCA
This sequence comes from Xenopus tropicalis, assembly GCF_000004195.4. Classification (NCBI taxonomy): domain Eukaryota; kingdom Metazoa; phylum Chordata; class Amphibia; order Anura; family Pipidae; genus Xenopus; species Xenopus tropicalis. The sequence goes on from NC_030678.2 coordinate 21,973,033, forward strand.
TATCCTTTATTTTTCTTTTTGTATTACATTGTTATGAGACACAATCATGATAACATAACCATTTGCCATTAACCAATTATTGATGAAGCCAGAACGCAATGTTTAAATGCTTAATTCTTCAGTGCTCCATTCTTTTCTGTTTTTTTTCCATAACTCTAAGGGGGTATTTACTATTGCTAGAGTTTTTTATCGCCACAAACCCGATTTTGTCGCAGAAAAAAATGTGATTTTGACACAATTTATCATGTGACAAAACTGTGACAATTCCGAATGCAAATATACACCAGCTAAGTCAAAGGCAAATGTCCTTTGTGCATTTTCCTTTTTTTTATTAAATAACTGCCATTCATAAAAAATTTGTATATTTGTGGTTTCTAAAAACTGTAAAACAATGAAAATCCGAAAGTTAGTAAATCCCCCCAGTCTAATAAGTGATGAGCGAATCTGTCCCTTTTTGCTTTGCTGAAAACTTCGTAAATCTTTGAAAAGATACATTATACAGATTCATTATACGGTGAAAAATCTGCAAAATGGCACGGTAAAAAGAAATTGTCGCACATGTATTCTTTTCACGCACGCGACAATGGAGGATTATTTCCCAAAACGGGCGTCAAAATTGAGCTCGTAAAAATTCGGTGTGTTGTCAAAAAAATTCAGCGTGAGACATTTTGACGCACTTTTCGCAAAATAATCCACCAGATTAAGAAATGTGTAAATTCGCAAGTTCGAAAGTTTGGCAGAATCTGAAACTGAATTGGCGTTAAGCTTTTCTCCTGAAATGAATCAGGGCTTTTATTTAAGATTTGACCTGGATGTGCACCTCAAAAATAAATGTATTAAATCCATCTACTCAAGTACGATAGAATATTAGCAGAAACAACATCTCCGGGGTTGGTTTACTGAACTGTGGTGAATTTTTTGAAGCACAAATATGTTCTTGCCTGGCAAACTTGTGGCCTTTGGAAAATCGACAAAATTGAACCTACTTTTCAATGCCACATAGAAAGTGCCATTACCTGATCTAACTTCACATAACTGCCTAGTAAGTGAAATGGGCAGGGTCAGACTGGGCTGCCGGGACACCGGGAAAAATCCTGGTGGGCCCCGGCTCTAGTGGGCCCCGGTGGCCTAGACCCGACCCTTGCCGGCGCTCCCCCTCCTGACCACTCCTCCCCTGACGCGTCAAATTTATGCGCTTTGGGGAGGACGTCGGGTGGGGGGCCCTGTGAGGGGGGTTAGGGGACGCGCCTGGCTGGGGGCATCTGCAGGGCTCCTGGGACGGGAGCCCCGGTGGGCCCTTCACCCCCCAGTCCGACCATGGAAATGGGCGAGGTTGATATATGAAAGTTTGGGAAAATAAAAGAGCTAGAAGAGCTAACTTGAACTGAAAAGTCACATTCATCACAAATTTTTACATTCACCGTTTTTTTTTCTCGAATCGAGAGAAAACACAGACTTAATTTTTGATTAATCAGTTAATTATTCATTGATAAAACAATTATAATGGGAATTTAATATTCAGCCATTATTCATTTTATTATACATTAATTATGTGGGTCTAATTACTTTATTAGTAGCGTTTATTGATAATTCATGTAAACTATTCATTAGTGTTGTCTTTAGCAATACAGGTATAGGACCCATTATCCAGAATGCTCGGGACCAAGGGTATTCCGGATAAGGGGTCTTTCCGTAATTTGGATCTCAATACCTTAAGTCTACTAAAAAATCAATAAAACATTAATTAAACCCAATAGGATTGTTTTGCATCCAATAAGGATTATTTATATGTTAATTGGGATCCATTACAAGGTTCTGTTTTATTTCTACATAGAAAAAGGAAATCTGTTTTAAAATTCTGAATTATTTGCTTATAATGGAGTCTATGGGAGACAGGCTTTCCGTAATTCGGAGCTTTCTGGATAACGGGTTTCCGGATAAGGGGTCCAATACCTGTATTATATTTTGGCACTAAAAAATTCCATAGCAGAAAATGGAGTTGATCTAAATTGACGACAACCCCCCCCCACCCAAATTAATGCTGACATTCAGCTTTTATGTTTGTGTATTTATGCCTATTTCAAAAAATATGCAATAAAACAAGCCCAATCACAAAAATTTCTGTCTTGTGTCAATATTAATTTTAAATTTACTCAAATTCAGGTGTATTTAGGGGTTTCTTTATAACACGTTAACTTGATTTTTCTAAAACTTGAAAAAACCTTTTGAAAAAAAAAAAAAGTCTCCACTAATTTGTCCAAAGCTATAAAATACATTTCTGCCATAATTCAACCAAAAAGAAAGAACGGGTGCCAAAGTTTAAAAGAAAAATGTTGCATTCATACTAACTGAATATAATTGAAATCACTTGACAACATGGAATGGATTAGGTGTAAAACGCAGGCAGTGACAAGGCCAAGGCAATATTCATGGATTTACCTCAGTAGAATTTATGGACGGTGGGAAGAGAGAAGGTATACAAATTTAATATATGATGGATTCATGGAAATCTGTTAGCTATATATATATATATTTTTTTTTTTAACATGATCGTCTGTTATCCTGCTAATTTTTCACACATTCCTAAGAATTTATGACAAGATAACATTTCCATTAGCTGTCCATCCACAGGGAAGGATGAACACTCTGCTCATATTAAACATGTTCATGGCTTTGTCCTGGATATCTTTATTTATTAGGCATGCCCATTTTGTTTGGATAAGCCTTTCTTCCAATATTTCACATATCATTTATCTTTATTAACCCTCCTAGTAAAACAGGAATTCGTGATGGAGGAAAGAGCAGAAAAGAGTTATGTGATATACAGCCAGATGTTGAAGCATAATATTTATCAAGTCAGAGAAATAAAATCGTTGCATCTGATATATCGGGTTGCTACATTTCTTCGGAAATACAAACTGGACAAGAGCACAAATGTTCAGGGTTAATGGAAACTTGGCGCTTCCTTTCACATCTGGTGTTGTTGACAGGTAGCTTAGGATTTAGTGAAGCGAATGCAAAGTGTGATCACCACCAGTATAGCTCTAAGGGCCAACACTGTACCAGGCACCTATGAGCCCTGTTGTGCATTAATGTTGGATTCTTCACCAAAAAACTCAGCACAATATAGTCTAACAAGGCTAAGAAGTAGGGGATAGAGAAAGGGTGGAACTATCAAATGGTCTGAGACCGTATTTAACCATAATTCAAAAGCTGATACAAAGAAATTGTGTTTTAGAGAAGATTGTGCAGAACTTTTTGATGGCTATTCGTCAGAGTTGTGTATTAAGAGGAAAGAAGACAACTGGGAACATTGGTTAACATAAAACTGCAAAATACAAATCTTAATCATAATCTCTAACAGACGCTATTGAATGCAGTCGCAGTATTTGTATAAAAAATACTGGAATGGTTATATGGCTTTGCCAAGCAATACATTTTGAACAAACCCCTCAGTCATGTAGCCTTGTGTAACTCAACAGAAATCATAATTAGACAGTCTAATATAGCTACAAAGCCTGGAATTAACAAACCTGGTCAATGAGGGAGGATTGGGGTGGCAACTTGTTTAATGTTATGTTATGTTCAGCCAGTTACAATCCTGTTGTGCTTATACTACAACTTGTCATTGCTTTTGGCCATCAGTGGGATGCTGGGAGTTGGCAGCACCTATAGGGCGACATCCCTGCCTAGTATACTAAGCATATCATACAATTGTCACAAATTGTTATAATATCTGTACCTTCACCAATGACAAATTATGGCTAAAGGGGCTGTCTTCGGTTGGGGCCCATTGATATTTACTTATTTAATAATTTTTGATTTACTTATAGATTCTGTGGGTCAAGAAAAAAAACTCCTCTATTTAGTCTTTAGCAGTTAAAAATATAAATTCATAGTATCCATTTTGTGTTTTTGTATATATATATATATTTATATGTATTTCCATCTTTCCAGTCTATTAGCTGCCGAGATAAGGATGAGAGTGGAATGTAAAAAATGTAATTAGTCTTAATTAACTCTATAAATCTTTGTATCTCCAAATTAATCCCAAAGGCCAACTTGTTGTTATAACTACTTCCCTTGTCAGCCATTACTTGAGTGCTTGATATATGTACCATGTAGCCCATGCTATCGCAGAGCTTAGGGAAAAGTATATTTTTTGTTTCTCACCGTAAGCCATGCAGACTTTGTAAATTTGTTTGTAAATGAATGAAAAGAAAAAACATATGAATTTGTTAGTTCTTGCCTACATCTAGCAATTTTGCCCACCACTTTTTTTTTAACAGGGCCCTTAATTGCTTATACGGTAATGGGAAACATAGAAATACAGAAAATGGATACAAACATCAAGCAAAATGGCTAATATTACTGGATCTGCCATTAGCCTAAAAATATGGGCTGTGTGGAGCCACTAATCCCCGAAAGCAAGGCTGCCATCAGAAATTGTGGGCCCTGCATTACTTTGTTAGATTATTGTGCCACTGCCTATCTGGACTCTGTATGGGATGGACCCTACCAACAAATTAGATTGGTGCCCCAATTTTATTTAAAAAAAAAAACTTGTCTAAAGGGATCACCCCCTAGTCCTCATAGGTCCTATTTCAGTTCAAGATCTGCCCCAAACCATATCAGCTCCTTGCAAGTTTTACACCATTTAGAGCCCTTAGATCTAGACCATCACATGGGTCCAGTCACTTCACTGAACATTGTCCCTGATAGGACTCCCCCACTCAATGGTGGCCCTGCCCAGACGTAAAAATCAATGTTTACAGCTAAAGTTGGTAGAAATGTACCAAAATCATGATTTTGAGAGGGGAGTTTGGCTAAATCTTAGTATTAGAGATTAGATTAGAGTATTATTTAATCATTTGGGTTTCCTAGGTCAAAATTCACACACACACACATATATTATTATGATGAAATAGAAAAATCACTCTTTCATTTGATAATGTCTTCAACATTAGTGAGAAGCTCTCACATGTAACATTACTGGTGGTCACCTGGGCTCCATTGTAGCCAGGTGGGTCACAACTGAATAAATACCTGGTGACACCTTCTTAAAGGAGAAGGAAAGGCTAAGTCACTTGGGGGTGCCAAAATGTTAGGCACCCCCAAGTGACTTAGAACGCCTACCTTGTACCCCGGGCTGGTGCCCCTGTACGGAGGGAACAGCACCAGCCCGGGGTAGCTGCCGGCGCTTCCTCCTTCCTCCTCGCATGCGCCGGCCGGCGGATTTCGCCGGCAGCGCGCAAAGGAAGGAGGAAGCGGTGTCTACAGGTGCCCCGGGCTGGTGCTGTTCCCTCCGTACAGGGGCACCAGCCCGGGGTACAAGGTAGGCGTTCTAAGTCACTTGGGGGTGCCTAACATTTTGGCACCCCCAAGTGACTTAGCCTTTCCTTCTCCTTTAACTAGGAAGGTCATACCATTCATGCTATGTTTGAAATTGTTTAGTGTGTGCACAACTTTCCCTTTTCTGCTATAGTTTATACAGGAGCAGTGGCCAGCTCCAGGTTGTAGCTCCCAGGTAGCTCCCACCCTTCCCAGGATCCCAGTGGGGCCACAAAAAGGGCAACCATTTGGGGGTTTTAACCTTGTAAGCAAGCAAGATGCAGGTAAAACTTTGTCCCTGTAAAAAATGGATACTGAAGTCTTGCACTAAAAGTAAGTGCAGGAGTAGCCTGACCAGGGAATGAATTTGCCATAGTTGGCCGGCTTGAATATTTTGCAAAATATGGACAAAAAATCCCTGTTTTGTTTACAGAAGAGAACATTTTTTAGCTTATTGTACAAAATGTCTCAAAAATGGAAGACTGCAGAGAACCTTTTGTTTAGGTCATACCATTTACCCTAGTTCCTTTACCCCATAAATGCACCATAAGTTTATATCAATCAGTATTTATAGCGTGTATCATTTTTTTAACCTTGAATATATTATCCCACATAAATACACATTATCCAATCCTATTCATCTTTACTGAAATCTCCTTTGTGAGGCTTACAAACTGTTCATTTTATAGTTCTCTCCATGTTGCCATCATCTGCTTTGAGCCATATGTTATACTGCAGTAGGTCATGCTACTTTGACATGCCTCCCCGGAATCAAAGCGCAAAAATTTTACAAGACATGCACCAAGGAGACTTGCTTTTAGAATTATGTAATTGTTTGAAATGTTTCAAATCCCCATAAAAATACTGTGTATTTCCTGTAATAAAAATTTGATTTCATGTGTGTTTCTATCTGGTTTAACTTTGTAGCTTGTGATTTAAATGGTGTTTTGCACAATATGTTATTTGGCAATGAATCAGTAAACCATAAAGTGCTGCTCATTTACAGGCTGAGCAAACCAGTTAGGATATATATTTCATAAGGCAACAAATCACCCATATGTTGGCACCCCAGCCCTTTACATTAATAAATTATGCTGCCAGATATATTGTACACGCTGATAAGGAATCGTACTGCTGTAGGAAACTGTAAATAAAATGAAAAGAACATGTAAATGATTCCTTTTCCTCAATGTATGTGAGGCCATCATAAATGCTACTTCTCATAAACAACTCAATATGTTTTTAGACATTGGTGTCCATTTCTGAGAAACTGCTTTATTAATGGAATTTGTCAGGTAATTCATGTAATAATCTGCATTTATCCAAGAACTGAAGACAGATGTACAGTAGCGCCACACTCAGTAGAACGAAATCCAGCGCCGGTTTTGGCATGGCTTATTGTACTTCTCAGAAACATGGGGGCATGGAACCATTTATGGTACATACTGTATTCTATGTGTGTAAACGACTTCAATGCGACAAAATCTTGAATGCCATGCCAAATATAACACAAGCTGTCATCAAGTTTCAGATGAACTAATAACCTTGTTGAAATGGTCGCAAAAATACAGTTTAAGTAAACCATGGGGAGCTTTCACTTTTCTTGAGTTTTCTTGTGTATTTAATGAGGCCAACTAGCTCTCTTATTATATAATTAATGGAATTACTCAAAGATGCCCAAGTAAACTGACAATGATAAATGGTTAATATCTGAGACTGAAAAGCGTGAAAAATAAAGATTTCTCAATTGCGAGGTCAAGTGAGGAAAAAGCAAGATTCTTTTTGATCAATCTGACCAGTTAGGGTCCTAATTATGAGAATGTAAGATCACATTTTTCCACACCGAGAAAATTACAGCAAAAAGAAGGCATAGATTGTAAGCTCTATGGGGCAGGGACCTCCATCCTCTTGTGTCTTTGACTCTTAACTTATTACAACTGTATCTTGTATTTATTTGTATTTATTGTTATACTTTATATTTATCTATTATTATCTTAATAACCCCCTGTTTGTATTAATGTATTCTACTGTACAGCGCTGCGTACATAAGTAGCGCTTTATAAATTAAGATATACATACATACATACATCTTGAATTTTTCAGATCAGCCATTTACTAAGGGTTGGATTTTTTTTTCCTGACTCGATTTTTTAGCGCTAAAAGTCACAGAAAATTTCTGATTTTTACTATACGACAAAACTGCAATAATTTCGAAAATACTCCATTGAAAACTTGTAAAGATCAGCAGATGGCAGACGTCCATTCCCTTCCCAGGAAGACCTTTTTTTGCTTTGAAACTTTAGAAGTTTTTGGATTTTTGATGGTGGCTTTTGTGTGCCAATATGAAAAAGTGCGACAAGTTGAAAAAAAAAAAAAGTTTTAGTGACTTTTTCCCACATGTGCTTTTTCAGTTCAGATCTTTTGATAAATGTCAGAAATTCATGGAGATGAGTTTATTTGAGTTTTAGTAAATCTGCAACTGACTCTTCCATCCAAAAAATCTCAAATTCAAATGAAAAAAAATCAGATGAGCATTGATATAATTTGCTGGGAAGTGTATATTCAACGCTCAAGATATTTTATTTTTCAAGTTTTGTTCAAATTTGTAAAAACAATTGAAACAATATGATTTTTTGTGATCAAGTTTTCTTTACGCGAACTCATTGGATCAGGTTTTTCCAATTCCTGGGGGGGTTTTTTTACATATGGTATAACTTTATCTTGTTTAATTGCGTTTTTTTCCCATTTTTTTGAAAATTGATAAATAGGCCTCCACATGAATGAAAAAAAATCCAGTTTTAAATGTGGCCTAGTATCCTGTAGCAACTTGTACTTAAGAAGAGACCTATAGTGCCCATAAAGGGCTAGATTTGTTTTTAATGAACTTTCATTGAATTCCAGATTTTCCAGACAAGTGATGAGCAAATTTTTTCCCCAGGCATGGATTTACAGAGAAATCTCTGCATTTTGCATTGGCTAATTGTTTTGTGAAACTTCCTTAAAAATTTGCAGCAAAAAAATTCATCACACATCAAAAAAAGTCACGGTCGTGTCAAATTGGTCACAGTCACATCAAAATGGGCATGCCCACGTCAAGATAGGTGTGGTCATGTCAAAAAAATTCACAAATTTTTCACCAAGGCGAAACAGGACAGATTTGTTCATCACTACCCATGACCTTTTATATGATAAACCATAAAAGAAAGTTTCTCATGAAATTGAATACTGACTTTTTAAAATTTTGAACCTTGGACGGTGTTGTTTGTCTAATTGATTGTTGTTTCTGTGTGCCATGCACCTAATAAACAAATAACAAGGTGAGTGCTGACTTCTTTTATTTGATATCGGCATTTAACTTTTACTGGTCTACTGACAAACATCAAACTTTTTTCTGCTGACTTGAAGGGTAAAGCAGTGGATATCTTCCTTCTGACTGCATTGACTTGCCTTCTTGTTTGCTTCTTGTTTGTTGACACTCTGAGTGTAATCACCTTAGGGAGCATCGCCATTTCAAGCAAGAAGCCTAGAAGCCAACGATTTGGAGTAGCTGCTTCCTACTGTGCAAACCCTGATAAGAAGTTTAACAGACACTGCCTGCAAGTTTATAGCAGCCGAATTCCAATACGTGGCCTTCAAGCCAGGTTTGGGAATGACAAATTTGCCCTTGATATATGACCGGCACTACGTAAGGCATCTGAAACGGCTCATATAATATTACTGTAACTAATGCTGTTGTGCATAAAACCATAAACATGATTTAAGAAATATGTTTGCGGTTGCCCCAGTTGTAATGATATATTTAGTGGTTTTTACTGTTAGTCAGAGGAGTATATTTAATGTATTTTTTTTTTTATTTAGGTTAATGAATTTTTATTTATGGATTTGTGAGGGCAGAGAAATCAGTCGTTTTAGTGCTAAATCATTCAAACCATCAAATAGATTTGCAAGTGCTGCTTTATTTACAAAGTGCAAAATCCATTGCAATTCTGGGCCAAATTTAGGGTAGAGAAGAAAGGGCTCCCCAGTCTCAGAGAGCCATAAATACCCTTGGTAAGATTACTATGAAGGATTATACTGTCTCCTACAACTTGGTAGTAATATATCTATTATGTGCTGAAGGCAATACACAGTATATTATATAGGAGATAGCATAACCCCTGTTGTAAATATAAGAATATTTCAAGTCACCAGAGTTCCATGACTTGCAGAAGGCAGGTTTTCTTGGTCACTGAAATCTGAGATGATTTACCTTTGTTTTGTTTGTTATTTTGTGAAATAATTATTAGATTCTATCCATACTGAAGAATTTAAGATGTTGCTGAACCTTATTCTCACAAGCAGCAAAAAGATAGTCTAATATAGTATATTCATTTGTCAAGTTACTGGCCCCCCAATGTTCCTGTTGTGATCTGCCCTCCCATCTCTAAATCAAGCCTAATTTATATATATTCATCTGATTTATATCAATTTATCTAATTATGTATATATCTTTCTGATCTACTGATCTATCTATCTGATGATAGATACCTTTATCTTCATCTTTGTATTCATCTATTTCTTTCTGTATGTGTCTCTTTATCTATCTATCTATATCTATCAATCTATCTATCTATCTATCTATCTATCTATCTATCTATCTATCTATCTATCTGTCTGTCTGTCTGTCTGTCTGTCTGTCTGTCTGTCTGTCTGTCTATCTATCTATCTATCTATTTATTATTTCTCTGTCTGTGTCCATTGACCATTAATCAGTTCACATTGTTGAAAGATGCTGAACATTTAAGATGCAGAATAGACAGGAACCTTCTGCCACCTACTATTTGGCACCATCTCAGAATTTGAATAATGCTGACCAGTAGAGACCTATTTTGCTTGTGGAATGTCTTCAAGACCTGGGTCCAAGTAAAATGTGTTGAGGTGGTAAAATAAATAGACATTCTCATTTGATGCTAGTAGAATAGCAGTGTGAGTCTGAATACAGCCCCCCTATAAACCATATGGACAAGAATAGCACTTAATTACTGACTCTATCATACAAAATAGCTACAGTTATACTGCTTATACTGCTCACTTATATTTGCCCTGTACGTGTCTTCAAAAGGAACTCAACTCATCATGCAGAAAAGCATCAGACACAAGCACAATATGGATTTGGAGCTCTTGATTTCCACCATTGGGATGCAAAGTCATTTGCTAAATCTCTATATCCGTCTCTTCCCATGGCAATCTGTTCCCATCATTCAGTTCTGTGCCTGTCCATACCCCCAGCGGTGTGACTCAGTGCCCATATTTAAAATTAAGTCAGACTCGGGAGAGTTTTCCTTCCTTTATCTGCATCTCTTTATAAAATAAAAAAGTGAAGCAGAAGCAATATATGAAAATGTTCACACATCTGTTGCCGATTATATCATTGCTAATTGATTAAATGTACTAGCTGCGGGTGGTAATGCCAAATACAGCAGTCATATCCGGAAGAAATGGGAAAGCCATAAGAAGAATCACAGAAGGAATTTAAAGCCCCTCCATGAAGACAGTTGTGTTTTCCCTCTCTATAGGTGGTGCTGTAGTAAGCTGTGTTTGGCCTTTATTGCCTCTGCTGGACACCAACCAGCCCATAAATACTTGTGCAGATGCTGCTATTTTCTCTTCCTGTAAATGTGTCTCTTCACAACTTGCCATTTTATTGATCCCACTGAATAAGGCAGAATATTCTCAACTTTGCATAAACAGACGTAAATCCACATATGACAAAATGCTTGGTATGCAGCCCTAGTAAAAATGATACCGGCCATTACTGCTTCTCAGTGTGTTGCCTACTCGTCTGACCCACAATTAGGCTACTGTTGTGTTGTCACATAGGTCTGAGGCTTTATCCTCTAGGAGCTGCTCTGTCTGGGAGCATGGAGACTGAAAAGTCACTATTCTATCTTATTGGCCAATGTTCCTTCTAAGCCAGAGATCCCCAACCTTTTGGACCCATGAGCTACATTTTAATGTAAAAAGAGTTGGGGAGCAACACCACGATGCAAACAGTTCCCAGAGTATGCCAAATAAGGGCTACGATTGTTTTATGTATTAAGCTATGAACTCACATCTTGATAAATCTGCCCCTTGGTTTTTATCCAACCAAAACTTGCCTCCAAGCCAGGAATTCAAAAATAAGCACCTCTTTTAAGGCCACTGAGAGCAACATCCAAGGGGTTGGTGAGCAACATGTTGCCTCCTGAGCCACTGGTTGGGGATCACTGTTCTAAGCTGAAGGGTATGGAGAAATTGCATTGTATTGTGGCATTTATCTCTAAGTTTCTTAATGGAAAAGGTTCTAAGGTGCCTGTTGTACCATGAGCTTTAGGAAGAACTTTGGTATCCACAAGACTGGAGAGCTTCTACTGGAGTCAATGGGAGGTGAACTTCCAACATTTTAGTTGTTTTTTAAAATGCTAGCGATCAAGAAAAAAAAGCAAATTGCAAAAACTTCATCAAGTTTAGCTAATACATTTTTTGATGTGATCAAGTTTTTAAAAAGTGAAATTTGATAAATGACCATCCCCATGTCAGAGGTGGATGATCCCACATAGCCTGATGTCTATTTCATTACTTGCCTGAGCCAGCTCAATACTTTGTGCAGTATCTTTTTCTGAACGAAAAGGTTTTATACTCAGGCTGAGGCTTATGTTGGGCTTAGACAGACCCTTTCTGTGCCTTTTACTGGTAAACATTATCTATATAGCACTGATGAGCCCAGTGTTCCCTGAAATGACATTAACAATAAACCACATAGTATTGTACTTTGTATCTGCAGACAAATCTCAGGAATGGCAGAGATTTCCCTGCTGTGCAAGTAGCTATAAAGGTGCAAAGCCAAGAAGCACACTACATAGTAGTCTAGATAAAGCGAAGCCTGGAAAATATTGGCTGCCAAACCCCTGGAATGTTGCAACTGTGCCCATTGGAATTGTTTTGCATTATGGTAAAACTAGAGGTTTGGGCTTATAGAGCCTGCACTCTGGTTGGAGAAAATAATATATATATTTTTTAAATTCCCTCCTCCCCAGTGGCAGGGCACCCCCACTCCTAGTGTGCGCAGTCATATAGTGGCATAGAGAATTGTACACAACTTTCCCTCATTATGCGCATGTGTGTCAATAAACATGGCCGTCCACACCAGGAGCCATAGGGCTCACAGGGGGCATTAAAAAAAAAATAAACCCCTAAAACTCCTTTTTCCCCCAACCATAGTGCCGGCTCTGTTATTAAATTATTTTAGGGTGACAGGTCCCCTTTAAATATGCCATTTTCCTTAACATGACAACTACATGGGCTCTCACTCAGAAAGGCATTACATATATTACATGTAACCCCTATTTGGCTGTGAAAACAGGCAACACCAGCTAGATTGGCTTTAGAGCATGGGGTACATAGGACTCTACACACCAGATGGGCTTTCGCTATGTGGAAATATCCTTGGGGAGTAGTGCAACTACAACTCACTTAAGCTGTGTGTAAAGTAAATGAAAGCATGTCCAAGACAAATGATCCACAGGGTTAGTATAATACTCACTCAGAGGGGTTATCAGATAAATGCACAGAAGGTAGAAAAATATGGTGTCTCCCGGTTTATCCCACCTCAGCCAAGGGTGGGCAAGGTACAGACCACCAACCAGCACGGCACCCCTACTCTAAGGCAACAATGCCTGTAGGGAAGAGTACTCCCAGCTAATCTTTCCTGGTTGGAGCCATAAACTGCTCTTTCTATCTAATCTCACTATCTCACTTTCCTAGAAAGTGCTCTTATAAATTATCCTGATACTCACTGCTCCTAATACACGTTGTCCCTGTTCTCCGACTTCACTAGAGCTAGACGTAGCCTCTGGGGCAGACGGCTTTACTGGGGCCCTGTAGATCCCAGGCTCAGTGGAACTTCCACCTGAGTCAACAGATGCAGCCAAAGAGGAAGTCCCACCCCTTTTCTAAACACTACATTAGAGTGCCATGGGAGTGGTCTACCTATAAATCAATAAGGCACAGAATGCAAACAGCAAACTAGGTACATGGGTCTCTGCCCAGTAACAGGATAGAGAAGGAAATGGTAGGGTTTAAAGCCATAGGGGCATATTAACCCTATGGGTCCCTACATGTGTATTGTAAATTGCTGTAATGGGTTTTACTACCAAATTGTTATGTATTCCTAAATAATGAATTAAGGGTTTTCAAGGTTTAAAGGTCTTCTCTGTTGCCACCTATACTGTATTGCTCAGAGCCATTAGACTGTCGCTCAACCAACTTATTATCCTTTTATTCCAAAAACACCTGGCGCGATAAGTAAATGAATTCAGATACAGAATTTTGTTAAACATGTTTTAATCAGTTTGAAGCGAAAGCCAATAACTTGCAAATTCATACAAGGTGAATTGTGGGCAAGTAAGGCACGCCCTCTAAACAAATGTTATTGTAGAAAAATGGCAATCAAGATTCTCTTAATGAGCTTGTCATTTTGTATTTATCATTGTAATGTTTGTGTTACGACGCTTTATTAAATCTGGCTTTGTGACAAACAGTTCGCTGGCAGCGGCTCCTGCCGTGTAGCATATGGTGTTACATCTAATGAATATTAATGCACTCGCATACAAACCTTCTTGTGAGACTGTCACAGAACGTCTAACTCTGAGGCTCCCGCAGATGGCAGGCTTTCTGGGACTCGCCCTGTTCCCTCTACTTGCAACCCGGCTCTTTTAGTATTTTCTTACTTTGCAGGCAGAATTTAAAGGGGAACTCCGGCTTCCTACCCAAACTTTGTTAAAGGAAAAGTAACACTAAAATTTTTTAAGTAAAAAAATCTATTCTACCCTGCACCAATAATTGCTCTATCCTGCAAACCATTCTTATGGTATTTTGAATGCTTTATTAGAAAATACCTGATAAAACTTGGCTTCCTGTCAATTGAAATAAGGCGATATGGCGAAGCAGGAGCAGCATCCACTATGCGACGATCGATTGATCAAGCCTAGCCTGACTCCTTCCTATCAGAAAGAAGGCTAGGCTTGATAAATCGATCGTCGCACAGTGGATTCTACCCGCTGCGCCGCCATCGCCTTATTTCAATTTACCGGAAGCCAAGTTTATCAGGTATTTTCTAATAAAGCATTCAAATACTAAATGGTTTGCGGAGTAGAGCATGTATTGGGGCAGGGTAGAATAGATTTTTTACTTAAATTTAGGTATTTCCATTTAGGTATGAATAAATACATTTTATAAAAACATCCAGCTGCAAAACAGCTCTTCTCTTTCTGCATCATTTGAAATCCTGGCAGGGGAGGAGGGACTAAAACATTGATGTTACAAATTGTAACAACTCCTCCACAGCTTACAGACAGCAGGCAGGAACTACATAACCCACAATGCATTGCACTGTGAATTGATATCACATGTGCAGGGAATTGTGGGATTGAGAGGATGCAGGCTGAAGGCAGGCTGAAGGCAGGCTGAGGACAATTGACTACTGTTACATTTTATTTGAGTGACAAAGAAGTCAGCCAGACCAGCAGGGGAACAGGGGGCAGGGCTTAGGGAACTGCTCCAAATTATATTACATTACCAATTACAAATCATGAAAAGGCTGCATATTTGTAATAGAGATGAGCGGATCTGTCCCGTTATACTTCACCCAAAAATTCACAAAACTCCAGAAAAACTTGCAAAATGGTGAAAAATTCACATGCGCGACTTTTTTGATGGGGCCACGCCTATTTTGAAGCAACCACACCCATTTTGATGCAACCGTGCCCTATTTGGTGCGACCACACCCAATGTGATGTGGCCACGCCCATTTTGAGATGAACATGCCTATTTTGACGTGACCGCGTCCAATTTTACACGACCACAGGCACTTTAACACTGCAAAATTTTGCTGCCATTTCGTGAAAAAAATTAGCCGATGATGAAATGCAGAACTCTGCGAATCCATGCCTGGGGAAAAAATCTGCTCATCGCTAATTTTTAATCGATGTATATTGCAGTTTCTTGAAATTTGTTTTTTGCGAGTGGTAACATTTTTTGTGCATCTGCGCTAGAATTTCTCCATGTGTTTTATTTCGCTGGAAGAACTTGAAGAAAAAAACGCCCATTGTTGTTAATGCACGTGGCGCAAGAAAAAAGCGACACCTATTGACTCCAATGCATTAGCGCAAGAAAAATTGTCCTTTGACTTTAATGCATTTGGTACAAGAGACAACTCAAGAAAAAAACGCCCACTGACTCCAGCGCATTTGATAACATTTTGCAGAAATGTTCCTATTTTGCAAGTTTTTTGGTGAAGCAAAACAGGCAGTTGCTCCCATTAGCAGTGGCGGTAGCTCCAGGCTTCCTGTGGAACAAAATTCAGAACAGGAGGACCCCTGCGGAGCTGAGAAAAGCTATAGGGAAGCCTAAGGAACACATGTTGGCTCAAGTACCTTTAACTAATGGGATTTTCCACACAACTGACTGTGGGCAGCCACATCTGCACTTGCACCGGTAAATGACCCCTTTAATAACTGCGCTCATAGATCCTATATGAAACCTCTCTTTATATCCGCACATCCAAAGTACTCAAAATAATTACAGTTTGATAAGAAAGCGATGCTAGGAAGGAGGAAATCAAACCAATAGTGTTTTAAAATCTCAAAAGGGTGTCATAAATAATGGAAGATACTGACACTGTAATTATATATATATATATCCATAAAAAGACCAGCAACACCGAGTTACATTCCAAAAAGATCAATCGTGTATTAAAAACGCATGAACAGCCTGTAACCTTGTACAATTATCAAAAACATTTTTAAAAGAAGAACCCGGAAAGTCACGGCAAAAAGACTTCACCGCTGAATAAAAGATTTTTTTATCCGTACAGTTCCTAGATTTATAAAATTGCAAAATGTGTTTTAACTGGTGAGTCAGTGGGGAGTGTGTTTTCTGCATTCAAGCAAGTTCCCTGTACTTTGGATGTCAATAAGGAAAGGAACATCACAGTGCAATGCATTGTGGGTTATGTAGTTCCTGCATGCTGTCTGTAAGCTGTGGAGAAGTTATTACAATTTGTAACATCAATGTTTTAGTCCCTCCTCCCCTGCCAGGATTTCAAATGATGCAGAAAGACAAGAACTGTTTTGCAGCTGGATTTAAGCATATGAAAATGTATTTATTTATACTTTTTGAAGGAACAGATTACAGTGATGGGTATATTAGGGGTTCCTGTGTTGTGTGGTTAAAGAGCTAAGGAAACCCTGGTTTTACAACCACTGCCAAACTGCCAGTAGTTCCAGAATTCCCTGTGCACTTGAGCTCTATTTATGAGCCCTGGCGCATTGGCGCCGCAGTAGTAGCTAGAACTATGTACGGCATTGACATCAGTACCTTTTGTGAATAGCTTTCTAAATTTGAAATCTTAAAAAGGAACATTGGAAATAACTAGTACAGGTATAGGACCCGTTATCCAGAATGCTCGGGACCAAGGGTATTCTGGATACGGGGTCTTTCCGTAATTTGGATTTCCATAGCTTAAGTCTACTAAAAAATCAGTAAAACATTAATTAAACCCAATAGGACTGTTTTGCATCCAATAAGAATTATTTATATCTTAGTTGGGATCAAGTACAGGTACTGTTTTATTATTACAGAGAAAAGGGAATCATTTAACCATTAAATAAACCCAATAGGGCTGTTCTGCCCCCAATAAGAGGTAATTATATCTTAGTTGGGATCAAGTACAAGGTACTGTTTTATTATTACAGAGAAAATGGAATCATTTAACCATTAAATAAACCCAATAGGGCTGTTCTGCCCCCAATAAGGGGTAATTATATCTTAGTTGGGATCAAGTACAGGTACTGCTTTATTATTACAGAGAAAATGGAATCATTTAACCATTAAATAAACCCAATAGGGCTGTTCTGCCCCCAATAAGGGGTAATTATATCTTAGTTGGGATCAAGTACAGGTACTGTTTTATTATTACAGAGAAAAGGGAATCATTTAAGCATTAAATAAACCCAATAGGGCTGTTCTGTCCCCAATAAGGGGTAATTATATCTTAGTTGGGATCAAGTACAGGTACTGTTTTATTATTACAGAGAAAAGGGAATCATTTAACCATTAAATAAACCCAATAGGGCTGTTCTGCCCCCAATAAGGGGTAATTATATCTTAGTTGGGATCAAGTACAGGTACTGTTTTATTATTACAGAGAAAAGGGAATCATTTAACCATTAAATAAACCCAATAGGGCTGTTCTGTCCCCAATAAGGGGTAATTATATCTTAGTTGGGATCAAGTACAGGTACTGTTTTATTATTACAGCGAAAAAGGAAATCAGTTTTAAAATTCTGAATTATTTCATTAAAATGGAGTCTATGGGAGACAGGCTTTCCGTAATTCGGAGCTTTCTGGATAATGGGTTGCCAGATAAGGGGTCCGATACCTGTACTAAGAAAAATGTTTTGCCAGGCATGGATTTGCAGCAAAATTCTTCATTTTATCATTGGCAGATTCTTTCGAGAAACGGGCACAAGAAAAAAAAAAAGAAAGAAAATTAGTGTGAAAAATTAGCCGAGTGAGAAAAAAGTAAAAAAGACGTGCTTGCATCAAAAAAGTTGCCACTGCGTCACAAAAAATTGCAGTTGCGTCAAAAAAATTGTATGTCTCAAAAAAGTTGCACGGTAGCCACGTTTTGCAAATTGTTTCACGGTTTTGCATATTTTTTTGCAGTTTCGCGAAATTTTCTGACATGTCGAAATGGGACAGATTTGATCATCACTAAAATAACATTTTATGTGTTCCTGTGTTGCTTCAATTACACATTGGAATGTATGACTATAGTGGGTTCTGCCCCATATAAAAATAATATGAGTCACATGAAGTCACAGAGAGATTTGACGTAAGACAGTGGAGTCTGTCCCTCCATGATAAATGCAGACCACAACTGCTTCATTTGAACGATTACCTTCCTGCGAATTCGCTAAAGTATACATTTTATTGTCAGACAGAGTTGTTAACTTGTTCATCAGATGCTGGAAAAGAAATATCTCCGAGCAGCTCTGACAGTAACGGAACTATGAGGAAACGTTTGGAACTGTCTGTTTTAATCTGCGGTTGACCGACCTTCTAGTTTTCTTGAGTGCAAATTAGCTAATACAGATGGAAGAAACTGCAAAAAATAAAAAAAAGAGTATATTTTCCATCGAAACCCCAGACATTGATTTGACGCCAACCACTGAGTCAGTTGTCTGAGAAACAGCAAAAACAAGTGAACTTAATAAATCTTTTCATTTATTTTACAAGAAACGTGGTGGTCGCTGGTCTATATGATAACTGCAAAGTGTTCCGCCGAGCAAACTCGCAGCCATCAAGTACATGAAAGCTCAAATGAAATACCTGCCTCGGCACTTCAGATTTTTTATTACAGTTTGGGCTGGTCATGTTTTCCATTTTGTCTTTTATATATGGGCTAATTGAGCTCCTATGCTGGCTCACCGTTCATGGCATGTAACAATCACTTCATTGTAGAGAGATTGGACTTGACTGCTTTTTGTCATTTGCAGATTTGACATTCTTGATTTGAACTGGCTAAAGGCCATCGGACCTTCTGACATACTCATCAATGGATTGGGACATTAGCTTCCCTGTACAGTTTTCCATGTTCAGTCCAGTTGTGCTCCAAACCCTGATGTTTCTATGGAATGCTATATATAAGAGATACCCGACTGCTGAAATTCTTCCCATTTCTGACATCAACCAGACTCCATATGCACATAAACCTCACATGATTACCATTCTCTCTTTTCTAAGGGGCATATGTATTATAGCCAACTTCACTGGTAATGTTGCCCATAGAAACCAATCAGACCTTTGCTTTTGTTTCCTAACTTGTAGGTGGCCATTCAAATCTAACTGCTGATTGGTTGCTATAAGTGACATCACCAGTGATGTTGGCTTACACACTATAATAAACATGCCCCTTAAGCTGGCCATACACGCACCGATAATATCGTACAAAACCTCATTTTGTACGATATTCGGTGCGTGTATGGCAAGTTGGCAAGTCAACCGATATCGCAGGAGGATCGCCGATCGGGCGGGTTAAAAGATTTTGATCGGGCGCCATAGAAGGCGCCTGAGCAAAATCTGCCTTCAGGGCTGAATAGGCAGAAGGAGGTAGAAATCCTATTATTTCTACCTCCTTATCTGCTGTTTCAGCCCTGAACGTTAGTGGCTGATTGAACGCAAATCACCACATGTGTGGCCACCTTAAAAGTATAACTGACCAATTTCAATTGGAGACAAACCACCATTGATGTTGTCCATTGCAACCAATCAGATCATTACTTTTGTTTTCTAGCTTTTAGGTGACTGTTCAAATCTAATTGCTGATTGGTTGCTAATATGGGTGCCATCACCAGTGATGTTAGAATACATGCTATAATACATTGCACCCCAACCAGTGGCTCGGGGGCAACATGTTGCTCCCCAACCCCTTGGATGTTGCTCTCAGTGCCCCCAAACCAGGAAGTTATTTTTGAATTCCTGACTTGGGGGCAAGTTTTTGTTGAATAAAAACAAGATTTCCTACCAAATAAAGCCCCTGTAAGCTGATAGTGTGCATAGAGGCCCCTAATAGCCAATCTCAGCCCCTATTTGGCACCTCCGTGAACTTTTATGGTGCTTGTGTTGCTCTCCAAGTCTTTTTACATTTGGCGGTGGCTCACAAGTAAGAAAGGTTGGAGACCCCTGCCTTAAGGTATAACTGACCAATTTTGCAGTTTCACCTTTGTATTATACGCTATTGTTTACTTCATCTATGAGAGAAATCTTCTTTATTTCATTCTTTGGTGGAATTCATTTCTTCCATGTGGATATCATTATTCTAAAAACTTACTGATAGGGAAAAAGAATCAGATTTGCATTTTATCCCAATGCTCTTCTATGGCCACTTGAACCAAATTGCTAAAAAAAAATTTCTAATGTTTTTTTCCCAAGTGAAAAAAACACATTTGCCCACCGAAAAGGGGAATGCGTGATGAAACTGTAGTGCAGATTTTTGGTGCCCATGAAAACAAAACTTTTGCCAGGAATCTGTATATGGCTAAAAAATTCACATATCCCTGATGTCCTTCTATAAATTCCTTTACGCAAATAAAATAAGTTGGGCAGTTATTTCTTAATAAGATGATAAGCATTTAAGTATAATATACAGATGCAGCCAGTCAGTTTTCACATTTTGTCTCATCGTGTCCAGACACCATTTTTTGAGTGTTTAATTCTGCCTCTAGATGGTGCTAGAGAGCAAAGACTTGCCAGCAAAAAACAATTGAAAACGCCAAAGATCACGTGCCATCTGGTGGCAATTTTTTCCCTCCCTGTGTTAGCTGGAAGAGACATAACGTGACAACGTGGTAAAGGGACTTTGGTTGTTTCTGTGTAACAAACACAGAAAAAAAGCACATTACAAAAATAAGAAATGTACTATTAATTGAAAACAATCTATACATAGTTTCCACATCCATATTTAAAAAGTAATGGCGTCTATGCTCTGATTGTTATTTATGAGTCTTTCTTATCTTTGTTTTCATTTGGTAACTGCTCCTCTTGGTACAGAAGAATCATTGGGTCTACTAGACACAGACTCATGGATCTTGGTCTGACTGCTGTTTGCTACTAGTCCCAGCACAAAGCATAAAACATGACTGGAAAAAAATATGGGGCTACAAAAACACATAAAGGTCATGCCTGAAAACCGTAATAGAGATTTAGATCATATTTTATGTTTTTTGCCATTAAAAATACACAGTCATGAAGAATGGCTTTAAGATGTTTCCAAAGAGTTATGGAACAGTACATAGACATGAAACTATGGAATTGTGCCTAGCAATGACTGAAGGTCACATATGGCCATAGGGACTATTAAAAGGCTTAGCAATGTAGCATGGGGTCTCATTATTCAGTTTAATATACAGTAAAAAGGGTAATAATTTTAAGAAAGTAGCACGCATGACGTATTGCCAGGCGTACAGATGTAACAGCTCTGCTCTGAAGTTTTCCTCAGAAGATCATATCCCTTCTGCTACTTGCCTATGAATGAAAATTGTCCTCTTTCCCACAGCCAACCAGTGTCGGACAGGGAACCCAGGGGCCCACCAGAAAACCTTGCACCCTAGGCCCGCTTTCCAAACTATTTTTCCTCACCCAACCTCTTTATTCTCCTAGTCTCTTTTATTTACATGCTAGCATCTATCCTTCCATCTATTTCTCCTCTTTGTTCCCATTCAGAAATAGGGAATGACCATGAAACAGGCCAAATGGTCAGGAGCAGGAGGGCCCACTGACACCTGGGCCCACCGGGAGTTTTCCTGGTATCCTGGGGGGCCAGTCCGACACTGCAACCAACACCCATAACATCCCAGAAATCTCAGCAATTTATTGTTTGGGATGAGCGAACTCTCTTGCCTGGCAAAGTTTTGTGGCAAAATTTGTGGTTTTACCAGCAGCAATTTTTTTTTACAAACATGCTCTAGAATTTCTCCATTTTCTCCATTCCTAGCAGATGTGATAACTCTGCTCCTTGCCGGCTGCTTTTTTGCATTCTTGAGAGCCAGCTGCACTCACTACACTGTATAATGGATGTAAAATGAAAGGCTGTTCTGCCCCCAATAAGGGGTAATTATATCTTAGTTGGGATCAAGTACCGGTACTGTTTTATTATTACAGAGAAAAGGGAATCATTTAACCATTAAATAAACCCAATAGGGCTGTTCTGCCCCCAATAAGGGGTAATTATATCTTAGTTGGGATCAAGTACAGGTACTGTTTTATTATTACAGAGAAAAGGGAATCATTTAACCATTAAATAAACCCAATAGGGCTGTTCTGCCCCCAATAAGGGGTAATTATATCTTAGTTGGGATCAAGTACAGGTACTGTTTTATTATTACAGAGAAAAGGAAATCATGTAACCATTAAATAAACCCAATAGGGCTGTTCTGCCCCCAATAAGGGGTAATTATATCTTAGTTGGGATCAAGTACAGGTACTGTTTTATTATTACAGAGAAATGGGAATCATTTAACCATTAAATAAACCCAATAGGGCTGTTCTGCCCCAATAAGGGGTAATTATATCTTAGTTGGGATCAAGTACAGGTACTGTTTTATTATTACAGAGAAAAGGGAATCATTTAACCATTAAATAAACCCATAGGGCTGTTCTGCCCCAATAAGGGGTAATTATATCTCAAAATGGATCATTAACCATTAAAACCCAATAGGGCTGTTCTGCCCCAATAAGGGTAATTATATCTTAGTTGGGATCAAGTACAGGTACTGTTTTATTATTACAGAGAAAAGGGAATCATTTAACCATTAAATAAACCCAATAGGGCTGTTCTGCCCCAATAAGGGGTAATTATATCTTAGTTGGGATCAAGTACAGGTACTGTTTTATTATTACAGAGAAAAAGCAACTGTTTTCAAAAATCTTTAATTCTTTGCTTAAAATGGAGCCTATGGGAGATGGCCTTCCCATAATTCAAGACTTGTGGATAATGGGTTTTCGGATAATGGATCCCATAACTGTACATTCATACAATCTGTAACTATATTCAGTATTGTATATAATGATCCAGATTCAATTAAATGAGAAATACATATCTCCTTTCAATTCCAAATTTTCCCATAGCGTTTAATGCCACCAAGAGGGACATTTAAAAAAAAGCCCTTATTTTGGTTTTTTTTTCCCAATTTGTATTTTTTGTACAAAAATACAATTTTGTCAAGGGAAAAAATTGATTTTTTTCCCCATTATTAGGCGGAAAAACTAAGACAAATCTGAAAGAAGAAATACACCTTGTAAAAGCTGTCATGAAGTTCACTTAGAAGTCAATGTCAAGTGTCCTTTTTACAACCAGAAGATCTTTCTTTGCTTCGTGGTTTTAGAGGGTTTTGGGTTTATTGATGCTTGATTTTGTGCCACAATAGGCTGTTTTAGTAAATCACTTGGCAATTGTAGTTTAAGACATATGAATTTAAGGTCCCCATACAGGGGCCGACTGTAGCTGCCAATATCATTCCCTTAGACCGATTCGTCAGCTTCTCGGCCCTTGTAGCGGCACAAATGACGGGCCTGCCCGACCAACATCTGGCCTGAAATCGCCCAGATATCGATTGGGCAGGTTAGAAAATGTAGTCGGATCAGGGACCGCATCGGCTCATTGATGCAGTCCCCAGGGCCAAACAACCGAATTAGCCTAAATTCACCCGATATCGGCCACCCGTAGGTGGGGATATCGGGAGAAGATCCGCTCACTTGGCAACCTCGCCAAGCGAGCGGATCTTAACATGTACGGGCACCTTTAGTTGTGGTTTTGAAAACCTCTAGAACCACGAAAATGAGAATGCTGATAAATGGGCCTCCAAGAGTTATGTTTTTCTCACTGAACTAAATCTGCTCCAAGAACTGCATAAAGATATAAACATCATTAGAACAAAATCAATTTGATGAGAAACCTATTCCCCATAGACTTAGTTTTGATGATATAAACTACGAGTTATGTTTTTCTCCTCAATGTGAATCTGGCCCGATGTCAGGGAGTCACCGTGTATTCATTCTTTATAACAAATCTTGGAGTCGGTTGCTTTCAAATGGATTAAAATTCATGCGGTGCGCGAAAACTACTAGGCAATTCCCAGCGCTGTTAATCAGAGATCATGTGCAAGTCGTGTCACTAATCTGAATGGCAAGGGTGAAAATGTTTAATAGCCTTTTTCTTCTTTTAATACAATATTGCTTGCATTAAAAATATCCAGTGACAGGTTGTAATAATTAACGGAACCCTACAACATATTGGAACAATTTGCTGCAATTGTAAAAAAGATCAAACTTGAATAAAAACCCCTTGGGTTTAAAAGAGTGTTAACCTATTTGGGTTTTAAAGCTATTAACGGCTAGAGATAACAACAGATTGCATCACAATGACATGCACTGTAATTGGTCGGAATACAAACAGGCTAATACGCTGGTTAGGGTTCATAAACTTTAGTGCGTTTATCTGAATTTCATTTTACACAAAATGTCAATCCTCGGATAAAACTGGAAATGGTAACATAACTTTATTTCTCCCTCCTAACCAAAAATATTTAATATTGGAAGACTTGAAAATGATCAATCATCTTGTTAAAAGTTAAGCCAGAGTTAAATTTCACAGCTGCTGCAACTTTGGCTGGCTTAAAGTCCTGATCTGTTCTCTGTTATTGGAACAATTCATGTATGAAACCCTTTGTGAATTCGCACAGACCAACGACTAGTATCCTGACATATGGCTACATTTTTATCTGGTTTCTGGAGGGTCAAGTAAACTTCTTGCTGTAACGGATGGGGGGGACTATACAGCTGCAACCACTTTGATTTTTATTTTTTTGTTTAATTCAATGTGCAAGTTACAGGTTATGTATTATCACAAAGTGAAACTGCTCAAGCCATGGAAGTCAGATGATCCTGCAGGAAAGCTTCAACTTGGGTCATGAAACCATATGGCCGCAATATCTTACAGTGAGTTCTCTGGTTTTACTAAAAATAAGTAGTAATGCTGGGCCTCCATAGAGAAGCTGAACACCTCCAGACTTTTTGCATGGCCATTACAAAGTACCTGTGCTTTTCTGATTGCTCTCATGTATCTGGGGAAGCTATCATAACAAAGACATTTCCTGCATTCTGAATTTTAAAATAAATCAATTAAATAAACTGTTATTTCATGCAGATCATGTTGCATATCATTTCCCCCCTTGGTTGGTGCACACTGTCACTTTAAAGACAAGTGAGGGTTGAAAAATACCATTCATTGGGCCGTCATAAGGCCCAGTTTTGAAAAAGTCATATTTCTCTTCTCAAAATGCTGAATTTTTCCAAGTATTTAATAGTAATTTTGCCCCCCAAAACTTGTGCAAATGTTGTTTTTGCATGACAAAATCTCTTTTGTGCAGCTCAGCCCCTGTGATAGGCCTGTTGAATGTGAAGATCTCTTTCTTCACATCCTCAAAAGTTTGTTGAAAGTGTAATGAATAGTGATGAGTGAAATGTTTCGCCAGGCATGGATTTGCGGCGAATTTCCGTGTTTCGACATTGGCTGATTGTTTCGTGAAATGGATGAAAAAAATTCGCTGAGGAAAAATTCGTCGCACGTCCAAAAATTGTCGCTGGTGTAAAAAAAGAATAGTCGTGGCCGACAAAATAATAGCCATGCGATGAAATAATAGCCGCGCAACAAAATAATAGCCGCGTGACATTTTCGGCGTTTCACGAATTTTTCACCGTTTTGCGGATCTTTTGAAAGGTTCGCAAATTTTTCTGCGAAGCAAAACGGAACAGATTCGCTCATCACTAGTAATGAAGACTAAGCACTACAGGAAGCCTGGCTATGAATAAAGGCCTGAATCACTGATGTCCAGTAATAGCTGTTGTAGAACTACTAAATAGCTTGTTAGTGGTAATGCAGCTCTACCCCAACAGTATGGCTAATACATTTAAAATTCAATCTATTTTGGCACCTAGTAAGCAACACTATTAACCTTTTGTCCCAATCTTTTGAACCTCTTCTACAAATAACAAACTAGTCCAGGGTACTTTGTTAGGGAGCATGGTGCTACCATTAGTTCCATGATTCTCCTTGTGTGGCCTTCAGTAGTATAAGATTTTGTGCATATGCAAAGGTTTGGTTTTCTAGAAGAAGTTGAAAAGCTTAGCTCTAGACAAGAGACTTTTTATGGGGGGTGGGTGCATAACTAACTGTCACCTCCAGTGAACTTCCCTTGTCTTTTTGAAGTTCTGAAAGCTTTGTAAAATGGGAAAAAAGTTTTATGTAGGTGCCGAGCAAGTTTTATGTGTTCCAGAAACTCAGCAACAGTCTGAGAGGTACATTAAAGGTTATAAGTTAAGAATGGTGTCAAAAGCACAACAAGGATAATAGGGATAGGGATAGAGGAACAGCTTGACACAGACCTTATACCATCACATAAGGTCTGTGTTAGTTGCTGATGGGACTCTGTTCTCAATTACTCTATGGGGAGACTCAATACAACTTTAAAATTGAAAGTGAGATAAGGAGAGAACTGTGCAGAATGGTGTCTATTGGAGACACTAGGTTTTAAAACATATAAAGGGTCATTTACTTATTCAAGTACAATGTTTTTACCAAGAATGCAGCATATTTTCCCAATTCCAGTGAAATTGCAGCAACTAGGGGACATTGCATGAGAAGCAATTGGGGCTGGTGTATATGAAACGAATGGCCCCTGTGTTTTGATGGGAATCAGGCATTGTATTGGACATTTTCAATGACTAACATCAAAATGATGACCAACATTAAAAATCTGTGTCTGATTCTTTAGCCCTTGAGCTACCAGTAACTTTCTTGAAGGTAATGGTAGTTCCAGGGTTCCTCTCAATCAAAATGTGCCCTTGAGCATAATGTGGACTTCTGTTTGAGTTTTTGACATATATGGGGAGTCTTTAGAGAAAATAGTGGGACCTCAGATGAAAAGCCACTACTAAAGTGGAAGCAGCTAGTAGTATTCATAACAGACAAAATTCCACAATTCACTATTGGCAAATGTTTTCTCAAAATTGCAGAAGAAATTCACAAAACCACGACAAAAAATTCACACAAAAAAACCCGTCCGTTGACTAATGTATTTGGAGTGAGAAAAAAATCACTCACATCAAAAATGTTGTGGTTGCATCAAAAAGTCAAGCGTGTAAAAAGTCACGTGGTAGGCACATTCCATGAATTTTTCACCATTTTGCAGCAGTTTTTCGAAATTTTCGGCGAAGTGAAACGGGGCAGATTCACTCATCAATAATGGTGGTACAGGTATGAGATCTGCAAACCCATTATCCAGAAAGCTCCGAATTATGGAAAGCCCGACTCCCATAGATTCCATTATTATCAAATAATATAGAATTTTAAAACTGATTTCCTTTTTCTCTGTAATAATAATAAATCAGAACCTTGTAACTGATCCCACTCAAGATATAATGACTCCTTATTGGATGCAAAACAATCCTATTGGGTTTAATTAATGTTTTATTGATTTTTTAGTAGACTTAAGGTATGGAGATCCAAATTATGGAAAGACCTCTTATCCAGAATACCCTTGGTCCCGTGCATTCTGGATAACAGGTTCCATACCTGTAATTACTTTGCAAAGTATTGACATTGGCAAAACAGTACTTAGCGTTATAGGCTAAAGAATGCTTTTAGAACACCTCTGAAGCTATTCAATGTACAGCTGCAATGCTGAGTTGGAATTTTTGGTTAAAAAACATTGAGTTTATCTTTTTGTTTTATTCATGATGCATTGAATGTATCATCTGAATCTAATACAGCTGGAGTTACAAAACAAAATACATATCTAATGGGATTTAATTTAGGGTTTAATTGCATTTTGTATTGTCTAAAAAATGGGTAAAATATAATTTTTAAAGAAACCACATGATACCAAATTCAATTAAAGATTCCTGTGACCCTGGGGTTGAGATCCCAGCGCAGATACATTGGATTTGATATGACTGTGGAATACAAACAAATCAATGTTTATGTAAATGCAATAGATAGGCTCACTGCCAAACTTTTTGGTGCTCATTTCTTTACAAAACTGTCAGAATTGTGATGTGTTTGCGGCGTCCTAACTCGGAGAGAGCAATGAGGTCAAACCATTATTGCATTGTAAAACAAAGGGTTCAATCATGATACATTATTATTCTTCAATGGAAAGACTTTGTCTCTCGGTGACTACAAATATACAGAAAATGTTTAGATTCTGCCAATAAATCCTTATCATATTTAGTCTAAGCCTTTAGGAAAGTGAGGATGTCTTGGCAGAGGGAATGTTAGAATAAAAAAAGCTTATTTCTATGAATACAATATGTTTTTATGTGAAATATTTTGGAGGAAGAAAATCACATTCCTTTACTAAAATCTATAAATGTTAAAATTGTTAGCACCGCACTCTATTGCTTTATTCAGCAGTAAGTAATTTGATTGTCAGGGTTTTATTTGTATTGTTATTTTTGATTCTTTTTCTTCTTAAGGCCTCTTATTTATCTAGCATTCTGACTCCCAGACAGTTGCCTGATTCCTATGGTAACTAACCTAGTGTTTGGCGGTTATGCCCAACCAGTGACTTGAAGGCAACATGTTGCTCATCTTCCCCTTTTGATGTTGCTTCCAGTGGTCTACAGTAGGCGGCCATTTTTAAATCCACTGGCTTGTAGACACATTCTGAAAACACCAAAACACAGTTGTACTCCAATCAGAGCCTCCTGCAGGCCAGCAGTCCACATGGGGCTACCAAGTAGCCAATCACAACCCTTATTTGACATCCCTTAAGAACTTTGTGTGGCTCACCAACACTTTTTACACCTGAGTGTGGCTCAGGAGGTTGGGGATCCCGGCTAGGGGAAGCCTAAGGTTCTGGCCCTCCCGAGTGACATCATTACTGTGCAAGTAATCATAAGTAATCACACAAGCACTGGACAGTCAGTGGCTGCCTGCACTAGTCCCCCTGGGCTTTGGGGAAGGGCATGTAAATGTTGTGCTTTGGAGTGAATGTTACTTTGCCTGTTTGGGTCCTCCTGCTACCATTTTATTCTGGTTTTGACCCTGCCTGTCTGACCTGTCTGTATGCTTTCTACCCTGAACTATTGCCAGGATTGGACCTGTGAGTTAGCTTCCCCTTTAGATCTGTCCGTGTCTAACCTTTCTCCAACCCTGCCTGTGCCAGTGCCTGCATTTCTGTTTGTTCTGCTGAACTGATGCTTGTGTGCCTGTGTACCCAGTCAGCTTCCTCCTTTATCCTAATGAAACTCTAATGGAAACCAGTGGCTCCTGTAACTCCATTCTGGTTTCCTGACACAGACCTGAAATTTAAATATTTCAAAGATCACAAAAAAAAAATGAAAATGATATCTCCATCATACTAAAAGTTATGTTTAAGGTGGACTATGCCTTCAAAAAACGGGGAAAGGAAAATAAAAATAGTGATATAACAAACAGCCCTGGGGAATCCTGCATAATTTTCCACCGGCCATAGGGCAA
The DNA here is from genome assembly GCF_000004195.4 of Xenopus tropicalis. NCBI lineage: Eukaryota > Metazoa > Chordata > Amphibia > Anura > Pipidae > Xenopus > Xenopus tropicalis. Next base: position 22,002,482 of record NC_030678.2, read on the forward strand.
GGTAAAAGGGTGATCCCTAGGATCCCTAGGTTTAATAGGCAAGGAGGGGCAAGGTATGGTCATAGAGTTGCCAACTTTCCCCCTGCCAAAAGCTAGACAGTGGGCAAGCGGTGGCATCAGGGGCAGAGATAGTGACATCATGTGGTGCAATGGTGATGTCACAGGGGTGGGGGCTATAATGTTACAAATGGCTGATCGCCACCTCAATCTAAGAAACTCCTGCCTGGTTTTCCAAGTTAGCACATCTGGGCAAGCAGTATTGACCCAGACATCCCTTATAAGAACCGGGCTGTCTGGGTCAAAAATGTACGGGTACCAACCCTATGGGGCAGATTTACTAATCCACGAACGGTCCGAATGCGTCTGAATGTGTTTTTTCTCAATGATCGGTATTTTTGCGACTTTTTTGTCACCGTCGCAACTTTTTCGGATGTCCCGCAATTTTTTTTGTCGCCGCTGCAACTTTTTCGTATATTTTCCGCGTCTTTTTCACGGAAAAATCGGATTGGTTTTTCCGGTGTTTACTATCGCTCAATATGAAAAAATCGCAACAGTGATGAAATAGTCGTCCAAATTACGATAAAGTCACGACGGCGGCGGAAAAGTCGCACCAGATACAAAAAATCGCGACGGCGACGAAAAAAAGTCGCAAAATTTTCGTTTCCAATACGATTTTTTTCCCTTTCGGGATTCGGATTCGTGGATTAGTAAATCTGCCCCTATGTGGTCCATTTCATTGCTATATCCTTCTTAACAGGTTTCCTAAAAATTCAACATGTCAAGGAAAAAGATTTACAGTACAACTATAAACAACCTACATTAAGGTATAAGTACCTTATTATAAAATTCCTTTCTACCCTGAGGAGGAAGAATAAGTAGATTTATACTGGAATTATCTCATACATGCAGGTACAGTTTTATGGACCCTTCTCTAGGGGGCACATTTACTAATCCACGAACATCCGAAAAGTGTCCGAATGCGTTTTTTTCGTAATGATCGGTATTTTGCGACTTTTTCGCGAATTGTAGCAAATTTTTCGAGCTCAATATGAAAAAGTTGCGACAATTCGCGCAAGTCGTAACGGCTACGAAAAAGTCGCGACGGTGGCGAAAAAATTGCGAAAAATGTCGCAAAATGTTCGTTTCCAATCCGATTTTTTCCCATTCGGGATTCGGATTCGTGGATTAGTAAATCAGCCCCTAGGAGTATTTGCAAGGTGCTAAAAGCAGAGGATTGGTACTTTATACAGAGATGGATAAATTCATTGGTGAGAGGAGACTTTTGTGACTAGGTCTCTAGACAAGAATGGGGCATGGCTGCAAATAGAGGGAAGCCATTCTTGAGAGGAGAGAAAATTATGGTCAAGGTCAATGCATTAAATAAACCCAGAAACACCAAAGGATTTAAAAAGAGCATAAACATGAAGATATCAACATGACAAGTCAGCAGTAGACTTCAAAAGAAATAAAAAAAAAATATTCATGTATGCATATGTAATAGTGTTTCATTGGGGGATAGCCAAACAAAGACAAAAAGAGACAGCGCTCCTGAGATTACAGTTACTATAAAAATGTATATAATGATAGGCTGTCAGTGTTTCCTTTCTATTGCCAGTCTGGTTTTACAGCAAAATGAAGTTGACTTTACCATGTCCTGCCCTTTGGCCCGTTACTCCTTCATGCTGCCAATATTCCTTGTCTGTGCCTTTATGTACCACTTCTTGTAAAGAGATTTCTCCTTGTCACTGAAGCGACTTCAGCATTGGAGTATAACATATACATGCATGAATATCTTCTTCTTTTGTAGCTTAAATGTCTGCAAATGTCAAGTTTTTTTTTATATCCAATATATATATTTTTCATTCTTTCTCGAAATATTGTTATAATATTGTTATATTATAATTATGTCTGGGTGAATTTACCAAATCTATGGGGCCGATTCATTAAAACACGAGTTTGAATCCCGAATGGGAAAAATTCGGATTGGATACGATCATTTCTGAAGACCGCAAATATCGCGAAAATGCTTACAAAAAAAATCGTATTAGTCACGATAATATCGTATTGGTGATCCGAAAGTCACAAAATTTTTGTACCAAACGATTGTAAACAGCGGCAGAACCTTCCCTTACGAAAAAGTTGTGCTAGTGTACGAAAAAGTCGCGCAAGCGTGAAAAAATCGTATTCGAATGAACGCTTCGACCGTTCGTGTCTTAATAAATCTCCCCCTATGTGTATTAGAGTTCCTAAAGAGCTAAATAGAGTTTTTCAAGTGAAGTACAAAAAATACAATTAAAATCATGGCGCATGTGGGGCCATGCAATGGCCAAAATTGCCACGAGCTAGAGAGGACTGTGCGCTAGACTTGAACCACTGAGAGGGGCTGAGTGTCTGATTAGGAAAGAAAGGGAAAGTTGTGCTCACCACTAAATTTTTTTTTTTGTAACTTTTATTTTTCAATTATACAGAACAGAAAGCAAAAATACAGTACTGTGTGTAGTAAGCATATTACCTTTGACAGGATTCAATAAGTCAAATAAACATCAGTATCGTAGTTTCAATGTAAGAATAGGGAAAAGGGAAGGAAGAGAACTGTAAGCATCGATATGGTTAGGTAAGCAATGAAGGATGAATAAAACCAGGGTAGACTATTAAGTTGTTAAATATAAAAAGGTCAATAGACGTAGTGAAATTATAGCTATAGGAGGAATAAGCAGGTGGGTAGGTGGGTGTCCCCTTCACCACAAAATTTTTAACCATTGGGTGGGGGAGCAATGAGGCCGTGACCACAAAATTCATATAGACAACAACAATAGGGCCTCTGCAATCACCCGTTATCAATATATATAGGACAGTAAGACATTTTGTGTTTTAAGCTACTAACAAATGTCTTTCAGTGTATTCCCCAGCGTATTCAGCCCAGGATAGCATCTGAAGGGTACTAGGAAAGCCCCAGTATATTCAGCCCAGGATAGCATCTGAAGGGTACTAGGAAAGCCCCTGTGTATTCAGCCCAGGATAGCATCTGATGGGTACTAGGAAAGCCCCTGTGTATTCAGCCCAGGATAGCATCTGAAGGGTACTAGGAAAGCCCCTGTGTATTCAGCCCAGGATAGCATCTGAAGGGTACTAGGAAAGCCCCTGTGTATTCAGCCCAGGATAGCATCTGAAGGGTACTAGGAAAGCCCCTGTGTATTCAGCCCAGGATAGCATCTGAAGGGTACTAGGAAAGCCCCTGTGTATTCAGCCCAGGATAGCATCTGAAGGGTACTAGGAAAGCCCCTGTGTATTCAGCCCAGGATAGCATCTGATGGGTACTAGGAAAGCCCCAGTGTATTCAGCCCAGGATAGCATCTGAAGGGTACTAGGAAAGCCCCTGTGTATTCAGCCCAGGATAGCATCTGAAGGGTACTAGGAAAGCCCCAGTGTATTAAGCCCAGGATAGCATCTGAAGGGTACTAGGAAAGCCCCTGTGTATTCAGCCCAGGATAGCATCTGAAGGGTACTAGGAAAGCCCCTGTGTATTCAGCCCAGGATAGCATCTGAAGGGTACTAGGAAAGCCCCTGTGTATTCAGCCCAGGATAGCATCTGATGGGTACTAGGAAAGCCCCATTGTATTCAGCCCAGGATAGCATTTGAAGGGTACTAGGAACGCCCCAGTGTATTCAGCCCAGGATAGCATCTGAAGGGTACTAGGAAAGCCCCTGTGTATTCAGCCCAGGATAGCATCTGAAGGGTACTAGGAAAGCCCCTGTGTATTCAGCCCAGGATAGCATTTGAAGGGTACTAGGAACGCCCCAGTGTATTCAGCCCAGGATAGCATTTGAAGGGTACTAGGAACGCCCCAGTGTATTCAGCCCAGGATAGCATCTGAAGGGTACTAGGAAAGCCCCTGTGTATTCAGCCCAGGATAGCATCTGAAGGGTACTAGGAAAGCCCCTGTGTATTCAGCCCAGGATAGCATCTGTAGGGTACTAGGAAAGCCCCAGTGTACAGGGTACTAGGAAAGATAGAGATTCTTTGTAACATAGCATTGGCCCAACAGCTGGCATCGGATCTCTTTTCCTGAAGGAAGGGGGCACTAAGCTCATGTTTCTTGGAACCCTACCTGACTCCCTAATGTTTGCCTCACCGATTACCGTGTTTGCAGTAGCTGCGTATGGAAGATAATATAGAATTCATTATTTCACTCCATTTAACTTGCCATTTTTGCTCGAAGCATTTTAACGACTGCTGCTCAGTGATTCCCTTATTACCGAGGCTGGTTATTTGCATGTTGCACCGAAATGATAAACTTAACATTGTTTGGGCTGCATAATGTTTCTTATGTTGGCCGTTTCTCCATGGCAACTCTATATACCCTGGGAAACCAAACAGTGGCAGGCTCGGTGAAGAATGGCCGTTTTAACAGTGGTTGTTCTATCTACAGATTTACTAGGCACTGATTTACAAGCTGTGAATGAATAGTAGCCTTCAACAACAGGAAGCTTTGCTATTAAAACCCCTTACGTTCAGCTGGAGCCCGGAGTCAAACTGTACAGCTTAACAGGAAAGCTCACACCGGGATCCCAAGTAATCATCGCACTAAACCATAAGGAAATGTCTTCATCCCTCTTACACGGCCCTCAATCAGGCATTACCAGCACGGCTTTGATCAAAATAAAGGGAAAATTGAGATTAACTATTCCTAATACAAACACAAATAAGTTAAAAATGGGGTTCTTTGATTCCAGTTTATATTTTCTGAATCAAACTTGTCTAAATCACTTCACATTAATGTACAATTAAGTCACTACTGTCCATTTTTAAAGCCAGAAATGTATGGCTCCAGCTGGAGACACTGGAGGTCAGAAGCAAATTTATAGATAGAACATATCTTCTTTGTAATGTAATACCTATGCTAAATTGGTTTTATGGTGGGTTTTTTCATGAAGGCCATGAATTTAGGGGGCTGTTTCTATTCCAGCTATTTCCAGCTCTTATTGGACTGGTCATGGGATCTATGACATCAGACTATGCGAAGAAATGATCCCTGTCAACTTCATGTGAAAACAAAGGAAAGGAACTAATGATAAATGCATCTTTAAATATATTAACCATGGGAAATGAAAATATATAAGGCAAGCAAGGTGGACACTTAAAAGAATGCAGGAGTTTTGGTCAAAATTAATAAATCTCCTTATGGTCAGTTGGAACCTATTGGAAAGATAGGGAATGTACAACAAATGGTGGTACAGGTAGGGATCTGTTTTTCGGGAAACCTGTTACCCAGAAAGCTCTGAATTATGGGTGGGCCATCTCTCATAGACTCCATTATAAGCAGTACTTGATAAACAATAAAACAGTAATAAAATGATAAATGATACTTGATAAATTATAAAACAGTACTTGATCCCAACTAACATATAATTAATCCTTATCGGAAGCAAAACACTTCTATTAAGTTTTAATATTCAAATGTTTTAGTTTTTTTTAGTAGACTTAAGGTATGGAGACCCCTTATCTGGAAAATCCCAGGTCCCGATCATTCTGTATAACAGATTATATACAGGTACGGGATCCAGAAAGTTCCGAATTACAGAAAGCCTGTCTCTCATAGACTCCATTATAAGCAAATAATTCTAATTTTTAAAAATGATTCCCTTTTCTCTGTAATAATAAAACAGTACCTGTACTTGATCCCAACTAAGATATAATTACCCCTTATTGGGGGCAGAACAGCCCTATTGGGTTTATTTAATGGTTAAATGATTCTCTTTTCTCTGTAATAATAAAACAATACCTGTACTTGATCCCAACTAAGATATAATTACCCCTTATTGGGGGCAGAACAGCCCTATTGGGTTTATTTAATGGTTAAATGATTCCCTTTTCTCTGTAATAATAAAACAGTACCTGTACTTGATCCCAACTAAGATATAATTACCCCTTATTGGGGGCAGAACAGCCCTATTGGGTTTATTCAATATTTAAATGATTTTTAGCAGACTTAAGTTATGGAGATCTAATTTATGAAAAGATCCCTTATCTGGAAAACCACAGGCCTCAAACATTCTGGATAACAGGTCTCATACCTGTATAAGTACTGTACTACCCACTTAACACCCATGGAGACCTCTACACTGCTCCAGGTTGACAGGGATAGTGGGCACAAATCTTATAACGTGCTTTTTTCATCCCACACCCATGGAATGATGGGAAATAGTCGCTGGCATGCCGGGAAAGCATAATGGTGAAGAAACTGTGGCTTCTCTGTATTCTGGGCTGCATCCCCTAACAAAATTACTCATAGGGCTCAGGGTCAGACTGGGAAAAATCCTGGTGGGCCCCTGCCCTTGTGGCCCTGCTGACTCAGACCCTGCCAGGAACTGTGAGAGCTCCCTCACCTGATTGGCTCGGCTGTAATGGAGGAAGGTAGGTGGCACATCCATGCAGGGGCGATGGTGGCGGCAGTGTCAGGCTCAATGTGGAGGAGGTTGGGCCTCAGGTGGGGGGCCCCTGAGGTGGCAGCCCTGTTTGATACCCCAATCCGACACTGCTAGAGCTTTTAAAAGTTGCAAGCAATTGCAAAAGAAAATAACCTGAGCCATGTCCATAAATGTCTGTTTCTTTCTGTATTTGAAATACTCCTGATAGACTGCCAACTGCAACAATTTCTTACTCCACAAAGTAATTCATACACATGGACACCCTGCAGGGCTTCTCAGGAGGTTGCCTTTAAACATCATTTAATTTACTGTATTTCATTCCAGTTCATACTATACTGTACATGCTGGGCCAGATTTATGATTAAATGTATGTTGCATCGGGGTATAGGAAATATCATTCACGTTTGTAAAGCTCACACTGTTCTCTTAAATATATTAGCAGTTTTTATTGTAGGGTCGCGAATTCCTTTTGGTGGATCTGTATGGCTTAAAGGGGATAATCACCTTCAGGTAGGAACACTGGTATGTATGGTAAGTATGTAGCTAAAAAGTATATAGCTGCACTTAAAGCTGGTTTTGTCAAGGTGAATTAAACCTTTAAGTTTACTATATTTAACCTTAGCGGATCGAAGCGCATAGATAGGTGAATAACCTATGCAGACCTAGTGTTCTAATGTTGCAATATATATATATATATATATTAGGGATGCATCAAATCCAGGAATCAGTTCAGGATTTGGGCAGAATTCGGCCGTTTTCAGCAGGATTCAGATTTCGGCAAATCACATGACTTTTTGTCACATATGTGAATTAGGATTCAAAGGATTTGGGGTTTGGCCGAATCTGAAAATAGTAGATTTGGTGCATCCCTAATATATATATATAAGATTGTACAGTGCTGCGTACCCTTGTAGCGCTTTATAAATAAAGTTATACATACATACATACATACATACATATACATAAATACTGTATATAAAATATATAAAATGTAAACTACAGATAGTAACATAAGGGGGCAGATCTGTGGCTTGAAGGGGTCAGGTTTGAGGGTGGGGATGTCTAAATTTACTTCCAGCCCTGGATTGAAGCTTTATTTACTTCACTAGCTAGTCATTCTACTTATTGTTGGCCTGGGCCAGTGACCCTGACAGAAAGATAATCTTTTTTAGATGCCAGAAAGCTGCAGAATAAAAAGGCTATTCAAATAATATTCAATAATTCAGCTCTAGTTGGGGAAACAATCATATATTTTTTTTATAAAATGTACCCCAGTCATCTCTACACCTTACCCCTATGGGAGAGTGCTTATGAGGTGGGTGGCCATTCTGGGAAACAATCACGCAAATTAAGCTTAGGGGCACATTTACTAACCCACGAACGGGCCGAATGCGTCCGATTGCGTTTTTTTCGTAATGATCGGTATTTTGCGATTTTTTCAGAAAAATGTCGCGACTTTTTCGTTACTAATACGATTTGTGCGAAAAAACGTGAGTTTTTTGTAGCCATTCCGAAAGTTGCGCAAAATCTGGCGATTTTTCGTAGCGTTAAAACTTAAGCGAAACGTCGCACCTTTTAAGTTTTAACGCTACGAAAAAGGCGCAACTTTTTGCGCAAGTTTTAACGCTACAAAAAAATCGGCAGATTTTGCGCAACTTTCGGAATGGCTACGAAAAACTCGCGTTTTTTCGCGCAAATCGTATTGGTAACGAAAAAGTCGTAAAGACGCCGAAAAAATCGCAAAAAATACGAAAAAGTCGCAAAATGTTCGTTTTCAAATCGGAATTTTTCCAATTCGGTTCAGATTCGTGTCTTAGTAAATGTGCCCCTTAGTGTCCAATTATATACATAATATTAGCTTGCACCTCCAGTGGAAGAAATATTTTGCCACAGATAGGTGTTCTTTATGGAATGAAATCAGTGAGGAGTGGCTGATGTGATGGAAGGGGGGGATAAGTGGGTATTAGGCATAGTAGTAGGCAAGGAGTTATGTTGGGGAGGATACTGGCACAATGCAGGAGGAAGGGGTGATAGGATAATGATCAGTCTAGATTGGCTGATAATGAAGAGCGTATCAAGGAGCAGGGGATGTTGTTAAAAGCAGTGGGTGTCAATCATATGGGAGAGGGCTGGGTATGTTGTAGGTGTCAATGGTAATTACAAACATGGGGTAAATAGAGGGAGAGTTTTGATAAGAAAGAGGGAAGGGAGAAGATTATTGAAAAAAGAATGATGCGGCTTAAGGCAGAAGAAAGGCGCTGATCCCTACTCCCTACAGAGAAAGGAAAATAGGTCTAATTGATAATGAAGAATAAGTAGCAGAGTAAAGCAAATCCCCCACAAAGAGTTTCATTGCCCACGATAAAGGTGACCAAACCCCCCCCCCCCCAACTTCCTTGGCTTGAGCATAAGGTTCCTTAAATGTTTGCCGGTGCTAGTAAAGTCCTATTGACTTGCCATGTATTATGCCTCTTCTGTCCATTTGTACTCATCAAAAGAAAAAGCAAAATAAAATTGTTGCCGTGTCCATCCAGTGCAAAGTGACTACTGAAACTATGGAGCTCATAGGGAGGGGATATTCAATGGCTCCCAAAATTCCTGAATTGTTCCCACATTGTCTGATTGGAATTAGAACATTGCTGAATACAGAGGCACAGAACAATGGTGTGTATGCATTCAGTTAAATACGATAAGATTTGCAGGTATGAGCCGTTATGATTGCATCGTGTTCGTACATGTTCCACAGTTTAGTTTAAAGGATAATTTATTCTACCTGGCGCACTGCCTGCACTTAATTTCTCTATTTTTCCCATCTACCCATGCTGGCACAAAATTAAATAGCGCCGTAAAGTAAATTACACCCTTCCCAAAAGACTGACCCTACTGAACTGACCACAGTCTTAAATATCTCCTGCATGCTACAGCTCATGTGGTGCAGGGATGTGGGGGCAAAGCAGTAAGCATGTAAAAAGAAAAATAAAACAGACATTTAACAGAAAATTATATGAGCTGTTAACTTAAGTGGCACCTGTGGAGCAACTTAACATTAGGGATGCCAAAAACACGTCATGTACAGTTCTTTCTTTTTCTTCTCTGTAGAGCTGTGCTATGGTCCCAGGGCTGTAAATCTGTATCGTTTGGTAAATCATTAACGCTTAGTGACAGCCGTAATACAAACTGGAAGGAATATGGCTATTTTCGGTGGTTATATTCGGTATATAGTTGTGTTTAAACTAGTTAGTGGATGCTGCCATATTAGCTGTATGTTATTGTAGTGGCTGAAGGAAGGGCCTTTGGTTTTCTCATTCTTTACATTTATTTATAGATAAATAAACACAGTTAATTTTTCCTCTAAAAAAGTATAGGCATTCCTATCCCCATTTATATGAATAATAAGATAAAACTCTATAAAATAATATGAAAAGGTAACAAATATGTATTAAAATGATTTAGTAACATAGTAAGTTAGGTAGAAAAAAGACACATGTCCATCAAGTTCAACCATAATGCCTATATATAACCTGCCTAACTGCTAGCTGATCCAGAGGAAGGCAAAAAACCCCATCTGAAGCCTCTCTAATTTGCCGCAGGGGGGGGGGGGGGTTATTATTACAGAGAAAAGGGAATCATTTAACCATTAAATAAACCCAATAGGGCTGTTCTGCCCCCAATAAGGGGTAATTATATCTTAGTTGGGATCAAGTACAGGTACTGTTTTATTATTACAGAGAAAAGGGAATCATTTAACCATTAAATAAACCCAATAGGGCTGTTCTGCCCCCAATAAGGGGTAATTATATCTTAGTTGGGATCAAGTACAGGTACTGTTTTATTATTACAGAGAAAAGGGAATCATTTAACCATTAAATAAACCCAATAGGGCTGTTCTGCCCCAATAAGGGGTAATTATATCTTAGTTGGGATCAAGTACAGGTACTGTTTTATTATTACAGAGAAAAGGGAATCATTTAACCATTAAATAAACCCAATAGGGCTGTTCTGCCCCCAATAAGGGGTAATTATATCTTAGTTGGGATCAAGTACAGGTACTGTTTTATTATTACAGAGAAAAGGGAATCATTTAACCATTAAATAAACCTAATAGGGCTGTTCTGCCCCCAATAAGGGGTAATTATATCTTAGTTGGGATCAAGTACAGGTACTGTTTTATTATTACAGAGAAAAGGGAATCATTTAACCATTAAATAAACCCAATAGGGCTGTTCTGCCCCCAATAAGGGGTAATTATATCTTAGTTGGGATCAAGTACAAGGTACTGTTTTATTATTACAGAGAAATAAGTTATTAATAAGTAAGGTAACATTCACTCAAAATTTTGAGGTTATTCAAAAAAATACAAAAATTATACAAATACGAATTCTGATAAATAACTCCTCAGGTGTTGGGTTATTTTTTCACCCTGATATTTTTTCACCCTTTGATTGGGGGAAAAACAATCCGAACCATTTCTCTATTCTAACTTGCAACTGCCAATGGTGCCAAATTTTTGCACATGTATGTTTTTCAGATTCTGTAATAACTAGTGCTGAACAATTCATATTTTTGTTGTCAGCGTTAATGTTTAACCCAAAGCGACATTCATAGACAAAACCAGGAAGATTTTCGAATACTTAAAAAGGAAAAATGTTGGTGTCCCAGAGATTAAAAGCAGATGAACACTATAACGGTTTCATTAAGAAATCTTTAAGCTCCTTTTTTTCCATGCAGCCAGTTATTCTCGACATGAAGAAGAGATCAGACTAAAGTAAACACAATTTGTCTCTACTCTACATATGGCTTTAGATTAAAGCAAGTCCAAGCGCATTAATCATGGAAAAGATCTTCAACGGGAAATTTGTTTTGAAACACGGGAATATTTCAGAAATTATATTTAAAAAAATACTTCTTTGTCTCCCTTTTTGTCTCATTTGAAATGTTCTGTCCGCACATCCTATTCCTTTTGCTGTGCATTTCATATTCTTTATTTCATTTTCGTTTTCTGAAGTCGTTTCATTGAATTTAAAGAAATGTAATAGGATCATGTACGTATGGGATCCCTTATCCGGAAACCTCTTATCCAGAAATTTTAATCAAATAATTCAGATTTTTAAGAATGATTTGCTTTTTCTCTGTAATAATAAAACAGAACATTGTACTTTATCCCAACTAAGATATAATTACCCCTTATTGGGGGCAGAACAGCCCTATTGGGTTTATTTAATGGTTAAATGATTCCCTTTTCTCTGTAATAATAAAACAGTACCTGTACTTGATCCCAACTAAGATATAATTACCCCTTATTGGGGGCAGAACAGCCCTATTGGGTTTATTTAATGGTTAAATGATTCCCTTTTCTCTGTAATAATAAAACAGTACCTGTACTTGATCCCAACTAAGATATAATTACCCCTTATTGGGGGCAGAACAGCCCTATTGGGTTTATTTAATGGTTAAATGATTCCCTTTTCTCTGTAATAATAAAACAGTACCTGTACTTGATCCCAACTAAGATATAATTACCCCTTATTGGGGGCAGAACAGCCCTATTGGGTTTATTTAATGGTTAAATGATTCCCTTTTCTCTGTAATAATAAAACAGTACCTGTACTTGATCCCAACTAAGATATAATTACCCCTTATTGGGGGCAGAACAGCCCTATTGGGTTTATTTAATGGTTAAATGATTCCCTTTTCTCTGTAATAATAAAACAGTACCTGTACTTGATCCCAACTAAGATATAATTACCCCTTATTGGGGGCAGAACAGTCCTACTGGGTTTATTAAAAACCTAGTCGCACAGAATTTTTTGTGTCGCACAACAAATTGGACGCGGTCGCGTAAAAATTCGGACAAAAAATTTAGACGCAGGCAACAAAAAAGACACAGGTGACAAAAAAAAAATCGTGCGACAAATGCGTTTCGTGAATTTTCTGCCGTTTCACAAATTTTATGGTGAAGCAAAAAGGGACAGATTCGCTCATCACTAGTCCCATACCTGTATTCACTTAGTAGGAGCAACAAAGATCTGTTGAATAGTGATGGGCGTAATAATTCGGCAGGCATGGATTCACAACGAATTTCCACCATTGGCGTACGTTTTCAAGAAACGGGTGACAAAAGTTGCTGCACGTCAAAAAATGGTCGCCCCCATGTCAAAAACGAATAGTCACGTGACAAAAATAAGGCGCGCACCAATTTTTTTTTTGATGTGCAACATTTTTGCCATTTCACACATTTTCCGCCGTTTTGCAAAACACTTTCAAAGATTCCCAAATTTTTCGGCTAAGAAAAACATGACAGATTTGCAAAAGACACAAAAGTGACACTGAGAGAATTATGATAACATTGATGCTTATTGGCCAACGTACTAAAGGCAACTTTTGTTGACAGCTGATAGCTATATTAGAGTTAGGTTGAAAAGCAAATGGCTGCACTACCCAACACTATGTGCCTGATCCCATGCGGTTTTATTACCCTGATATTGATGTGATGTTCTTAAGAAGACCTAAGACTTTCACCTTGGACATTAGAAGGTGCTAATGATATTACCAGCTTTGGCAGCCATTGGTTGCAAGGGCCTCATTACCTATGCCAACAGGTTGGGAATGTAGAATTGTTATTGTTTGACTGGTTTTGTAACAAGACAATTGCTAAATAACTACTTCAATAAAGTGAGGATTAAGGACAAGAGCTAATATAAAAACTGAAAAGAAAAACAATTGCAGCAAGTAGAACAAGTACAAGTTGAGGAAGAGGTTTGGGCAGGCAGCTAACAAAGCACAGGCTGAATATCAGGGCAGGCAGAAAATGTGCAGAGTCAAATATCAGGCCAAGTGCAAAACTAAGGAGTCAGAATATGGGGGAGTGAGGACAGGGCAGGAGAAGGATTTAAGGATACAAGAATATGGATTCTGCTAATAAGCTTAGGCACTGGACCAGGAACAGTAATTGGACCAAGGACAGGGATCCCCAACCTTTTTTTTACCCGTGAGCCATATTCAAATGTAAAAAGAGTTGGGGAGCAACGCGAGCATAGAAAATGTTCCTGGGGTGCCAAATAAGGGCTATGATTGGCTATTTGATATCTCCTATGTGGACTGGCAGCCTAAATGTGGCTCTGTTTGGCAGTACAACTGGTTTTGTGCAACTAAAACTTTCTCCAATCCTGGAATTCAAAAATAAGCACCTGCTTTGAGGCCACTGGGATCAACATCCAAGGGGTTGGGGAGCAACATGTTGCTCACAAACCACTGGTTGGGGGTCACTGGCCAAGGACATGAGTTGGGAGGCTTGGTCTACGCAACAAGCTGAATGATCTAGCGGAGGCTGTTGAAGAAGGCAGGCTTAATTAACCCTTTCATTAAATGTTTACCTGCAGCTGGATTCAGGGTGTGGGCCGGGGAATGCAGAAAAGAGAAACAATCATTGATATTGTCAGCCATTCCCAAGAACACTGCCTCCTGTGGCTCAATCCTGAAAGCACTGGCCAGTATACCCCAGGACCCTGGCTCTAAAGCAGGGAGTGCCTGACAAGAATGCAAGATGAATAACAAAGTTCAAATACAGCTATGGGATCTTTTTCAGGAAGGCTTGGGACCTGGTGTTTTCTGTAATCTGGAGCACCATTCCCCATGTCTCCTAAAAAGACTGTAAACATTAAATGTGACCAACATGGTAAATTATAAAGCTATCATTAAATACAAGGTATTGGTTTATTATTAGAGAAAACAGGAAATAACTATAACTAAATAATTATATGCTTTGTGGTTTCAGGGGGTCAGTGACCCCAAAAACCAGATATCATTTTCAGCTGCAGGCCAGAAAGAAGCTGACTAGGAAAACTAAGTAAAAAGACATAACTTTGGGCAGAGGGGAAGGACCAGCTAGTCATTTTGGTAGTCACATTGTGGCGGAAAGTTTGTACATAACATCATAAGAATAAAAATGGAAATGTACATTTACATTTATTTTGCTTCTATGGTTTCTAAGGATAAAGCAAATTCAGACACAAAGATGAGTCACATTGCTTCCATTTCTATTGTTATTCTTAAAGATTTCCCCTTTCTAAACTTTGTCTGACAACTTCATTTTCTGAATAAAAAGTCTGGAATAACTTTGTCATATTTAGTCTCTTATTGAGAGGAGCTCTTTTGTGATTAGATGATTATTTTAGCTATTCAGAGAGTTGTGTTTTTTATCTCCTATCAATGTGCAGACAACACCCGGCTCAGGTGGAATCCTATATAGATAATATGAGCCATGCGTATATTTGTTTTACATAGGTTATTTGAAATTAAGAAAATACAACTTTTCATGGGATTCATTGATCCAGGGAAAGGCAATGAACCTTCTCTAGCACTTGCTAGCTTCTTGCCTTTGCAGCAGAATAAATAACATTTTATCCTGACTACATTTTGCCAAGCATAATATTTTTTTTTGATCAATATACTAGTTCTTAAAACAATGATGAAGAAAAAAAATTACCTCTTGTCTACTGAAAGAGATATTTTAGCAATAACGGAGATGTTTCTGTGAAATAGGAATTCTAACTGGTGCAGAAGGTGTTGATACCCCTTGGAGATAGAGCTTCAATCCACATATAGGTATGGGACCCGTTATCCAGAATGCTTGGGACCTGGGGTTTTCTGCATAAGGGGTCTTTCTGTTATTACAGAAAGACCCCTTATCTGGAAAACCCAGGTCCCGAGCATTCTGGATAATGGGTCCCAATTTTTGTATCCGAACTCGTAAATGGCGGAAAAACCTTTCTGATTTTGAACCTTCTGTGCATGATTTTGGAAGCCTCCCATAGGGCTCAATGGCACTCTGCAGCTCCAACCCGGCCCAAGGAAAGTCTCCCATAGGACTCAATGGCACTCTGCAGCTCCAACCCGGCCCATGGAAAGTCTCCCATAGGGCTCAATGGCACTCTGCAGCTCCAACCCGGCCCAAGGAAAGCCTCCCATAGGGCTCAATGGCACTCTGCAGCTCCAACCCGGCCCAAGGAAAGTCTCCCATAGGGCTCAATGGCACTCTGCAGCTCCAACCCAGCCCAAGGAAAGTCTCCCATAGGACTCAATGGCACTCTGCAGCTCCAACACGGCCCAAGAAAAGTCTCCCATAGGGCTCAATGGCACTCTGCAGCTCCAACACGGCCCAAGAAAAGTCTCCCATAGGGCTCAATGGCACTCTGCAGCTCCAACCTGACCCAAGGAAAGCCTCCCATAGGGCTCAATGGCACTCTGCAGCTCCAACCTGGCCCAAGGAGAGTCTCCCATAGGGCTCAATGGCACTCTGCAGCTCCAACCTGACCCAAGGAAAGCCTCCCATAGGGCTCAATGGCACTCTGCAGCTCCAACCTGACCCAAGGAAAGCCTCCCATAGGGCTCAATGGCACTCTGCAGCTCCAACCCGGCCCAAGGAAAGTCTCCCATAGGGCTAAATGGCACTCTGCAGCTCCAACCCGGCCAAGGAAAGTCTCCCATAGGGCTCAATGGCACTCTGCAGCTCCAACCCGGCCCAAGGAAAGTCTCCCATAGGGCTCAATGGCACTCTGCAGCTCCAACCCGGCCCAAGGAAAGTCTCCCATAGGGCTCAATGGCACTCTGCAGCTCCAACCCGGCCCAAGGAAAGTCTCCCATAGGGCTCAATGGCACTCTGCAGCTCCAACCCGGCCCAAGGAAAGTCTCCCCATAGGGCTCAATGGCACTCTGCAGCTCCAACCCGGCCCAAGGAAAGTCTCCCATAGGCTCAATGGCACTCTGCAGCTCCAACCTGGCCCAAGGAAAGTCTCCCATAGGGCTCAATGGCACTCTGCAGCTCCACCCTGGCCCAAGGAAAGTCTCCCATAGGACTCAATGGCACTCTGCAGCTCCAACCTGGCCCAAGGAAAGTCTCCCATAGGCCTCAATGGCACTCTGCAGCTCCAACCCAGCCCAAGGAAAGTCTCCCATAGGACTCAATGGCACTCTGCAGCTCCAACCCGGCCCAAGAAAAGTCTCCCATAGGGCTCAAATGGCACTCTGCAGCTCCAACCTGACCCAAGGAAAGCCTCCCATAGGGCTCAATGGCACTCTGCAGCTCCAACCTGGCCCAAGGAGAGTCTCCCATAGGGCTCAATGGCACTCTGCAGCTCCAACCTGACCCAAGGAAAGCCTCCCATAGGGCTCAATGGCACTCTGCAGCTCCAACCTGACCCAAGGAAAGCCTCCCATAGGGCTCAATGGCACTCTGCAGCTCCAACCCGGCCCAAGGAAAGTCTCCCATAGGGCTCAATGGCACTCTGCAGCTCCAACCCGGCCCAAGGAAAGTCTCCCATAGGGCTCAATGGCACTCTGCAGCTCCAACCGCCAGAGCCCAGGCCAAGGCCCCAACCCAGAGTCTCCCATAGGGCTCAATGGCACTCTGCAGCTCCAACCCGGCCCAAGGAAAGTCTCCCATAGGGCTCAATGGCACTCTGCAGCTCCAACCCTGGCCCAAGGAAAGTCTCCCATAGGGCTCAATGGCACTCTGCAGCTCCACCCTGGCCCAAGGAAAGTCTCCCATAGGACTCAATGGCACTCTGCAGCTCCAACCTGGCCCAAGGAAAGTCTCCCATAGGGCTCAATGGCACTCTGCAGCTCCAACCTGGCCCAAGGAAAGTCTCCCATAGGGCTCAATGGCACTCTGCAGCTCCAACCTGGCCCAAGGAAAGTCTCCCATAGGGCTCAATGGCACTCTCCAGCTCCAACCCGGCCCAAGGAAAGTCTCCCATAGGGCTCAATGGCACTCTGCAGCTCCAACCCGGCCCAAGGAAAGTCTCCCATAGGGCTCAATGGCACTCTGCAGCTCCAACCCGGCCCAAGGAAAGTCTCCCATAGGGCTCAATGGCACTCTGCAGCTCCAACCCGGCCCAAGGAAAGTCTCCCATAGGGCTCAATGGCACTCTGCAGCTCCAACCCCAGAGCCCAAGGGCCAATGGCCTCTGCAGCTCCACCCGGCCCAAGGAAAGTCTCCCATAGGGCTCAATGGCACTCTGCAGCTCCAACCCGGCCCAAGGAAAGTCTCCCATAGGGCTCAATGGCACTCTGCAGCTCCAACCCGGCCCAAGGAAAGTCTCCCATAGGGCTCAATGGCACTCTGCAGCTCCAACCCGGCCCAAGGAAAGTCTCCCATAGGGCTCAATGGCACTCTGCAGCTCCAACCCGACCCAAGGAAAGTCTCCCATAGGGCTCAATGGCACTCTGCAGATCCAACCTGACCCAAGGAAAGTCTCCCATAGGGCTCAATGGCACTCTGCAGCTCCAACCCGGCCCAAGGAAAGTCTCCCATAGGGCTCAATGGCACTCTGCAGCTCCAACCCGGCCCAAGGAAAGTCTCCCATAGGGCTCAATGGCACTCTGCAGCTCCAACCCGGCCCAAGGAAAGTCTCCCATAGGGCTCAATGGCACTCTGCAGCTCCACCCTGGCCCAAGGAAAGTCTCCCATAGGACTCAATGGCACTCTGCAGCTCCAACCTGGCCCAAGGAAAGTCTCCCATAGGGCTCAATGGCACTCTGCAGCTCCAACACGGCCCAAGAAAAGTCTCCCATAGGGCTCAATGGCACTCTACAGCTCCAACACGGCCCAAGAAAAGTCTCCCATAGGGCTCAATGGCACTCTGCAGCTCCAACCTGACCCAAGGAAAGCCTCCCATAGGGCTCAATGGCACTCTGCAGCTCCAACCTGGCCCAAGGAGAGTCTCCCATAGGGCTCAATGGCACTCTGCAGCTCCACCCTGGCCCAAGGAAAGTCTCCCATAGGACTCAATGGCACTCTGCAGCTCCAACCTGGCCCAAGGAAAGTCTCCCATAGGGCTCAATGGCACTCTGCAGCTCCAACACGGCCCAAGAAAAGTCTCCCATAGGGCTCAATGGCACTCTGCAGCTCCAACACGGCCCAAGAAAAGTCTCCCATAGGGCTCAATGGCACTCTGCAGCTCCAACCTGACCCAAGGAAAGCCTCCCATAGGGCTCAATGGCACTCTGCAGCTCCAACCCGACCCAAGGAAAGCCTCCCATAGGGCTCAATGGCACTCTGCAGCTCCAACGCCGGCCCAAGGAAAGTCTCCCATAGGGCTAAATGGCACTCTGCAGCTCAAACCCGGCCCAAGGAAAGTCTCCCATAGGGCTCAATGGCACTCTGCAGCTCCAACCCGGCCCAAGGAAAGTCTCCCATAGGGCTCAATGGCACTCTGCAGCTCCAACCCGGCCCAAGGAAAGTCTCCCATAGGGCTCAATGGCACTCTGCAGCTCCAACCCCGCCCAAGGAAAGTCTCCCATAGGGCTCAATGGCACTCTGCAGCTCCAACCCGGCCCAAGGAAAGTCTCCCATAGGGCTCAATGGCACTCTGCAGCTCCAACCTGGCCCAAGGAAAGTCTCCCATAGGGCTCAATGGCACTCTGCAGCTCCAACCTGGCCCAAGGAAAGTCTCCCATAGGGCTCAATGGCACTCTGCAGCTCCAACCTGGCCCAAGGAAAGTCTCCCATAGGGCTCAATGGCACTCTGCAGCTCCAACCTGGCCCAAGGAAAGTCTCCCATAGGGCTCAATGGCACTCTGCAGCTCCAACCCGGCCCAAGGAAAGTCTCCCATAGGGCTCAATGGCACTCTGCAGCTCCAACCCGGCCCAAGGAAAGTCTCCCATAGGGCTCAATGGCACTCTGCAGCTCCAACCTGGCCCAAGGAAAGTCTCCCATAGTGCTCAATGGCACTCTGCAGCTCCACCCTGGCCCAAGGAAAGTCTCCCATAGGACTCAATGGCACTCTGCAGCTCCAACCTGGCCCAAGGAAAGTCTCCCATAGGGCTCAATGGCACTCTGCAGCTCCAACCTGGCCCAAGGAAAGTCTCCCATAGGGCTCAATGGCACTCTGCAGCTCCAACCTGGCCCTAGGAAAGTCTCCCATAGGGCTCAATGGCACTCTGCAGCTCCAACCCGGCCCAAGGAAAGTCTCCCATAGGGCTCAATGGCACTCTGCAGCTCCAACCCGGCCCAAGGAAAGTCTCCCATAGGGCTCAATGGCACTCTGCAGCTCCAACCTGGCCCAAGGAAAGTCTCCCATAGGGCTCAATGGCACTCTGCAGCTCCAACCTGGCCCAAGGAAATTCTCCCATAGGGCTCAATGGCACTCTGCAGCTCCAACCTGGCCCAAGGAAAGTCTCCCATAGGGCTCAATGGCACTCTGCAGCTCCAACCCGGCCCAAGGAAAGTCTCCCATAGGGCTCAATGGCACTCTGCAGCTCCAACCCGGCCCAAGGAAAGTCTCCCATAGGGCTCAATGGCACTCTGCAGCTCCAACCCGGCCCAAGGAAAGTCTCCCATAGGGCTCAATGGCACTCTGCAGCTCCAACCTGGCCCAAGGAAAGTCATAGTACCAAAGCTTGAATGGATCCGAAACTTTCATACTCAGTCCGACAAATACGATTTTGTCGCATAAATTTTGACGCACAGTACGAAAAAGTAGCACAAATTAGCAAAAATACGCACAGCAGAAAAAATACGATTTTTTCGTATTCGGAGGCAATCGTACTTTGATAAATGTGCCCCTAAGTCTACTAAAAAAATTATTTAAACAGTAATTAAACCCAAAAGGATTGTTTTGCCTCCAATAAGGATTAATTATATGTTATTTTCCTGCCATTACGCCAATTTTTTTGAGCAGCGAAACAGGACAGATTCGCTAATCACTAATTATTTCCATTTTTATTTAAGTTCTTCAGCTTGTATTTAGAGACAGGACATTTTTATTGCAAGTTTAAAAGCTACTAAACCTTTTCAAAATGTAGGTAAATAATTGATTTTTTTTTTACATAACATAGATATATTTATTTAACAAAACATTCCCACAATGGCAGAAATACAGGCCTTTTTAATGTCAATCAATTGCCTTTACTAAAACCGATTTCATTATTGCTGGTGATATAAGCGGTAATATATTTGCTAAAACCTGTAAGAGATTAGAGGAGGAAATCTGCAGAAGGAACACGGCAGATACAATATGAGTAATAGGAAATCAAGAGCTGAGGAAAGCCATGAAACCATTTCCAATATAAATAACACTCGAATTGTCAGAAATTTCATTTTTTTTTTATTTTTATTCCTTAGAGTTCGGAACGCTCGGCTTCTTCAGTCATTTTTTTGTATTTGTTTAATTTATGTCAGGCCCAATATTCATCATTTTTGCGTTCGTTCCAAGTGAGTTGAAAATTATCAATTATTTGAAATCCTGTATTTGGATAATCTTGACGTTTAAATTTCCACTTTAAAATCCCCCGAAATGTAAAATTATAATATCAGGTTGTAAACGAACGGTAAGAGAACCAGCAGCCAAACTGAAGAGAGGTTAATATTAAGTTTAATGCATTGGGAAACGACTCACTGTACCAACATGGGATTTGTTCAGAGTGCAAACAAGCCATTACCATCTCAGGAAGGCAAAAGACATGTGATTAACCCACCCAGGATGCTTTATAAACAGACATGGATTCCACATATGGGATCATTCAGTTATTACATGTAAGCCAATATTGCAGAATTCAATCATTACAGTATCATCCTGACTCTGCAATGAATTCTGCTGTAAAAAGGACAAGCAAAACCACATTATGTGATGTTTAAACCTACAACAGATGCAAGAGGTCAGTGTGGTTTTATAAGATGCTCTGGGGTTATGAGAGAGAAGATGCCAAGAAGATCTGCAATACTTTGTCTATATATACACTGTATATATACACACAGGTATGGGATCCCTTATCCGGAAACCCATTATCTAGAAAGTTACGAATTACAGAAAGCCCATCTCCCATAGACTCCATTATAAGCAAATAATTCTAATTTTTAAAAATGATTTTCCTTTTCTCTGTAATAATAAAACAGTGCCTGTACTTGATCCCAACTAAGATATAATTACCCCTTATTAGGGGCAGAACAGTCCTATTGGGTTTATTTAATGGTTAAATGATTCTCTTTTCTCTGTAATAATAAAACAGTACCTGTACTTGATCCCAACTAAGATATAATTACCCCTTATTGGGGCAGAACAGCCCTATTGGGTTTATTTAATGGTTAAATGATTCCCTTTTCTCTGTAATAATAAAACAGTACCTGTACTTGATCCCAACTAAGATATAATTACCCCTTATTGGGGGCAAAACACTCCTATTGAGTTTCTTCAGTATTTGAACGATTTTTAGCAGACTTAAATTATGGAGATCCAAATTATGGAAAGATCCCTTATCTGGAAAACCCCAGGTCCCGTGCATTCTGGATAACAGGTCCCATACCCGTGTATATATACCTTGAAAAAGGTCCCAATAGGGACCGAAACGTTGGTTGTACATGCAATTATAATACACAAGAGATTTTTTGAAACACAAAGACCCTTGGTGCTGGCTGTTTTATTTTGATATTTATATATATATATATACAGTATATGTCTACCCAGTATCTCAAACAAAGAAAACTGTCCCCTTTCAAATATAGATACCAATTCATGCAAATCTATTTCATTTGTAGCTGACTGATAAATTAAAAATTGTCTTGTCGACTCCAATGTGTTATTTGGTTGAATAATATAACACATGAAAACAATTCTACAGGTATGCTCATCTAATTAACCATTTCAATGTAATCGCTGTACAGAGGAAGACCTGCTAAACAAACAAAACAATTCTCATGCAGTGTACAGGCTTTACATGGGGTACAAATTCTTACAAATCTGAACCAATCCCTGGATGATTTCTGTCTAGTATGTATTAATACCAATACTATGAATGGAATGCAGCTATGAAAAGCAGCTTAAGCTGCTAGGGTTAACTTTATAGTAAAATGACTGGGGCATCATCAATGTTCTCAGTCATCCTATGGCCCACTACTTATACTAGATCCTTACCCTTTCCCAATGTCCCCAAATAAATTGAGTCCCAGGATGGAACTGTAAAGGCCATAGCTTTATTTTTACAAACAGTATTTGTATAATATGTCAATCTCTAACCAATAACAGCAAGAGGGGAATGCGTGCCACTGCGCAGAACACACCACCAGAGTGAACGGGCCCCCCTGCCATGCCACCATTAAAAATTATGAGTACAGGTATGGGACCAATTATCCAGAATGCTCTGGACCTGGGGTTTTCAGGATAAGGGATCTTTCTGTAATTCTGATCTCCTACCTTAAGTCTACTAAAAAAAATATTTAAACAGTAATTAAACCCAAAAGGATTGTTTTGCCTCCAATAAGGATTCATTATTTCTTGTTTTCCTGCCATTACGCCAATTTTTTTTGATGCAGCGAAACAGGACAGATTCGCTCATCACTAATTATTTCCATTTTTATTGAAGTTCTTCAGCTTGCATTTAAAGAAAGGACATTTTTATTGCAAGTTTTAAAACTTTTTAAAAATGTAAGAAAATAACTGAAATTGTTTTTACATAACATAGAAATATATATAAATGTTATTTGCACTACTCCTAGCCACTCCTCTCAACCCATTTGCTACTGCCCATTTTTCTAGTCCTCCCTTCCTTCCTAGCCCTTCCGTTAACCCTTCGGTGTCCGGGGTGCATCAGTCTATGATGATCACCCACAAACCATAGCAAATCTTACAGTTTTAAAAACTAAAAAGGTGGTGGGCACTCAAGAAATCCATAAATCATAGCTTCTAACTCCACAGTAACTCCACAGCATTCACACCTCTGTGAGTTTCAGATGTCACCTTTCTGAAGAGTTACAAAGTGCCATTGTGATTGGATTAGTGGAAGAGTACATATGCTGAGGACTTCCCATACCAGTCAGTTGAACTGAAGAAGCTGCTCGGATGAGTAGTGAAACGTCTTCATTGATTACTTAACAAGTCCAGTTGCTTTAAATTTATTTATACTAGATATACCATGACCTGGATGAATGAAAATCTTCATAGCTAACTAAGTCACCTTTGACATGAAGTGCATAAGGCTGTATCAGAGATGCAGTGTCTTTTATCTATTTACATGGTCTTCATGGGGTCCTTCAGTGCCCATCAACATTTTTTTGTAATAGATTTCCACTCCCCTAGCTGGGGCTGATGAATGTGGATCACAAGTGTAATTTGGCAAGTGTTTTACTTCTTAGCTCTCATCTGTGTTTTTCTCCACTTCTTTAAATCCCAGAATAAAGTTGTATTTATTAGAACAGGGACCCCCAACCTTTTATACCCGGGAGCAATATTCAAATGGAAAAAGTTTTGGAGAGCAACACAAGCATGAAAAAGGTTCCTGGGGGTGCCAATACGAACTATAATTGGCTATTTGATGGCTCCTATCTTGTCTGGCAGCCTACAGAAGGCTCTGTTTGGCAATTACACTGGGTTTTTATGCAACCAAAACTTGCCTCCTAACCAGAAATTCAAAAATAACTACCTGCTTTGAAGCCACTGGGAGCAACATCTAAGGGGTTGGGGAGCAACATGTTACCCCCGAGCCACTGGTTGGGGAACACTGCATTAGAGGATTAAACCAAGTAGTACTTTCTGGGTTGTGATTGTACTGCACTATGAAAGTAATGCAGTAAAGTTCACATGTATAGTAATGTATATGAATTGATATACAGGTATCAGACCCCTTATCCGGAAACCCGTTATCCAGAAAGCTCCGAATTACGGAATGCCTGTCTCCCATAGACTCCATTTTAATCAAATAATTCAGAATTTTAAAACTGATTTCCTTTTTCTATGTAGAAATAAAACAGAACCTTGTAATTGATTCCAACTAAGATATAATTAATCATTATTGGATACAAAACAATCCTATTGGGTTTAATTAATGTTTTATTGATTTTTTAGTAGACTTAAGGTATTGAGATCCAAATTACGGAAAGACCCCTTATCCGGAATACCCTTGGTCCCGAGCATTCTGGATAATGGGTCCTATACCTGTACTGGCATACTTACTCTTTAATGGTATTGTTTAAAAACTGCATGGGAAATATTCAATGTGAAGTTTTGAATTGTAATGAAAGAGCAGAATATTGAGAAAACGCACAGATTTATTCCTCCAACTGATGTGAGGTCCCAGCCATAGGAAGACAGTAGCAGAGCATCATTAGGGGTTAACAATGTCACCTTGCAACATTTAACAAGTTCTGAGTGTGACCTTTCCTAATGCAGAGGTTATAACACTAAGTGGAAGAGCAAGGACATCATTAGGACACAAGAGCAATCAGGCATCTACCCAGTGTCTGTGATTAATTACTGCTCTAACCACTGTGGCACTCGCAAGGCTCTGCAGAGTCGCTTTCATTAATAATGATGGTATTAGGGAATGCAAACTAAAAAGGCACAAATTAACAATGGAATAGATAGTATTTTTAAGAACTGGGAGCAAAGGGCACAATCATTTGTAAACATTATTTGTGTGCCAGCGGGCTAGGATCCAGAACCTGTGCCCTATGGTACAATTTACAAACATCACTGATGGCATTACCGGAACATTACCGGAACACTGAGATCTAAAGTCAGACAGCGAGGATAGCTGCATGTAAAACAGACGGTAAATATTTTTCTGTTCTCTGATGAAGGTCCTTACCATATCCATTTTGTATACTGAATTAATGCAGAGTAATTTCAAACTGGGATTCATTTAGGCATCACATTAACTCTGGACACCATTATAATTAAAAAAAAATAATGCACTGTCGCCATCACCACAGTGAATAAACTTAGTCCCTGCCCATTCTCACCAACTGTTCATCCATTAAGCTTGCAGAGACCAGGCTACTGACAGATGGGATAAGACTTGCAGTGTGGGTGGAAGCTGTATTGGAGGCCCTTTCATTCCTTTAGATAAGTGGCTGCCAGGAACATACAGTTCAGTTTATAAACATCATCTTTGTTTGCTATTTTATTTTAACTCTTGACTTTGTGTTGGGCACTGTGCTGCTCAGGTTCCACTAGGAATTATGTTAAGGGTCAGAACTTACCCATTGGGTGTATTGCTCGGCCACCCTGGAGAAGATGGCAGGGAGGAAGGAAAGTTATAGTAATCAGACACTGCTGTGGGATCAGGGCTGGAGAAAACAATAAAGCAATAATTTAAATGTATAATGCATGCAAAAGGCTTATAAGGATGATTATATACAATGTGCTCTAGTAGCTTCCTTTTTAAGGAAGAAGAGGCTATAGAGGCTATATTAATCTATATTCTTTAGTGGGCCTTATGGGAGATTGAGAAAGTATTGAGATGTGGGATGGGTGTACAAGTATTGGTTTTCTCCCTATTGCTTTAGGTTCCTGCCCCCTTTTCCTTGGCTGGGTGTCAGGATCAAGGGACCACTATGGGCTACTAGGGTTCCTGTCCCTTTTAAGGGTTTAGAGAAAACCAAGGAGGTGGCAAACAAATAGGGAAACAAGCAGGCACAGACAGAATATACAAGGCAAGGCAGAAGATAGCTACTGGCACAATGAGATAACACACAAGCTAATGGCAGGTAAAAGTTCAAGACAATACTCACCAGGGGTTAACGGCCTCAGACACCAAATACAGGCAGACGGTGAGGCAAGCAATATACAAGCAGGGATTAGAGAGGCCAAGAAGCAATACCATGGTCAGCAAGGAAGGTAGGAGCACCGACCATGAACAAAGTGACTAGCAGTAAGGAGAGCAAAAATGGCAAAGTACAGTGGCATCAGTGGGGTTTCAAAGGTCTGCACCACCCTGTGGGCTGATGTAGTATCATCTAGAAGCCTTGGTGTCTAGGGTGCCTGGGGCAGTACAGGGACCAGTGGTGCTGGCTCACTTACATCATTGACATGGCTCACTGACATAACATCGACCTCTTACCCCAGGAGCAGGTTGAGGCAAAGGGTTGTAAGTAGAAGCACGTCATGTATTTAAGACCCTTTCTATGGTGTTGGGAGGACTGATGCCATTAAGCAGAATTGGGCACTTTGGTCGGGACCTAATTTGCTGGGGTGGAACAAAAAGAGACATCTTGGAATTCTCTGTGTATGCTGGAGACTAGAGCTGGGGTATTGGGTGGCACAGCCATGTAAAATACAAAATAAAAAAGTGATTTTTAAATAGAAACAGTAGTTTTTAGACTTTTGTTTCTTATCTTGTAAACATCTTAATCAGAAGGGATTATAGCATGATTGCAGTTTGCCAGAAATGCTTTTGTTTTTATTTTCTCTGTTAAACAAATTGCATCACATTGCCTGGCTCATGATTTGAGGTTACGTCAGGCAACAACCCACAAACGCAAGTAGAATAAAGACACATTATAGGATTAATTATGCAGAAAAACCTATTAATTATTTTAGATTTTCCCCATTTCCAATGTCTGATTACAACTTGCACATACAGTGTAGTATGATATTATATTTTCATATTTTGAAGCTGATAGCTCCTGATGAAATTGAACCTATTGAATGTAACTCATGTTACATGGACTGATGTCAATGGTATATAATCTCTTTATCAATCCAATGATTAAGGAGAAACCTCCCTTGGTAAAGCCACAAATCATTATCATTATATCATACTTTCCAGCCACTTTGTGGTGCCATATGCACGCACAGACCTCTTTGTTGTAGTCTTGGGTAAGTATTTCCTGTATCTTTAATAACTAACAACAATCTAGAATCCGGCAGTTGGCAGTTGGCACTTACTGCATTAGGCTGGGACATATCTTTCTCACCTATTAACATAGAACAATGTGATAATGAAGGATTTTCTTGCACAAAATAGTGCAGGGACAGGGAGTGTAGGGATGTTTACTATTCCTAGCCAATCAAAAATATTACATTTACGTATGAACATTAAGCTGCTGGAATACCCTGTATTTCTTGTGAGAGGCAAAGTAATAAGTGGATTTCCAATGAGCATCAAAAGGCAGTTTATAAGTTAAAAGGCAAAATGCCATCCCACTTCTCTGGACGTAATTTTGCCCCTAAAGTATTTAGGTTGATATTGATACAGATGTAACCTTTGACCATAACAGAACTTTACTTGCTATCATTTGTAGGAGAGTTTTGGATCACTTTCTTTATTATCTGTTCAGCTTTAGCCTATTAGCTTCTGTGGTACCTTGTCAAGTTCTTGCTTGAATCAATGATAACAAGATACTAAGGCCCCCCAATAGCAAAGCAAAGCCAAAACCTAATTCTCTTTAGATGGAGTTCTTAAACATTGATCTCACATTGTTACTGGCTAGCTATGCAAACTTGCCTTCTGGGTCTGAATTTGCCTGTTGGATAAAGGGATTACAGCCATTGGAAACCTAATCGACACTTAAAGATATTAGAGAGATCCATTAGTCTTATACTGTATGCTAGTTTTTCATGGTACAGCAGATCTATAATTGTGATAGGAACTAGTTATGGGAGAATCTATTCCTTTTGCTTTGGCAAAAAAAATTACCGAAATGGCGGGGAAATTCGCCACAAATATCGCTATTAGGACTGCTTCTTTGGAGATAATAGATGACATTGACCAAGTTTAAGGTAGAAGATACTCAATTTACTGGGATTAAAGAAGTCATTTGTTAAATAGATTTATTAATGGACAAGGAAAACCTATTTACTGGGGTTGCCAATATTTTATGCACCCTATTATTTTTTCCTTGGGTGCTCCTTTACGGAAAAAAATGTCCCAGGAAATAACTAAAGCAGCGCCTTACTGCCATTTTACTTACCTTTCACAGATATTCCTCTTTCAATTGAAGGGCAGATTGGCAGCTGAAAGCAGCAAATTGACTCACGGGGATGTTCCTAATATACAGTATGTGAATGAATAAGGGGTTTCTTGTTCTTTAAACAACAGTTAAGTGGATTTTTTTCATAATAGTGATGATCCCCCTTTAGGATTTCCAATGATGTGCCACTAAATATTCAAATTCTGAAAATATTGAATACAATACTACTTTGTATCAGGCAACACCACTGTAAAGGCACTGTAATATCTTGGATGTTGCACTTAGTGATTGTGCGAGCACCAAGGGACATTAGCCGGGAATTCTTTTGTTGCACTTCTAATTGCTTGCAGCTTCTCAGATATGTCGGCAGGAATCATTCCTTTATTTTGTTATGATTTCCACCAATTTGAAGCCTTCAAAGGCGTAATTAGATTCTGTAGGATTCCAGCCAAAATGTAACTAGTAAATGTGAATGAAGCACTAACCCTAGTATTGGAGCTTTAGCTTCAGACAATTCTAAGGGGCACATTCAGCAAATCACGAGTTTGAATCCCGAAATGGGTAAAATTCAGATTGGATACTATAATTTCTACCCATTGGGTTGGGGAGCAACATGCACTCAAGAGCCACTGGTTGGGGATCACTGTTCTAGACTCTAGACCCCTAACCTACAGCCTAGCAACAGTGGCTCACTGAATGGAAATGAGGGTTCAGAAGTATCTTTTTTTCTAGTGGGGGTCCTAGAATGGAGCTATGCAACACATGAATTGTAGGCCTTTACCATTGAGTGAATACATTGTCCAGCATGACCCCACTAGATATAATTTGCTTTAGTGAGCTGCTGGGTAACAACAGTTACCATTACATGTACAGATTTCCTGTACAAAGGCTCATTTTGAGGCCACGTTGAGTAGATTTAGTATATAGCACTCTAATCACTCAGGTAGTGCACCTGTTCAGGGCCTTGTAACTCCAGAATTGACTGTGTGGGGAGTAATCTGGGAAATAAAGCCACTCAAGTCACTTCATTGAGGCTCCATTGGTAAATGACCCCCACAATATCCAAATCCTATGGAATTTTGGAATAGAATGTCCTGCCAGCCACCCCAACTAAAAGTAAAAGACCTAAGGATGTTCTAAGAAGATACTGCACTAAAATGTGCCCATTTATTGGCTGGGTATAAAAAAAGGATTTGTTCTGCACAGTTCACTTCCTAGTTAATCACAAGTCTTCATATGAGTAGATAAAGGAAGACTTTAATATTCTATGTTTGACACTAAAAAGTCTACAAATCAGCCCTGCGGCTTCCAGCGACTGTTTAATGAATGCCAATTGGCACTTGATAGTCACACTGGAGCACTTATTGCCCCCTCCTGATACATCATTCAGCGGATACCAGATGTCGGGCTCCTATCAGATTTACCGCTTTAGAAGGAATCACACCTGGCCTCACTTTGGATATAGAATAATGCTCTCCCATGCACTTCCATGCTCCTTTACATGCAAATGGAATTCATATTTTTATTCAACAGATTAACATTATGTTATAAATGCATTTAACCCTTTACCTACCAGCAGTGTGGAATTACCACTTTTTTTTGTTGTTCCCATGTTTTAAAAAATGAACAGAATTTGATTTTTTAGGTTTTCTTTTTTGTAACTTAATATGGAAAACTTTGATCAAGTTTGAGATTTTTTTTCACAATCGGGTTTACTGTGTGTTGTAGTTGTGTTGTGTGTTGTAGTGTTAGGGCCATGGTAGATGGGGAGATTAGTTGCCCACGACAGGGGCGGGCCAAGTCGACCGGGCGCCCTAGGCAACCCGGTCGGCCAACTCCGCCCACCTCCCCGCCCCCCCATTGGCGCATGCGCGCCAAAGTACAGGAGGAGGGGCAGGGGGGGGCGGTGCAATTACATCGGTCATTGCCTCCACCGCTAATGACAAGTGGCGGAGGCAATGACAAAGTAGCACTAGGGGTAGGCTGGAGAGGCTCCTGCCTGGCGCCCCTCAATCGTTGCGCCCTAGGCAGCTTCTGCCTACCCCTAGTTCCGGCCCTGGCCCGCGACAAAGATCCCTTGTTGTGGGCGACTAATCTCCCCAATATGCCATCCCATTGGCTTGAATGTAAATCGCGGGTGGGATGGCATATGCGGTGCTGCGATTTCCCGAAAACGTCCACGAAACTTCCACGATTTCGGGAAAACGGTGCGCCACATATGCCATCCCACCCGCGATTTACATTCAAGCCGGTGGAATGGCTTATCAGGGAGATTAGTCACCCGCAACAAGGTAGATTTGTCGCGGGTGACTAGCCTCCCCATCTACCACGGCAACAAGACCTTAAGCTGCAGTTTGCATATCGCTGTCCTTATCTCTATAATTTACATGA
Source organism: Xenopus tropicalis (assembly GCF_000004195.4). Taxonomy (NCBI): domain Eukaryota; kingdom Metazoa; phylum Chordata; class Amphibia; order Anura; family Pipidae; genus Xenopus; species Xenopus tropicalis. Next base: position 22,032,985 of record NC_030678.2, read on the forward strand.
CAATGGAGGTAATTTATCAACACTGGGCAAATTTGCCCATGGGCAGTAACCTATGGCAACCAATCAAATAGTTGCATTCATTGTTCTAGCTGCAGCTGGCTGAAAAAAGACAACCACTGATTGGTTGCTATGGGTTACTGCCCAAATTTGCCCATTGTTTATAAATGAGCCCCAATGTCTTTTAGCTAAGAGACCACAGTGGCCTAAAAAATCCATCTGGGTAAAAGTTAGAGTTCACCATTTGCAAAGAACCCTATAGAAATGAATAGAGAGTGGTGACATTTTACTGCGGTGAGCTTTTATTTCTTACTTTGGTAAATTTGCCCCATAGTCACAGTTTTTTGCATCATTTAATTTAAAAGTGCCAAAGTAGCCGATAGTATTATATAGAATGCTAAAGGTAAAATGAATTCATTAACGTAAAAAGTGATTAATGACTTAGGGGCAGATTTATTAACGTTATGATTTTAGAGGTTTTTGAAACCATGAATAAACTCATTTCCACTAAAACCACGAATGTCTAGATTTCTATTAAACATCTGAATTGAAAAAGCACTAACAGATTAAAATGTAGAATGAAAATGAAAAGACCACCAAACCCACACATTTCTCATGGTTTTTACGTTTTTCCACGAATCTTCGTGGAGTTCAAATAAAGAAAAAACCCCAAACCTCTAAAACCACAAATAAAATAAAGACTGGTACCCTTTGCCCAGGGCAGCCCCCACTGGCTTCTACATGACCTCGACAGTTCTTAGATGGCAACATTTTGTATAAGTGCTTTTTGTGGTATTTATACTTGTGTTTTATTATACCAAAAATGTGATTATTAGCGCAAAAAACACAAATCGTGAAAAAAAGAAAGAAATACAAATTTTAGTAAATCTGCTGCTTAGCAAAATAATTTTGGGCATCAGAATAGGCGTGGTCGCGACAAAAAAATAGATGGGGGCGACAAAAAAATTGCTTATTTATCAAAATGTGAGTTTAGAGCTTATACAGAAAAACTCACCCACTTTCTATTCATTCCTATGGGATTTTTAGAAGCATATTTATCATGGGTGAAGGTTAAAACTCCCCATTTGATAAATACGCTCCTAAAAATCCCACAGGAATAAATATAAAGTGGGTGAGTTTTTATATGTTAGACTCTAAACTGATAAATCTCCCCCTAGAAGTATCTGCTAAATTTTGTTGTCCAAAAAAAGGCTCACACGGGTTTTGGTAATCGCATTGTAACCCAATGAACTAAAACGACCATAGTATGCAGTCAGCAACTGAAACCTGGTTATAACTAGAGATGTAGCGAACTGTTCGCCGGCGAACTAATTCGCGCGAACATTGGGTGTTCGCGTTCGCGAAAATTCGCGGACTTTTGCCGATGTTCGCCACTTTGGGTTTGCCGCGTTTTTTTTTGGCGCCGCGTTTTTTCGCCTTGGTTTTCCCGCCGCGTTTTTCCGCCGCGTTTTATCGCCTATGCATATACATAGGAATAGCATGCGGTTTTTTTTTGGCGTTATTTTTTTGCGTTATTTTTTGGCGTTTTTTTTTTGGCGCTTTTTTTTGGCGTTTTTTTTACAAGTATTTTTCTGAGAAGTTTTTGCCCTTGATCCCCCTCCTGCATGCCACTGTCCAGGTCGTGGCACCCTTTAAACAACTTTAAAATCATTTTTCTGGCCAGAAATGGCTTTTCTAGGTTTTAAAGTTCGCCTTCCCATTGAAGTCTATGGGGTTCGCAAAGTTCGCGAATATTCGCGAGTTTTGGCGAAAGTCCGCGAACGGGTTCGCGAACATTTTTGCGCGGGTTCGCTACATCCCTAGTTATAACTCAGCAAGGGGTTAAACCCACTCTCTGATCATTGAGGGGGTGGGAGATGTAGATATCAAATGCATTTCAATAAAATTTGTTGCTTTAAAAGAAAAAAATACAATCAAATGTATTGTGAGAATAAAAAAAAGCAGATTGTCCTGTGTTTAAAACCCCCACATGGGCTAGAAAACAGGGCTGTTAGAAATGAACAACTCAATTATTATCCTGAGACCTTTCTGCTTGCTTTTCTCTTTTGCTGCCAAAATTCTTTTTTTTTTTATAATGCGTAGAAAGATAATATGCACAGGAGAAAGAGAGAAGCAATAGCCTCGAGGCACAATTAACAGTATTCTCCACCTTCCCAGCGCTAAGGACATCAGCATGTGTGGCAGGGTGTGTGGGATACAGGCAAACGTGGGTTTGAGCATTGAAAAAAAGATCATCTTACGCTGCTATGTACGGAATAAAGTGCCACTTTTAATTACATCTGTAGATACGGTTTCAAAAAAAGGTCTTTTAAGAACTGCATTTTGATACTCTCTATAGGATATATTAATAAGGGCATTGGTGTGGTTAGAGGACACACATATTTTGCACAGGTCATGGAAGGTTCTAATTTAAATCTAATTCTAACTGTAATATAAAATGACAAGGCCTATATCACTATATACCCTGCGCCATGCAATATATCATAGCAGCTTTACTGCGATACATACTGTATTGTAGGCAACAGGAATTATCTTCTGCAGCCCGAGATATGTCATTTCAAAGGGGAGTAACTTACAATGGCCTATGCTCCATCAATAGGTTTTGTGTAAAAATACAATTATAATAATACAGGTATGGGACCTGTTATCCAGAATGCTCAGGACCTGGGGTTTTCCAGATAAGGGATCTTTCCTTAATTTGGATCTCCATACCTTAGTCTACTAAAAAAATCATTTAAATATTAATTAAACCCAATAAGATTGTTTTGCTCCAATGAGGATTAATTATATCTTAGTTGGGATCAAGTACAGGTACTGTTTTATTATTACAGAGAAAAGGGAATCATTTAACCATTAAATAAACCCAATAGGGCTGTTCTGCCCCCAATAAGGGGTAATTATATCTTAGTTGGGATCAAGTACAGGTACTGTTTTATTATTACAGAGAAAAGGGAATCATTTAACCATTAAATAAACCCAATAGGACTGTTCTGCCCCCAATAAGGGGTAATTATATCTTAGTTGGGATCAAGTACAGGTACTGTTTTATTATTACAGAGAAAAGGGAATCATTTAACCATTAAATAAACCCAATAGGGCTGTTCTGCCCCCAATAAGGGGTAATTATATCTTAGTTGGGATCAAGTACAGGTACTGTTTTATTATTACAGAGAAAAGGGAATCATTTAACCGTTAAATAAACCCAATAGGACTGTTCTGCCCCAATAAGGGGTAATTATATCTTAGTTGGGATCAAGTACAGGTACTGTTTTATTATTGCAGAGAAAAGGGAATCATTTTCAAAAATAAAAATTATTTGTTTATAATGGAGTCTATGAGAGATGGCCTTTCCGCAATTCGGAACTTTCTGGATAATGGGTTTCCGGATAAGGGATTCCATATCTGTATTTTGCTCTGAGACACAAAGGTACTGCGAATCATGTCCACAAGGGCAGGCGGCCACTGGGTTTCTTTTAGCCAAATCTGACCCTGGAATCAAAACCATGATAACCTCCAATGTGGGTAAGTATTTGAGTGTCATGTTTATTAAATCTTTTTATCCTGTAGTAATGTCTTCATGTCAACCAAAGCGGCAGATACAATGCAATATAATAATTCACAGTTGCACAGTTCTTCTTTTAAAAAAAATAAAGTAAAATATATATATACAGGTATAAGACCCATTATCCAGAATGCTCGGGACCAAGGGTATTCCGGATAAGGGGTCTTTCCATAATTTGGATCTCCATACCTTAAGTCTACTAAAAAATTAATAAAACATTAATTAAACCCAATAGGATTGTTTTGCCAATTTCAGGCCAGATATCGGTCGGCCAGGCCGCTCTGCCCTGCCCATACACGGGCCGATTAGCTGCCGAATCGGTCCAAGGGACCGATATCGGCAGCTATAGTCGGCCCGTGTATGGCCACCTTAAATCCTAGCAAGCTTTTTATTTTTTGATAAAACAGGATTGTCGGGAAGAAAACACCCAGCTAGTAGAAAAAAAACAAAAACGTAATGAATGCCTGAAAAACAAAATGAGTTAAAGTACTTAATTCAGTTATTTTTCATATCCCTGACACACAAACAATAATACATTTCCCCCCAAGTCTTAGGGGTATATCTATCATGCTGTGTAAAAAGTGGAGTAAAGCATTACTGGTAGTGATGAGTGAAAGTTTTCCCCATTCATGGTTTTGTGGCGAATGTCTGTGCTTTGCCATTGGCAGATTTTTTTCCAAAACGTGCAAACAAATTTGCCGCGTGTCATTTTTTTGCCGTGCGTCATTTTCAGCATTTCACAAATTATTTGCCGCTTCCCGACCCTTTTGAAACATTCCCTAATTTTTCGGCAAAGTGAAACGACACAGATTCGCTCATCACTAATTACTCGTGATGTTGCTCATAGCAGCCAATCAGATGCTTTGCTTTGGTTTTCTAACTGTTGAAATCTAATTGCTGATTGGTTGCCCTGGTCAACATCACCGGTAATGCTTCTCTCCACTTTTTACACAGCATAATAAATATACCCCTTAATAAAGGGTGAATAATAAAGTGGTGGGTGCAGTCGGTGAAGTCTGGCACAACAAAGGAGTAAGAATAAGGAATGATGGTATCTGCTGGCATGGTCTAGGAATTTTGAGAAGAAAATTATTGACTCATAATAAGATCTATTTAGGTTTCCAACAAAACATGGTCAAGTCAAAGGACCAAATCCTGTGGAATTCGAATATACACCACAACCCGAGGGTATTAAAGAGATACTGACACCTTAAACCTCTTTTTCACATCTATCATAACATATATAATTTTGCCTTAAAACTATTTGCTCAATGCTTTTTCATTACGTATCTGTAAGGATACGTCTGGCGCGCGTTCTTACCTCTGTGCGAGCCGGTCCCGGGGCTCCTCAAGGTATGCGCACTCCTCGGTTCATCCATCTTCAGCGCGCCCCAGCACTCACTGTCCCTGGGCGCGCGTGCATGCAAAGTTACACGCGGCGCTGCGTGGTTCTGAGTTCTCTGATCCTTGCTAAAGCCTTATCTCATTTGCCTTGCTGGTTTTGACCTTTTCCTTGTATTTTGACTCTTAAATCTCTGCTGCCTGCCACCGACCTTTTGCCTGACTTGACTACGCCTCTGCCTAATCCTTTCTTGTACCGCGTTCACCGGAATACCTTGGCCGTGTGTAGGACGCCGCAGAAAGTCCAGGGCCCCAAAAGGGCGTCGGTGAACACCGGGGTCAGCAGGGCTCTCCTGCTACACCTAAAAGGTATGGGCTCCTCTACCCTACAGTCTGTAACAGTATCTGATCTCCAATATTCCTCTAGGAGGGGGCGGCCATATTTGTGCGGCAGTAGGCCATTAGCATTAGAAGCTATAACTAACAGGTTGAGTAACAATTACTCACAAAGTCAGACCTATCAACATGACCTATAGGAAACGTTAACGTACATACATAGTTTGAAGACTAGTTATTTAGTGTCAGTATCAATTTAATGAACAGTCGGAAGGTTAGAGCGCAATGTGCCGTGGATATGAAAAAAGAAACATCCGAGTAAGGCATACTGCAGCATCAACAGCCATCCCCTTGCTCCCATACTCACGAGAAAAACAACTGCAAAGCAATCAACACGCTTCTCAGTTCTGTCAAAAATACTTTCACAAAGTTTATTATAAAAATATAAATGTTTGCACTACAAATCATTTTACATTAGTCTGAGGCCATCTACAATTGCACCCTAAGAAACTAATGAATGCTTAGAAAATACATGTCAAAGTAAATGCAATATGTTATACAGGCCTAGAAAAAAGCATAAACTAAGTATATAAACAGAAATAAATAATCGGTAAATTACCTTTAAAATACTGGAAAGATAATATTAAAGACATTTATTTGAGTGACTCTTGAAGATGTGTTAAATATGTTTCAAATAATGGCCGTACAATACTGATAGCGATGCCATTTGAGAACTAGTGCCGAGGGCCCAGGATCTTTTTTCTCTCTGCCCAGCCCTAACACCAGCTGTGAGTGAATTTAATCTTACATACATTTATGTACAGAAGAGTAAATAATACAAAATGCTCAATGAAATCTCCTGAGATAGGAACAAACAATACATATGGTACAAGGATGATACACATGAAGGAAGAGCCATGTCGTACATTTTGCAATAGTATGTAAATACAGTATAGGCTGAAAGCTTCAAAATATGTTTTCCATGCAGACCAGAGGTATCCAGATGCCCGGGGTTCAAATCCCCTTTGCTCAGGTCCCACTAACACCATAACTAGCTTGGATAGGTAAAAAATGTGGAGCAGTCACCATGATAAAGTTCCACATATGCCCCGGACAGAAAGCCTTAGATACCACTCTAAATGGCCTTCATGATGGGCCCCCCTTTCACTGGCTTGGGAAGACCCTACATGTTATAAATATTGAATTGTTTTACAACAGCTGTATTACTTTTCCCTTTCTCAAGTATAACATTGCACCATCTTTTACCTGTAAAATAAAAAATAAATATAGTTTGAAAGAATGAAATGTCTTCTGATGTCATGAATAATGATGAGCGAATCTGCCCTGTTTCGCAGAAAAATTCACGAAACGACAGTAAAATTCGCGAAACGGCAAAAAATCCATGAAACGCTGTTGTTGCTAGCAATGAGTGAATCTGTCCCATTTCGCGTGGCCGAAAAATTTCCGAATCTTTTGAAACGAAACGGCAAAAATGTCACACGTCAAAATAAAATTGACTATTCTTTTGTCACCCCCGGCTATTCTTTTGTTGCCCGCGGCTATTCTTTTGTTGCCCGCGGCTATTCTTTCGTCGTGCGGCTATTCTTTTGTCACCTGGGCTTTTCTTTTGTCACGCAACTATTCTTCTGACGCAGCAATTATCACTAGTTGTTGCGCAACTTTTTTGGCATGCACATCTTTTTTTGCCGCGACTGCGCCCAATTTGACACAACTGCGACTTTTTTTGATGTGCAACTAATTTTTCTGGGGCGAATTTTCATGGAAGTTTAGCGAAACAATTCGCCAATGGCGAAATGTGGAAATTCACTGCAGATCCATGCCTGACGAAAAAATTCCCTCATCACTAGTCATGAACACTGGGCTAGCTTTACTAAAGTCTGAAAATGGTGACATTTTTATTTCGGAGAGTTTGTAGAATTCAAGAAATTCTAAATTGTGGCAAATTTTTGTTGGGTCTCCTTAGTTAAATGAAATGGATACAGAAATGATTGGCGGATTATGATATTTTCCATTAAATTAATGAAAGAAATTAACCTTTATACCAGCTCTCTTAAAAAATAAGGCTCACACTTTTACGAGGTTCCATAAATCGATCTCAAGTTGCTTAATATAAAAAAATAAAGCCTTAGATTCACAAAACATAAAAACAGAATGGTTGCTATGGACAGAAGGAGCAGGCCATGTTGCCGTGAAAAATTAAATGTGCAGTGCATTTGGGAAAGGTGACAAATTAGGGAAACGGCAAGAATGTTGCACGTCCAATAAAATTGTTGTGCGTCATTTATTTGACAAGTGCAGCTTTTTTTTGACGAATGTGACAATTTTTTTTGACATGGTCAACTTTTATTTTGCCGTGGGCAACAGTTATTTTGCAAAAAAATCCACCAAATTCAAAAAGCGGAAATTTGACGCAAATCAATGCCTGGCGAATTATTTGCCCATCACTATCCATACGTTGTTGTAGCTGTGAGCCACACTGAATGCAAAAGCACAAAATAAAAAACACAGTCTGCTCGCTCCGTGAATTCTTCCATATGCTGATGCTGAAGTAAACAGATTTTTCAGTGGAGAGTTGGGGAATTAAAGCAAAGTTGCAATATATTCATTTTTTTTATATGTGTGACAATATGGGATGGGTTCAATATTGCATTGTTTTTATAATGTTGCTAGACACCCCACGTGGAGGTGGGGAGGGGGAGATTTATCAGAGTTTGATTTATTTTTCACGATTCACAATTTTTTGCAATAAAATACCTCAAATTTGAATTATGTTTCAACAACTCGAAAACTTGAATGTAAAAATTTGACATCTAAAAGCTTGCGAGTAGTGATGGGGAAAATGTTTCGCCAGCCATGGATTTGCGGCGAATTTCCGCATTTCGCCATTTGCGTATTGTTTTGCGAAACGGATGAAAAAATTTGCAGCGGAAAAATTGGCTGCACGTCCAAAAATTGTCACAAGAATAGTCGCGCAACAAAAGAAAAGCCGCGGGTGACAAAAGAATAGCCGCGCGACAAAAGAATAGTAGTTGCAGGCGACAATTTTTTTTTGACGCGCAACATTTGCTGGCTCTGACTTCAGTTGAATTTCTGGTGTATATGATAGGTGAATTAGTAACCTGAGAGTTGCTTTGTAATGTGGGCAGGCTGATATTTCGAGATATCAGATTCTAGGAAGCTGGAAGTTGTATTAACCGGTAGGACAGAAATATTATATTCAAAATCAATCTACAAATGTAAAAAAAATATTAAACAAATGATTCTATATAAAATGAACACTCAAAATCGAAGTTTTATGTTCCACATAAGGCCGCCGCACAAAGGCCAACTGGTTGCTCACTAATCACAATTGCCCACATTTCCATAGGTTTGACTAACACTTTTTTCTCCCTAAACAGAGTCAAAAACCCAGGGTGCTATAGGCCTTAAGGTTAAGCAGTGTGTTGAGTAACTTGAGTAGTTATTGGAATTAATCATTCCGGCTTGAAGAACTATGTTCAAATCCTTTTCCCTCACTTGTGATTTGCATCAAGACGGATTTAGATGTGCCCCATAGAATAGCACAGGGGCATCCACTGCAGTCAAACTTTGATAATAAATTGAAAAAACAAATCGTACTGCTGGCAATCCTTTAGGATTTTTCCATTTGATGTTTTTATTTATTTTTTCCCTTATTATTCTTAGAAATAACTCTATTTTGGGGTGTTAATTTCTTTGAAATGTAAATTACCAATGTAAAAACCATTTACAATGCATTTTTGTTTCCACTGTATGGAGCCTGCAATTAATACAATGGTGCATTAAATGATTTATGAAGGATAATGGGGCACAAATGTTATTTATGAAGGGATGATAAAAACATAATTTTCCAGCAATACTTTACAAGAGGTTTCAATGACACATTTATATATTATGAGGAAGACATATTCTCATTTCGGAAGCTTCTTCATCACCCTCCTGTCAAATGGTTTTATAACAAACATTTAGCACCTTAAAACTGCCTAAATACATGAAATAAACTGGAAAGCACTTACAGAGCAATAGCAATAGAAAGCAAACAGACCGGCGTTGTCATAGGTATTGCTTAATATATCCGTAAACCTTATGACTGGACTATAATATTAATATAGCCTTTCCTTACTTTCTGTAAAAATTTGTAGGCAAACTTTAATATTCAGGTATGGTTTCATTATCGGGAATTCTTTTTGGAGCACCATGCCTTAAGGCAACAGAAATATTAGAATGTTGAAAAAATTGAATTTGTTTTGCCATCACTGTGGCGTACGAATGAGTGAACTTTCTGGTACAATTTGGCAACAAAAATTAGCATTTCCAGTAGCAGCAAAAATGTTCATGAATCCAAAAAAGTATTTGCCATGGGTTTCATTTTGCCAAAAAAAATGCTTTTTTTGCAGTGGAAAAAAGAGCAAAAAAACAATCACAGCAAATTCATTATTAGAATTTTTCCATGGATTTTGTTCATTGCCAAAAAATACAAAAAACAGAAAAAGCAGATTCCTTCCCATTGACTCCACAGCAAAAGCATGTAAAAAGCTGCAAAATGGTGACATTTCACCAAAATTTTGCCATTTCAGGGATTTTTCCACAGTTTCACTAATTTTGCGGGCATTTTGAGAAATAGCCCAGTTTCACTAGTACAGGTATGGGACCTGTTATCCAGAATGCTTGGGACCAGGGGTTTTCTGGATAAGGGATCTTTCTGTAATTTGGATCTCTATACCTTAAGTCTGCTACAAATCATTTAAATATTGAATAAACCCAATAGGCTTGGTTTGCCTCCAATAAGGATTAATTATATCTTAGTTGGGATCAAGTACAGGTACTGTTTTATTATTACAGAGAAAAGGGAATCATTTAACCATTAAATAAACCCAATAGGGCTGTTCTGCCCCCAATAAGGGGTAATTATATCTTAGTTGGGATCAAGTACAAGTACTGTTTTATTATTACAGAGAAAAGGGAATCATTTAACCATTAAATAAACCAATAGGCTGTTCTGCCCCCAATAAGGGGTAATTATATCTTAGTTGGGATCATTACAAGGTACTGTTTTATTATTACAGAGAAAAGGGAATCATTTAACCATTAAATAAACCCAATAGGGCTGTTCTGCCCCCAATAAGGGGTAATTATATCTTAGTTGGGATCAAGTACAGGTCTGTTTTATTATACAGAGAAAAGGGGATCATTTAACCATTAAATAAACCAATAGGGCTGTCTGCCCCAATAAGGGGTAATTATATCTTAGTTGGGATCAAGTACAGGTACTGTTTTATTATTACAGAGAAAAGGGAATCATTTAACCATTAAATAAACCCAATAGGCTGTTCTGCCCCCAATAAGGGGTAATTATATCTTAGTTGGGATCAAGTACAGGTACTGTTTTATTATTACAGAGAAAAGGGGATCATTTAACATTAAATAAACCCCAATAGGGCTGTTCTGCCCCCAATAAGGGGTAATTATATCTTAGTTGGGATCAAGTACAGGTACTGTTTTATTATTACAGAGAAAAGGGAATCATTTAACCATTAAATAAACCCAATAGGGCTGTTCTGCCCCCAATAAGGATTAATTATATCTTAGTTGGGATCAAGTACAGGTACTGTTTTATTATTACAGAGAAAAAGTAAATCAGTTTTAAAATTCTGAATTATTTCATTAAAATGGAGCCTATGGGAGACGGGCCTTAGTAATTCGGAGCTTTAAAGATACAGTGTGCTCTCCGAGCATTTTTGGTTGTTCGCTGCAGTTTTCTGCTGACAGGAGCAGCGACCCATGGTATCCGTTAAGTCACTAGGTAATGCCTAACATTTAGTACCCCCAGTTGATTGTAGCCAGTTCAAGTACAAGGTTCTGTATTATTATTACAGAGAAAAAGGAAATCATTTTTAAAAATTAGAATTATTTGCTTATAATGGAGTCTATGGGAGATGGCCTTTCCTTAATTCGGAACTTTCTAGATAATGAGTTTCTGGATAAGGGATCCCATACTTGTATGTAGTTGTGATAATTCAATCTTGTAGAATGACCTCTCATATTGACAGAAAAGAACACATTTGTCAAAAATATATGGTTTGTTGGAAAATGGCATTGCCATATTTTTTAGGTGAAGAACTTCCAAACTTATAAAGCCACGTTTTAAGGCTTAATTGAAAATGTTAATGACAATGTAAAATGTTTATATGTTTTTTGAATAGAAACTATGGATTCATACATGAAGTTTTCTAATGACTTGACTCAGTGACAAAACAAACACAGAGCCAGACCCCAATGTAGAATTATTATTTTCCAGTTTGAAATGATTCAAATCAATTTCAAATTATGAGAATTATAAACCTAGATAAAATGAGTAGTGATGAGCGAATCTGCCCCGTTTCGCTTTGTCGAAAAACTCGAGAAACGTCAGGAAAATTCGCAAAACGGTGGAAAATCTGCAACTTTTTTATTGCCCGCAATTCGACCCGACAATTTTTTCCAAGGGGAATTTTCGCAGCAGTTCTGCGGAACAATTTGCCAATGGCAAATTCATTGCAAATCCATGCCTCCCGTAAAAATTTGCTCATCACTAGAAATGAGTAGTGATGAGCGAATTTTTTCACAGTCAATTTCCACATTTTGCCATTGTTTTGCGAAACTTTAGTGAAAATTCGCAGCGGAAAAATTAGTCGCGCGGAAATTGGTTTGTTGCGCGTCAAATTGGGTGCATCAAAAAAGGGTAAGGTCGTGTAAAAAAAGGGCTCAGTTGCATAAAAAAAGGGCGCAGTTGCGTAAAAAAAAAAGCGTGGTCGTGTCAAAAAAGGGCGCAGTTGCGTCAAAATTGGGCCCGGGTGACAAAAAATAGACACGAGTGAAAAAAAATAGACACGGGCGTCAAAAAAGATGCGGGCGTCAAAAAATATTGCACAACAAATGTGTTTCGTGAATTTTTCGCTGTTTTGTGAATTTTATGGCGCAGCGAAACAGGACAGATTCGCTCATCACTAGAAATGAGTAGAAACAGAAGTTGAATTAGGAAATTGGAGGTCACTTGGTATGGAAATGACAAGGAGTGGCCCTGTAACAAAATTTGCTCAGGGGCCAATTGGTATCTCTAAAAAAAGTTTAGAGATACCAATTTATATATATTTTAATTATTTGAATGAGTATTTGAATGCGTGGGTTGGCCCCAGGCTTCAACAGTCAAACAAAATACTGGCAGTCATTCTCCTGAATATCCAGAACCTACAGTTGGAGATAATGTGCCTTGCACTGAATTCAATATAAACCAGAGAGATTTGCACATTATTGCCGTTTGTTTCTGGAGTTATTGGTCCATTTTTCTTTAATATATCACAGATTAACAACACCTATATGGCCTTAACCTGATTAGAATGCCATGATTATTTTTTTAAAATATCTATTGCTATTGGATATTCCAATATACAGTAAACATGTCTGAAGCGATAAAAAACAAAAAACAAAAAAACATTCAAATAAATATTATTTTACAAACGCATGGGTGACTGAATATCGACTATTTCTTTTTGTCTTTAATATTGTAAATAACTCGTTTAACATACCAAAGTGTAACTGGTGTAACAATGTTGGTTAAATATCCTGAAGGTTACCTGTATTTATTGGAAAACCAAAAAATGAGATAATAAAGAACGTCATTCATGTATTTTCTATTAAAAAAAATTGCAAAGAGTTTTGAGTTTTCGCCTCTGTTATCCCTGTACTCGGGTGAAGATGCACCGTTTCTTTCGTATTGCAGGTCTCGTATATCCTCATAATCTTCTGTTCAATCAGATTTTATATGTTACCAAAATGTAACCTTCCTGACTGTGAAATAAAAGAGTTTTTGCTCCTATTTTAAGGCATTATAATTCCAGTACAAGAGTCTGTGCGGGAATAGGATTATTGTCCACCCCCACAGTGTTCTCCTTATAGTTTTTCTAGAGCATGAATTGCACCTTCCATTTCAAATATATCTTCTTGTATATTTGTTTCATACATTAACAGGTCCGTTCTTCTGATATGTTTCAGGAGGTCTGAAGCTACTTAGGGTCTTTTTCCTTGGTCCGGTAATGGTAACGCCAACCGTCTTCATATCACTGAAATTAATATTAAAAAGAAATCAATGTTAAAGTCTTCGAAAAATATTTTGAATGCAGAAAAAAATGGCATGTAAACAGTCGGACTGAGATGGCAGGGGTCCAGCAGAAAACCATGGACCATGGACCCACTCTCAAAACTTTAATTCCTCTCCTCCCTCAAACTCCTCCCTCTCTTTTATCTACATACTATACTCTATTCTTCTATTTATCAAGCTTCCTTGTTCCTATACAGAAATAGGGAATGACCATGAAATAGGCCAAATAGAAGCAAGAGGGCCCACTGACACCTGGGCCCACCGGGAGTTTTCCTGGTATCCTGGTGGGCCAGTCCGGCACTGCATGTAAAAGCTTAAAACATGCATCCTCAAACTATGGCCGTGGGCTGGATATGCCCACCCAAGGTAACTTACCTGGGCCCCACTATGATCTGATGTAAGGACGCAGGGAGGAGCCAGAGGAAACAGCGGGGAGCCGGAAAAAGCAGCGTGGAGTGGGAGGACACGGGGGGGAGTCAAAGGACACAGCAGGGAGCAGGAGGAAGCAGCAGGGAGCGGGTCATAGTATGAGGACATTATAGACTTTAGTCCAGCCCCCCCAACAGTCTGAGGGACCATGAACTGGCCTCCTGTTTAAAAAGCTTAAATGATAGTAACAATTACACATGGGCGAGAAAATTGCAACTTTGCTCTTATGCCTTACTGGCTTACGATGCCTAAAAGGAATTTAGGAGGGGAAAATATGAAAAGAAGAGCAAGGTGGCATGAAAAGTTGTGAGGCCACACTATCAACAAATGCAAATGTTCTCCAACTCATTTCTAGAGATAAAGTAGAAATAATAAATATGGGTTTTTAGATCTCAAGGCAGCATTGCCTGACACTACACAAAATTCCAGGTACAGTATTGGACCCCTTATCCGGAAACCCGTTATCCAGAAAGCTCCGAATTACGGAAAGCCTGTCTCCCATAGACTCCATTTTAATGACATAATTCAGAATTTTAAAACTGATTTTCTTTTTCTCTGTAATAATAAAACAGAACCTTGTAATTGATCCCAACTAAGATATAAATAATCCTTATTGGATGCAAAACAATCCTATTGGGTTTATTTAATGGTTAAATGATTCCCTTTTCTCTGTAATAATAAAACAGTACCTGTACTTCATCCCAACTAATATATAATTACCCCTTATTGGGGGCAGAACAGCCCTATTGGGTTTATTTAATGGTTAAATGATTCCCTTTTCTCTGTAATAATAAAACAGTACCTGTACTTGATCCCAACTAAGATATAATTACCCCTTATTGGGGGCAGAACAGCCCTATTGGGTTTATTTAATGGTTAAATGATTCCCTTTTCTCTGTAATAATAAAACAGTACCTGTAATTGATCCCAACTACGATATAAATAGTCCTTATTGGATGCAAAACAATCCTATTGGGGTTAATTAATGTTTTATTGATTTTTTAGCAGACTTAAGGTATGGAGATCCAAATTACGGAAAGTCCCCTTATCCGGAATACCCTTGGTCCCGAGCATTCTGGATAATGGGTCCTATACCTGTATTCAATTAAAACCTGTACATTTTGCCATAATGTAGAGATGAAGTTCCTCATCTAATTGCGAGTGTGCAAATACCTTTGACTAACTTGCCATAGTACAGAAGAAATTTTACCAGGGCTTACAAAGTGCAAAACAAGGTACAAAGGGCCATTTATTTTTCTGCTCCAGATAGATCAAATAGGAGAATGCAGTGTTTCCTGCATAATATTACGGATACTACCTGTATACTATATTCATGAGCTGTGGGCAATGTATGGGTGAATGTGGGTGAATAGACTCAAGGTGCTACAGAACCTGTATATACTGCCTGCCTATGGAAGGTGTTAAGTACAGGGCTGCCTTGTGCCTCACTATGTTGTCCCCTACACCCTGTTTTAATCTGGTTCAAGGTTCAGAATGCAGACTGTGAAATGGATTGCACAAGGCCCAGCAGGAAATTGCAGTGTGCAATTTCTATTGCTGTTACATTTGTATCTGGAGAAACGGTAAATAACCCATCTTACATTGTGCCAAAGCAGTCGCTGAGGAGGAGGAAACTCTATATTAACAACAACTTTTTATTTGAAGTAACAAACATCCAGTTGTTTGCAATAATTTACTATAGCTACCTGTTAAGGTTTGGAGGTAAAGTATAACAACACTTGTGCTATTTTGTTATTTTGAAGCAAAGCAAAACAAAAACTTACTATACATTTCATTAGAAAGGTTCTGATCCTTTGCGAGGGTTGCTAGGAGGGTTGGGGGCCCCCCTGTCTATTGTACGTTCATTAGACGTCTGTTATAAGTTGTCATGCCTATACATTTCCCATTGGCAGGCGAGGACACCCCCTTGCAAGAGGATATCATTTGTTTTGGGATTTGTTATCAAGTGCAAAAAATTAGCAGTTTATAACCAAAACGCTAAAAATAATAATTATTTTTCTTATTAAAAAGACAACAATTAAGTTAAATGACCAAAGAACTTAAAAACTAAGCTTATTGCCCATAATGGGAAATCATACACATTCTTTATGCGAGTTATATAAATTCTATTAAGCCCTTTGTATTTACTTACTCTAAGGAAATTTTTGCTATTGTTTCGCAGGAACTGTAGGCAACTCCAGTCAAAATATCATGACATGGTCCAGTTTGCAAAGTGTCAACCCAGTCTCCTGTGGGCTGGAATGCAGGAAAGTCAGCACAGTTTTGATCTAGCAGCAGATTTGAGGGCCTGTAGAGGAAAGGAAAATATATTATACTTTGCACATAATCATCCTGCTGGTTATTACTCTAATAAGCGTAAGTAACGATGTGTAGCTGGGAGGTAGTGTGGTTGCACCAAGAGAAAATGAACTGTTGCTTGACCCAGTCACAATTTTGTTCATTTACACCACTTTAAATTATGTAGACATGATTTCCTACCACCACATATAAATAGCATCACTATGGAATATGCTAGGAACAGGTGTTAGTGTTGAGGCTGCTGCCTGCCCAATAAGATGGAAACATGGACATGAATTTATACAGGTTATGTTTATTTTATACTTCATACCTTGTTTGCTATATTAATATATTTCACCAGAGTACTCTGTTTATTTTTATGTGCTCCATGTGTTCCTACTATTTTGGATCCGAGCAATGGTGAAGTGCTCTACCCGTTTGATCCGTTTGGAACAGGTGGATGTAACCAACCTGCCCTGGGTCTAATGCAGTGGTTCTCAACCTTCCTAATGCTGCGACCCTTTAATACAGTTCCCCATGTTGTGGTGACCCCCAACCATAAAATTATTCCTAATACCATCGGAAATATGTGTTTTCCGATGGTCTTAGGCAACCTCTGTTCGACCCCCAAAGGGGTCCCGACCCACAGGTTGAGTACCGCTGGTCTAATGCATATGTACTCTAAGAAACTGCCGCACACTGTGAAGTTTATTGTATTGACTCATTACAAGTGGACATCAAATAAGGCTACTATTTTGTATCATTGCTCCTGAGGAAGCTTGCCATGCAGAACGCGAAACGCAGCAAGCTTTTTTTGCCTTGTACACTTCTCCAAATTGTGAGTAGCCTGCATTGTGCAGCTTTTGTTCTTAATAAACGTTATTACACTATCCTATTGAGGATCCTGGCTCTGCCTTCAATCAAAGTTCAACTTTATTTATTTTGGTCCTTATCCATTGATATCTGGTGAGCATATATACCACTAGTACAAGTGGGTGTAGATTTATCGTGCATACACACACTATTGTCAAGTTGCCTTTACCATCTGCACTATATGTGTTTTATTTTTGAGTTTTCCATGCGCTTCCATTATTGCATCTGTATACTATTTTGGAAGGTTTTCCCCCTCATCCTACATCTTAAAGAAGTAGTTCACCTAAGTTAATTTTTAAAAAGTTATAGAATGGCCAAGTCTTAGCAACTTTTCATCTGCTCTCCAGTTTTTATTTTGTATAGTTTTTGAATTATTTGCCTTCTTCTTCTGACTTTTTCCAGTTTTCCAAAGGGGGTTATGGACCCCGGCAGCCACGGACCCATCTGAGTCTCAATGTAAACTAGAGAGCAGCTGGAATTTGCTAAAAAAGGGTTACATTTACATTTCTTTAAATCTATTTTAGTTTCTTTTACTCCAGTCGTTACTTCCAAATAACAGGATACGTTTAAAGGTACTTTTTTTTCTTATTTTGTAGTAATTTAACACCAAATAGGTACTGCTGTTCACTACAATAAGGGTATCACCTTTGGACTTGTATTTTTCACTGGCAGTATATCTGAGATTCTCAGGACATTTTGGAAGTATTTATGAAGTGCTGCTGCTGGAAAGAATGTGAGACTTTTTTTTTTCCTCTTCTAATTTTCTAGCGTAATCAGCCTTTGATTAGCTCTATCAGAAGCACAAGCCCTCGGAAGGAAAGCATTTGTTTACCTAAGCCGAGGAAAAGCTGATTATGGACGAACGCAGTTAGAGTTAGTTTTCATAATCGATGATTTGGATCAAAGAAAAGCTGCAGTATATGTAGGCCATAGTCCAATGTGGATAGTTCCGCTAAGGGTTGCTGGTTAAAATTGGTTACTTTCCTCCTTGGAGAGGACATCTGGACAGTTTATCAATAAAGAGGAATGTGTCTCTTGCTGCAAAGAGCTTGTGATGTCTCCACACATGCGTCAAGGGAATGCCGAGGTTCTCTTTTTTTAATCATCTGCAGGCATCGACATTTTTGGACCAAGCTCCCAGTCAGAGCTCTGAATGGGAAATTTATGGGGAGGGCGATGTTCATCATGAGCTCACATTTAACTAAACAAATTAGATGGGTTTCCATCCAGGCAGCTGTACGGAGGCCCTGCCGTTTTTCCACCTGATCTTTTACAGCTTTTCATAAATCAGTACCCACCAGGCTACAGACTGCAGTCATTAAAAAGAAATCACTGATATTATATATCTGCTCAGAGGAAAAAGGTAAAGGGAAGAAAAAAGCCTCAGAGCGCCAGCCCTTCTGTAAAATGATATGTATTTTCTAAGCATTTCAAGGCTTCTTATAAAAGCAACGACAGCAATTTCAGTGTCAAGTTTATCCTAAACATACATAGCTAGTGCGACTTATGTATATATTATGCCCCACGTCAAAATAAAGAGTTTGATTTTAATACTGAGAACGCTTTGCTGTTTCGAGTCCGTGATGGATCTGGTTTGAGATTTAAAATGGGAGAGATGTGCGGATCCAGAGTTATTTCAAAAATTCATAGTAGCAGTCTATCAGAGGACTGTCGTTCTCACGTGGCCTAGCAAATACTGCCAATGGTTTCAGCAGAGCCAGGAACAAGGGCCTCTGCCCTTTCATGGAAATAGTCCCACTTGCTTGTCTCTTTATATTCTATAGAGGAGAATACACTATTTTTATGGGGTAATTTTGCCTTTCATCTAAAGGGAGAGTAATTGCACGAAAGTAAAAATTATTTATATGCAAGTTAAATATATTTCTTAATAGCAATTCTTTTATTTTGTATGAAAGGTTTTCATGAAATATTTGTGCAGAAAGCCATGACACTTAAGTATTACAACCATTGTGTTCCAAATATTGGAAAGCTACAGAACAAAAAAAAAATAATAATTCAGAAACCATAGTTACATTGTTTATTCCTTTCATCCCTTCCTTTCCTCCCACTTTACTAACCAGTGTTACGAGGTCAGTATAATGAGCCCCTATCTCACGAAAATAAGACTCTACATAAACATGAAAGTTTTAAATGTGTTTGACAAAAGCGCTTCTGAAGCTGCCGATCTCTGCCTGTGCGCACAACAAATGAAACCAGAGGAACCGAAAGACCTGGGGGAATTACATAAAGTGACGGGAGACCGGGGGAGGGGAAAGGTGGTAGTTGACAGGGTATGGTTTAATGATTTTGGACAGTGCAGCAAATTACTATAAGCCTCCCAAAGATGGTAGCAGAGATTTGGGGTGTTTTTGCACCTCCTGCCTGCCCCCCAAATAGCTATAGGTAGACTAGATACAGCTGTGCCCTAACCTCCCATGTGAACCGTACTCAAAGCATTACGAAGGTAGGTTATAATGCAAAAGGAAAATCTTCCAACTTGGCACTATTCACTTTATAAAATGTAAGCAACTATTTTTTATTGGATTATACAGCGGCGGACTGGGAAGTGCAAGGCCTATCGGGGCTGCTACACCAGGGACCTCCACACCCCCTCAGGGGCCCCACCCTTTGCCAGCCCTTGAGGTAGAGTGTTGTAACAGGGGAGTGACGGGTGGGGATCAGGTCTGGGTTGGCGGGGTCCACTGTGGTCAGTCCAACTCTGGGATTATATTATTATTTATACAATAGGCAGAACATATTTCCTTTGCCGGCCCAATGTACTGGTCTCTTGCTGAACACTTTGAGCACTGGGGTGTGAGATCACCAAAGTCCCATCTAGCAGAACAATGGCAAAGCACCTGTGTTCCTTGGTAGTCACTTCCCTTTCATATAATTGGTAAACACATGGTCTGGAACAGATGCAGCCACTAGTACTCAGAGGTTTGCTCAGGAAGTCATAAAACATTCTAAGCTGTTGTTGCCTACTGCTTGCCATGGACAGAATGTTCATATGTCAGTCATATGAAAGAGAAACCACAGATACTCATCGCTGCAGTTTTCTCTGAGATGACGGCCCTATATGTGTAAACTGACATTTAAAAGAGGCCCTAGCATGTCTACATGTATGTCTATGAAGATTTTCATTCATCCAGGTCATGGTACAGTATATCTAGTATAAATAAATTTAAAGCAACTGGACTTGATTACCAAACAAGTCCAGTTGCTTTAAATGTATTTCTACTAGATATACCTAGCATGTCTAGTTCATCTCTAGTCTCTAAGAAGCGGTAGCATCTCTAGTCCACCTCTAAGAAGCGGCAGTATCTCTAGTCCACCTCTAAGAGGCTGTAGCATCTCTAGTCCACCTCTAAGAGGCTGTAGCATCTCTAGTCCACCTCTAAGAGGCTGTAGCATCTCTAGTCCACCTCTAAGAGGCTGTAGCATCTCTAGTCCACCTCTAAGAGGCTGTAGCATCTCTAGTCCACCTCTAAGAGCCTGTAGCATCTCTAGTCAACCTCTAAGAGGCTGTAGCATCTCTAGTCCACCTCTAAGAAGCGGTAGTATCTCTAGTCCACCTCTAAGAGGCTGTAGCATCTCTAATCCACCTCTAAGAGGCTGTAGCATCTCTAGTCCACCTCTAAGAGGCTGTAGCATCTCTAGTCCACCTCTAAGAGGCTGTAGCATCTCTAGTCCACCTCTAAGAGCCTGTAGCATCTCTAGTCAACCTCTAAGAGGCTGTAGCATCTCTAGTCCACCTCTAAGAAGCGGTAGTATCTCTAGTCCACCTCTAAGAGGCTGTAGCATCTCTAGTCCACCTCTAAGAGGCTGTAGCATCTCTAGTCCACCTCTAAGAGGCTGTAGCATCTCTAGTCCACCTCTAAGAAGCGGTAGTATCTCTAGTCCACCTCTAAGAGGCTGTAGCATCTCTAGTCAACCTCTAAGAGGCTGTAGCATCTCTAGTCCACCTCTAAGAGGCCGTAGCATCTCTAGTCCACCTCTAAGAGGCTTAGCATCTCTAGTCCACCTCTAAGAAGCTGTAGCATCTCTGTTCCACCTCTAAGAGGCTGTTGCATCTCTAGTCCACCTCTAAGAGGCTCTAGCATCTCTAGTCCTCTTCTAAGAGGCTCTAGCATCTCTGTTCCACCTCTAAGAGGCTCTAGCATCTCTAATCCACCTCTAAGAGGCTCTAGCATCTCTAGGCCCCAGTCCCAGTCTATGGCAGCCTACCGCCATCCCTCTGGGGGTAGACACAAGGGTACTGTATATACTTATTTAAATAGTTATCCTCAGCTTCTTTTATTATTTGGCATGACCTCATCATAAAATCTGCTTTTTATAAAAAAAAGGTATTCCCTGCCTTTGTGTAAAATACTTTTTTAAATGGTTAAACATTTCCGAGTTCTTCTGTTTATTTTATTTAAGTCAGAAAGCCAACAATCCATTGGAAGACAAATATCTCATGTGGGTGAAATGCTTTGCTTTAAAGGTGGCTAAAGGTGTCGAGTGACTTTGGCTTCATATCCTATAGTGTAATGTTTGCTGATGGTTTAAGAGGAATGTACAGAGCTGAAAAAACTCCAGAAAGGCTGTGTATGGAGCATGCCTTGTTAAGGTTATTAAATATATTAAGAGAAGGATAAAGACCAACTGTGCAGAATCCCCTAGCCTGTAGCTATATCCTATGTATCATTAATCTCCAGCAGGAGCAGAGGCTAAAGGCTGTTTAACAGAATTACTTTACACAAAGCCACATTTAATTTAACAGTAGCTGCATCCTTTCCAGCACAGTCTGTACTTATCCAAGAGTCTGCTAATCCGCTGACTAATTATTGCCATTAAAAACAGAACATTTTATTTTACTACAGGAATTGATATGCCATTGTTGGCTTCAAACACAAACATATCGCTTTGCCATTCAGAGTTTGCGATCAATGCCGGAGTGACATGAATTACTTGTACCAATCGCTGAGAGATTTACTAAATTGCTTTAGACATAAAGGAGAGATGCAAGTGAATAAATTACACCAGGAGTTGACAATGTGAGTGTCACATCTGATAATGAAACAGGGTTCAGCTGACCGTAAAGAACAGTTAGAAACAGCCCTATAAGATCTTACATTCATTGCTTTGCCTGAACCACCAAGCCTGTCGAAGGACTGAATGAAAGGACTGGACAATAAGGGGAGAGGAGCATTTATGAAGGTGCTGTTTAGGGTACTGTAAATTCAGGTATAATCAGTTAACATGTGCTTACACAGTGAAAATAGCTTCTTGCAGCCCCAGGTGCACGCTGTACCCACTGCCCGGGCAGATAAATACAAAAATGAAGAAAACAGCAGCACTTCGGTTGTTTTGAAAAATGTGAATCATTACTCAGGTGCCAAAGGCAACGTTTCGGGCTTCAATCCAGCCCTTTATCAAGCCTATTAGTACAAATACAAACAAGTGTTTAAATACCCACAGGAAGAGGAGGATCAGTCCATATTCACCTCCATTTAACCCATATACTGCAGTAAGATACTGTCCATTTCAAGATCTGTTCAATTTGTTATATGGGATACATGTCACAGGGCACTTAGTATATTGCATGCACAGGCATTTATCTTGTAATTTATTGTGTCTACTAAATATATTCACGGAATATTATGGGTTAAATGGGGGTGAATATGGGGTTAATTGTCCCCTGAATTTGGCATTGGAGCCAGAGAGATATTTGATGGATGAAATATACTGCAGTAGGATGCTGTCCATTTCAAGATCTGTTTAATTTGTTATATATGTTATATGTGATACATGCCACAGGGCACTTGTTATATTGTATACATAGGCACTTAGTTTGCATTTCATTGTGTGCACTAAATAAATTCACAGAATATTATGGGTTAAATGGAGGTGAATATGGACTGATCCTTCTCTTCCTGTGGGTATTTAAACACTTGTTCGTATTTGTACTAATAGGCTTGATAAAGGGCTGGATTGAAGCCCGAAACGTTGCCTTTGGCACTTCACATTTTTCAAAACATGTTTTCTTCATTTTTGTAAATTCAGGTATGGTATCTATTTCCTGCAATGTTTGGGACCTGGGATTTTCCTAATAATGGCTCTTCGCTTGATTTGGATCCCCAACCAGTGGACCATGTTGGTCACCAACCCCTTGGGTGTTGCTCTCAGGAAGCAGTAAAACACAAGCAGAGCCTCCTGCAGGCTAGCAGTCAACAGGGGTTAACATATAGCCAATCACAGCCCTTATTTAGCATCCCCAAGGAACTGATTTCATGCTTGTGTGGCTCACCAACACATTTTACATCTGAGTGTGTCTCACAAGTAAAAAAGGTTGGAGACCCCTGTAAAGAACATTAAAAAAAACAACCAATAACTTGGATTAATGCTTACCGGTACTTATTTTTTGATATGCTACAGGAACTTTTGCACACCTGTCTACCTTTTACAGTGAGAACTGCGCTGCTAAACTTAGACCTGGATAATATTGAGTGGAACAAAAATATTTTGATCACACATATTCGTGCAACGGCAATACTAGTTTAGACAGAATTGATATTTGCCCTTTTCTCTTAACATGATTATCGGTCCTACCCTTTATTTTTCATTATTATGTAAGCAAGAGCAGACATTTGATTTGATATAATGTATATGTTTTTTTTTTTCCTGTACCTGACTTTATGACATGATATTATGTACTGTTGGAACCCCAAGATCAATAAAAATGTTATTGAAAAAAAAATGCTTACTTATTGTCTATCAAGTACAAGCAACTGTCCTATTATTACAGCCAACATGGTAATCAGTCAACAAATCTGAATTGTTTTATTAATTGGGACTCTATAAGAAATGGCCTATCCAAATTTCAGAGCTTTCGGAATGATAATGGGTTTCTGGATAATAGAACTAGTGATAATGAACTTAAAAATGGGGTCTTGTTGGTCTAAAACCACTGCAAACACTTAATTAACATTCTGGATTGGTGGATGAGCTAATTATTCTTCTGAACGGTCACTTTGAGAAGACATCACCATGATTTGTAAAAATGATACAGACTTTTAAACCAACACCAGAGGCTTCTTACCTTATAGATGCATTGGCAATAACTTTCAGGCTGCTAGGGTTTCGGATTAGTTTATCTAAAATGCTAACAATTTCGTCAAACTTGGGTCTGTTGTTTCTGTCCTTCTGCCAGCAGTCCAACATAAGCTGATATAGGGCCGCAGGGCAGTCCATTGGTGGTGGCAACCGATAGCCTTCTTCCACGGCCTTGATAACCTGGTGACAAGAAATTATTATTAGTACAAGTATGGACAAGAAAGTTTCAAGAAAACAGCTTTCCTATAGGTTTGTTTAAACTACGGAGCTGGAAGGCATCTGGTTTACCTCTATTGCTAATGTGGATCGTATGAAAATGACAGCTTAGTTCATTTTTCACCAAAATATAGGTGAGAACAGAGAGAAAATCGCCATGCTACAGTTTTCACACTATTTCCTTTTTAAAATGCAACTGGCCCTAAAATTATGAGAAACGGTCCCTTTGGAACTTTGTTTTGTAAGGAACAATTTTGTTACAAACAACACTCAAAGGGGATTAGGTAATTACAGATGCACAGTTTCCTCCAGTTATACTAGCCAGATCCAGCCAATCGGCATTTAACATTTACTGTTCTCCTGTGTGAAAGGAAACATCTGATTGGCTGCTGTGGGTTAATAAAATGGGTGCAATCTGTACATCTGTAATTACACAATCGCCTTTGTGATAGAAATAACATTGTTCCTCCTAGGGGTTCTGTACTAATGAGATTGTTTTCTAAAAATTTAGGTAAGTCGGATTTTGGTCAGGAAGCATGCATTTGAGTGTTTTTGGACTGAAATCCACCTGCAATGGAGTAATTCCAGGCAAAATCTGGTTTCCATTAAATGTAAGTCTGCGCAATCAGGTTTGGTTGGTTCTCTTCCAACTGAAAAATGCTGGAAATGAATAACCCATGTATTCCTTGAGCTTTAGGACCCACACGAAAGAATTTTAAATCTTTTTCCCCACAATTTAACCAGGTTTTGAGTCTGTAATCACATTAACTTCAAAGTGCGTTGTCCATAGCTGTCCAGAGTCCATATGTAGACCCTTGGTCCTTAAGCACTCCTGGCTGCCTCGCTGGTTCAAGGCAATGAGGGTTCCTGGGAAGCTCTATGCAGCAAGGTTCAATGAATGTGTCTGAACCACTATTGGGAACTTTCCTTAAACCCTAAACAACTGCAAGAATGTCACCCATTCTTCTTCTAGAAAGATTATTCTGCTGGTATAGACATTTGTTTGTATTACATATTTAGGAAAGTCATCTACTGAAATTAGCTGGAAGTGGTACAACACCATTTAATAAATCAACACACACTTAAAATCTGCACTTGAATTAATTTTATTTTAGCACTTGTATAAAGGCACTGCTTGAAGGCACTTTGATGAAACTATACACCTGGTTAAATATGGATTTAATTCTAACAGGAGTGTATCAAAGTGATTCAAAACTATTCAAAACTATCCCTTGGCCAAAACTAAACTATCCCTTGGCCATAAACATTATACTTAAAATTGAGTTGTATCCTATTTATTATATTAATACAGTGTATATATACAGTATATATATGACTTTGATTCAATAGTTAGTCACTCACTTAATGAAGTTATGTTGATGTAAGCCAACAATAATGTATTAAAAGGCTGGCATTGGAAAGTGAAGCCAAATTCTCTTTCTATGAACAAATAATCAAACAGTGGAAAGGGCCTAGCGGATCATGCATACCTCATTTTTCTAATTGTTGCCGGTGATGTATGAAGAGAAGAATGTGACCTGATTTGAATCTTGCCAATGTTTTAAATCAGTTAATACAATCTAAGACAAATACTTAAGTGAAACGCTATAAATCAGATAAAACCAGGTTAAGGGCACTGCCTTAGATGAACAGCGTACCTCCAAAAACTATTTCAACTGATTTCTACAATTGATGGACATTGCTTAATATTTAGGTTTGTGAGAATTTAATTTTAATAGGAAGCATAAATAAAAACTGGTATGGCCCCAAGTGCAGTTGCAGTCCCTGCAATTCCCCTCCAGTTATTTGTGTTTAACTCCACTTTTATTAAAGGCGCTTGCATCAACATGCATTCCTTGCCCTTCCATATAGTTGTGCTCAGTCCTTCCTGCCTTCCATTTAAAATCGAGCACTGCTGAGCCAATTGATGTAGGAGAACCCTGGAGCTACCGCCACCTTCTGACCAGTTAGTAGCTCCAGGGTCCCCTTCACACCATTGACAATGGGGGAAGCACCTAAAAAATCAGATGCACCTAGGGGCAGATTTACTAATCCACGAATCCGAATCCCGAAAGGGAAAAAATCATATTGTAAACGAAAATTTAGCGACTTTTTCGTCGCCCTCGCGATTTTTCGTATTTGTCGCAAATTTTTTGGCGCCGTTGCGACTTTATCATATTTTGCACGATTATTTCGTCGTCGTGATTTTTTCGTATTGCACGATATTAAACGCCGGAAAAACCAATCCGATTTTTCCGCGACGGCGACGAAAAAGTCACGGAGAATATACGAAAAAGTCGTGACAGTGATGAAAAAATTGCGGAACATACTAAAAAGTCGCAAGGGCGACGAAAAAGTCGCAAAATACCTATCATTATGAAAAAACGCGTTCGGACGCTTTCGGTCTGTTCGTGGATTAGTAAATCTGCCCCCTAGACTAATGTGTAATATGAATATTGGAAGGTGTATGGAAGTGTAATACAGGTTTAAAGTTTACTCCTGGTCAAGGAACCCACAACTATACAGTAAGTCTGGTTTATTCATCCTGATGCAACTTTTAGGCTCGTAGCTAGTGATTATTTTTTGTTTGGCTGATAAAGATTTGCTGTGATGTTTGTGTATTCATGAGTAGAAAAAAAATTCGCAAATATGTTTGTGCTATAATTCCACCATGCATTTTGTTTTGATGGGGGGAAATGGATTTATTTTTCAAGTGGGAGAAAAACACACAAAAAAAATAATGATTGACTGTAATGCATTCCACATAAAAAAAAAAACTCATTTACTCCAATGCATTTTGGCACGAGAAAAAACACAAGAAAAAAGAACCATTGACTCTAATGCATTCAAGTCAGGGCAGTTTCTCTCAACAGCACTCATAGCCATGGAACGTATTTTCTGCCAGCAATTTTTTTACAACAAAGAAGCATCCTATCTGTGATACTGTTTTTGTTCCTCGTTCCAGTGATTCTCTTAATCATCTAAGGAAGGCCATTAACTTGCAAAGTATATCTGCATATTTTATTTTATACATACTGCACATTTGCTCCCCTTATCTCTTTGAAAACGGAAAGAGAGTCAGAAATGAGATTTCCTTACATCTTGGTTGGACATTTCCCAGTAGGGTCTCTCCCCATATGACATCACCTCCCAGAGGACGATACCATAGCTCCACGCGTCACTTGCTGATGTGAATTTACGGTAGGAAATTGCTTCTGGTGCTGTCCATCTAATTGGAATTTTTCCTCCCTGCAAAATATTTGAAGTACAATTTTAAACCCTTGCTTCTAACATGATTACTAGTACTATGATCTCTCACCTTCATCATTTATATTACATATATATGTATAATGTGCAGTGATGCAACTGTGCTTATTATTACTCCCCTTGACTAGTGATGAGCGAATTTTTACGTCAGGCATGGATTTGCAGCAAATGTCCGTATTTTGTCATTGGCAAATTTTTGCAAAACTTCTGCGAGAATTCGCTGCAGAAAAATTCATTGCACAACAAAAAAGCTGGAGTCGCGTCACGTAAAAATTAGCACGGTTATGACAGAATAGGCATGGCCACGTAAAAAAAGGATGTGGGCAACAAAAAAGTTGCGTAATAAACACATTGCTCAGATTTTTCGGCGTTTTCTGGTCGTTTCGCAAATTTTATGGTGAAGCAAAACGGAACAGATTCGCTCATTACTACCCTTGACTGCATAAAGTGTAATGGTTTCTTTCAATCTGCCATTCTAACTAGATTCTGGTTAATCTCATTAATAGAGACTCAATTATTAATTGCATCTACAGCCTAGAAAAAGTAGAATGCGGCCTATAATGTCGAAAACATATATGGCTGAAGACCAGTTAAAAGGTTGACTATAATAGGTCCATATATGCCATAGTATAATTTCAATGAACCTTTGCTTTCATATCTTCTTACCCTTGTAGTATAGGCAGCTTCTGGGTCATCCTCCAGTATTCGAGACAGTCCAAAATCAGAGACTTTGCAGACAAGGTTACTGTTTATGAGAATATTCCGAGCAGCCAAGTCCCGGTGGACATAACCCATATCAGAGAGGTATTTCATACCAGCCGCGATGCCACGCAGCATGCCCACTAGTTGAATGACTGTAAACTGAGCATCATTTTTCTGGAAAAAATGTAGACACTTAATTAGGATGCCAACTGGCTCTTTAACTGTGCCGGAGAAGACAAACCAAATTATATTAAATTAAAACTGGTTTCCAGAATCTCTGTATTATCAGTTACATCTCCAAACAGAGTTAGCGAATGCTTATGGATATTTTCTTTGGAAAAATGGCAGCACTTGTGTTGCAGAGATATGAAAGATGATGTAATTTTCCGTGCACTGAAAAAATGAGCACAAAGCTAACCTACAGATATATTCAATTGCAGATATCATCTAGAAAGAAAACAACATTATTTTTACTGGGTTTTCTCCTGCATCTTGTTGTTTGAAACAGACCAGGCTCTCAGCTTGCCCTAATGCAGTGACAGTGATGTATTCATATACACAGGATGTCTGCCTGCAAGTATGCTGCCCTGGTACCTGGTACTATTTAAGATGTTTACAATCCTTTTATACTAATAGAATCTTGAAAGTCTAGAAAGGGAAATTGCCAATATATATATATATATATATATATATACAGTACAAGCTTGAGTGCATCAACAAAAAAAAAGCAACAGGTAATATAGAAGACCTGGTTTAAGCAGGTATCTGGGCATAAGCTATAATTAATTTGGGTTGGTTTGTATGATTTGGGTGAATTAGGGCCAAGCTATTGTTTTATGCCTAGGGTCTGGTTTAAAAAAAGTCCCAGGAGCATCAACTCTCTTACATTTCTTCTTTTTTTTGTGTGTAGAGAGAATGAAGACAGAGATCGTTAGCTGGATAGCCAAAGATATAAATAAACAAAACTTTATTGCCATTGATCATCTGACCACAATCTTTGGTCTGTGGCATTGTCAGATATATGATTCCATTGCTAGTATACTCTCTAGGTGCAATTATTATTACAGGAAATCAGTGGACTTCCTAAGACACATCACTCATGCAGAATGGGGAGGTGGTTCCGGCAGTGTTGTATTAATTAAATAATATATTACCCTTGGTGAGTGCATTAAGGGAATAATAATTGTGCATAAAACATTTCAAGTGCCATTTAGGCCATTTTTTTGCTGACTATTCTATCCCAAACTCCTTTATATATACAATCACTTCTAAAATATTTCAGATAACTGAAGTTTTCCATCATCTTTTGTCTTCAGTTTTTTTAATGGGTTCTAATGAATATATTAGGAGATCAATGTATAATCCTTCCCTCTATGCATTTCTCTTTGTAGCTTCTATTAAGGTGTTACAGACTCTGCAGATTCTGCTTGTATTAGACTCCTTGATCAGCCTTCATTTTTCTCTTAACACTGATTCCTAAAATATGGCCTCCTACCTATTGACCCAAAGTGGTAGATGGACAAGGTCTCTAATATTTGTCTTGGATATTCTTAAACAACAGGCATGGGACCAGTTATGGACATTTTATGGAAAGACCCCTTATCCAGAAAACCATTTTGGATAACAGGTCCCAGGCAAACAGTAAGGCTTGCATTGAGCTATGTGGAGTGGATTCTAAATTTTGGATAACTAAGCTGGGATGAAAATTCATTTCTAGTGGGACAATTTCCTTATAAGAAGTCAAATATTGCATGATTTAGTGTTTAAATTGTCCTACCCTGTTAGGGTGTGCCCAGCTAATAGAGGCTAAAAACAAATATATACAGTATTTGTAGACTGCAATTCACTGAACTGTGTTCCTACAAAATCAAATTTACTTACGCGCAGAAAACTATCCAGGGAACCATTTTCCATATATTCAGTAACAATCATCACAGGCTTACCTGAAATATAAGAAACTGATTAGTTTATATTCAAAAGTATAATTATCTACCTGGTTTAATTCCAAATTATATATATATATATATATATATATATATATATATATATATATAACATTAAAGAAGATGGCATATGATTTCTTTTGGGTTGTTTTACTACCGTCTATGGGTTTCCTTGAATGGAAAGCACCATGGGTCACCCTGATTGGGCCATTATACTCTTCTATATGTTTGGATGGTAGACACATGTGTATAATGACTTGCAGCACTTTGCACAGTGCTTAATACAAGTCCATGCCTTCTAAAATGTACAATACACAATGAAAGTTATTGGAGTTAGAAGATCATGTGCACATCATGTTCACCCCACACAGATATAGCTTAGATATATCTAGATGATAGCAGATATGACTGTAACAGGCAAAGATCTGCTCTAAAATGTGCTTTTGTGATTACAGTCAAAATATTCCAAAGATCCTCTTTATGAAAGGCTATCACCACCCTATTAATTTGGTTTTAAGGTTATTTGTCTCCAGTACAGTATTTAATACAACAGGTATTAACATCAGCTTCAAACATAGAATAACAACGTAGTTCAAAGAGCACAACATGATAAATGCTCTAGAATTATCTACTTAGTAGAGCATCAGCTTGGAATTCAGAGCAATGTGTGATAGGATTGAAATGGATTTTGTGAAACATAAGAATTATACCACTTGACATAATGATATTTTTTCTAGACACATCATTTTTCTCTTGTCTGGCAATATTGTGTCATGATATGAGAGTTATTGTGAATATACATACACTATGATTTGGATTTAGTCTGCCTTACTAGTTCTTAATGCTTTTAATTACATTAAGTTGATGTTGGTCAAAAGAGATGACTGAAGCTTTACTATGGCATTTTGTTTGGTATCTGGGAGATCAGCGTTAATAGGTTAGATCTTTTGGACCTTGTGGGAATTCCTTCTTGAGCTGCCTTATGATGTCATTATTTGGGAATGCCTCAGCTTACTATAGCGCCTCTGTAAATGATGTTCCCAAAGCATGATTGTTCCACCTAGAGAGGCGAGAGGAGTAGAATACTGGAGGCATCCTAAAGGCCAATTGGTTAAAAAATTAGATACTTTTCACATGTTGGATTTCATGGTGGAAGCAGAAAGCCAAAAGGTTTAAATATCTTTGCTCTAAGATTATATAGATTTCAATAAAAAAGGTTGAATAAATATTAGTGATGAGCAAATTTTTTTTGGCAGGCATGGATTCTCAGCGAATTTCCTCATTTCGCCATTGGCGAATTGCTTCGCGAAACTTCCGTGAAAATGCGCCAGCGAAAAATTTGTTGCACAGAATTTGTATTGTTGCACGTCAAATTGGGTGCGTTTGCGTCAAAAAAGGGTGCGTTCGCATCAAAAAAAGGGCACGGTCACATAAAAAAAAGTGCAGTCATGTCAAGAAAACGCTGGCGACAAAAAAATTGCTTGACAAATGCGTTTCATGCCGTTTAGCGAATTTTATGGCGACGCGAAACGGGACAGATTCACTCATCACTAATAAATATACTTAATTTCCCCTAGCATGTATGCAGGTATTACTGACCCAGCTTGAAGTATTGGAATTGCCTAAGCTGCCACTGTCAGCCTTACTATCTATTGCCTTCATATTGTGTTATAATCCCCATACAAGTAGGTAGAAGGAGGCATGGCTTAGCAGTCTGTGGATTATTATATATACTGCAAATATGTGTGCCAGCCTTTTTTTTGTAACATTCTTTTAAATATAATAGTATTTAGGTAGATGTTTACAGACACCAGAGCTGATAGTAATAAATAAATAAGTACATTTTTTGTGCTATTACTATTAGTAAAATTAGTCATGCTTACTTTTTGTAACTACTCCTTCCAAGCGAATGATGTTTGGATGCTCAAACTGTCCCATAATGCTGGCTTCACTTAGGAAATCTCTCCTCTGCTTCTCGGTGTAGCCGGCCTTCAGCGTCTTTATTGCAACGCTAATCTCCTTTTTTGAAGGCAGTTTCAAGCGCCCACTGCACACTTCACCAAACTCTCCTAAAGGGGAAAAAAGAGAGCGAAAACAAGCCATGACAAAATGAATATTAGCCTTTGTGAAACACAATTCTAAAGAATGCTCTAATAGGCTTTTGACAAGCCCATAACTCTGAATCTCCTAATGCTGAACACATTTAACCATGAAACAGTCATTTACATTTCAGCTTGATAAGCACTGGGTTGTGCGATAAAGCACGGTATACGCAAGTATGGTTTCTAGACAAGATCGCTTTTGAGAACATTCTTCACCCCAAACACAATCCCGCACACCATTGCATCCATTTGTTTCTTGCTTTGATATCAGCCACATTTTCCTGTTACTAAAGTGTGTCAAAGGCAAGATTCATGGACAAGATGGACAAGATTCAAAAGTCTTTTCCACTAATACATTTAGGAGATACGTTTTGTGAATTGAATTGCATCTCACGTGGAATCTCGTCCATGAGTTTTCACTTGAAGAACCTTTTCTCATTGAGTGGAATCAGGCCCAATATCTTCCTTCTTTTATGTTTACAGGGTAACCCTTTTAAAATAAAAAATAACAAAAGTGGTATAAAGGTGATACCTTTATTGGCTAACTAAGATAACCATAGCAAGCTTTCAGAACATTTTAGTTCCTTTTTCAAGCTGATTACCTAAGGAACTAAAATGTTCTGAAAGCTTGCTATGATTATCTTAGTTAGCCAATAAAGGTATCACCTTTATACCACTTTTGTTATTTTTTATTTCAAAAGGGTTACCCTGTAAACATTTTTGACTGGCTAACACGGTACATTACCTTTTCCTGTTCCTTCTTTTATAAATGTATACTTTTGTTCTAATATTAAAAATATCACATTCACTGTAAAATGTGTCTTTATATAGAGGTAGAATAGTCAGTCTAGTATCTCTCTTGCCTTATTAAACCCAATAGTATTCTTTTAAAATTTGAATACAGAATATTTGTGAATGGACTAGAACAGTGATCTCCAAGCAGTGGCTCGTAAGCAACATATTGCTCACCGCCCCCTTTGATGTTGCTTCCTGTGGACTCAAAGTAGGTGCCCTTTTTGAATTTCTGGCTTGGAGACAAGTTTTGGAAGCACAGAGAGTTTTACTCCAAGCAGAGCCTCCTGCGGGCTAGCAGTCCCATGGGGCTACCAAATTGCCAATCACAGTCTTTATTCAGCATCCCCAAAGAACTTTTTTCATGCTTGTGTGGCACCAATATTTTTTATATCTAGGGGGCACATTTACTAACCCACGAACGGCCGAATGCGTCCGATTGCGTTTTTTTCGTAATGATCGCTATTTTGCGTTTTTTTCGGAAAATTTTCGCGACTTTTTCGTTACCAATACGATTTGTGCGAAAAAACGCGAGTTTTTCGTAGCCATTCCGAAAGTTGCGCAAAATCTTGCGATTTTTCGTAGCGTTAAAACTTGCGCGAAAAGTCGCGATTTTTTCGTAGTGTTAAAACTTGCGCGAAACATCGCGCCTTTTAAGTTTTACCGCTACGAAAAAATTGCAAGATTTTGCGCAACTTTCGGAATGGCTACGAAAAACTCGCGTTTTTTCGCGCAAATCGTATTGGTAACGAAAAAGTTGCGCTAATTTCCGAAAAGTCGTAAAGTCGCCGAAAAAAATCGCAAAAAATACGAAAAAGTCGCAAAATGTTCGTTTTCCAATCGGAATTTTTCCAATTCGGTTTCAAATTCGTGTCTTAGTAAATCAGCCCCTAAGTGTGGCTAATCAATAATTGTAAACTTGTGATATAACCCAAGAAGTTAGATCACAACTCTATCGTGTATTTACCTGAATGTTGATGGCCACCCTGTGTGACATGGGCAGAGCATGTGCTTCATCTGGGAATGCCAAAAAGTGACTCAATGCACAACTTTAATATGGTGCCACGAGTCCAACCAATTCCATTTAACTGGGGTATATGTATTTACTTTATTAGACCAGATTTATAGAATCTTAGGCATGAAGTACGGTGTATATCAAAGTATACAAATCATATTTTTACCAATAAAGGGTTACGCTTTCATTTTCGTATAAAAATCCAGCCACAAACATTGCTCTTTCTGTACAACAGCCGTAGATCAAAAGCAGGGAAATTGCTGCAGGTACTGTACTCTACTGCTGCTAAATGAACAACAAGGGAGCCAACAATAAAAAAAAAAAGAACATGTATCATTCCAGCCTTGACAAATGCTGAGATTTGTAGCTGAAGAGCAGCTGGTAAGCCACAGGTAACCTGCCCAAACGTAGGGAAATGTATTTATTATGGTGAAATGTTTAGAAATTTTGCCTGAAGATTTGCAGGCTTATTATATTCACCTGTATAAAACACATTACCAAAGCAATACGTTTTGCCTTTTTGTTGCCTTCGGTTATTGTTATAAAGAGTTGCATTGGGTCTTGCTGCACTTGATTTTGTGCAACTGCAGAGTGCCAGAATATGTGTATATTGGCAGGACCATAACACACCTGGGCTAAGCTTACAAGCAAACTGGGGCAATATTGTACCAGTGTAGTTACCCATGGCAGCCAGTCATAAAAATGATTTTATAACTTGTAGTTGATTGTTCCAAGCTTTTTGCTGATTGGTTGCCGATAGCAACTGTGCCTATTGTAATTATTATTTGAACAAAAGTCCTCTTTAGTGTGACCAAAGATACATCCAACTTGTAGCCATCCAGTCCTACAAAGCACAACATCCTTTTACAGCCCCAAAGGATCATTTACTGTGACCTCGAGCAGAAGTGCAAGGAACACAAGATCACTAAGCATTGACCAATGCATTGACATTGTTTAATTTTTTAACAAACCCCTAATTTGCTTAGAGGTTTTATCCATAATCAAGCAAGTTAGCAATCTCCATGAGCAGGTTATGGAGCTAAGATTTGAACAACTTTGTACCAATAAGCTAACAGTCATAATGATGCAGGCTATGATAGTGGAACCTATTTCACTCCCATGATGCACCTAGAACAAAGCCCACCTTAGGGTAAGCACCAGTTCTTTGAGGGACAGCTAGGAAATATCTAGGCCTCTTTCCTCTTATATTTAAGTAGGACAGAATACATAAAGAATGGGAAAGATGAAAGTCTTTAGCCGATGGTGCTGGGAATGACAGCTTGGAAACATCTGGAAGGTCAAAGATTTTCAGATCCTGCTATACAAGTTAATACTTCAATTTTTTATTAAAGGGGTTGTTCACCTGTAAATTAACTCTTAGTATGATATTCTGAGACAAATTGCAATTGGTCTTCATTTTAAAATATGTGTGGTTTTTGAATGATTTAGCTTTTTGTTCAGCATCTCTCCAGTTTCACAATTCAGCAGTTACCTGGTTGCTAGGGTTCAAATTACTTTAGCAACAAGGCAGTGGCTTGATTAAGAGTCTGATATATTTATAGGAAAGGACCTGAATAGCAAAATAAGTTATAAAAAGTCAAAATAAAATTGTAGCTTCACAGAGAAATTGTTTTTTGGCTGCTGGGGTCAGTGACCCCCTTTTGAAAGTTGGAAAGAGTCAGAAGACACATAATTCAAAAAGTAAAATAATAAAAAATAAATAATGAAGCTTAATTGAAAAGTTGGAAAAGTAGGAAAGAATTGTATATATTTTTCTGAAAAATCATTGCACAAAAAGGAGAAAACATAGATAATTCCATGATTCATTTAAAGAAATAAATATGGGTACCTGCTCCTATAACCGTATCAATGGAGATGCAGGCAGAGTCCAGCTCCTTTGCAAACTCATGTACGGCCTGGCTAGGATCTTCATACGTGTGCGGGTCTATGTACGTCCTGATGCCAGGAAGCTTTACTGCAAAGAGATAGAAAATATAGATATATATTTTGTTGTCCTTGTCACTGTGTTGATGGTGCTAATCTGGTCTTGACACAGCTATTCAATTGATTAACAGAGAACCTTGTATCCATTTGTAGGCATGTATCTTAGTATAGCTTCTGTGGTCTCTACATACAAATGTTGGCATTTCTTGGGTGCAAACATTGTAGCATTTAGTTCACACATTTTCACTCTACTGTGTATGTGCACCTAGACCTGAACTTGGAGAAGATCCAGAAAGAAGATGGTAACTTGTTGGGCCGGTTCAATTTATACTTCAAATTATAAGTAATTATAATCACTGGGGGAGACTAATATTTTAGCAGCCCCTGGTGATTGTACCTGTTCATCTTTTAGTTTTTGAATTTGGTTGGTAAGCACATAGGATTTGTCCAGATCTGAATCCTGTAAAAAGTGGTGACATTTGGCCAAACTCAAACCGAATCCTGAATTAAGTGCACCCCTAATACAGGTATGGGACCTGTTATCCTGAATGCTCGGGTCCTGGGGTTTCCCAAATAAGGGATCTTTCCGTAATTTGGATCTCCATTCCTTAAGTCTACTGAAAAATCATTTAAATATTAAATAAACCCAATAGGACTGTTCTGCCCCCAATAAGGGGTAATTATATCTTAGTTGGGATCAAGTACAGGTACTGTTTTATTATTACAGAGAAAAGGGAATCATTTAACCATTAAATAAACCCAATAGGGCTGTTCTGCCCCCAATAAGGGGTAATTATATCCTAGTTGGGATCAAGTACAGGTACTGTTTTATTATTACAGAGAAAAGGGAATCATTTAACCATTAAATAAACCCAATAGGGCTGTTCTGCCCCCAATAAGGGGTAATTATATCTTAGTTGGGATCAAGTACAAGTACTGTTTTATTATTACAGAGAAAAAGGAAATCATTTTCAAAAATAAGAATAAAGAATAAGAAATAAGAATGAAGTCTATGGGTGGTGGCCATTCCATAATTCAGAACTTTTTAGATAATGGGTTTCTGGATAAGGGATCCATACCTTTAATTACCTATCACACAGGAGCAAAAGGAGTTAGTTCATGCTGCCCACTGAATGAATAAGATCACATTGTCAAAGCCTTATTATTGGGCTCATATTTAACAAATATGTATATATATATTTTAATCTAATTAAAAGGAATTTGTATTTGTACTTGTATAAGTCCAAAAAGCAGCTGGAAATTTTAGCTGCTTCTTCTCCCTCCCAAAGTCAAAAACGATCATGGTTACTATCTTAAGAAAGGCTCATCCAACCTCTAGTCAGAGTACAGATATGGGATCAGTTATCCAGAATGCTCGGGACCTGAGGTTTTCCAGATAAGGGATCTTTTTGTAATTTGGATTGCCATAACTTAAGTCTGCTAAAAATCACACTATCACTGAAGAGATTTAAAAGAATGATAAAAGTTAGTGCTTTCATGATGACTTATATTAGCTTTGTGTTGGGCTTTACTTGTCTTTCAGCTCTCCTTGCCATTTACCTTACAGTAAATATAAATTTAAGATAGAGCATAGATTTTTGTTGATGTTTATTATTATTATTATTACTAGACATGCAGTCTAAAAAGGAACATTGGGCTAGAGATTATTTCATGTAGTGTTCATTACTGACCGCACCTTTGAATTCCATGATAGACTATAAAATGCATTTTTTAGAAGGAATCTAAGCTTTTGCCAGGAAAATGAAACCACCAATTGTGTTTCAGTACATAAATAGTAGCTGCACGAGTCTCTTTCTACCAATAAAATGATGTCATTCGGCTTCTGTATTGACATCAAAAGTAGGTATTTTGTTATAGCGAAGTGATTATACTACTCAGCAGAACTTCATTTGCGTGTAAGAGAGACTTCAGAACAGAATGGAATGGGTAACCAGCGCTGCGGGTCACAATCACACACACTGAGAGCAACAACATCCAAACTGGTGGTGGGACAGAAATTCATTTTGAACATAAAAGTTATGCCTTGCTTCAGTGTATATAGCTAATTACAGGTATTGGACCGCTTATCTGGAAACCCATTATCCAGAAAGTTCCGAATTACGGAAAGGCCATCTCCCATGGACTCCATTTTAATCAAATAATTCACATTTTAAAAATGGTTTCTTTTTTCTCCGTAATAATAAAACAGAACCTTGTACTTGACCCCAACTAAGTTATAGTTAATCCTTATTGGAGCCAAAACAATACAATTGGGTTTAATTAATGTTTAAATAATTTTTTAGCAGACTTAAGGTAGGAGATCTGAATTAAGGAAAGACCCCTTATCCGGAAAGCCCCAGGTCCCAAGCATTCTGGATAACGGGTCGCATACCTGTGCATGTATTTCAACTTAAAGTAAACTCAGTTTTGCATTTATATCATATTATGCATGAATAATATATATTACCTCAAAGGAAAACTAATATAACTAATATATATTGGTTCTTCCTTGTCAAGTATTTTACAATATGAGCAGACTTCTGGATTAGGGATTTCCATAAAATATATTTTTTTTTTTAGCAGTACAAGTATGGGATCCGTTATCCGAAAACCCATTATCCA
Source organism: Xenopus tropicalis (assembly GCF_000004195.4). NCBI lineage: Eukaryota > Metazoa > Chordata > Amphibia > Anura > Pipidae > Xenopus > Xenopus tropicalis. The sequence goes on from NC_030678.2 coordinate 22,071,719, forward strand.
GAAAGTTCTGAATAACGGAAAGGCCATCTCCCATAGACTCCATTATAACCAAATAATTCTAATTTTTGAAAACGATTTCCTTTTTCTCTGTAATAATAAAACAAAACCTTGTACTTGATCCCAACTAAGATATAATTACCCCTTATTGGGGGCAGAACAGTCCTATTGGGTTTATTTAATGGTTAAATGATTCCCTTTTCTCTGTAATAATAAAACAGTACCTGTACTTGATCCCAACTAAGATATAATTACCCCTTATTGGGGGCAGAACAGCCCTATTGGGTTTATTTAATGGTTAAATGATTCCCTTTTCTCTGTAATAATAAAACAGTACCTGTACTTGATCCCAACTAAGATATAATTACCCCTTATTGGGGGCAGAACAGCCCTATTGGGTTTATTTAATGGTTAAATGATTCCCTTTTCTCTGTAATAATAAAACAGTACCTGTACTTGATCCCAACTAAGATATAATTACCCCTTATTGGGGGCAGAACAGCCCTATTGGGTTTATTTAATGGTTAAATGATTCCCTTTTCTCTGTAATAATAAAACAGTACCTGTACTTGATCCCAACTAAGATATAATTACCCCTTATTGGGGGCAGAACAGCCCTATTGGGTTTATTTAATGGTTAAATGATTCCCTTTTCTCTGTAATAATAAAACAGTACCTGTACTTGTTCCCAACTAAGATATAATTAATCCTTATTGGAAGCACAACAATCCTATTGGGTTTATTCAATATTATAATGATTTTAAGCAGACTTAAGGCATGGAAATCCAAATTACGGAAAGACCCCTTATCCGGAAAACCCCAGGTCCCGAGCATGGATAACAGGTCCCATACCTGTATGTGCTATTGGGTGAAACTAAATACAAAACTTCTGTTTTCGGTACTAAGGGCCGCCCCCTGGGATCATATGCAAAGAGCAAACCAAGGGCAAACATATATGTTAGGTTACATCAGCCAATTAATGGACAAAGTTCTTTTGCTCCCACACTACTTCCTGTTACAATTAGAGCTGCATTATTTCCTGTCAGCTGATCTCTGAGGGAGCACACAGCCCATCACAAAATGGCAGCTCAAGGGAAAGTATTCATAGGTTGGTTAAGTATTCATTTTGGGGGTATAGTTTTCTTTCAATTTACCTTCAAAATGGGCTTTCAGAGATACACCAGGGGGGCTAGCCTCACATATTAGGAACCCCTGCCTTAAGGCATTATGGGTAAACCCTATCCAGATCCCAAGCGTTCTGCATACTAGATCTCATACCTGTACTGTATAGGTTAGTGAGGCCCAAAACAAATGCACAGATAGCAAGTCAAGTCATGGGCCCACATATTAATTGCTTTAAACATGTTATTGATAAATTAATTTTTCTCAGTGATTTTAGCACTGAAAAAAAACTCCAATATGACATAATACAGATTAAGTTGCACATTAAATAAATGGCAAGACATCTCACAAAATGTTGTATCATGTTACTATGCATGGCAGGGGCTTAGCATAAATAGTGCTCTTTGTTAAGCAAGGGGTGTAATGCTGCTGCTCAGCTGAATTGTTCCATTGTATGAAAGGTGTTAAACACGCAGCCTGTAAAAACAATAAAATTAACAAACACAATTAAGGCCAATGTAAACATTGCCCCTGGCAAAGCCATAAACTGCCTGGTAACGATCATTGGGAGCTGTGAGCCTCGAGCCATAACTCCCCAGATGGTGAAAAAACAAGGAAACGTGTGCATATTTGTTCTTTGCTTGTTATTGTTCATAAAATATGTTCATTTAGAACAGAAATAATATATCTGTGAAATGGGGCTCTTAAAAACCACAAAGTGCAATATACCTCTCTGCTGCTACTGATAAACTACAACTCCCAGAAGCCCACAGGAGACCTAAGGTGGGTGAGTTTGTGGTTATTCAGAAGAATGACCCATGTTCTCAGTGGCAGGATATTGTCTAATTTGTCTATCCGCATTCTGTAACATTTATTGAGACGTAGGAGAATATTTATTATTTCTTTATTATAAATAAAGCTGCATGTTTTTTGCTATTTACTAAAGAATGATTTAATTTCCCTCTGGGAGTTTTTGCCATAAAGTATTTCCCCAGTAAATTCTAATGGAGAAGAAAAAAAGGTTTTGACTTTTTTCCAAAAATAAGTAATTCTATCTCACAGACTTGCTGTTTACTATGGCTAGCAGCTGAATATGCTAAAGATATAGCTCCATTTTCTGAGGTTCCCTTTGTCATAAGCCATTTTTACCCTGGGTAAGGTGTTTGCACAGTATTTCTGACACCCGCTCTTCCAGTTAATAGTATTTATGTAATATGAGGGGGACATGATTACTCTGTACAAGTACATTAGAGGGGATTATAGGCAGTTGGGGGATGTTCTTTTTTCCCATAAAAACAATCAACGCACCAGAGGCCCCCCCTTTAGATTAGAGGAACGGAGCTTCCATTTGAAGCAGCGTAGGGGGTTCCTCACGGTGAGGGCAGTGAGGTTGGGGAATGCCCTTCCTAGTGATGGGGTAATGGTAGATTCTGTTAATGCCTATAAGAGGGGCCTGGATGTGTTTTTGAACAAGCAGAATATCCAAGGCTATTGTGATACTAATATCTACAGTTAGTATTACTGGTTGTATACAGTGGAGGAAATAATTATTTGACCCCTCACTGATTTTGTAAGTTTGTCCAATGACAAAGAAATGAAAAGTCTCAGAACAGTATCATTTCAATGGTAGGTTTATTTTAACAGTGGCAGATAGCACATCAAAAGGAAAATCGAAAAAATAACTTTAAATAAAAGATAGCAACTGATTTGCATTTCATTGAGTGAAATAAGTTTTTGAACCCTCTAACAAAAAAAGACTTAATACTTAGTGGAAAAACCCTTGTTTGCAAGCACAGAGGTCAAACGTTTCTTGTAATTGATGACCAAGTTTGCGCACATTTTAGGAGGAATGTTGGTCCACTCCTCTTTGCAGATCATCTCTAAATCCCTAAGGTTTCGAGGCTGTCTCTGTGCAACTCTGAGCTTGAGCTCCCTCCATAGGTTTTCTATTGGATTAAGGTCCGGAGACTGACTAGGCCACTCCATGACCTTAATGTGCTTCTTCTTGAGCCACTCCTTTGTTGCCTTTGCTGTATGTTTTGGGTCATTGTCGTGCTGGAACACCCATCCACGACCCATTTTCAGTTTCCTGGCAGAGGGAAGGAGGTTGTCGTTCAGGATTTCACGATACATGGCTCCGTCCATTTTCCCGTTAATGCGAATAAGTTGTCCTGTGCCCTTAGCAGAAAAACACCCCCAAAGCAAAATGTTTCCACCCCCATGCTTGACGGTGGGGGCGGTGTTTTGGGGGTCATAGGCAGCATTTTTCTTCCTCCAAACACAGCGAGTTGAGTTAATGCCAAAGAGCTCTATTTTGGTCTCATCAGACCACAGCACCTTCTCCCAGTCACTCACAGAATCATTCAGGTGTTCATTGGCAAACTTCAGACGGGCCTGCACATGTGCCTTCTTGAGCAGAGGGACCTTGCGAGCCCTGCAGGATTTTAATCCATTGCGGTGTAATGTGTTTCCAATGGTTTTCTTGGTGACTGTGGTCCCTGCTAATTTGAGGTCATTAACTAACTCCTCCCGTGTAGTTCTAGGATGCTTTTTCACCTTTCTCAGAATCATTGACACCCCACGAGGTGAGATCTTGCGTGGAGCCCCAGAGCGAGGTCGATTGATGGTCATTTTGTGCTCCTTCCATTTTCGAACAATCGCACCAACAGTTGTCACCTTCTCTCCCAGCTTCTTGCTAATGGTTTTGTAGCCCATTCCAGCCTTGTGCAGGTCTACAATTTTGTCTCTGATATCCTTGGACAGCTCTTTGGTCTTTCCCATGTTGGAGAGTTTGGAGTCTGCTTGATTGATTGATTCTGTGGACAGGTGTCTTTTATACAGGTGACTAGTTAAGACAGGTGTCCTTAATGAGGTTGACTAATTGAGTAGAAGTGTCTAACCACTCTGTGGGAGCCAGAACTCTTAATGGTTGGTAGGGGTTCAAAAACTTATTTCACTCAATGAAATGCAAATCAGTTGCTATCTTTTATTTAAAGTTATTTTTTCGATTTTCCTTTTGATGTGCTATCTGCCACTGTTAAAATAAACCTACCATTGAAATGATACTGTTCTGAGACTTTTCATTTCTTTGTCATTGGACAAACTTACAAAATCAGTGAGGGGTCAAATAATTACAGTATATAGTTTATGTATGTGAGTGTATAGATTGGTTAGTATAGGTTGTGTGCTGGGTTTACTCAGATGGGTTGAACTTGATGGACAATGGTCTTTTTTCAACCCTATGTAACTATGTAACTATGTAACTATGTAATAAAAGGCACGAAGTTTGATCAGGAGCAGTAACCCATAGCAACCAATCAGCAGGCTGCATTTACTGGTCACCTGTTTAAAAGCAAATATCTTATTGGTTGCTATGGGTTACTATACCTGGGCAAACATAGCATATTATATTACATATGGGGAAATGTGTCTGAACCCAATACTTACCCACTGAGGGTATTGAGGGTAAGTATGAAAGTATGAAGTTCACCCGGATCCAATTTTTACTGGAAGGGAGAGGTTGGGAAATGTTGGGGGGGGGCTCAGTGCTTCTCATTAGAGACTGCCTTTATATTGAATCTCCTAAGTCTTAAGTACATCAGTCTACCAGAATAACTGCTATGCAAAAGGAGCCCAAAACAGAAAATACTTCAATTTAATGTTTATTTATGTAAATCAACATATTCAATGGGAATATTAGTTTAACATTTTGAGGTATATCAAAGGTTCCCAAAGATTTCCAAATCACTTCTATATTGTACCCTTTAATAATGAAAGCCCTCTTCAGCTCTTGTACAGCAGGGAGTGAACCCAGGTCACAATAACATTGGTTTTGGCATATTCCATTTTGTTTATGAAATACGTAAATAATGTTTAAAACAGGACTTTTATGGTTAAAACAGCTGTGTCACTCAGCAAAAGGGTCAGTTCCTTCAGGCACAATTGGCCAAGACTTATCATTAACCATTTACTGGTCTGTAAAGCAGCTGCTTAGTGCACATCTGCTTCCTCCTCTCATTGCTAACATGAGGTGGAAATAGCTGTCAGCTGCACCTTAGCTCAGTTCCAAACAGCAAAAATAAAGTACCCAGCTTTAACTTCTACATCCACGTACAATCTGTGAGTTATAAATCCCCCTCCTGTATGTTAGTTATAATCACAACTGATAAACAAACCTATGCTAAATAATTAGAGAAAGCAAAGGGCCTCACTGACTGACAAGTGCAGCTTGATGCTTGTCCCCCCTGGCAGTCAATCCTAAGTTCCTGTACAGCAGGTTTCTTTTGCCATACACCACAAGGCAATGCAGGAAACAAAATACCATTAAAGGGAAAAAATAAGTCCAAAATGAATATTTTTCATTTTATGTATATAATTAAATGGGACCACCACACAAATACAACTTAAGCTGGCCATACATGCACCGATACTATCGTACGAAACCTCGGTTCGTACGATATTCTGTGCGTGTATGGCATGTCGACGAGTCGACCGATATCGCAGGAAGCTGCCGTCAGGGCTGAGTCGGCAGAAGGAGGTAGAAATCCTATTGTTTCTACCTCCTTATCTGCTGTTTCAGCCCTGACGGTGTGTGGCGGATCTGACGATGTTTCGTACGGCCGATGGTCGCACGAAACATCGTCAGATCCTCCCGTGTGTGTGGCCACCTTTAAGCTTTTTGAAAAAGTTAACATAATTTCAAGCAACTTTGCAGTATACATCAATGAAAAAATATGCAGCTTTTAATGATGTTTAATGTAATAATATGGTTTGGATCAGTTCCCTAAGTCCCGCCCCCTGTTCCCCTGCTGATCTGACTGACTACTTTGAGACTCAATGCATTGTGGATTATGTAGTTTACTGCATGCAGTTGGTAAGCTGTGATGAAGTTGTTACAATTTGTAACATCAGTGTTTTAGCACCTCCTCCCCTACCAAATGATGCAGAAAGAGAAGAACTGTTTTGCAGCTGGATTTCAGCATATACAAATGGTATTTATTCATACTCTTTGGAGGAACAGATTGCAGCCATACGTATATTAGGGGTTTCTAGGTTGTGAGGGGCTCTTTAACAAATTTTGGTTTGGAAGCCGGAGGATCTCTTTAACAACAAGTAGTGAGCCAACACCCAGTGTAACAAAAATTGCACTTTTTGGTGCCATAATGGAAAAGTTGAGTTATACATTTTCAAATTCCAAGTTCTTTCAAAACTCACAACAAAAGAAGATTACCCTATATCCAACTGTAATTGGATAAAAAAAAAAAAAATAGGTTGCGTGTTGAAAATATACCTCCCACTGACTTTAGCATCTTGGCAGGTTTCAGGTTCCAGCTTTTTTTAATTTGAAGTTTTGAGATTCTTTTTAATAATCTTGAAAAATTCAAGTTTGGAAAACTCAACTTTGAAACAAATTCAATATATATTTTTTTTCGTAACACAACTGACTGGAAAAGATTTTTGCATCCAAATCTAGGCAATGTTGGCCACCCTGTCTTAATCTATAGAAGTCAAGGAGCATTTATGTAGACACTTCACTAACAGGGAATTAATTTAAGAATTAGATTTAAGAAAACAATGAAAATAAACAGAATTAGATTTAAGAAAACAATGAAAATAAACAGTTCCATTCAAAATGGCAAGTAAAATGTGGCAGTTTAGGCGTTTTGTCTTGGTTTACATCAATCAAATATTCAATATAAATCCATTTTTTTTAGATTTATTTTATTTAATCTAGAAAATCCTTCCTTTTATATTGCAAACCTGAGATACAGTTTGTTTTAAATAATTTAGATGCTATTATTTTGGACTTGGATTACAAACAATCACGTTGTCAAAGATATCAATATTCTGGGAGGTAACTTTAAACCATTTGACAAAGGAAGGATCAGTTCTTACTTAATGTAATACAGAGTTGACTTACATAGAAAATGGCTCTCAAAGACTCACGCAGAAGAAAAAAACAGTTGGCTTGATATTGTGCCTCTGATGTTCCCTTTACAATTGGGGTTTATGCTGCAGAAAATAAGCTTACACATGCGACTGCTGATCTCTTTTAATACGAGTCCCAGAGGTTCTCCAGAGACTGGGTGAAGCCTAGATACAATGGCTATAATCTCTTCACACCAATAATTAGGGGCAGCACAAGTCGTAAATGGGTTCTGTCATGAATAACAGATAATAAACACATGCACATGTGTTAAGACCCTCTGTGCTGTAGCTCTTTGTCCTCAAATACAATCATTTTCAGTTCTGTTCGAACAGCACGATTTGCCCTCAGGCTAATAGAAAGCAAGAAGTGCTAGTCAGGCAGGGGCAGCAGAGGAGGTGAAACATATTTCTAGTCCTTTGAAGGGAAAGTTATAGGATTTACAGTAATCTGGAGAGAGTTGAAGTCTAGCTGGGCCCTCTAATGCTGAATAAACCAGGTGAAATAGTACAATTTTACAGCTGGAGCGAGAAGACTTTCTTGCCTTAGAAGGCTTTTCTTGCTTATATTTATCCTGGGCTGATTGGTTGAAGTATAGGCAAGTGAAAAAATAATATTGGTGTAGTAGGGCTTCTTAATGGATGCCCTCAAATATAAACTGGCAACAGTGGTAAGAAACCAGTCAAAGAAGAGAAGTGTTTAGCAAATGATGTTTAATAGACAATAACTCATTGCCAAATTAACTTTTTTTTATAACTATGAGAAAAGGTGGAAAAGTAAGTTAAGTCAATAATAAGTCTAAAGCACAAGATGTTTTTCCATATTTAAGACTGGAAAAAGACTTTGAATGACTGATTAAGAGGTTAGGAAGCTTATTAGTCAGAACAAGCAATAATAAGGAGAAGGCTTATATACGAATGCAGGGATCCCCAACCTTTTTTACTCAGATGTTTTTTACTCAGATGTTAAGAGTGTTGGTGAGCCACACAAGCATGAAAAAGTTCATTGCAAAATAAAGGCTGTGATTGGCTATTTGGTAGGCCCATGAGGACTGCTAGCTTGCACCTACGAGTAAAACTGATTCTGTGCTTCCAAAACTTGCTTTCAAGCCAGATATTGAAAAATATCTGAGATCTGAGCAAATGAAACTATGTATGTCTATCCTTATGCAGTTAAAGACTGCAAGTTGACAAAACCCTGCAAGACACTAGAACATTGTAAATAGACTTTCTAAGACCAAGAACATTTTTTCTTATATTTTTTATGGACACCCCCTGGCTTTACTTCGTACCATTATTAGTGCATGCTGTAGAACTTGAAATGTTGCCTTGAACTTGAAAATGTTACTTTTATATATTCAATAATTTCACAATTTCACAGAACTTAAGAAGGGTCTGCCCATATTTAAGTGTGTGTCTACAAATAACTAGTGTTGCAGTTTGTTCTGCTCTAGGAATACTGAATAAGGGAATAGGCAAAGTAAGGATATCTGCCTTGAGATGGAGTGTACAAGAGCCAGCTACTAGTTAGATTTGCAGGGAGAGAAAGTATTGAAGGCTAAGTGAATTTATTTAATAGCCAACTAGAAGAAATTATGACCCTTTTCTAAATACCATTCTGGTTTTGCTTATGAATTTTTTAATGGAAGTATTGGAGGCTATCATTACTCCGCACTCTTTAGGATTTAGTAGTTTACATTACTGAAAATATATTACTATAATGTGCTTCTAAAGATTTGGGTTTGGAATGAATTTACAAGTGGAACCCTTTATTAATGCTTACTAGATGTACAAAAGTGTGAAACACTGTATTGAGATTATATACAGATTCATTTTATAGGTTTTAAATTTAATAAATGTGGCGCTTTACAAGACAGTCTTTGTGCCAAGGCCATTTGGCCAGGAGACGTTTTGGCACGATATATCAAAATTTCCAAGTTAATATTAAAATCAGTGTGGTTTTCTTATTTGATAAGTCTGGGGCAGGGATTTCAGAGTGTTGCATTACTTTTGTAGCCAGGACAGAGCCATAATTCTATTCCATACAAATCCATATTTATCTTTTAAATAACCCTGATTGAATGTGTTCCAGAATTCAAAAAACTCAAACATCTCTGCCAACATAAAATGACTTGAGCCCTATTTATGCAGAAAATTGTTTTAAAAAAAAAAAAATCAAGCAATCTGATTTTAAAGATCACAGCCATTTTTTTAAAAAAAAATCATATGACCACTTGCTTAAGTGCTCAGTAAATCATATATCTATGGAAACAATAAAGTAATAGACATGTGGTTAGTAATACAACACGGCTATTGGCTTCAACCCAGTTTTTTTCAATGTGTCATTTAGAATGGGAATAATATACAGTACATCCTGATCAGGAACTTGTGAGGTTGTATTGCCCAAATTGCCCTGCTGGTATGTTAATTGCTCCAGATGATGGGTGTAGTTTTGTCTGTAACAGTTTAATCTGTGTGTGTTCCTTGCTTCCCATCATTTCAAGAAAATGTATGATAATAAGAATAAGAACAGACACCTCACTGAAAGGGCACCTATCATAATTGGTTCCCCCAACCAAAGTGAGAGCTCTGTTAGGTGGGGAAACAATTTTACTAATATAGGTGCCCTCTAAGCTGAATTAGTAGTTAATGGCCTGCGTGTTCTTGCCTAACTGATCTCAATAAGTCCTACAGATATCAATGATATTATCAGCCTATTGATGCTGTCTTCTTCTGAAGAGTCTGCATTGGCCCTTATTGTGATCTTATTGTTGGCCCAGAAGGCCAAATAATCAGCTTGATTTAGCTCTCCACAAGTGATGAGTGAATCTGTCCCCCCAAAAATTGTGAAACGCATTAAAGTCAATAGGCATTTTTGCATGGCAACCTTTTCTTTCACTGCAACTCTTTCCACGCAAAATACATTGAAGACTATGGGCGTTTTTTTTACGCGATTTTTCTGTGCAGAATACTTTGGAGTCTATTTTCTCAAGGCCAATATTTTGGTGGTTTTGCAAAAATATTCTCTGATGGCGAAATGTGGAACTTTGCTAAAAGTTTTACTCATCGCTACTGTCCACATGGGTGAGAGTTGGGGAACAATCCACCAAATGAACAGATCTTTATTTATATTTCCAGCTGAACACGAGCTCTTTTTGTCACTTGTTAAGTTCAGTTGTGGTAATGTAGTCCAATAGGGTTCTAATTTACAAATTATCTTCAAAATTGGCTAGAAGCATGCTACTTTTGAATGAGATTTGTGTTGAACAGTTAAAGAACATGTAAATCCCACACACAAAAACTTCTTTGAAATATTTCAATACCTGCCACTCTGGTTGTCCCGAGGTTAATAGTAAGGCTACAACATCTCCTTAATTACTTTAATTTTCTTCTCCTCCCCACTCGGCCCCCTCCCTCAGGAATTTGCTTTGGCTGTTGGCTCCTGGGCATGCTCAGTTTTTCTCAGCTCAGATTACTAAACACACCCTGCTGTCTAGCAGCCAATGCAGAGATGGCACTGCTGGTTCCATTGGAACCCTGCTCTATCCATCTGCTCCTGTTTTTGTCTCCTAACCTTCTCTCCTGAACTCAGCTTAATCATTACAGGGCTCAAAGAATGCAGAACTTTTTTATCAAAGACAGTTGTGCCTGTGTGAGCCTGTATTCTTGATGCAATTTATTCTGAATAAAGGTCTGTGTGTATGCTGTTTGCAGATTTCAATGTAACTGATTATGTGTCAGAGGGAAAATGGCCACTGGGTCAAAGCTATTTGCTTTAGGAAAATGTGATGGTGCTGGCAAATGGAGGGGATATATTCAATACAAATGATGCCATTTGGGTGGGGGAGACGTGCCCAACTGATATACATTGTAGGAAAATGTAGGCTTTAAATGTTATTTAAGGGCTGATTTATTACCATTGATCTTTCTTTTTGGCACAGTTCGCAGCATATATGATATTGATTGTGTATTTTGTACCATGATTATGGGGGGGGGGGTTGGGGGGGCTAAGAATCTAGCATAACTATTTGATGGCATCTGGTGAATAAAATTTTTCTTAAGAAAAACTTAACACAAAATACTAAGAATTCTTTGAGTAAATCCAGGGGAAACAGCATGCTTGGATAAATAATATAGACTTTTCACAGAAATTTCACTGTGCATTTTATGGGGAATTCCTAGGTAGGAGAATAACAAAGGGCAATTGAGCCAAGAGCCTTAAATGAAGTATTACAGAACTTTTAATTCAATTCAATAACTGCATTAACTAAAGAAGAATTAGTGGCTATCAAGAATTTTCTTTTAACTTAAGGACCATTATATTAACTGTCATTACAGGATAAAATGAGATAATCAATTTAGCAAGCGTAGAAAAAGATGTAAAAGAAAATCATTTGTGTCTGAACGGAATGACATAATCTTCTAATCAGAGCTCCTCTAGCTTCATTGCGGTAATAATTAACAAGACAATTTACACATCCGGCTGTATGAGCTTGCTGGTGCAAATTGCCACAGGTACATTTATATCTAAGTTGTATAGCTGTTTAGAGCCATCACAAAATCTTCTGCTCACTCAGTATAATTCCAAAGCAAGTTGCCTCATTTTACATGAAATGTGTGAATTTGTGCAACAGAATACAAAAATATTACATTTTTTGTCTTTTTATTCTTAATCATTTATTCAGTAGTTGATTCAGTATTTATTCAGTTGATTCAGTATTTATTCAGTGATTGATTCAGTATTTATTCAGTAGTTGATTCCTTCAGATGTTTCTTTTCTAATTAAACAATAAGAATTATAAACAAAAGGGGGAGAAAGATCCTTTAGTCCCACTTGGAAAATCTCTCTCATACCTAGGGTTGCCTCCTATTATTAGGAATAATACCAGCTATGGTATAGGGGAGGCAGGAGCAGGTTGGGTGGGTGGGGTTATGACACAACAGCCATAAAAGGGGCAGGGTGATGACATCCCCTTCAATAGAAGGCAATGCCCCTTCTGTAAACAATAGAGGGCTGACCTGTGAGCAGGAATTGGGGGTGGAACAACAGGTGATTATAAAGGTATATTTATCATGCTGTGTAAAAAGTGGAGTGAAGCAGTAATGGTGATGTTGCCCAGGGCAACCAATCAACAATTAGATTTCAACAGTTAGAAAACCAAAGCAAAGCATCTGATTGGCTGCTATGAGCAACATCATCGGCAATGTTTTACTCCACTTTTTACACAGCATGATAAATATACACCAAATTTACCAGTAAAGATATTACAGTTAAATCTGTAATACCTAACCTTGGGTGGGTTTTTTACCAGCTAGTCCAGTAAAATACTGCCACCGGGCAGGTGGCAACCCTACGCATACTGTTATCATGGATGTGTTGACTTTGCAATATTTGGTTAAATCATGAATTAATGAAAGCATCTCCACTTTAAAGAACAGGGTACATGGTTTGATTTTGTGTGGTTTGGCACCCCCAATTCTTAGTAGCACAAGACGCAGTGTCTCATTGGGTGACATCCCGTCCCCATTACTCGCAACAATCGCCTAACATGGCGGCACATTCACTGAATGTTCTGAAACCTTGGAAATATCTGTTGATATTGCAATTAAAATAGCTAATTAAACAGCAGTTATACAACAGTTACAGAAGTGTAATAGGGGCCATATTTGGGAACCCCCTTTGCCTTTAAACTTTAGTGAAAATACATACAAAAATGAAACATTTCATCCAAAATCCGCAACACTTTTCTTGCAGTTCAAATGCAATTCTCAAGCAAATCACACAAATTGACAAATAGCCATCAATAGGCATATTGTAAATCTGACAGTGTTCATGCTTCTCAGGCTATCAGTCTCACTTTTAGAATGGGATGCTAACAATTCTGTAACGCGGACTGTTACACTGCAATAGAGGCAGATTGTGCTATTTATCATTCTAAGAAGGTAAACTGCTTTCTAACAATGTACTGATGCATTAAAATGTCATAGTGCGAGATATATCAGCCCTTTTAGAATTGCTCGAGTAGCCAAGAGAATGCACTGGTATCATTCTCTTTTCTTTCCATTTATGTAAATGGTTTAGTCAAATACCTATGTCATTTAGTTTAATCTGAAACTGACTTTAACAACCTTCCTTTACTTCAGCTAGATTTTATTTACCTTTGTCATATTTATTTCCTAATGCTGTCCAAGTTGGTCTCTGATATCAATGGGCAGTTGATTGCTTTTAACAGCATATCTGCTATGGATTGGGGACCTCACCTCAGACCTACCAAACTCAGGTTGTTTTAAATAGGAATTTAACTCCTTTAAATTCCTATTTAGACAGGATATTCCCCATTCTCTGTCACAAAGTTGCTATTCAAATCAATGGCAGATGATATGGGTGAATTCAAGTTTTTAGTTGTTGATGGGAATATGATCCTGGGGAACACTCCTTGGGGCATATTTATTATAGTGTGTAAGCCAATATCATTGGTGGTGTTGCACCATTCATTGCACCATATCATTGGAGCTGTATTAAAAGGGGCATAGATTCATGGGAGGAGGGGGTTATTTTTCCCCTTTACAGAGCGCTGGTAAGGCCCCATCTAGAATATGCTGTTCAGTTTTGGTCTCCAGTGCTCAAACGGGACATTATTGAGTTAGAGAGGGTCCAGAGAAGGGCAACTAAGCTGGTAAAGGGTATGGAAAGTCTCTGGCCAAGTTGGGTTTGTCTACACAGGAGAAGAGGCGCTTTCTTCTAAACTCCGTTTAGAAGAAAGGAGGTTCCGTTTAAATATTCGGAAAGGATTTTTTACAGTGAGAGCTGTGAAGTTGTGGAATTCCCTCCCCGAATCAGTCGTACTGGCTGATACATTATATAACTTTAAGAAGGGGCTGGATGGCTTTTTAGCAAGTGAGGGAATACAGGGTTATGGGAGATAGCTCTCAGTACAAGTGAGGGAATACAGGGGTATGGGAGATAGCTCTCAGTACAAGTGAGGGAATACAGGGTTATGGGAGATAGCTCTCAGTACAAGTTGATCCAGGGACTGATCCGATTGTCATCTTGGAGTCTTCTGGTTGAATGTTATCGACGTACGTCTTTTTTCAACCTAACTTACTATGTTACTATGTTACATAGCAACCAATCAGATCTTTACTTTTGCGTAACATGAATGTTCAAGTCTAATTGCTGATGGTTGGTATGGGCAACATCACCAGTGATGTTGGCTTACACACTAAAATAAATATGCCCCCTGGTGTTACATTAGCCTAACTTTGTTCAAGTCAGTTGTAAGTGGCAAGGGTAGACGTTTGGTGTGCTAATAGCCGAACTGTGCACTAAGCATGTGTCTCAAGCAATAACCTCAGTGTAGTTCCTTGGGTCGGAGCTTTCCATGGGAAGATCCTTTGCAGGAGAATAATGTTTCCCATGCTGCTCTAGGAGCGCAGCCCTCACAGTTAAATGGCTGTATATGAAATTTAGATGATAGATTGTGTTTACATGCAGCATTTTTCAAAGCTTATCTGATGCAAAGCCATAAGGAGGCCTGTACAAAAACAACATAACAGATAAGTAAATCATGAAAATCCCACTGGTCTCAGTGGAAATTATTTTTGGACTAAATGAATGTGTTTGCAGAAAATGTCGACCTCAGTTAACTTTATTAAAAGACAGAGAAGGGGAAATAGAAGAAAGGTAAAGGAAATAACAATTCTTTCCCTGTGTCCTACAGTTTTAATAACTGAATTTCCTATTATTGTAAATCTGTATGGGCCAGAATATGTGCTTTTAAATATTTATAGTCCAACATGTCAATCTCCGGTTAATGCTGAACTACAGTATCTAGAATCCCACTACAAGCTTCTGGTGAATTTTGTTATTGAGCTGAGTGGTGGTGGGACCAAGGGCAAAAAGCCTCTGTGTTTTTATTTCCAATTCACCCTTAGTTTTGACGCCTGTTTGGTTTTGACCCGAACAGTTCATTTTTTCTTAGGCCTGTTTGGTTTTCAGCCTTGTGAAACCTGAAATTTAATGTGGCCAATAAATGAGAAGCATTTAAATATTAAGATGATTTTTTTTTATTAACAGGGCTTAGTTATCATTAAGTACAGTAAGAGAAAGTAAAAGCAAAATCAGTCAAAAATGAGAAATTGTTTTTCTAAATGATTTTTGGATTTTAGAGCTTTCTGGATAACTGGTTTCTATATCATAGATTCCATACCTTATTTATCAGGCAGAATATAAAAAGCTAGGGTTGCCATAGACATTCCAGTTTCTTAAAGTGCTGTCCCTTCAAAAATCCAGCCAATTCCATCTAAGTGATGCAATAACCCCACCCAGGCATCATAACCCCACCCAACATCATCATGTCTGCCCCTGATGTCATCATGCCCAACCCCGATCCCATCAGCCCCAACCCTTTGTCTGGGTTTAACCACCGACAAAGGTGCCAACCCTATCCAATCTTCAGCTTTCTTTCTGTTTTTTAAATGTATCTTCCAGAACACCTACCAGCTGTAGAATCTTCTAAATTTGAACAGATACTATCTAACCTTTCTATCCCCCCTTGATGTAATGTTCCAATTTAAGAACTTGCCTCCTTAAGGATTTGTTGGGCCAGTTGAGGTTTTTCTATTATGCTTTTGCAGCTCTATAACTCTTGCTCTGTAAGGGCTCTGCATAGATCTGAGCCAGCTTGACCGACCCCCTCTCCAGAGATATCTCTGCATTATATTACATTTTAATGGAATTCAAGTATGCAGTCACCATTCTCTCACATGTTCATCACTACGTAAAGTATACAAATCACCACTTACAGTGTCCATTTCCAAAGTGAAGGCGTTTTTCATCTGAGCCAGGCATTGATTTATTGTATCCACAGAACCTAGGAGGGAAAAGCAAAACAATCATTTCCTCAATGATGTAGAAAACATGTTGGCGTTGTGATAAGATTGCCTATGCATTGTCTTTAAGCCAGCAAGAACATGTGCGTTATATCAGGTCAGTCAGTAGCAAGAGCGAAACATTAGGAGCTGGCTTTTGTAAACATTTTACTGTATGTCACCAACATTTCACACTATAATTTAGCTAGATCCAAAACAATCTCCTCTGGAAAGAAACAGAGATTTAAAAAAATGGGAATATGACATTATTATTATTATTCAATAATATTACATTTGTCGTTAACATTTTATTTTACATAAGGAAAGGCCAAATATAATTGAAAATTAAAAAATAAACACGGCAATGTACTAAAAAGTCTTACATTTGCCAACATCTACTAACACATAGCAGCTGTTTTTAAATAGCTGATCAGTAAATGCTATAGCAAAAATGGGATTGTGATTGTGGGAGCTACAACATGTTTTGTTGAAAGGGGAGGGCATTTCTTAGTAGCTTAATGCACAAAAAGTCTCAATCTCCTGTATAATTTATAACAGGTGAGTTTAGAGGACCTCTTGTCTCTGTCTATATGAATTTTGTGGCCACAGCCTCGTTGCACCTCCACCTAATGCTTTAAAATTAAGTGGTGAACTCCATGTTGTAGCTCTACCTTTCCCAGCTACAGTCAGGTGATCCCATTGGAGCCAATAAAAAGGGCAACCATTTGGGAGTTTTAACCCTGAAGGCATGCAAGCTGCAGGTAAAACTCAGTCCCTGTGTAAAATGTATAATGAAGTAGATGGGAAGACTGAGTTTAGTATTGGCCAGACTGGGGATGACTTTGACATAATTGGCCAGCTTGTATATATTGCAATATATGGACAACAATCCCTGTTTTGTTTAAAGGGGAGGGCATTTCTGGGTAGCTTAATGCAGATAATGTCTTCATTTCCTTTATATATTGATAATGGGTCCAGAGGACCTCTTGTCTCTGTATATATGATCAGTAAATGGTAGATGCTGATTGGTCACAATAGATTACTAGACAAGTAGCAAATCTTAGACCCCAAAGTTTAGGTTGCTTTACTAAAATAGGTGCCAATAAACTGCTTATTTCAGCCAATCCGATCTTTAATATTCCGCTTTGTAGTAGTGTTCAAAACAAATTGCTGATTGGTTGTTAACTGCACTAGGAAATGCACTTTAGCACTTATCGTTGCAAATTTCTGCCCCCTTATGCTCTGTTAAATACTGTGGGCTAAGTGTCGGTTCAAGCTTAGCACTCAATTTGGAACAGGAGGCAGGCAGCAATGCCAAGAGCAACAAGGACCTTTAATTAAAGAGCTTTTTTCACACAACTGACTGTGGGATAATTTGTGTGCCCACAACAGTGTTGCGGAATGTAAATAACCCCTATTGTCTGCCAAATGTCTGCTTGTACAGTGTACTAAAACAGATACTGTCTTTTTACTGTTATTACTTTCTGTCTACATCTTGACCACCACAACTGTAACCTGGGCTGCTGGACCCCATTAGCCTGCAATGTCTATTGCCTGCCCTAAATTCAGGGCTAATCTTGCTTTGTGTGTTTATACTGCCGGACCCTATAGCTGCATCTGCTAACTTTTATTTTTTATTCACAATGGCCCCCAGGTGGTGTTTTACAAGAAAACTCAGCCTTGTATGGTGTTTACCAGCTTGGAAATAACTTGGAGTATCTATGTGTTAGGTTCGGTTAGGTTGCAAGCATCAAAATTACAGTTCTCCACATAAAAACCAAACACCCTCCCTTTTTCCAGTTTGGTAACAACATTTAGAGTTTGGATTAAATAGAACTTACTAGGAACCAAGGGCAGAAGCTTATTACTAATAAAATATTAACATTTTCTATAGCAGACAGAATCAGAATAAGAAGTCCTGGAATAACATGTGTTAAGCAGATATTGGACTCACCTTCCAATCAGGATATACACAACCACAGTCAGAAGGATAATGACTATTGCAGCTGAGATGCCAATCATCACAACCTGGCTATTCTCGCTGGAAATGGAAAATGCTGTAAAGGTAATGGAATAACAGGAGAGATGCATTAGGACTCTGGAGGTGACACAAAGATCATTCTAGCATACACACATATTAAACAATGTCTCATATTAATGCACGTCAGTGTTTCTGCTTTGCAAACCTCGCTCCTGTGTGTAATGAGATTTTGTCAAGATTGTTTGAGGGTAGGACTAGGAGAATGTTCTTCCCTGGGTTCCCAGCATCAGAGGGTGCACTTCTGCTGGTGGCAAGTTAGTTTCTGGAATGCACACCAAGCGCCCTGGTTGGTCTGTTTTGGCCTGGACAGCCCAGTACAGGTATGGGATCCCTTATCCGGAAACCCATTATCCAGAGAGCTACGAATTACGGAAAGCCCGTCTCCCATAGACTCCATTTTAATCAAATAATTCAAAATTTTAAAACTGATTTACTTTTGCTCTGTAATAATAAAACAGTACCTTGTACTTGATCCCAACTAAGATATAAATAATCCTTATTGGATGCAAAACAATAATATTAGGTTTAATTAATGTTTTATTGATTTTTTAGTAAACTTAAGGTATGGAGATCTAAATTACAAAAAGACCCCTTATCCGGAATACCCTTGGTCCTGAGCATTCTGGATAACAGATACTATACCTGTATTTGGAAGTGCTGTCTGGGCCAAAACTGCCTGCCTGGGTTTCCTAATTTGGAAAATCGAGCAGGACTTTCCTAGATTGATGTGGCGATCAACCATTTGCAGTAACAAAACCCCACCCCCTAATGCCCCAATTCCATCACTGTGACATCACTGTCCCACCCCATGATGTCACTGTCCACCTACTGCCGGCTTTTGGCAAGGGGAAAGGTGGCAACCATAACTGCACAAGGTATTATCCATTAAAAAGGACTTGTTGAAAATGGGCAAGCACAGAAAAGCATTATAGCATATTTATTCTGGTATCTATCATGCTCATGTCATGACCAGAACCTACTTTCCCTGGGAAAAGTGATACATTTAAGTTGTACAGTTGGTCAGACCTCCAGAACCAACTATACGTTGCTGCCCCAATTCTTCTGTGAACAGCTTTAACTGTGGCAAAGGTAGAGGAGTAACCTAAAATGAAGGGGAGAGAGTAACCTAAAAACACTTTGGCAATGTTTAATCAATGCCGGATTTGAAAAGTCTAAGAAAATACAAGAACAAGTAATATACGGTGAGAATAGTCCTTCTGACCTCAACGCCTAAAAAAATAAGCCCTAGAGAATCTGGCTCATAAAGAGAACTTTCATGTTACTAAGTACAGTTCTGTCCAAAAGGCTAAGTTCATTCTTATTAGATTATTATTCAAATCTTCCGAGTATTTCCTTTGGATTTATTCGTGCCTTAAGGTGCTTATATATTTGTGAATTTAATGATTGTTTGATACATGTAGGGCTCTTGTAAATTACACAGACGCACTCTGGTGCTAAATGATCCCACAATGTACAGATGAATGACTTTGTACCAGTGCGTGACCTCTTATCTCCACGTCGGCAGCCAAAAAGTATTGAATTCAGATTAAATATACAGTAAACAGGCATTTCTCTGTTATTTTAATAACAACTGCTCCCAGGCATGCACATTACCAGCCCGAGTCTGCAGTTCAATTCCACCAACACCGTAAGAAGTCATTTAAAATGCGGCTGATTAAAATATTAATACACAAGTTTCGAGCTCTGTGACAGAATGTGCTTTGTGCACTTGTGAATTTCTGAAAAAGAAAAACAAAGTTTGCATGCATTTATCTACCTCTCCCTAACTAGAAATGGGAGGCTACATTTCTGTATATAAATCTTAAACCAAGAATGATCTGCATTAGAATCCATTTAGAAATGGGAAAGCAAGTATTAACTCTTTCTAGCCTTCAGGAAAAGGAGTGAACAGGGTGACTGGGGTTAAAGAGTTCTGTACTACATTAATGACAGCAGTCACATTGCTTGTCTCCATTAAAAAACTATAAACTAAGGGCTTTCAGACTTTACCAGTTCAAGCCCCCTTGGAGGCACAACATTGGGTTGATATGTTGATATTGATATATTAAAATGATTGCTGGATAACTTGTTCCAAGAATATCTGGGGGAGAAAATGAGTGAAAATCCAAGATCTCAAACTAGGCTTCCAGGAGCATCTAGAAAAGAGATTTGCCATTCTATCTAATTATCATCTTGACAGGCCTTCAGTCTAGACCACCCAACCACTACTCTAGACACCCAGGGAGGTGTCTGCCATAGACTAAAGTTACTAGATTGTTTGAAAAATCATGGACATTTCTACTAAATGCAAGGTGCTGGGTTGCCAACAATAGTAGCTTTTCTCTTTGGATATTCCTTATGATTTGACCTTACCATAAACTGCAATTACATTCCCACCATCAGTCAAAAACTTTCAAACTCTACTGAGAACACCTCAGTCAATATTTCAATTCCCACTCAAATGTAAAAGTGTAAATGTGCAGAAAATGATTGTTCTGTACACACATTACGAATTGAAATCCAGTGTAACATAATACTTGGCTTCATACAGACCTGCGAATGAATTGAACATTTGCATCCAAATATTAAAAGGGTTTATATAATTACTTACAGTCTGGACTGGTTTCAAACTCAAACTTGCGGCTATTAGAGCCGTAGCCGGCTGCCGTCCTGGCTCGGATTTGGAAAATGTATGTGGTGTCGGGTTTAAGGCTGTTGATTGTCACATTGGTGGTTCTTGCTCGTAGAATGGTGTAACTAGTTTCCTGTTCCTGCTTTTGGATACAAAATGAACTTGTTCAAATTCATGACCTCCGCATTATTATGACAAAACCAAATCATTCTGAATGAAATTGTTACATTTTTCAATTTTCAAAAATACTATTTATTGGCAAAATGTTCTTAAGCAATGGAGATGTCTCCTTAGATTTAGAACACAGAGAGGGGTCTCAGAGCGTGCCTATTTGTGCATTTATTGTACCCCCTTTCCCTGTGTCGGTTTCATGACTAGGTGTTTATGCTCATAATAGCTCATTTCCGTGCAGAAACAATGACTATCATACATATAAAAAAGTAAAATGTAATGTATATAGGCACTTTAGAAAAGGCTACAGAAAAAAAATCGGTACAACAAATTTATACCATCTGAATTGGCACTGTGTTCATAGGTACAGGTATCAGACACCTTATCCGGAAACCCATTATCCAGAAAGTTCCAAATTATGGAAAGGCCATCTCCCATAGACTCCATTATAATCAAATAATTAAAATTTTTAAAAATGATTTCCTTTTTCTCTGTAATAATAAAATAGTACCTTGTTCTTGATCCCAACTATGATATAATGAATCCTTATTGGAGCCAAAACATTCCTATTGAGTTTAATTACTGTTTAAATAATTTTTTAAGGAGACTTGAATTACAGAAAGACCCCTTATCCGGAAACCCCCAGGTCCCAAGCATTCTGGATAATGGGTCCCATACCTGTACTTTGATGCCACTCGGTTTCCTAACAGTTAGTATAAAAATAGCATTGCAACATTCATGTAAAGTAAGATACTAGTACAGTATGATTCAGACAGCACAATACATGTTCTATGCACATTGCAAGGCAAAGTAGAAAGATATTTTTAAAAATGGAGGATTCAGACAGGACACATTTTAAGGAGCTTATGTGTAGCTTAAATAAGAACAGAACAGATTAATTTAATATGTGCTACCTACAGTATGAGGGGTGATCAGTAAATTCTACCTGCTGATTGGTTGCTATGGGTTAGTGCTCCTGGACAAACGTAGTACCTTTTATTACATAATCTCTTTAATGCTGTTCTGTGGATTTAGAACCAATATTAGAGTAGGTGGCTATACTAGATTAGTATTAGCCACATAAACCATTGTGATTAGATAGTTTGGGGTGTGGGAGAGACAGGTTAAGAGACCTTTATGCACTTGATCCATTCAAGCAGAGCAGGCAGGTAGCACTGGGGACCTTTAATCTTGCAGGACCTTGTGCTTGAGTTTAGCATGCCCAATGGGTAATTTGCCATTATAACAAACAATCTATAAAGGGGTATGAATTTACAGATCTTTATACATATACCAACAAATGAATGCTCTCTTCCCAATTTGCCTCCATAACCTTCTAAAACATCTCCTAAATGTACAAAATATTCTAGTAATTTCACCTTGTACACCCTAGTGCATTGAAATAAAACTTGTTAACTCTAGAACTGTGCAATCTTCTGTAAGTCATTGCATTAATATCAGTAAAAAGAACTTGTGATTCTTCCCACCTTTTCATAGTATTTGACCTCATAGTCCAGGATGATCCCATTTGGATGTTCCGGCTCTTGCCACGACAAAGAAATGCTGTTTCTCGATGTCCGCTCCTTTCTAATTATAGTGACAGGAGATGGAGCTGTAGAGAGTGGGCGTAAAAAATAAGAAAACATTATTCATCACTGGCAAGGAACAATGACTTGAATACAAATAACAATATCGGACATGCTGTAGATACACTACTTCTCCTATGTAAAAAGAACATTTTACAAAACTTAATTTTAGTTTAATGCACAGAATTAAATCAGTTCTGGTTTAAGTTCCCCTTTAGATTAGTCTGGCCTGGCATAACATCTCAGCAGCTGGGTTATAGCCCTAATACGCATATCTCCCAGCATATCCGGAGACAAATGAACTGAGATTTTCTTTAAATGTTGAACTGGTGGCAACTAGGCAGATGTTTTCAATATGCTACTAGATCATAGCTAATGAAAACATTTGTGCTATTAAAGGAGAACAAAATTAATAGAGCTATATATTGAAATTGTCACAAAAGTAAATGTAACATATTGCCTCTCGGACTGAGCACTAAAGTGCACGTTTTTATATGCTTTAATATTAACTCCTTATTCAAATGCAGGGATCCTAAGACATGCCATTAATAATTATGGAGTCTTGGAAAATGCTAAGTGCTCTTAATGGCAATGTGATTAAAAAAAGATTAGTATTTGAGCGACAATAAACTAAGGGATTTATTTTTTTACAGTTTAAACACATTTCTCATGATTACCTTAAATGTTAAAATATCATTACTGTTAAAGATATGTATATGCTGTCATTCTTTCTGCTGGGAATGCAATAGAAACTTCCATCAAACGTAGCCTGCTAGGTTTATCTTAATAATGACATCAGAATTCATGCGCGCTTTTTCTTCATTGGCAGACAAATTCAAACAATTATGGAAGTTTAATGGAAATTCTATTTTAACCAAGGGCATTAATGGCAGAGAGAGAGAGAGCGATACAAAATCCAGAATATACTCTTGATCATCTCAGGTGAAATTGGTCTACAGTCTTTGAGTATGTTTGCGTGAAGTGGGGGATCTTGGATTGGTTACTCCTGCATAGGGGACTGGAGGTTTAGTTGTCCTTTACTCAGACAGTCACCTAAGGTTTTGGCCAACTAAAGAGGCCCTAATTTACAGCTGGTAGAGGAATCTGTTTTCCTATCCTGGGTTAAAGTAACCAGGAGTTAATTCTATTCTATAAAAGGAGAAGCCAACATGTACCTGCCTCTTCATTTGGATTCCACCTTCCTAGAAGGTGGGTGCAGATTAGGGCCTGGGCGGAGGTAGGCCCACTACTTGAAACTAGTGTCAGGGGAGTTCTGTAGTTGCTCACTCCAGGAGTGAGAGGTTGGATCAGGTTAGCTAGAGAGCAGCCTGAAGCTCCACCAAGGAGATTAGAAGGATTACAATTCTGTGTGAACCGCTCAGGAAAGGAAATCAAGTGTACAGACTTAAGCTGGCCACACGTAGCAATATCAATCTTTCGTGCAACCATTGGCCACATAAAAGATCGTTCCCACCCTCCACTGACGTTCAGGGCTGAATTATGGAGGTAGAAACAATAGAAATTCAATTAACCTGGCTGATCGACGACATCCGCAGCCTTTTGCAATATCGTTGCCTCGTCGAGCCGCCATACACACACCGAATATTGTATGAAACAAGGTTTCGTACAATATTATCGATGCATGTATGCCCGGCTTTAGGGACTACTGTAGCTCACCTAGGTTCCACTTGAAGGGTCTAATACTAAGGACTGGACACTTCTGAGTTTACTAAATCTGCTGTTCAATTATTGACCCCTGATGGATAAAACATTTTGAATCTTTGTACACGAGTAACTACTTGATACTGATACTTCATCGATGTTGTACGTTCCTGTAAAAAAGAGTTATCATTTGTTTTAAGGACCACTGGTGCCCACTCAACTGAGGGTTGTAGTTCAGCACCACCCTTCCTCCACTAATAACAAGATGCCCCATTTCCAAAGATTAAAAGTTGCATGTTTATTGATTTGTATGGTGAGCAGAAAGTTTTCTGGAGCACACAGCAACACCAATTAAATATAGGCTTACAGGTGCAAAAAAGGTGAAGCCTAGGTTATAGTTTGTGGCATAGTGCGGCATAGTCACTCCACATCTACTCAGCTGCTGCCCATCTTGGCACAAAGAATGTGGAGTGATGTGTACAGGCAGGAGTCTAAAGAACCATTAAACCTCTCGCCCTGGAAAGCTGGGGGGACATTTCATCAAGCCATTTGCTTAGGAATCCATCCCTAATGTTGCTGGGCTAAATGCTTTACCCCTGGAGAATTTCTGGGGGTTGTAGACCAGTAACATTTCAGCAAACAGTGGTTAAGTAATTGTGTTTACATGCCCTTTAACAACAAATGAAAACAAGACTGCGGGGGATCTGCTAACAGCTAATTATCACTGACTGTGAAACTGGCTTTCCTCACCATTAAGGGAACTTTATTTCCCCCCCTTTTCTTCTGTTACTGTCGGGCGCACCTGTCATTATAATTAATTAAATAACTGGAAGACATGAGAGCCAGGGTCAAGCTGAACAGCTGCCTTAGTAAAGCATAAGAACATCTAAAAAGCCCTTCAGTGTTCTAAAACCACAAAACCATTTGTAACAAATGCAGGGCATTTATTAATATTCAAATTTTCGTGGTTTTATGGTTTTTTTAAACTACAGCTAAACGATTTTCCATGAATGTCAGTCATTTATCAAGAGATCAAAACTGAACGAAAAAAAGTAGAAAAAACCCCCATCAAAAAACCACAAAGCAAAGAAAAGTGTAAAAGGGAGATCTTCCATTGACTTCTACATGATCTTGACAGGTTTTAGCTGGAGTATTTTTGCATTCGGATTTGTTGCGGTTTTGTCACATAATAAATCTAGACAAAATTGCATTTTGGCCGTCATAAAACTTTAGTAAATGCCCCCCTATGTGATGATTATTAATGATGCCTTGTTTTGCTTTCCGAAAAATTTGTAAAACCACCAAAACAAATTAACAAAATTTCGTCAATAGTAATTTTTTGTTGTGTCTTTTTTCTCACTCCATATGGATTGATGTAGATGGGCATTTTTTTCTCCTGTTTTTTCTTTTGTTGCCAATGTATTATAGTCAATGCTCAAAGTGTTTTTACATCAGCTGCATTAAAGTCAATGGTTGTTCTTTCTTGCTTTTATCCCGCACTGAAAAAATGCAATATCCCAGACGGAACAAAACATATAGCAAATCTGTACCATGTAGAAAAAGTTGCTCATCCCTAGTAGCTTCCTTGGAGTCAAGAAGGAATTTTTCCCCTCAGCGGCAAATTAGAGAGGCTTCAGATGGGGTTTTTTGCCTTCCTCTGGATCAGCTAGCAGTTAGGCAGGTTATATATAGGCATTATGGGTGAACGTGATGGACATACTTCTTTTTTCAACCTAACTTACTATGTTACTATGTTACCTGATTGTTCTCTTAAAAATCCATGCAGAATTGAATAAATAAACCTTTATGGGCAGATTTATCAGCATTTGGATTTTAGAGGTTTTTGAAACCATGAATAAATGTATTTTATTAATCATTTATTATTTATTAAAACAACCTTTTAAAAAATCACAAATTAAAATAAAGCAGAAAAATCAAAAAGGGAAAAAAAAAGCCTCAAAAACTTCTAAAACCATAAAGCAGAAGAAAGAATAGCCAACTAATAAAGGACAGCTGCCATTGAATTCTACATGGCCTCGACAGCTTTTAGATGGCGTATTTTTACTTTTGGATTTGTTGCAGTTTTGATAAATAATAATGATGAAAAAAAAATCAAAAATTTTCATGGAAAATTGTATTTTTCCACAAAAAAAATCATGAAGAAAGTAGATATGATAAAGATAAAGAAGATTATTTAGAAGGAAGAGAGTCAGTATTAAGGAAAGATAACGAGGGTATAAACAGGAAGCATAAGTGAAGCAATTTTAGTATAATATACGGAGAGTTGCTTTGGTTGTCACCCTAAATATCGATCAGTGCAATCAGAGTGTTTTGTTTGTGTTGATGCCTTGTCGGGCATATAGGGAGGTCATACACCACTTGAAAACCATGGAGACTGACTGCAAAAACTATTCAATAGTACAATTTCACTAGGAATCACAATCATAATTCCCATCAGCAAAAGCTGGACATACATGTATCGACCAATTTATTGACCAATTTATCCTTGGAGAAACATTTTGAAAGAACATGCTCTGGTGCAATCCTACTGGAGTTGAGTGCCCAAAACACATGTCAAATTAACACACAATTCCCATTGAAACATGTACCTGATCATTAGCCAACCCTGCAATGACTGAAACTGTAATTCTACAGTGATTGCTTTGTATCATGAGATTAATGGGTTGGCAGGGAATGTATATGGGAGAATTGCTCAATTTCTGACCATTGACTTAGGTAGTAAGAAAAACACTTGCTTGGGGGTAGTATAGAAGTCAAATAATACATTTATTACTGTTAACATGATGATGTATTACTGGCCCATTATGTGATATATTAGTGGGAAGGTTGATTAAATGACCTGTTGTGGGTTTTGTGTTTCAGAGGTGCATCAGTCTGAATTGATATCACATGACAATTGGTTTTGTTTTCCGCAGGTACAAAGTGAGCTTAAAACACCTACAGTTTTACCCATACCATCACATCTATAGCAGAGAATTATAAATCCATATTTCTAACAGTTCAGCATTCGAGCCAATATCCCAAAGCCCAGAGCAGGAAATCTATGAAGGATGTAACTATTAAGCTGTGATTGCTCACAAAGTGGAGCTGTAGTGGTTCAGTCCATTCAAAGACATTAGAATTGTCTGCCATTAACAGATCGGATCCTCAGTTCTCTGAGTTAATGAGTAATCCACTGAGACACTCACTGCCCTTATTCTACTTCATTATTTCTACTAAGTGAAGCCATGTGTTGGCAGAGTTTTCAAATTACTGGGGTCTATTTTGTTCCCAAATTTAATGAAAGAATGACCCTCTGTTATTTCCTGATTAGCCTCTGACTAAACTACTTTTGGCAAATTATTTTTAGCACATTATGGGCTGTACATGTGAATCAGTCTCAGCAGTTAGCGGGAAAAAGGTATTTCTACATTCATGCAAGATGGGGGGGGGGCTGCATTGAGGTAGGCCACAATAACACAGAGTCATCTGGGGCCATATATATATATATATATATATAAAGGGCAGTAGCCACACACATGGTGACTTTGCAAAAAGTGAAAAATTTATTGAATTTATTGGATTTTTTTTCAATAAATTTTTCACTTTTTGCAAAGTCCCCATGTGTGCGGCTACTGTCCTTGTATTTCCTCAATTTTGCCAGCACCCAGGGCATTTGAACCCTAATAGGGTGTGCTCTTTCTTGTATATATATATATATATACACACACCTGTATATAAACAGTATATATACTGTACACCTGAGGGCCTTTGCCTAGGGCAGTAGTCTTAGGGGGGCAGGTAGGGGTATAAGGTAAGAGATTACAATCACTGGGGGATGACAGGCCAACGTCATTTTTCTGCTTGATATTTTGCAACAACCCTAAGCTTAGCTTCTCAACAGCTGCCCAGAGCACACTGAGCATGTGCAGAGTCACGGACACTTCCAACAAAATCCAGTATAGTTTCCCCCTGTGGCAACTTTGAAGGCCTGGATTGTTACTGCAGTAGAGATACTGAACCTTTAGACAAGTTCAGTGTATAAAATATGCCAGTTCAGGTTGAGACCCTTTTTTCAAATGTTGTAAATCTGCACCTAAAAAGTTAAATTCCTCTCTGCTAGGGCCACATTCCCATGGTAACTGCCTGTACAGGATTGCAATGCTCATTTATTTTTTGCTGCTACAAGACATTGTATAGCAAAGGATTTTTCAACCAATTTTCATGGCCATAATATACAATACCTTGCTAAAGTATCTTTATACTCTTCATTTCAGGAGCATACATGATACACTGACCAGTTTTATTTTAATAACATTGTATATTTGTGTTATTTGTAGCTTTTATGGAGAACATACCATTTACTAATCCTATGCATGCTGGAGTAAATGAAAAGATATATGGGATTGTGGCAGGGGAACGTGATAACTTCTTGTAAGATGAGTAAGTGGGGACAGGGACCTTCTGAAAAGAAATGCAGACCTCAGGAAGAGATAATTGGGTACCAGACATTCTGATAAAAGACACAAACTGATTTTTTAATAAAGGATAAACCACAGTGAATATTGAATTAAATAACTTGCAGACAAATAGGCACCATGATGTTATCAATAGACCTGTGTAGGAATGTGTATATTATAGAGATACCCGCACCTGTACTGTGTTTCCAGGGAACACACAGAGGACAACACATCATTCAAGCCCATAAACTATGTTAGACGTCATATTACTAATCTGGTGGGTTGGTATAATATGTAATCCACCAGGGTACTAAACACTAGATACGTGACAATGCTGCAATATTGTGTAACAGTCTCAGATATTCCTGAGTAGTAACTATGGGAGGAAAAACAAAAAAGGAGAGCTCTGCAGTATCTGCAAGGGGCAGGTTCTATAGAGACTCTCAGGTATGGGATCTGTTGTTTGGAAACCCATGATCCAGAAAGCTCCAAATTACAGGAAGGCCATCTTTTATAGACTCCATTTCAATCAAATATTTCACATTTTTAAAAATAATTTTCTCTGTGGTAATAAAACCGTACTTTGTACTTGGATCCAACTAAGATATGATTAATCCTTATTTAGGGCAAAACAATCTTATTGGGCTTATTTAATGTTTAAATAATTTTTTAATAGACTTAAGGTATGGAGATCCAATTTATCCAGTTTATACAGAAAACCACAACTCCCGAGCATTCTGGATAAGAGATCCTATACCTGTATGCTTGTAATTAATAGACAGTATTGCTACTAGACTTAAAGCAGAATTCTTCAAAGTCTGCTTGTGAGAGCACACCTTGCATCATGGGATATTAGCCTAAGACATGGCTGGGAGATGGTATATATAGGTCTTTGTATGGAAAGTTTCCATTGGCTGGAAAGCATGCAGCATGTTCAAAAGAATGAGTGTCACAGAAAACCCCAGATTCCAATCATTCTGGATAACAGGTCCCACATCTGAAAGAAGTATGACATAGCAATACCAAAGCACTTTGGGGGCAACATAACCACTATCAAAAAGAGAGGCTGAACAATTAATGACAGGATTTACTGCAGACACTGTATAGAGAGCCAATGGGATGAAATCACTCCTACTTTGTTCTGGCTGGTATTGTTTTACAAAGTTTTGCCATGACTGTACCTTCTTAGTCAACGATGTCCTTCTGAAAGTTTTTAAGGGGCACATGAAACGGCACTACGTCCTAATAAAGTTTAGCAATTTTCATTTAAGTGAGTGGCAATAAACTGCTTTATGGGACTTCCAATACACACATCTGCTCCTTTGTACTGTGGATCTTTGCTGAAGTTTTGGGAGGACAATAATTAATCTTTTGGTGGAAACACCGCTTTAGGAAAGCCTACTAGATTGCTTTAGCGGTTGAATAATCATGTCTCATTACTTTTATCACTGAAATAAGAGAAAGAAAAATGGAATGTATTGCTGTAACCCTGTCCTTGATGATTAGTAATCTAAATCCATCAATCTACCCCTTGATTGGGGTCACTGCTCTATCATTTGTTTTCTACTGAGTTGGCTGAAGTGATTTGCGCCAGATCTTCTCTAAGACTGAAGATGTTGTACAGCTCTAGTGTGGATCACTTTTCATCATAAACATGAATCTTTCATACATCAAATTATAGCCAACGTCTTATTAAGCAATGACTTTCTATTGCATCTATTGCTTAAGAAGGCCAAATGGCCTATTTGGAATCGATGCTCTTGTTTATGCATAGAAGTGTCTATCCACCCGAAAGGTCTTTTTTCAAAGACCAAATTTTGCATTGGTATGAGAACCTGTAAACTCAGAATGCTCGGGACCAGGGGTTTTCTATAAAAGGGGCCTTTTTATAATGTGGATTGCCATACCTTAAGTCTACATAAAAATCATGTAAACCTTAAATAAACCCAATTGGATTGTTTTGTCTTCAGTAGGTTTTAATTATATCTTAGTTGGGGGTCAAGTACAGGGTACTGTCTTACACAGTATTACACAGAAAAAGGCAATAATTTCCCATAGGTGTGCCCAGAATGGAGTACAAAAAGTTGTACCATTCTCCCTATCTGGCACTATTTGCATTGCTGCTTACAAGTAGGTAGGTGGTACATAGGAATCCCCTGGCACACTACTACTGTGTGCATCATTTAAAACACACAAATTAGGTGTTCCTAGCTCCCACAAGGCTGGCTTTTAACCTGCCATAAAAACAGGGATCCATTGCACCTCGGCAGGACCACACTTTGGCCCACTGAGTGCAGCAACATGGACTACAAGCAGGAGCTCAAGCTATTATTGTATGGTCTCTAAAAGACACAACCTTGGCCCCCTTGTTACCATAGTGCCTTTACCTTGTACATGAAAATATGCCTTACTTAAGCTAAAGGCCATATACTACACCACTGTACAGAAACATGGATCTTGGCTCAATTCAGTAATTTATACAGTTTGTCTTGTATTTATTTTTGCTATATTTACCAGTGAAGTATTAAAGCTATTTGACATTATCATGGTAGCCAAATATTCATACTTTCTTTGTAAGGGAAAATTTAAAAACAAATCAAAAAGACCACTATATAGGCCACAGTCATACAGGTTATGGATTACAATTCTAAACAAATCATAAACAATATGTCACCTGACACAAAAGACATCACTACACCAAGGGTCCTCAATGTTTTTTACCCATGAGCAATACAAAAAAATGGTGGGGAGCAAGCATGAAAAATAAGGGCAGTGATTGGTTACTTGGTAGCCCAATGTGGAATGGGAGACTACAGGAGGCTCTGTTTGGTAGTATACAGGGTCTTTATGCCTCCAAAACTTGCCCCCAAGTCAGAAATTCAAAAATTAACACCTGCTTTGAGGCCACTGGGAGCAACATCCAAGGGGTTGGTGAGAAACATGTTGCCCCTGAGCCACTGGTTGGGGATCACTACACTAAAACAGTATAGGGGTCATCTATAATGTCCCATACACCCCTAGTGCTCTTGCACTTATGACATCACTAAGCACTATTTGTGAGGGTACATTTTAAAGGCTATTATTGCTCTTGAAGGTTCTTATTTAATTATGGAAAAATATATATTTAAGGCATTCATTTGTTAAAGGTGTTTGGCAACATTTGCCCATATGATCAGATAACCAATCTCTAGAGACAGGCTTTAGCAGAAGGTGGAAATTACATATAGCCAATGGCTGCCATAGTGTATCCAGCCTGGAAAATGACTTATGTTTCTCAATGATCCTTACAGCG
Organism: Xenopus tropicalis; assembly: GCF_000004195.4. Classification (NCBI taxonomy): domain Eukaryota; kingdom Metazoa; phylum Chordata; class Amphibia; order Anura; family Pipidae; genus Xenopus; species Xenopus tropicalis. The sequence goes on from NC_030678.2 coordinate 22,103,478, forward strand.
TTGTGTTCTGAATAGCAGAGGCCATTATTAAAAAAACATTCTTTGTTTATTGGCGGCAGTTTAAAAGTCAAAGACAAATGGCGAAAAGATGAACATTTCCCAGGTTCTGAATGCAAAATGTAATAGGTAGCAGCTGCAATAACAGGCCCTGAACTGCATGTACTGTATATCAAGCCATCACTTGACTTTTACTGCACCTTCTATTCAGGCTCTTGGTATAATGGCATGTGGGAGAAACAATAAATATACCGCACATTAAACTCAGAGATGGCGCTAATATTCACACAAGTAAATATTTTATGGATCATATTTGAGCAATAATATAGACTTGTAAATCAAAGGAGATTGTAGAATTGTATCAGGTTTATGACTGAGTTTGATGGGACTTGTAGAGGGGAAATGGCTGGCCGGCTCCAAGTTTTTACTCTCTGCTCTACTGAGAGCAGGAAAATCACACTCTGTGGGACCAATACATTTATAGGCAAAGATAAAGGGGAATAAGTACATATAACATCACCACATTTATGGCACCACAACTTTATTAAGTTCCATAAATAATTTTAGTTTGTAGTCCAGTGTAAAAATGTGTTTTAAAATGCCAAATAATTGTAAATGCAGTAACACCCCTTGTGTTGCAAACCTGGGCAATGCAATATGGCATTTTGTTGCTCAAGCCATTAAAAGTATGGCAAAACACTCTATGGTACTCTACTCTATGGTGCACGCAGGAGTCTGTGCTGGGGATGCCCAGGAAACGTAAGTAAAATGGCATTTGTTTCTTCATTTCCTTCTAAAATTGGCACAGAGATTAGATTTACTTGGGGGAGTCCAACCCCCAGTGCATCAGGTTTTCATTGTCATTTAATAGTTTTACAAACACTCTCTGATTTCATTGGGAAGTGGTTGGAGCAAATGTAACTTTCAATGGACTACACTAGTTCTATAGTTGTGCAAAATACAAGAATGACATCTAATATTTGGACACCCATTTTCCGTAAAGCATATACAAGAAATACAAGATTCTGTCATTTTAACAAATATTTCTTCATTTTCACTGATGGTAAAATCTTAGCATGTATATTTGTTGATGGCAAGACTAAGATTTTTAGTAGCCTTAAAGGAACAGTAACACCAAAAAATGAAAGAGCTTTAAAGTAATAAAAATATAATGCACTGTTGCCCTGCACTGGTAAAACTGGTGTGTTTGCTACAGTAACACTACTATAATTTATATAATAAGCTGCTGTGTAGCCATGGGGGCAGCCATTCAAGCTGGAAAAAAGGAGAAAAGGCACAGGTTACATAGCAGATAACAGATAAGTTCTGTAGAATACAATAGTGTTTTATCTGTTATCTGCTATGTGCCTGTGCCTTTTCTCCTTTGAATGGCTGCCTCCATGGCTACATAGCAGCTTATTTATATAAATTATAGTAGACTTTCTGAAGTAAACACACAACTTTTACCAGTGCAGGGCAGCAGCACATTATATTTTAGTTACTTTTATACACTTTCATTTTTTGGTGTTACTGTTCCTTTAAGCAGGGTGCTTCATATTAAGGGAAAGCCCTATGTCCAGAAGACCCAAAGTTCTAAGTATTTCAAAAAAATTGATTACATACTTCTATTTCCTGTGTTATTTTGGCCCAGGGATCCCCAAGATATACAACAAGATATAAGAATTGTTGGGGAGCCAAACAAGCATAACATTTTTTTGGGGGGTGCCAAATAAGGGCTGTGGCTATTTGGCAGCCCTATGTGGACTGTTGTCCTGCAGGAGGCTCTGCTTGTTGTAAAACTGTGTCTCTGTGCTTCCAAAACTTGATTCCAAGCCAGAAATGTAAAAATAGGCAACTTCTTTGAGGCGACATCAAAGGGGGTGGTGAGGAACATGTTGCCCCTGAACCACTGGTTGGGGATCACTGTTCTAGTATATGCTTTTATAAATATGGTTCAAGGGGCAAAGTACATGGCACATATATGCAAGGATGCCTTGGAACTCACACCTATCTTGAGGACAGGCCTGGATTTGTGGGAAGGCCTAGTAGATGTGATTTTAGGGGCAACATACTGCCCAGCCACATTGGGGTTTTTTTCCCATAGCACTGGGCAATGAGTGAACAGGACATCTGACAATTGTTTCAATGTCCCACGCACCAGTTCTTTAGTGTTATGGGACCTGAGGAGGAACACTTTCACATGCATAAGCATCAGGGGAAAGGGGGTGCATCTAGGGAGAGGGCCTGTGAAAGCGAGTGGTGGGGAGGAGAGGAGCAACTCTTAGTCTGGGGCCGCTTGAAGTAATGTTACTTATTGAGAACTCCCTTTGTGTATATTTTCTACACACTCAGCAGTCTTGCATCTAATGAATCACCCTCCAACATCATTCTAGAAATGCCCCAATTGGCATCTCTACTGAAACCAGCAAAATACAAATGAAATTTGCACACAAGCTGGAGTTCTGAACAAACTAGTGAGAAACAAAACATGGTTATTTGCTGCCTTTTTTAACCCTCGTATCTCAAAGCTTCATGGACCTTGTTAGACATAATGCATCCTACTTTGGTCATTCCACATTTTATTACATTCCAATCCAAGCGCATAAAAAATCATCAGTTTTCCATTCAATTTGGAGCCGATACAACATCCTATAACTCATGTTAAACTACAGATAACCACAATTATGTAAAACACTGCTATAATGTACTTTATGTGTGTGTATTTTTTTTTTTTATAAAAAGGCCCAATAAATTAAAAATGAATTGCTCTGTCTCACAGCAGGATATGAAAATCTCTTGAGAGAGAATAGATTTCAAGAAGACTATGTAATTTATTTCCCTTCTTGATTCAATAAAGCAGCCCACTTTATCTATAGTTTCCTATGGAAACAACTCAATAAAACTTTCCGAGTAACAAATGCAGGTTAGGTTTAATTCCTGTAGGAAACAATTGAGATTAATGGTCAGTCCATTCAATACAATTTACTAGCTTTGCCATACAAAGTAATAAAGAACAGGCGTGCCAAGTTGCCATTAACCTGCTGTTGTGGAACTATATCTAACATTATCTAGTATAAATAAATCCAGTTGCTTTAAATTTATTTATACTAGATATACCATGACCTGGATGAATGAAAATCTTCATAGACATATATCTAACATTGGCTTAGAGATAAGATTTGTTAAAAAAAACCTGTAAGATAGCAGGGGTGAACAAAACTATTCATAAAAGTCGAAACATCAACAGGGTAGACATCAAGCAGGAATCATATTGAGGTGATATCTCTTTGAAGCATCCAGATCATGATATACAGTATCTAGCAGTGATAGGGCTAAAGCAACTGAACATGCTATTTAACCAAAGAAGAGAAGAAAACTGAAGAAGAAGCAATTTTACTTGGAAGAACAGAAAAACCTTTTCAAAATTACTTGGTTAGTCCACTTGCTTTAGAGCTATGCTGAGTTGGGCTTAACTTCTCATTGTTTCTATGGCAGTCCTTGTGGTAGCTAAAGTACAACAATAATTCTACCTTTTAGCAATCAAAACTCTCATGGGTTTTTTTTCTATTGCTGTTGACAGTGCTTAGGTAATATGGTTGATTGAACATGGTCCTTGACCTAAAGAAAGACCATTGAATACTATGTCTTGAATAATGGATATATGAGTAAACTATATTATCACTTTTTCACCAGGCTGCAAAATTCTGCATTTCTCCACCCGCACATTTTTTTTTGCAAAACCAAAGCAAAAATTCGCCACATGAAAAACATTTGCCTAAAAAACATGAGAAAAATTCTGAAAAAATCAAATCATTTATTTCAATGCATTTGGCTTGAGAAAAAAATGCCCATTGACTTCAGTGTATTTGGAGTGAGAAAAAATGCCCATTGAGTTCAATGCATTTGGCATGAAAAAAATTGCCTATTGACTTGTGTTTCGTAAATTTTTCAGCAGTTTCACAAATTTTTTGGCAATGTGAAATGGGACTTATTTGCTCATCACTAATTATGTAGATATAACATACATCTGATTTGCATACTTACCCGCTTGGTTAGTAGTGATGCTAACTGCAGCAGGAATCCTATTGGATACACTTTGGTCAGACACACCATTTACTGACTCAATCTCAAATGTGTAGTTGGTATGGGCCAGGAGATCCGTAACCGTCACAGTGGTGTTGGCTAGCCCACTCTGCCGTGGGATAAATTTTAAATTCCCTTTACAATATTCACAGTATTTCACATTTACTCCACAACGTTTGCAAACAACATTGAAAGTGATGTCCTTTCGACCTCCAGTATCCAATGGCCAACTCCAGTCTAGTATTACTGATGTCTCATTGATGTTGGAAATAAGGTTTCTTGGTGCAGAGGGTGGACCTGTAAAAAACAGAAATCATACATAGAACATTTTTCAACTTTTGGGTTAAGATGACAAATTTCTTAATTAGTTGAATATTCACTGGTCAGGGGGTCAGACTTGGTAACTGTTCCAAACCATATTATTACATTAAAAATCATGAAAAGGCTGTATATTGTTTAACAGATGTGGTTAATGGAAGCATGGGATGGCACCCCCCCTAAACTTCACATGGCTTTGAACCAGTTAACAGTTGAGGGCTGGCAGAGAATGCTGGGAGTCATTGTTTATTAACTGCAGGAGAGCAGGGAGTCCCTGATATAGAAAAAATAATTTTACAAAAAGCAGATAGTTGAAGACCAGCAGGCAAACAGAAGATTATACATACGTGTGCATGCCATGGATGGAGGATCTTTATCTGCTCTGTAGAAGTTTTTCTCACAGTTGCAATAAGTTGCCCCATCTTCCTGAGTAGAACTATGAGGGGGGCATTTGGTACATTTAAGGTTTCCAGTAAATGCTTTGTAAAATCCCGGTCTGCAAGCTGGAAAAAAAATACAGAAAAGTAGAAATGCACATTAGATGAATAAAAAATAAGGCGCCCATAGTTATAAATAACAAGCATAGAGATTTACCGTCCATTATTTGTATGCTGCAAATAACACTAAAGCACAATTCAAAGGGAAAGAAAGAAAGAAAGAAAGAAAGAAAGAAAGAAAGAAAGAAAGAAAGAAAGAAAGAAAGAAAGAAAGAAAGAAAGAAAGAAAGAAAGAAAGAAAGAAAAAGATTTTAGACTTTATGGAAGATGTGTGCAAAGATGCCATATACACAGCAAACATTTAGCTGGCTTGTGGTTATTGGACATGGCTAAAGTTATCCCTTTCTTAAATTTACATCAGTGGAAAAAACTACTTAAGGTACTTAAGGTGAAATAACTACTAGGGAAAAAACACTACTTTATAGAGAAGCTATAGATATAATAGATTGCCTTTTCCAGAAAATAAACTCTCCATTTCAATGTATAATAAAACCATTGCCTCCAACAATTATTTACCTACTTCCTTTGGGAAAAAAATATAAATATATATGTAATATAATAGTTACCCAAGACAGGGTCTCCTGTCATTAGACTATTTTAAATACCCAAAACAAGTCAGTCAGTGAAGTTGGACTGTTCCCAGTTTTACGTCCAGGCTTTTCCAAACATTTCTAAGCACAGGTTGCAGATTATACCAAACAACTCCTAAAAATAAAAGACCTATGCCTCTCTGGTTTTTACTCACTTAAGCGCCCTCTCTGTCTATTTTTCCCTACTAAATCTGCTTTTCCTAACACTTCATCTCTACCCTTACTACAACATATGTGCAGGACCCAGGCCAGTCCCTTCAGTTTGGACCTCCCCAGGCAGCTCTGTCTGCAAGTATAAGGATACAGAAGTAATTCCCAAAAAGAGAAAATAGCTAAAACACAAGAGGAAGGACATGAAGAGATGGCCTAAGGTGTTTTGTGCCTATTGGGGCACTTATTCATAGGCTCATATTTGGGGTCTTCCAGCACTGCATGTGTGTATATGAAAACTTATAAAGCTGAGAATTAACTGTTTGGAGCCATGCTGTGCCGTTCAGCTTGAACGCTTTCTTTACCCACTAATTCCTGTAGTTTCCAACTTCTCTTCTCTTCTTTATGGCTACTTTCCAAATTAATGAGCCTCTCTCCTTCGTACTATACACATATATTCGTTAGAAAAGTAAACTCTCATCCATTTTATTTTATTTTTCATCTATCCAGCTCTTTCATTGACTTTAGAGTGCATTTTAATGCAGTTATGAAGAAGACTCAAGTGGCAAATGTTGTTTGCTATACCATATATTATTTTTGTAAACTTAAATAATTTACCTAAAAGCTTTAATACAGAGACACTGCATCGTCTGCTCAAGGTTATGTGCCATTTACCTGTCTGATTTATCTGCACTGAATGCTTTTATCTGTTTCAGCAACTTGCGAGAGCATATTTATGTGCGTAGAATGGATAAATACAAAGTAGAGTATACTGGAGATAGCATTTATCATTGTGCTTTTAAAAGGGAAATATACTATGCGATATCAGAGTTAACCAACCTACAGTTATTGATGATGTGCAACTTTTAGCAATTACTGTCTACAGAAGTCCCACCACCAATGTTTGTATGTATCTCCCAAACCTTACTAACACTGCCCTTGCAATACAATCATTCCATGTACATTAGCTACCAACCCATCTAACAGCCACTTGTCTATTACCTCTAATGTTAATATGACACTAAACTCCTGTTTAGCAAATGAATACCTTCCCTTCCTGTTCCACCTAGGGTTGTTGAAGAATAAATAATTCAATAATATCCAAGCATGTATGATTATTTTCCATGCAATATGCATGACTGTTTCATTAACCTAAGTGATGCAATTTATTTTCCATAAATAAATCACCTCGGTGTTTCATTTATTTTATCCCACTTATCCAGATGCAGAAATCAAGCGCCCGACTTTCTGGGGGTTTGAAAATTTAATATACATAACATTAATTAACAGCTTTCTCCTGATAGATTATTATGCATAAAGATGGCATGCAAGCAATGACATATTAACGCATTCTGTTCTGAAAGAGAGATGCAACATAACACTCTATTCCACACAAAAATGAAGAGAAGGTGAGAAATGGTGATAGTTGCTATCTTTGATATTCTGTAATTAACACTTTGCCGTGTACGTATGTTAAGGCTCTTTTCAAAGTCATTTTAGGGTGAAGACACACAGAGCTACTAGTAGCAGCTACTTGTCATGGCTACTAAAATAGACAATGCTGATCATTTACTGATAATTGTCTCTACATGTGTTTTAGTGGAGGCAATTCTCAGTATTGTCTATGGCAAGGTATTTTCTGGTGTTAAGTAGCTGTGAAGAAGTAGCTTCTACTAGTAGCTCAGTGTGCCTTCACCCTTAAGAAGCAGTGGGATAAGTATGGAAATGGAAGAAAACATGAGCCTACAGGAAACAGAGCAGCTCATTCCCAACTTAAATTGGAACTATTGCGGAAATGAAAATGTAATAAATGTCATACTGAAATAAGGCATTTTCTAGATAAAATCAATTAGGAACTCTGACCCATTTCTGAGATAATGAAGTTACTCTTCACTGCCCCCCTCTCAGCATCTGTCTCTCTTCATTCTCTCTTCATGCAGGAGCTGGGAGTCTGATTTTAAAAGACAGATCCAATGTATCTTTTAGGGGGGCTCCTTTGGCCAAGAAGATGAGGGCCATATTTATTCTAGTGTGTAAGTCAACATCAATGGTGATGTTGCCTATAGCAACCAACAGAGCTTTGCTTTTGTTTTCTAACTTGTAGGTGGCTGTTCAAATCGAATTGCTGATTGGTTGTTATGGGCAACATCACTAGTGATGTTGGCTTACACACTATAATAAATATGCCCCTTAGAGCTCACTCTCATCGCTCTTTCTGTACTTGCACATCAGTTTTTGAGTGAGCTCTAATACATCTGCTAGGAAAGGGAGCCCCCCTAAAAGATATATTGGATATTGGAACGGTCAATGATAATTTGACACCCAACTCGTGCATAGGGAGAGAATGAAGAGAAACAGAAGCTGAGAGAGGGACAGTGAGGATAAACTCGATTATTTCCGAAATGAGCAGAATTTTTAATTGATTATTTTATTAGGATCAAATACAAGATGCTGTTTTATTATTTAAAAATGGAGTCTATGGTAGATGGCCTTCCTGTATTTCAGAGCTGTAGATAATGGGTTTTCAGATAATGGATGCAATACACTTGCTAGACCATTACTAGACCACAGAACAATACAGGTATGGGATCCCGTTATCCAGAGAGCTCCAAATAACGGAATGCCTGTCTCCCATAGACTCCATTTTAATCAAATAATTCAGAATTTTAAAACTGGTTTCCTTTTTCTCTGTATTAATAAAACAGTACCTTGTACTTGATCCCAACTAAGATTTAATTAATCCTTATTGGGGGCAGAACAGCCCTATTGGGTTTATTTAATGGTTAAATGATTCCCCTTTCTCTGTAGTAATAAAACAGTACCTGTACTTGATCCCAACTAAGATATAATTACCCCTTATTGGGGGCAGAACAGCCCTATTGGGTTTATTTAATGGTTAAATGATTCCCTTTTCTCTGTAATAATAAAACAGTACCTGTACTTGATCCCAACTAAGATTTAATTACCCCTTATTGGGGGGCAGAACAGCCCTATTGGGTTTATTTAATGGTTAAATGATTCCCTTTTCTCTGTAATAATAAAACAGTACCTGTACTTGATCCCAACTAAGATATAATTACCCCTTATTGGGGGCAGAACAGCCCTATTGGGTTTATTTAATGGTTAAATGATTCCCTTTTCTCTGTCATAATAAAACAGTACCTGTACTTGATCCCAACTAAGATATAAATAATCCTTATTGGATGCAAAACAATCCCATAGGGTTTAATTAATGTTTTATTGATTCTTTAGTAGACTTAAGGTATGGAGATCCAAATTACGTTAAGTCCCCTTAGTACCAGAATACCCTTGGTCCCGAGCATTCTGGATAATGGGTCCTGTGTGTTTTTTTTTTATCGTATACCTTGCAGTGCCAAAACAATACATTTTCTGTCAAGCAAAGTAAAACATGAACTTTAAACCAATGTAAACCTGTTATATTAACCACACAATGACAGAGTAAATATTTATGAGGTCTCTGTTGTTTGGGTTGCTGATCTGAAGTGCGGGAGAGAGAAACCCATGGATATTGTAAGTACACTAACTGCGAACTTCATGCTGACTGTCCCCGCTTTTTCCCAGATCTCTGGTTCCGTTGTTGAATTTCTCAACTCAACATCTCAGAACTGAAAATGAAACACCTTTCTCATCCAGATGACACTATTTTGGCCACAGCTGGAAATAAGAATCAAGGTAACACTTTTTTGATTTGAGATTGAAAAGTTGATAACTGCATTTAAAAAAAAAAGACATATTTAATAAATTTAATTATAAAACATTAAAACCAAACACTTAAATACAAATTCGCTGGAATATTAATTCAGGTTATAAATACTAACATAGTATTAGTAGTGTCTGAAGCCAATACCAAATACTGAATTTAGTGGGCTGTCAGAATTTTCAAAATCAACATCTATGGGCTTATTTATCGATTTTCGAGTTTGTGAATTCGAGGTTCTTTTCTTAAAATCGAATAAACTTGCATATTGAATGGTTGCTTATTTATTAATAAGGAAAATTTGTCCAAATAAAAGTTTACAAGTTTGTAACTCCCATTGACTTCGATAGAAACGCGCAAGCTTTTACATTTTTTATGATTTTTGCACTTCATAAATACCAGACATTCAAGTTTTTGACCTATAACTCAAATTCGATTTTTTTTAAGTGCAAAAAAGTTGTATCGAGAAAACAATTCAAACTCAACTGTTGATAAATCATCCCCCTAATCTCTGAATGTTAAAATTCCTGAATGTTCTGGCCACACCTGTAGTCAATAAAATTCAGTTTTAACCATTTTTAGCTCTTTGAGACCCTGAGCTGTTTTTGACATGCCAATTCTTCTACTATGTTTTATAGCAGTGATCCCCAACCAGTGGCTCAGGGGCAATATGTTGCTCCTCAACCCCTTGGATGTTGCTCTCAGTGCCCCCAAACCAGGTATTTATTTTTGAATTCCTGACTTGGGGGCAAGTTTTGGTTGAATAAAAACAAGATTTCCTACCAAATAAAGCCCCCTGTAAGCTGATAGGGTGCATAGAGGCTGCCTAATAGCCAATCTTAGCCCTTATTTGGCTCCTCCATTAACTTTTATGGTGCTTGTGTTGCTCTCCAAGTCTTTTTACATTTGACTGCGGCTCACGAGTAAAAAAGGTTGGGGACACCTGTTTTATAGGGTTCCTTGTAAATTTGTTTGTACCATATTGATTTAAAATTTGCCAATGAGTGGAAATTAAAATTTTTGAAAACATTAAAAAGATATATATTTTACCATATGAAATTAAAGTGATTAATCAATGGAACCAGTGCTTACAATGTCCTATTTAGAAGCTCAGCGCAGTTCTTTTTATTCTTGTGTTGAAGAATTGTTTCTTTTCCTAGAGCAAAATAATTGCTCAGGTGAAAATGAAGGTGAAGAGTAAATACGCTGTCTGCTTGACACATACTAAGGGAACATTTACTTCAATTGGCAGTAAGAGATCATTTTCAGAAGTGTTTTTCTTTGTACTAATTTTTAAAGAAAATATCATTTTATAAGGGGCTGATTTACTAATCCACGAATCCGAATGGGAAAAATTCAGATTGGAAAACTAACATTTTGTGACTTTTTCATATTTTTTGCGACTTTTTCGTAGCCGTTACGATTTGCGCGAATTGTCGCGACTTTTTCATAGCCATTACAAATTTTGTGAATTGTCGCAACTTTTTCATAGCCATTATGACTATCGTGAATTGTCGCAACTTTTTCATAGCCATTACAAATTTCGTGAATTGTCGCGACTTTTTCATAGCCATTATGATTTTCGTGAATTGTCGCGACTTTTTCATTGCCATTACGAATTTCGCGAATTGTCGTGACTTTTTCGTATTGAGCGCTCGCAAAAGTCGCAAAATATGGATCATTACGAAAAAAACGCATTCGGACGCTTTTCGGACGTTCGTGGATTAGTAAATGTGCCCCTAAGTGTCAGTTTATGTTAACAAATGTGCATGCTTTAATGCAAAAAAGGTAAATATTTAGAGAAAGGCATTAAAGTAAATGCGGTCTTATTAGATTTGATTTCGAAAAAATGAAATGTTTTCTATATTATGGGTATGTAAACCGCCAATACACTGCTTGTACTGGACTAGAAATGTGAAGGGTAGATGGCACACTGGAAAGAGTTTTATGCGTGAAGTGATAAGTAAAACAGCAAGCTTTCAGGAACGCTTACATCCCTTCATCAGGCAAGTTACGTATTTTGAAACTGAAATGGAAGACATTTAAATGCACAGGAACAGCTCAAAACACATCAAAGGAATATCTAGACATAAACAAATCAAATGGAAGCCGAATCAAACAAATTAAAGAGAAATTAAGTATTGTTTATGGAGAGTTCATGTTTACATTCATTTAATACTGGCGTGGGTTATTCTGCTGCAAATTGCCTATTCGTTTGTATATATTTATATGTTTATATGGGTGGGGTCAGTGATACCGTTTCTCCCCAGAGCAATAATTTAAATCTCCAATAAAACAATGATAGCGCTCTGTTTCATAGAAAATATCAAAATCTTTGAAATTCCAATATATGCCTTCCCAGCAAAGAAGATTTCTGAACTCAATTAGATATTTGATACATGATATTTGGAGATGTAAAGCCTTTTTTTATCATTGCATTTTCCCAATTTCCCAGCTAGAGTTGCCCTTCACCTTCCCCTTCGAGCCTATTTGCCAAGTTTTGTCAAGGGAATAAGGACTAAGCCAAATTATAAATACGTTTTCTTCAGGCAAGAATTTGGAAATGATGATAAACAAATCATTAAGGTTGAAATGATGATAAGGAATTCAGGAAGATAGGTCTTCAAGTCAATGACCATAAAAGTAGTTATTAATCCCTCTGTGGTTTTTTCTCATTATTTTCAATCTTAGGTATCTTTGAATGAAATACACTCAGCTTCCATAAACAATTGCCTCAACTGACACGGACTGGGAAAGTGATAAACATGTAGTTATTTCAATTGCAATTATATGTGTAAACATTTTTAATGTAAATGTGCTTAGGATTATGATGTAACCATACTAACACCACACTAACTAACTGCTGAACTACAACTCTTCTTCAGAAATAGCCATCTGAGAAGACCAGGAGTACAATTTCATCTCAACAAGGGCAACAAAGCCATGGGTTGGCTATCAGTGCAATAATCGTACATAATATGAAATGACATCCAGCTGATATACATGTCACTGCATTGTGTTCTGTTGTGACAACACACACTGATGCATGAACAGATCCCTAGTAATAAGCAATGTAAATCTGGCCCTGACCATTCAGCCGGGTGCCAAAATACCAGATTGATTTTCCCTTTCCCACCTGATGTCCTCCCAGCATGTTATATTCAAGATGAATAATTGCCTGGATGTACAGGGGGAAGTTTTAATTCCTTTCCCTTGGTTCTGTCTCTTTGGTTTATGTTACAAAACAATAGGAGTGAATAGGGAAAAGGAAGATTTTCTAAAAATGCCTATTGGTGTCACTGTAGCACTGACTGCAGAAAATAGCAAACATAGAATCATTGCCAGTATTGCTTTTACGTATGGGCAGGGTGGGCTTTCGACTTGGGGCAAGGGAGAGACCTTTAATGTAACAGTTAGATTTGTTCAAAGTATACTGCAAAGCTTTCTAACCCACAAGTTTCCACTTGTTCAACTGCAAACCTACATCTTTCTTAATCCTTGGAAATGTGGTTCAGTAGTAGGGGTTTAGGGTAATTTGGATCATCTTGCCTTAAGGGCAGCATCAAACTGTCCAAAAATTGCCATCCAGTAGCATAATGAGATATGCATAAAAATGCTAGTACCAAGTTAGGGTCCGGTATCCAGAAACCTGTTATCCAGAAAGTTCCAATTTATGGAAAAGCCATCTTCTATAGACTCCATTATAAGCCAATAATTAAAATTGTTCAAAGTGATTGAACAAGCCTACCTGTTGGTTCCATAGTAAGAACGTACACGGTACAGGTAGAAAATATATTGTACAAAAAGCTTCATAGTGTCCTATTTACACAAATAGAAATATGTATTCTAATAATTATTTATAACCATTAAATACCCCCTAGTGTAAAATATAAGGATATTAAAAGTCGCCAAGGAGTTCCATGGCACAGGTTGAGTCATACAGGCCATAAAATATAATTACTATTACAATTACATATACAGGTATAGGATCTGTTATCCAGAAAGCTCTGAATTACGGGAAGATCAGACTCCATTTTAATCAAATAATTAAAATTTAAAAAAATGATTTACTTTTTCTCAATAATTATAAAGCAGTACCTTGTACTTCCTCTCAACTAAGATATAATTACCCCTTATTGGGGGCAGAACAGCCCTATTGGGTTTATTTAATGGTTAAATGATTCCCTTTTCTCTGTAATAATAAAACAGTACCTGTACTTGATCCCAACTAAGATATAATGAATCCATATTGGAGGCAAAACAATCCTATTGGGTTTAATTAATGTTTCAATGATTTCTTAGAAGACTTAAGGCATAGAGATCCAAATCACAGATAGATCCCTTATCTGGAAAACCCCCAGGTCCCGAGCATTCTGGATTACAGGTCCCATACCTGTATAAGTAATGATTATGCTTACTAATCACCTACAGCAGTGCTGTCCAACTTCTGCGGTGCCGAGGGCCGGAATTTCTCTCGCATACATGGTGGAGGGCCGCTAATGGAAGACAGTTTTGGCCACTCCTCCATTTTAAACCACACCCACTTCAAACCACACCCATTTTGTCACAATGGTCACTGCAGGGATATCAACCATCATTCATATGTTAAAGAATGATATTATGTCATATTAAGACACACCCTTAAATCGATATGCCGCCTCCTCCTCCCCTGTGGATAGCACAGCAACCCCCAGCATATAATTACACACCTTAGGGACCATTTAATGGCTATTTCCAACTGCTAACAAACTCCCAGACCAAACCCCTGCCAGGTTCACCTCCCACAGGCAGCATAGGGTAGGCAGAATATGGCACACACAGGCAGCATTCTGCCTGCCCTATGCTGCCTATGTGCCATACTCTGCCTACCCTATGCTGCCCATACACAGGCAGCATAGTCCAGGCAGTACATACAATGTCTGAGGTGTGAATAGGTGAACAATGTGAGTGATTACAGCCTGAGCCTGAGGTGTGAACACTGCAGGAGGTGAACAATGCAGAGATTAAAAGGTGTGAACAACACAGGGGATTACATTTTTAAACAATACGGAGGGTTTACAGCCTGAATCTGAGGTGATAACTATGCAGGGGGCCAGTTAAGGTTAGTACTGATACCATTTAAAGCTAACACAAAGTTAAGCCATCAAAGCAGCTAGACAGGTGGGGGGCCACACAGAGGGGGGTCGAGGGCCGCATGCGGCCCGCGGGCCGCCAGTTGGACAGCACTGACCTACAGTATGTTGTTATTTTAATGGTTTGTTCTGACACCATAATGTATTTTATGAATGCAAGTGATTTAATTTGGATGTGCTGTTTTTTGTACCCATGATTCAGCATGATTTTGGCTGCATTCATAATAATGCATTAGTCCATTGCATCCATTTTGAAGCATTTGTAAATTACATCTCATGTATTTAGTGATGAAAAAGACTTGTTTTATAAAGTATCTACAACAACACAAGTGCTGCTAATTGTAGGTACCATGCTACAATTTCTTATGGCAATGCTACAATAAGTGTTATACCAGTAGATTATATACTGAAAACCCTGTATTTTATGCAGCAACATCAATAAGCTGGGCTGCGGAAAAATGCCAAGTACAGCTTAATTTTACCTAAACTATAATTAGGCCACTGAAGAATTCAATTAATAAATGTCAGCACCTCTCGATGCTCTAATTATCTACATCTTCAGATCATGGCTGAAAACAGCAAGATGATAATAAAAGGTAAAGGCTACTGAATCTTCAGCTGTTTCATGTAACGCAAAACAATAAATCAGTCAGCTTCATTTTTGGGTTAAAATCATTAAAGGGATTCTGTCATGATTTTATGGTATATTTTTATTACTATATTACACTGTTCACATTGCAAATAACTCATTCTTCCATTTCGAATTTTATTCTTAAAGCAATAAATTTTTTTTTTTAGCTATAATATTGGTGTATAGGTGCCATCTTGGTGTGTAGGTGCATTGTGCCTGATCTTGAGCTTTCAGAAGCAGCCAGCACTGCACAATAGAATTGCTTTAAGATAAGCTATTGTTTCTCCTACTCCCATGTAACTGGAGGAGTCCTGACTTGGCTGAGCCAGACTTGGATTTTTCTATTGAGTGCTATTCTTATATCTACCATTAGGTGGTGCATGGGTGATGACTGAAGTTTATCAGAGCACAAGTGCACCCTGGGAATCTAGAACACGTCTAGTCCCATGTCAAATTTCAAAATTAAATTTAAAAAAATCTGTTTGCCCTTTTGAAAAATGGATTAGAGTGCAGGGTTCTGCTGGAGAAGCTCTACTAACTGATGCATTTTGTAAAGCACATTTCCCGTGACAGAATCCCTATGTATTGGGAAGCAGACTAGTATAATACTAGTTTTGTAAGGGACCCTAGCCTTCAGTTATCAGGCACTGCTATCAGATCCAGGGGGTCAGCAGTGATACATTACATTACACCTGTCTACATCTCAAAAAAAAGTTCTAATAATCTACCTCGCAAGGACCAAACATGAAGTAGTTTCAGTTACCCTGTTTAGCTCATGATTAAAATATTAGACAAATAGTTTCTTCAGCACAATCTCTATTTATTTAGTTAATGCTGAACATAGTATTGAGTATACTAATGACTGGACCAGTTTTACATTAAATTCATGGAAGTTAAGGTCTACCTTTAAAGAAACTAATACCCCCAGAAATAATACTTCACCAAAGGATAGTTTATAGTATATTAAGTGACCTATTAAAGAATCTTACGAAACTGGAATAAATATATCAGTAAATATTGGCCTTTTACATCTTATCACATGAGCCGCCATTTAGTGATGGGCTGTGTGCTCCCTCAGAGATCACCTGACAGGAAATAATGCAGCTCTAACTGTAACAGGAAGTAGTGTGGGAGTAAAAGACAGATCTTTGCCCTTTAATTGGCTGATGTGACTAGTGATGAGTGAATCTGTCCTGTTTCGCTTCACCATAAAATTCGCGAAACGGCAAGAAAATTCGCAAAACACATTTGTCGCTCAATCTATTTTTTGTCGCCCACATCTATTTTTTGTCGCCGTGGCTATTTTTTTGTCGCCCACATGTATTTTTTGTCACCCGCGGCTATTTTTTTTGTCGCCCACATTCATTTTTTGTCGCCGTGGCTATTTTTTTTGTCGCCCGCCCAATTTTGACGCTACATACTGTATACATAGCCTTCAGTTATCAGGCATAGCTGTCACATCCAGGGGGTCCAACCGCGCCCATTTTGATGTGACCGCGCCCATGTTGACGCGAACGCGGCCAATTTCCATGCGGCAAACTTTTCCGGGGCGAATTTTCACGGAAGTTACCCAAAACAATTTGGCAATGGCGACATACGGAAATTCGCTGCGAATCCAATGTGAAAAAAATTCGCTCATCACTAGATGTGACCTAACATGTACAGTATGTGTGTCTTGGCTTGTTTGTGTGCATCTTGATTACCCAATAGCACATACTACTAAAACAGTGCTTATATATTTTTATAGAGACCTACATTATTTGGGGGTATAGTTTTTCTTTAAACGTGTTTTCCCTTTAACCAAGCAAGCAATGGTTAAACTGATGTAAAACTGAGGAGAAGTAACCACAATAAAGTACAGGTTCATCTTCCCAATTCCAGGCTGCCTTGTAACAATCCAGGGAATAAGCACATTTCCAGCTTTGTAGCTCATTTAATTAGAACATACTGTATATTCATATCATCAATAACATTCAAGGTAATTCAATTCAGCTTAATTATCTTTAACTCTCCAATGAGGTGTTCTGACAACAATATTACAAATTGTGTGATGAACTGAGACAACCCAGAAGCTATCAGATTAGAACAAGTGAAACATAAAACAGTTTAGAGGAAAAAAAGCAGATTTAACAGTTTCATTTGCACATTGTAAAGACCGATTTGGATCAACCAGTGAGTTAGTAACTATTCGCTAAAAATAAGAGCGGGGAGGGCAGGTTTATCCAATAACTGTTCCTGATGGTAATGAAAGATTTAACAAATTGACAATTATATCAAAAATATATTTCCTCAAAATGTGTTCTATAGTGAGCTACAAGGTTATAACTGCACATTATATGAGCAGGGGAAGAATCAACTGACCAGATTCCATGGGTCCGATATCAAATCAGCTGTATCAGCTCTCACTAAGGAGCGACTAAACTTGCTGAATATTCAATATCATTTTTTCTAAAGCAGCAGCATTATTATATTATATTATTTTTACCTGATAACGCATCAACATTTGCTGCAAATAACGAAAGCTGCCAATTCTCCAGCAGATGTTGCTTGCTTATTCAGCTAGTGTTGACTGAGTAGGTAGCCTGCTTCTCTATATTTGTGGGAAAATTATGCCTTTATAAAATATTATCTGATTGGGGTTTGCTCATATAGTAACCTTTAGACTGGAAAATACTGTAGTAGCAAAGACTGCATCAGGCTTAGGAAGTGTTCCTTGGACAATGGACCTGCGCAGGGTCCCCCATATATGCCTTATGCATTACTTGGGGGCTGATTTACAAATCCACAAATCCGAATGGGAAAAATTCGGATTGGAAAACGAACATTTTGCGACTTTTTCGTATTTTTGGCGACTTTTTCGTAGCCGTTACGACTTGCGCGAATTGTCGCGACTTTTTCATAGCCATTACAAATTTCGTGAATTGTCGCGACTTTTTCATAGTCATTGCGAATTTTGCGAATTGTCGCGGCTTTTTCGTATTGAGTACTCGAAAAAGTCGCAAAATACCGATCATTACGAAAAAAAAACGCATTTGGGCGCTTTTCGGACGTTCGTGGATTAGTAAATGTGCCCCTTGGTGTATGAGGAACATTGTCATGCTTCCCCAGGTCATTTTTTTTATTCGGACCCCATTCTACTGTTGGCAGGTCCCTCTACTTAACATCCTAGGTGACCAATGGATAATAATTAAGGCCCCTAGGAACCTGCTAACTAAGTAGTATGGGGCTGCATGATTCCTGATGGTGGCACTGCTCGCAAGAAGCCTAGCTTTCCCCAGGCAAATATGAAAGGAAATCGCTACATGAATGGCATAAGTTTTTGAAAAAGCCTTCTTCTCACCTATTGAAGGGAATTTTTAGGAGCTTTGTTATACGTAGGGATGCTCAATTCCCTAGAGCAGACAGAGTGCCCCATGTGTCATTGCCCTAAATGTTACTGCAGAAAGTATGATTGTAAAACTTTTTCAGTTTATTTTTTTGCAGGCATAAACAATATTTTGTGATTACATTCCAGGTTTGTGTGGTTAATAATAGCCTCTGTCATCTTACATATCAATTCTTACGAATGGGATGCAACCCAACCCAACCTTACCACCAAATTAACTGTATGATATACAGCCTGGTTTCATTAGAATGGATTTGCCACAATACGACAAAACTACAGCTCTGTATTATTGGTTGACCCTTGAGGAATTCATAAAAGAGATTAATGTAACTTGTACAAACAGTTCAGAAAAATAACTCCCATCATTTAAATCTTCATTTGGATTTAGTTTTATTTAAATTAGAGGTAAATATATATATATATATATATATATATATATATTTATAATTCTGATGATATTAGTTTATTATACTCAAACAAAAGAGCGATAATATGCATTGTATCATTGGTAAGGCACAGTGCAATGTCTGAGCTTTGTATCTCAGTGCATAATAACAATTTAGGGGATTTACTCAAAATATACTTTGGTGGAACTTTTCAAATTCATTCAGATAAAAGCATCTTTCTTTAAAAAAATACCAGAAATTCCTGCTCTGTTTAGAGACACCCCCTTCTAATCCAATTTCCTTTTTTTTTTTTACATCCATTTGCTCATTGGAACAGACTCACTTGCTCAGCCTTGTAAGGCAGTAGGAATGCTCATTACTTGATCCTGAACATTCCAGCTAGCCATGATGAATGATGAGATGTGTAGGCCCAACCGCAAATTCAAAACAGATTAGTAAGCATGGTAGCTAAGCAGTATAAGAACCACTCAGCTGACATATGACTATATATACACGGGGACTGGTCAGGGGTTTGTATTTTTTATGGTTATAAATAAAGTTTGAACTGTATATGTATCCTTTCCTGATCCATTAATGTTGTGTTACTGCCAGTATTACATTTCTTATATTCTAAAGCGGTTCTATTGACCACTCACAATCATCCCTATGTCATATCTACTGGGTTACATTTTAGAATTTCTATCAGTATAAAAATTAAACGGCTTGAATTCTAATGTCCAAAGCAATCAATTCACATACTTCTGGGTGTAGGATTGTGCCTATTAGGGTTTAATACAGATAGGGCAATTGCAGTAAAGCATTAGTTTGCTTCTTGTTCTCGTTGTATCTTTTGACACTTTCCAACACAAAGCACAAGGAAGCATGGATGTACCTTGAATTCATCCTGTCATTGCAAATGATACACAGTTTTGGATTGTGCAACTTCCACCCACTGCTATGACATTCATACAAGGCAAAATCCAAGCGAAATCCAAGCATGCATAGTGAATTTTGGGTGATTAATATCATACTTCATCTAAATTCAGTGTCCTCTCACCATATTTAGTAATCATGCCTATATGTATAAATGCCAAATGCTTTGAAAAAAAGTTATAGTTTCACTTAAACATATTTCTTCAACCTGAATAAATGTATCTTTAACAGAGAAAATCCTTTTGTTAGATGAGAAATTCTTTACAGATGTTCTGATATAGTCCCATGATATGGGCAGCTAAGGAGCTGAGGGAATTCAGATTGTCCTGGGTCAATAGCTAAGCTAATTAAAACAAACCATTCTGCTCCCGGATACTAAGATATAAGATATTTAATTACAAGTCTAAAGGAGTGAAATATCATAGCTTTGTTAGCCAAAGGACTGTAGGCTGCCAGAACTCTTTTGAGCAAGCTCTGACTGCAGACTCATTTATGGTCATATGCTGCAGATCAGTGGGCAAAGAACGGCCTCTCCGTTAATATAAATCAGGCTTAATTTTGGGACCTTTATTCTATAGAATGATAATGAAGCAGGGAAAAGCCTTCTATAGCATATATGGTATGAGGATCCACATCACAATAAGGCATACTTGGGCAGTAAGGTATATGTTGAGAGAGTATTCCGTTTCTCCAGCTGTCTCATATCCCACTGAGTTTGCCAGTGTCCGGTTGCTTCTGATTTGGAAGTACTGCTCTATAGGCTAAAATTCCAGCCATAGTATTGGGTACGCCAGACTAAGCAGCTGGGAGCACAAGGATAGAAAGAAAATATTTCAACAACTTTGTTTTGTCTACAATGTACCTCTTTTTTTTTCAATAATAAAAATGTTTGATTTTGCATTAAACTCTCTGGGAGATAAAACTTGTTATGTTAAATGATCTGTTTATTTGGAATGATTTATTCACACAAGATAATGTATCTTACAGCTTGTGTTATAACTATAATGGATGTGTCACAGATTTGTTTTAAAAATATACATGTATTTTTTTAAGTAATAAACCTTTGTTTTTTTTTGGAGTTATATATTTGTTTGGTAGTTGTTTAAATCCTGAGAGTGCTGGCCTTGTTCCTGTATATGTATATATATATAGACAGAGAGGAGCACAACCTTTACAATTGCAACAGCCCTGGGTGCAGGTCAAAAATGAAAATGTAGAGGAAGACTACAATGGAGTCTGTGGGAGATTGCCTTACTGTAATTTGGAGCTTTCTGGATAATGGGTTTCTGGGTAACAGATCCCATACCTGTGTGTATATATATATATATAGAGAGAGAGAGAGAGAGAGAGCAAGAGAGAGAGAAGAAAAGTATACTTGAGTGCATCTAAGATATAATGATATAATTAATCCTTATTGGAGGCAAAACAATCCTACTGAGTTTATTTAATATTTAAATGATTTTTTAGCAGACTTAAGGTATGGAGATCCTAATTATAAAAAGACCCTTTATTCAGGAAACCTACAGGTATGGGACCCATTATCCAGAATGCTTGGGACCTGGGGGTTTCCAGATAAGGGGTCTTTCCATAATTCGGATCCCCTACCTTAAGTTTGATAAAAAAAATTATTTAAACAGTTATTAAACCTACTAGGATTGTTTTGGCTCCAATAAGGATTAATTATATCTTAGATTGGATCAAGTACAGGTACTGTTTTATTATTACAGAGAAAAGGGAATCATTTAACCATTAAATAAACCCAATAGGGCTGTTCTGCCCCAATAAGGGGTAATTATATCTTAGTTGGGATCAAGTACAAGGTACTATTTTATTATTACAGAGAAAAGGGAATCATTTAACCATGAAATAAACCCAATAGGGCTGTTCTGCCCCAATAAGGGGTAATTATATCTTAGTTGGGATCAAGTACAGGTACTGTTTTATTATTACAGAGAAAAGGGGAATCATTTAACCATTAAATAAACCCAATAGGGCTGTTCTGCCCCCAATAAGGGGTAATTATATCTTAGTTGGGATCAAGTACAGGTACTGTTTTATTATTACAGAGAAAAGTGAAACATTTAACCATTAAATAAACCCAATAGGACTGTTCTGCTCCCAATAAGGGGTAATTATATCTTAGTTGGGATCAAGTACAGGTACTGTTTTATTATTACAGAGAAAAGGGAATCATTTAACCATTAAATAAACCCAATAGGGCTGTTCTGCCCCCAATAAGGGGTAATTATATCTTAGTTGGGATCAAGTACAGGTACTGTTTTATTATTACAGAGAAAAGGGAATCATTTAACCATTAAATAAACCCAATAGGGCTGTTCTGCCCCCAATAAGGGGTAATTATATTTTAGTTGGGATCAAGTACAGGTACTGTTTTATTATTACAGAGAAAAAGGAAATCATTTTTAAAAATGTCAATTATTTGATTAAAATGGAGTCTGTGGGAGATGGCCTTTCCGTAATTCGGAAATTTCTGTATAATGGGTTTCCGGATAAGGGGTCCGATACCTGTATATGTTTTATTAAATACACGTAGCTCTCATAAACATAGACTTAGACAACAAGAGCAGATGTTCTATGTGAAAATTGTTAGATTGAGAGAACACATATTTCTTCATCCTGTTTCCTTGGCCTAATTACAGATTCTATTACGGAGTCAGTGACTTGCAGTGCTCAGCATGACTGAGATGCCCACAGTAGGAAAAAAGTGAGAGAGAAAAAGTATAAAATGGTTTACACCAAAATGGTATTTATAAAGTTTTTGTTCTCCTTAATCCTGAATTATGCACTCGGTACGGCGCAAAAATCAAGTGAACCATGAAGGGGTCCTTAGGGAGGAACATGGATCTAATAAACAGTGCCCAGTATGACATGGTAGTATGACAAAGTTGTGGTGTTTTGTGTATTGTAACTACATTTTTACACACTTTTATAGATATGCTGTTTAATACCTCTAATATCTTAAGAAACCTAGGGTTCAACTACATGATTGCACCCTGGGCTCCTCATTAATTTGTCTATCTTTCTAAATCCATAAAATGTTTAAAATTTAAGACATGTTACAACTCAGAGAAAGCTTTGTGCTTGGCTTGGCGTTTGCACTCTGGAAACTGGCCAAGACCCAGGCTTATCGCATCAATCACAGCCTTACTTGTAAAGCAGACACGATCAATTAGTGTGCCAACATCTTCAGCAAAGTTAACTCCATACCATAAATGAAAAATGAAATAAATATGTGATATCCAAAATCACAGGAGAAGGAAATACATTTTTATTACTTTCACTACCACTTATTATTTACTAAATATTGCAAAGTTATTTTTCAGAGATCCACATGTTCTGTGTAGTTAAATATTTCTCTGTGCAAACTCTCCCTTGAGAATAATTTGTCAATGGGCATTTCATGTGTATTGCATAGCAGATATACAGGCTGGAAAGATGTTTTAGTAGAGCAAATTCCTATCTATAAGTTTATGCTGGGGTTGAGGTATCCCTCCTCTATTGCAACAAGCCTGCAGCTTCTATATCAGTGATCCCCAACCAGTGGCTCGGGGGCAACATGTTGCTCTCCAACCCCTTGGATGTTGCTCCCAGTGGCCTTAAACCAAGTGCTTATTTTTTAATTCCTGGCTTGGGGGTAAGTGTTGGTTGTATAAAAACACAGTATAATGCCAAACAGAGCTTTCTGTAGGCTGCCAGTCCACATAGGGGCTACCAAATAGCCAATTATTGCTATTATTGGCACCCCAGGAATCTTTTTCATGCGTGTTTTGCTCCCCAACACTTTTTCCATTTGAATGTGGCCCACAGGTATAAAGGGTTGGGGATCCCTGTTCTATATGATCAGATTTGGGTCATCTTCAAGCATTATTGTGTTATTTAATATAACATGCAATTATAAAAACTCATAATAAAAATATTTCTTTGTGTAAATGTATATAAAATTGTTGAAATATATCATTTTATATAAAAACTGTTCCGCTAAAATGTAATACAAATAGCTAATGGTCATTTTGTTTGTAATAGATAGCGAGAAATAAAAGCCATAAATGATATCTGTCAAATAAATTTATTTTTCTGAAACATTATTCAAACCCCCTCACAGTTTAATGGCACTGAACATATGCATTTTTTTTTTCATTTTATTTAAGGAAGAAAGAGTGCACAAACATGTTCTGGCGCTTCTGAGAAAAGCTCACAGGTGCCAGTATAATTATAAAATATAATATATAATAATAAAAAGTATTTATTCTTATATTTTGCTATGAGGTTCTACTGAGAGTCGATGCAACAAAAGTCCTACATTCCACTTTTGGTAACTCAAGCAAAGAGAGATAAAGTCATTTTCCCAGGAGAGCATTTAATGTAATATTGGCCTCAGTTGGGTAATTGGTTCTAAAGGTGACTTTTACAGAGTAACTTAATATTATCCAAGACAGCCAGTAAATGGAGAGCTTTTTGTGCAATCAAGGATTTATTGACTGATTTGGATTCTGTTTTATTACAGTCTGAGATGTAAAACACACTTTGTAAGCCCAATGTAATATTTACAACTCCCTCCTCTCTACCATAATAAAGCATTTGTAATATTCACTGACACCGGCCCTGTTATAGTCACCTACATTCTCTATGTCACATGAGTCTATGCTTCCAAAAAATCTATTATCACACAAATAGATGGTATATTACAACATTGAGACATACAATATCTTTAAGGCGGCTTTCCAGAAAGGGCTTTCTTATTTCAAATCACTACTATAAAATTAGACATTCTTGTAATTAAATGTACTCTACACATTTTACAAAGCTTTCCTCCTATTAGGTGGAAATACAATACCCATTTTTGAGAAGCAAAATGAGATATAACCCATAAAATCCACAGGAACTTCCTATGCAGTTTTAATAGACATTAAAATCATAAGTTACCAGTAAATAATAGTAGATATATGGTTGTAAAGTCATGAGCTCAAAAAATAAAAAGTAGCAGAAAGTGGTGATTGTCCACCGTGTAATTTGTGTACCCAGCAGGTCCCATTTTTTTCTATCGACCATTTTATTAGTTGGAAAGCCTTCGCCCACCTCTTGCACGTGTTCTCCTTTGCATTATAGAACTGTTTGAAATTGTTGGATGTGAAGAAGACAGTCGTGAATCAGAACTTTTGGAAAGTTCAAGTTCTTTGAGCTGAATAAGGCGCTGAAAAGTGGCAGCCATCTGGTTATTTGCCTTGACAAGCTCAGCATTCATGGCTGCGGTTTGCCGTGCTACTGAAAGCATGCCTTGGGAGAGTGAGAGAATGCTCTTGTGCACCTTGTTTAAAGCACCGGTTACCGAGTCCATCTTTTTCTCTATTCTCTGAAAGCCCTGCCTTAGAACACTGCACTGGTGCCTTTCAATTTCCAAAGAATCTCCCTCGTGCCTGTGGAACGACTCCTGCACCTTCTGGTTAAACTTTTTGATGCCATCCTTATTTCTGTCTTTCATCGATTCATCTCGTTGTCTCACCAATATATCGTCTTTCTCTGAGTGTGAAGGAGGGACTTTGGCAGTAATAGGGACTGTAGAGCTGGATATTTCTTTCCCAATATCCTCTTCCACTTTCTTTATTTCTGAAAAACAAAGAAATATATTTTTTATGATCCACTATAGTCTAAAAAAAACAGTGCATAATGACTTTAAATAATATCAAACAAACAGAAGGGATTTCATGTAAACAAAACAGAACCACATCTAATGATATGAAGGTGCTGTCCTGGGGTATTTGTTTATCATCTATGGTGGCGGATACAAATAACAAGCTTTTTTAATTGGTAGGGAATGATTAAGTACCATATATTTCAATGTCATAGGGAGAAAAAAAAACACATGGATGGTGAAGTGAAAATACAGTAAATTATAAACTTCTTGTCTTACCATAAAGTGTGGCCAGGTCATGTTCTGCTGAGTCCACACTTTCCACTTTGCTTCACAGCGTTTCGTCCACCTGCCTCTCCAAGAGCGTCAGCTGTATGAAAGTTAATGATTTCCCTCCTGTGGCCCTGGAATGCCCGTTTACTGCTTTTTATAGTTAATTTTAAGTGGTGTCCTACTTCAAACAAATGATTGCTCATTTGTTTGGGCAGATAGTTCTGCTGAGCTAATGTCCTTATGCAAGAAAACATTTAAGGCACGATCATCAGTGGTGAAGAAGAACAACAAAACGCATATAAAGACACTAGATTTGGCTGTAAATATTATATACTGTACATACTCAACAATCATTGTATGAACCATCATTAATATATCAAGTTACAGATATGGCCAATTAATTTATTAAAGATGTCTGATATATTTTTCTTTGACTTATATGCCCACATCATGTGATTAAATTAGTATGTCTTGTAATACAGGTATTGGACTCGTTATCCAGAATGCTTGGGACCTGGGCTTTTCCGGATAAGGGATCTTTCTGTAATTTGGCTCTCCATACCTTAAGTCTAATAAAAACATTTTTAAACATTTAACAAACCCAATAGGATTGTTTTGCTTCCAATAAGGATTAATTGTATCTTAGTTGGGATCAAGTACAAGGTACTGTTTTATTATTACAGAGAAAGGTGAATCATTTCACCAATAAATAAACCCAATAGGGCTGTTCTGCCCCCAATAAGGGGTAATTATATCTTAGTTGGGATCAAGTGCAGGTACTGTTTTATTATTACAGAGAAAAGGGAATCATTTAACCATTAAATAAACCCAATAGGACTGTTCTGCCCCCAATAAGGGGTAATTATACCTTAGTTGGGATCAAGTTCAAGGTACTGTCCTTTTATTACAGAGAAATTAGAGAAATTGCCTAACTGTAATTTGGAGCATTCTGGATAATGGGTTTCCAGATAACAAATCCCATACCTGTATATATTACAGGAACAAGGCCAGCACTCTTTTATTATTACACAGAAAAGGGAAATCATCGTTGCAAATTTGAATTATTTGCTTATAATGGAGTCTATAGGAGATGGCAAACCCATAATTTGGAACTTGATGGATATCAGGTTTATGGATAATGGATCCCATAACTGTACAAGGTAAAAATACTTGAGCATCCAAATGCATTAGGCACAGATCCGCCACATTAAGACTGAAGGAGCTATGAGGACGCATACCATTGAGTTGGCTAAAACTACACACATCTTGGTAGGAGGAGATCCGGTGCATTAGAATAAATATATTGCATGCAGCCACTGTGGATTTCCTTAAATCCTCCTTGATTGGATAACATTTTTGCTTAATTTCCAAAAAATGAAAAGCAGAATAAATTAAGAGACCAAACTATTTGCAGAATGAATGTTCTCTTTGGGAGATCCTTTGATGACTACCATCTGACCCTTTCCTTGCAGCTTCCAAGTCTTTATGCCCCCCACTGGGAAAGCATGTGTGGCTGTCAGCCATGGGCTAAGTATTAAAAGGCTATATTTAAGTATAGGCTGCTAGAAGCTAAAACATATATCTCTGTCAACTATTTTGGCATCATTGGTTGCCGTTCATCAATACATCTCTGCAATAATAGTTCTGTGTTTTAGAACGAGCTTCATTTGTGCTGCCCAGTTCTTTTTGGTGTTCCTTAACTTACCTATTTATTTATTTATCTACTTTTCTTTCCATATATAACAAAGTAAGGTTTGTTTTATCAGTTGTTTGCTTTATATATTGTGCATAATGATAAAACAACATTATGGTTACTACACAATCGCTATGGGCCATAAATGTTTTAGATTTAGTATATTCTGTTTTGCCCATTTTTATTTAGAATGTTTGGACTCAATTATATTAATGCAGTTGAGTGACATATAAGATTTCTTTTCAGTTCTAGCTGTTAAATCACTATCTTATTTATTACATTTTTGCACAAGACTGTTTACTCTTTTGTTCCCTCTCCTTTAATGCTGAGCAGCAATCTATGCCCAAAATTCCTGAAGCTTTCCCTCTCCTATCAAATGTCTATTAATTGCAGTTTCAAGCTGAGCTTGGATTCCTTCTAGTAAGGTTTTTGGGAAAAAAACACGTCTGGTAATGCTCTTTATAGTGACATCTGCTATTTTACTTGCACTCGCTGTCTCAAATTTGCCAAAATATATGTGCTATGCTTGAAAGTACATTTTCTTGATTTTCCTTTTAATTTTGCAGTTGCTGGCATACTGATATAGTCACAGTTTGATCCATATTGGAAATGTCCATCTATATGACTATTATTATTTTTTTTTTCAGATTTACCCTTAAGGCAGAAACATATTCTCCTAAAAACCAACGATATCCACGGGAAGGAGCAAGTGAACACAACATAATCATAAAAAGATCAATAGGCAATGTAATGAAAGCCCCAAAGTGTGGCGAAAAGCCAACACTAACCAAGCAGTTTACTTGAATGTGAGTAGTTATGCTGAAGACTGGTCTGTTGCATTTGACTAGTAGACCTGGAAAACATTGTGGGGGTCATTTATAAAGTTTGCGCAGAGAAAACATTTTAACAAATGGTTGATTTTCCCCCAAATGGTTTACATTTTGCACTGCTGTGCCCGTCTTTCCATTTTTTGCAAATCGCAGCGAAAAATTTGAAAATGAGATTGCAGTTCATGTGACCAGGCCCTCTTTGCATGTTTATTGCGAGCAAATATAGCGCCAATTTTCGCTTTACGAGTATAAAGGCACAATTTGCAAAAAAGTTGTGGCATTATTTGGACATAAATATTCACAATTTGGGAAAAAAATGCACAATTATGTTTGCAAATTAAATGCACCAGTCTCATCCAGCTTTATAAATATAAACACGGGCAGGGCAAATATGTCCACTGTGCAAATAATTTGCACAAATTTTATAAATGACCCCCCTGTGACTTTTACTTTATTACCCCATGTCCAAGGGGTCTGCCATCAACTTTATCAATACATTTTCTCCAGAACAAGTTACAACTGGGAAGTCCAACTCTCTGATCTTGCAGAACAAATAGTCCCAGTATCTCCAACAACTTAGGCTGGAGTTCTGATTCTGGGTAACATAGCTCTGCAACATCAAAGGGGCTAAAAATATTCCTGCCACGTACATAAGGAACATGAACGTAATGAAAGGGCTCAACTAGAAGATGCTTTATATATATTTACATTTCTTTTTGCTTGAAACAAATAGGTTTAGGCTCAGATGACTGTATGTTAGTAAAGATTTTGCTGCAATAGATTTTCCATCTAACACCATTAACTCCCCAACAGAAAGCAACATATGGCGCAATGTCAACATTTTCCAAAGCTGCAAAAATCTAAAGATAAGTTTACACTCATTTTATATTTTTAAATTATATTTTCTCATTTCAGATAGTGTCATATATCATGCCCACCAAAATATATTTAAAGTTTGTATGACTTTGGATGACATTTCAAGGGGAAAAAAAATTAATTTGCTTCAACTGACAACGGTAACAAATAAGGGATTATATATAGATAGGTTATTAAAAGCTGAAATGCGTTGTGCTGCAGTCCCTAGTAAGAATATACATTCAGTAGGCAAAACATTATGGAAGCTAGAGGTACAAGTCATACAATATGTGTGAGATCATTGACATGCCTAATGAGCTACTCAGTTTGTTGGCTGGTTAAACTGAGTTTGTCAATAACTCCCACTGGTACTTGTGCGCGGTTATGAGAGAGGAAGTGGCAGGGGTCACACATTCTCCTGCTTTTCCTTTTGACTGATTGGTATAAGAACAAATGATCGAATTAGACATCCATATTTGGTCGATTTACTCATGAAGCAACATTCCATCATACTGGAATTTTCTCAAGTATGACAGCTATAGCTGTTACTGACCTGCAACCTGAGAAACACTTGTTACATAGTTACATAGGGTTGAAAAAGTCCATCAAGTTCAACCCTTCCAAGTGAACCCAGCACTCACAACCTATACTGACTTATCTATACACTCACATACAGACCCATACTGACCTATCTATCCACTCACATACAGACCCACACTGACCTATCTATCCACTCGCATACAGACCCATACTGACCTATCTATACACTCACATACATAAACCCATACTGACCTATCTATACACTCACATACAGACCCATACTGACCTATCTATCCACTCACATACAGACCCATACTGACCTATCTATACACTCACATACAGACCCATACTGACCTATCCACTCACATACAGACCCACACTGACCTATCTATCCACTCACATACAGACCCATACTGACCTATCTATCCACTCACATACAGACCCACACTGACCTATCTATCCACTCACATACAGACCCATACTGACCTATCTATCCACTCCCATACAGACCCATACTGACCTATCTATCCACTCACATACAGACCCACACTGACCTATCTATACACTCACATACAGACCCACACTGACCTATCTATCCACTCACATACAGACCCACACTGACCTATCTATCCACTCACATACAGACCCATACTGACCTATCTATCCACTCCCATACAGACCCATACTGACCTATCTATACACTCACATACAGACCCATACTGACCTATCTATACACTCACATACATAAACCATGTATACC
Organism: Xenopus tropicalis; assembly: GCF_000004195.4. Classification (NCBI taxonomy): domain Eukaryota; kingdom Metazoa; phylum Chordata; class Amphibia; order Anura; family Pipidae; genus Xenopus; species Xenopus tropicalis. The sequence continues at coordinate 22,133,899 of NC_030678.2, forward strand.
AACATCAATACTAACTGTAGATTTTAGTATCACAATAGCCTTGGATACTATGCTTGTTCCAGAAATCAGTCATACATACAGTAGATATGCACATTTAGGTAATGCATGAGACAATGAGATATTGTTTTGGATATTTAGCATGCAATAGGCTACCAGTTTCTATGCAATTTGATTATAAGACCAAAGGCCATATAATCTAATTGTGTGTGATTTTCCCACACTGCTACTGGCCTAATTATACGTATCATTACATTCCTCCCTTGTAGAGGAATGACAGAAAGTAGGAATAACAGCCCCAGTCAGTAGTTATTTGTCCATCTTCCTAGAATTGCAGAGGGAGTTAAAATATTTCTGTAGGCTGGCCATATTAGCGTTTAGATAGATAAATAGATATGGGGTGATATATGGGCATGGAACAAGCCCTTGGGCTTCTAGCCCACTTTTAGTTTCTCTGCTAGGGATTATAATACAGCTATGGGACCCCTTATTCAGAAACGCATTATCCAAAAAGCTCAGAATTACGGAAAGCCCGTCTCCCATAGACTCCATTTTAATCAAATAATTTAGAATTATAAACTGATTTCCTTTTTCTCTGTAGGATATAAATAATTCTTATTGGATGCAAAACAATCCTGTTTGGATTAATTAATGGTTTATTGATTTTTTAGTAGACTTAATGTATGGAGATCCAAATTACGGAATACCCTTGGCCCCAAACATTCCAGATAACGGGTCCTATACCTGTAGTAGGAGCAATTTGGGAGGCAAAGGGTAAATATACACCTATATACATATTTTTCCACATTACTTGAAAATACCGTTGTAATAAACTAATTGTGACTATTTTGGTTTACAGATAAGCAGAAGTTGGTTAAGCAGGGTTTTATCCATGAACTGGTAACTGATTCACTATACTTTATGAACCAGAAAGTTATCAAAGTGGAGTGGTTTCCAGTCTTTAGATTAAGAAATGACAGGAACCACAGATTTTCAGCAAAGAGTACATTAGGCATAAGCCTTACTTACTGAACTCATGTTTAACAAAGTCCAAGTGTCTTTTTTTAAATCATGTCATGCTGCAGTAGACAAGACTGCTTAAGAAAAAAATATTATTTATTGATAAGTTGTGTTTATCTGTCCTTCACTTTTCCTGACGTAGACAGAAAATTAAGAGGCCCTTGAGAATGCATCTCCTTGAGCATGCAGTATGAGAAGGCCTAAATGTAATTAGGAAATAAAATGTACAGAGAATGAAAGTCCTCAGACTAATGAGATATTCCTTTCAGATGGAGACAATTCCACTTCATTAGTAATGCAATGAGCAAGACCCAGGGATGAAAGGATAATAAATGGCACAAATAGACACACCTAAGAAGACTAGTACCATGACTGCCATGGGTATGTAGGATATGACGGCACAATTCGATATTTTCATGTAAAGCTCCCACACCTTGTGTCTCAACCCTTTCTCCATGTAGATTGTAAGCTCTTTTGGGCAGGGCCCTCTTGTATCGGTTATTGATTGCTTTATATGTTACTCTGTATGTCCAATGTATGTAACCCACTTATTGTACAGCGCTGCGGGATATGTTGGCACTTTATAAATAAATGTTAAGAATAATAATAATAATAATAATAATAAAGTTCTTTTTATTTCCCCCTTCTTTCCTTTTTAGACACTTTCACTGGTGAGGTGAGTGAGCTCCTATTGTCTAAACACAACTTAGTAGAGTAAGAATGATCTCTTCTAATCAGAGTATACATGGATAGATTGGGATCTCACAGGAAAATTAGTAGATTCTATATCAAGCTGCTTAGATACAGTATATGCTTTATTGTTTTCTGCAAAGAAAGTTGCATATTATGTCCACTCATTTCCAACCAGCTAAAAACAAGCAAGGATCCCCTCACTTCTACTAAAACTCTGTTCTCTGGCCTCTGTTCCATCATGAAGCCACATGTGGGGTTAAGGGGGCCATCCATGAGCAGAGTTCAGCTGCTGTTTCAAGTCATTCAGACCAGTTTGACAGCTTATCTGTCCGTGTATGGGGTACACCGATGGGCCTCCCTGATAGATTTTTGGCTGAAAATCGACTAGATGTCAATTGGGCAGCCTTGATTTTCCCTTCAGATTGAGGATCGCATCGGCTCATTAATGTGCTCCTTCAATACTCATTGATGTAATTTGATCGAATTGTCTTGATATCACCCAGCTTAGGTGGGCATGTCGGGGTAAAGATCAGCTTGTTTGGCGAGGGTGGATCTTAATGTACATGGCCACATTTAGAGTAGCATGTTCATTCTTTTACACAAAGTTACATAAACTCTTTGGGAGAACATGTACCGTATATACTCGAGTATAAGCCGATCCGAATATAAGCCGAGGTACCTAATTTTACCTAAGAAAACTGGAAAAACTTATTAACTCAAGTATAAGCCTAGGGTGGAAAATGCAGCAGCTATTGCTAAGTTTTAATAATCAAAATAAATACCTATAAAATGACATTAATTGAGGCATCAGTGGGGTATATGTTTTTCAATATTTATTTCAAAGAAAAACAGTAAACTAGCTCTGTAAGCGGAGAAGAGGGTCAACAAAAACAATATGAGTACTACCCCACACTCATTGCACATTAGCAAACTGGCAGCAGACCCAGTCCCGGAGGGGATGTAAGGGGAAATAAGTATTGCTAGTGGGAGCCTAGGCCAGGGCACTGGAGGGTCTGGTTGCGGGTGGCCTAATTTGCACACAAAGGACAGAGGGTGCTAGTCTGGAGGGACCCATGGCACCCGACTCGAGTATAAGCCGAGGGTGACTTTTTCAGCACATTTTGAGTGCTGAAAAACTAGGCTTATACTCGAGTATATACAGTAATTCATTAGACTTCCATCCTGTTTCATTAGTCTTCCATGCTACTTCCATACTACTTTCAACTTCTATTTTTTTTAATTCCGTGCAACACAAGATTTGTTTTACTTTCACTGTATCTCCCCAGCATCCATGTAAATAAACTCTAGTAAACTAGCAATCAGCAGTTCAGTAGTGATGAGCGAATCGGTCCCATTTCGCTTCACCATAAAATTTGCGAAACAGCAAGAAAATTCACGAAACGGCAAAAAATTCGCAAAACGCATTTGTCACCATTTTTTTTTTTGTCGCCCACGTTTTTTTTTGTCTCCCGCGTCTATTTTTTGGTCGCCTGCATCAATTTTTTTGTCGGTGCAGCTACTGTATTTTTTTTGTCGTCCGTGCTTTTTTGCCGCGTCCGCGCCCAATTTGGCGAGATTGTGGCTTTTTTTATGCAACTGGGACCTTTTTGTGACATGCACCGAATTTTCCGTGGCGAATTTTCATGGACGTTTCGCGAATGCCAATGGCGAAATGCGGAAATTCACTGGGAATCCATGCCTGGCGAAAAAATTCGCTCATCACTACAGTTGAGATCATTGCGGCATTGCTGAGTAGGGATGGCAGTAGCCTGGTGCCAAGGGGTAAGATGGGCACATGTATTTTAGGAAATTTTTGTGTGGCCCCCACACCCTACCAAAGTTAAAATGCTGCAAAGTAATTTACAACTGAAGGAACTCTTTATATGATTTATTAAGCTTACTTAACCATTGAGCATTCCAATATGGCCGCTTCCCATAGCAAAAGAAAAATGTCTATAATGCTTCCTTGACTATACCTTATAAATCTGACACAGAGCTGTGGGCATGAATGGTTCAGTACTAATAACATACCTACTTAAACTGAATTGAAATATAGCACTACCCACATATATCAAAATAAGTACTTTCTAATATAAATGCTCACTATGGGATCTGCTAGAAACCACACAATCACACACTTAGCGGCTCTGTGGGTGCAATAATGCTGGGCTGTGGTTTATTAGGTACTCCAACACTAATCTGATGCAGAAATGTTATGCAGGGACTGTGTCTGCTACTGAAAATGATGATTTTCATTTACTGTAAGTCAAGCTATGACTGGAGTGAATATTTAATATTGAAGTTATAGTTTTTTTATGCATAAAAAAAGAAAAGAGCAGTGAAGATGGACAAAATGGATGTCTCCTCATTTTGTTTCCATGTACAGCTTGAGGTTACTATATTGTCAGATTTTCTTTAGAACAGTAATATACTAGCATAATATTGTAGTGCCTCTCAGTGCAGGCTTGGAGGTGGATAATCAGGCCATTCCTATATAGTCGTAAAGTCACACCCCATTTTGGCTTATTGTTAGGGGGATTGTAACAAAATAAGCGATTTTGGGAAATGTTGCCTCAGAGACAATCACATCTTAAAATGAACAGGAAAAAGAACAAAGGATATAAAAATATATTCATCTATGAATCTATTTGAGTAAGCAGTAAAGACAATACAATAAGCAATAGTGGTTATTTACAACCACAAGTGCAGCTGCAGGGTCACAACATTGCCCACAGTGAGTTGTGTGAAAAATTCCATTCATTGAAGGTACTTGCCCAAAAGGTGCTCCACAAACTTACAGTATGTATAGTTGTGCCCTGTGCCTCTCAGTCCTTTCTGCCTCCATTTCCAAATGCAGTGCAGTTGCACCTAATGACTCAGGGGAAGCCTGGAGCTACAAACGCCAAACCAGGTGGTTACTCCAGGTTTCCGACAGCGGCCTGCCATCAGTCGCCAAAGCACAGTTGCACCAAAAGAACAGGCAGTGTCCAACTGGGTGTGTGGAGCCCACCAGGGCTGTCACCCCAGTCATGAACCTTATCCCCAAGGGAGCCCTGCAGTCCTGCAGACTTGGGAAGGGAGGGCAGTAGCTCCTGCGCCTTCATGTTCTTTCTCCTACACAGCTTTCCATACTGCTCCTTTTCTGACTGGTCCAAGTCCCAGTAAAGCTGCACAGGGATTGGATGGGTGAAGTTTGAACTTCCCCTCCAGCCAATCCAATCTCCATGTGGCTTTAATGGACTTAACCTTTCCTCCTGTTAGAGGAAAGAACATGCAGGAACCCAAGCTGCCGCCCTCACTTCTGAAGTCTTCAGCTCACTGTCAGCAAAGGAGCCAAGCTACTCAAGTAACATCACAGCCAAAAACCCTCCAGGCCTGGGACTGTCCCCTACCCCATGATAGCCTTGGAAGCGGGACTGGGTCAGCGGGGCCCACAAGGTTTTTCCCGGTGTCCCACCAGCACAGTCTGACACTGAGAACAGGACACACAGGTCACTCTCACGCTGAATGCTGGAAATGACACCAACCAGATTTTTTAGTGCAATTTTCAGTGCAAGTGCATCTAATTCATGTTGAAGTGTGAAGTGTGATTGCGCTAATTTTAATGGATCAGCTAACAACTACATTAGATGCACCTCTGCCTGGTGAGTGCAATCATGCAAGAACTGGAATGTAACTGGAATGGAGTATTGTCTTGACACGGCACATAGACGAGAGTGTAGTAAACTCCATAAAAAGGTTCTTCATCTCCCCACTTGCTCAAAAGATACCAGCCAGTCTTTATTAGTGCACAATTGTCTGCCAGCTGTACCAACACCACATTTGATTATATTAATCTGGAATACCCTATCCAGAATGCTTTCCCCTCCTCCGGGACGTTTCCATCTCTACTGATCAATGGGTAGGGAAGCATCACTTGTCACTGTTGAGGTGCTTGGATTTGTATGAGCTGTTCAACAGACTCTGGACAAGATGACAAAGATCCCTGGGGCTTTCTGTGTCAATTGTCTGCTGCCTTCATATTGATTGTAAGATAAACCTGTGAGGCTATTTCTCCACCACTGTCACTGAGATGTAGACAGACTGTCTATCCTAGCATTCAATGTGATACCAGCAAAGCAGACCTTATACGACCTGCTATTCCTTAATGTATTAGTGAAATGCTGGGCAGAAATCCTTAAGGATTATAATGAGTTCATCACAAAATCCCTATGTATTCAAGATAAAAGAATAATGCAGCGGCATAACTCAAGCATTGCTTCATTTCTCATATCTTACCTTTAATATCAGGAATTACAACTGTCTACACAGCAGACGTTCTTCCCAATATCAGATCAGCTGTTCTACTTCCTGAGCAAATGTACATATTAAAGACATAGAATATAGATTCTGACTGTAATGACTGTGCTTGACAAGTGCCGACAATATGGCACAAGCAAGTTACATTCTCATTTTAAAAGCTCATTAAGGGTCAAGGAATTCAATTACGGGGTATTGATTATGGGGTTTTTTTGTGATAGGCTATCAGACATTTCCTCTTAGGGACTATTTATCAATGAAAGGAAACATTCAGGTTACACTGTGAACCTTTGGCTGGGATCTCAGGCAACAAATGCTCGGAATTGCTGCTTTATACAGGCACAAGAAAACGGAGACCTTGTTTACAAAGTACAAGGTGGGGTGTAAAATGGAAAAATACTTCCTGTGCTGCACTTTCAAGTATAGCGTAGGGACCCATGGTCTTAGCCCTACACTTCCTAGTTTGCTGTTACTAAGCAGAATGTTGTGTTTCAACTTCAGCTATTTGCATCTATGCAATTGGCCCTTAAATAGGATGACCACTTCCTGCACACTGTAATATAGTGATATGCAGGGTGTGGGCACTTCCTCTTTGGCCTTCCTCTCATCAACAGAAGGTGGTGCTACATTGAGCCTGGGACCCAACTAGGCCCAGAAGCCTGTGCCCTAGAGTAAGTCAAACCCATCTAAAAATTCTAAGTCGGGGCTCAGGGACCCTGTGAGTGAGGGGAAGTCATCTGTAGGTTAGACTCTGTCATAGCACGCTCTAGGAGTGTGACTTAGTTCAGGGCTATTTAGCAAGAGCAGCTGTGTGCTCCAACAAAGGAGAATTTAGTGGGTTTAGTACCCCCAAGGCTCTGCTGCCTTATTGTAGGGACCACAGTCCAGACATGGGATTCTGGCTATTTCTAAACCCTGAACCACCGTTGGCTGTAGGGATCTGGCCCAGTAAGGGTAGACACCTTTGGGACTCCTGTCTATTATCCCACATCTGTCTCCACCATGGTGCTACACTGTTCTGCTACCTTGCATTTGACATTTATGTGCTATTCTACCTTAGTGCTGTGAGTATTAACCCTGCATATGCTGTGTACCATCAATAAACCAAGTTCTAGTTCAATGCAAAAGAAGCTCTGGCGTCCATAATTCCATTTTCTACACCTTTGGCAGTGGAGAGTTGCAGTTCAGCAACATCTGATAAGTGCATTTCTTCCATTTTTGCAAAGGCCCAGCCTGCGTTTTTGAGTCACATGTCCCCGTGCTCATACCCACTAGCCGGATTTGGCAAATACTAGCCAAAATAGGGTTCAGTGTGTAATCGTGTTGATGGAAGCGCATGGAATTAGAGAAAAACAAAAGCAAAACTAGTGCAATACGTACAAAACTTTCTTTGTGACTAAAACGCTAAAAGATTTTTAGCGTTCTAATTTGGTGCGAAATGTTCAAATATATTAAGTGAATCGGACAATCAAAAGTGCTTATATATCAGCCCAATGCAGTGTATCACACCCACACGATGTGTCCAAAGTAAATGCTCACCAGATTTAATTAAAATAAGAGCATGTAGAGAAGTCAATTCGGCTATTGATTGCAGTGCATCCTTAGTCCTCAGAGTATATGGAATGAAGAGGAATCGAAAATAGTATAAAATCGTTTAATATGTAAAATAAAGCCCCTGCACAATGCAGGCTACTTACAGTGTAAAGCAGTATATCAGACACAACAAAAAGCCCAACGCGTTTCGCGTGCTCACGGCACGCTTCCTCAGGAGCAAATGAGCCCACCATCAATCCCCCTGGCTATTTATACCCTTCCCACTTTTTTTTTTTTTTTTTAAAACTTTACGGAAACATACATAGTCATTTCACACAGTGGGGATTGATTAAAATCAGCGGAATAATAAAATAAAATAACACATACATATAAATATAAAAGGACAATAAATGCCTATCTTTACCCGCCAACAGCAAGATATAATAGAATAAAGCCTACACATAGATATAAGAGGACAATAAGTGTCAATATGCCTATCTTTACAAAATACGTGTATATCAAGATTTGTTAGTCAAATATTTATAATGATAACCTATGGTGCCGGCGACCCGAGACCATCTCAGCAATATCAAAAATATATCACTTATTATAAAAATACAAAAAGAGAAAATATCATGCCGTATACATTGCTCGATTTGTCCTCATATCAATTAAAATGGGTCAATTTAAGACTAATCATAATCTATCTAACTTATAAACCAACAGTGAAACTAAGTCCTTAACTAGACTAATAAGGGAAGCCTAAAATCAGAAAGCAGCCAAAAGAAGCTCCACCAAGAAGCGCTGAGTATTTGGGGGACCACCCTATTAACTGTTACACAAAATAGGGTTCAGGCCTGCGTGCTTCAAATGGAGCACAAAGACCTGTGTCTGCCCATGAATACAGTGCTGCCTGCGTTCTGCAGAGAGGCAGTGGGTGGTATGCAGGTGTCCCACCCCATTCTCTTCCCCTAACTTGTGTGTCAAGATAGTGAGCACCAGTGGGAGCAGAGTGCAAAGGAACCTTATACTTACTGCATGTTCTATGGTGCTGGGGCAGGTCCAAAGCCACCTCTTGCACTTTCATGTGGCAGTAGTAGGCCCCTAGACTTTATTTTATTTTTTTTTTTTAATTTTTCGCCAAGCTGCTCAAACTTTTAGGCACAAATTCTAATTAAATTTGACTGCAAAGTTCCTTACATATATTTCCATTTTATGGGCTCTACCATCATTCATCTCTTAGCACATAAAATAATATAAAGATTTAAAACAAAAACATTAATACCATTGGAGTGGGGGGGGGGGGCTAAAATTTGAAAAAGAACATGCCCGAAGCCAGAGAATGGCAAGGATTGTTGTTACAATGCAGCCCACTCCCACCAATTGCACCAGAGAGATGTTTATACTAAGCTCTTTCAAGATGTATAGTCTCATTTAGGGAAAGCTGGATGTCACCGGCAATCAATTAGCCACAATCCTACATGGACGCAGCCCAAAAGACTGCTTTACATCAGTGAACACCGAGCAAAATGAGCCATTGCTCCAAATTTTCAACATCATTTACCCCGTGCATTTATTAAACAGCCCTCTAAGCTCTTTGCCAATTATCCATAGAAGCCTGCAGGAAAGAGCCATACAATAATTAATCATAGACAGCTCGAGATCTTTCCTCTATAAATCACTTCTTTCTCAGAATGGATTCAATGTAAATATTACATCTGACCATCGGCACTAAGCTGATCTTATCTCTGTGTATAAAAACAAGAACCCACTGCAGGACTCTCTTTAATGACAATAATCATATCCTTGATTGATACCAGGGTTGGAAATCCCTCAGCAATTCTTTTAAAAAAAAACTGCAGCATATCGGAACATCTATATTATCTACATGAAGTTAATATATATTTTTATTACAGGAAGGTTTAGAAAAAAATATATATAGAAAGAAATCTGAAGTTAAGGTAAGGTAAGCTTAATTCCACCCAAACACAATTTAAGATATTTCAAAAAAGTAAACACTTCAGGCAACTTTGCACTATACATTAGTTAAAAAAATGCAGCTTTTTAATTATTTTTAATGTAATAATATGGTTTGGAACAGTTCACTAAGCCCCGCCCCCTGTTCCCCTGCTGATCTGGCTGACTACTTTGGGACTCAAATATAAGGTTCATAGTTGACTGTCCTCAGCCTGCCTTCAGCCTGCATCCTCCCAATCCCACAATTCCCTGCACACATGATGTCAATAAGGAAACGAACATCACAGTGCAATGCATTGGGGTTTATGTAGTTCCAGTAAGCTTTGGAGAGGTTGTTACAATTTGTAACACCAGTGTTTTAGTCCCTTCTCCCCTGCCAGGATTTCAAATGATGCAAAAAGAGAAGAACTGTTTTGCAGCTGGATTTCAGCATATAAAAATGGTATTTATTCATACTTTTTGAAAGAACAGATTACAGTGATAGGTGTATTAGGGGTTTCTGTATTGTATGGGGCTCTTTAACAAAATTTGGTTCTTAAACCAGAGTTTTTCTTTAAAATAAGTCACAGTGCCTCCCCATCTTATCTTTGTCTCATACTCGTTTCTGCCATGAGAAAATCAGACACATCAAAAGGTGAAAAATGATCACAAAAGTCCACCACACTGAAATTCAGATGCTCTCTATTCATTTCTATCATCTTCCCATAGAATCAAATAATTTAAGTTTTAAAAATCTTATTTTCTTTTTCTCTGTAATAATATAACATTATTCTATGTCATCCCAACTAAGATATAATTAATCCTTATTTGGGTAAAACAATCCTATTTGGTCTAATTAACATTAAAATCATTTTTAGAAAACAAAGTATGGAGATCCAAATTACGGAAAGACCCCTTATCTGGAAAACACCAGGTCCTTTGCATATTGCATGAAAGGTCTCATACCTGTATTCTGGACACCTGTAAATCCTTAGGTTAGTGCCAGTGTTTCAGTTATGTTCTAGAACCTTTCATTAGGCTGCCCACATTATTACTTAGCATGGCTTCCAAATAGGCAATTCATTTCTGGTATTTACAAGTATGGGACCCATTATCCAGAATGCTTGGAACCTGGGGTTTTCCGGATAAGGGGTCTTTCCGTAATTCGGATCTTCTACCTAAAGTCTGCTAAAAACATTATTTAAACAGTAATTAAACCGAATAGGATTGTTTTGCCTTCAATAAGGATTAATTATATCTTAGTTGGGATCAAGTACAGGTACTGTTTTATTATTACAGAGAAAAGGGAATCATTTAACCATTAAATAAACCCAATAGGGCTGTTCTGCCCCCAATAAGGGGTAATTATATCTTAGTTGGGATCAAGTACAGGTACTGTTTTATTATTACAGAGAAAAGGGAATCATTTAACCATTAAATAAACCCAATAGGGCTGTTCTGCCCCCAATAAGGGGTAATTATATCTTAGTTGGGATCAAGTACAAGGTACTGTTTTATTATTACAGAGAAAAGGGAATCATTTAACCATTAAATAAACCCAATAGGGCTGTTCTGCCCCCAATAAGGGGTAATTATATCTTAGTTGGGATCAAGTACAGGTACTGTTTTATTATTACAGAGAAAAGGGAATCATTTAACCATTAAATAAACCCAATAGGGCTGTTCTGCCCCAGGTACTGTTTTATTATTACAGAGAAAAGGGAATCATTTAACCATTAAATAAAGGGAAAGGGAATCATTTTTAAAAAAGTGAATTATTTCATTCAAATGGAGTGATGGGAGATGGCCTTTCCGTAATTTGGAACTTTCTGGATAAGGGGCCTGATACCTGTAATTGCACTGGTGTAATATTAGCACCTATGCTCATAAATAAACCCTAGGTCCTGAGGTCCCTATATATACAAGTATATGTATAGTTTTTGTTAATTTCACTTAAATAGAGACTAGAGATATAACTTGCAGTGGTCTATCAGCTCTTTGTAGGTATCTATATTGTAAAATATACGCTTCATACAATACTGACTGATGCTTAAATAGATTCCAACAACATTACCCTTCTGGGTTATGGAGATGGCATATGCTAGCTAAATGCTAAGATATATTGTCCCTTTTCTTGCTGGGAGGCAGCAAATCAAGTTTCTCTCAAACATAAATTATGACTTCTAACCCCTCAATAAGATTTCAAACTGTCATAGGGGTAAAATGAAAGACAGTAGAAACGATTTAAGGAAATTGCATTTTTACTTTAAAGTTGCACCCTTGGTGCCCAAATGCTGTCCAGATGGAACTCTACAAAACTCCTTTTGTTAGCGGCTGGCTAAGGGTGCCATGGATTTATTTGCTGTATACAAAGCAAGGCAAGAACTAATCTAGCGCTAAGCCCAGCCTACCTTAGAGAATATAGTGACCTTACTCTATTGCTGATATTGTATATATAAACTGTACTCCAGGAAGCAAATATTCAAATTGGAATGATCTAAAAGGAATTGTATTTATGAACCAATACGGCAACAAAATCAGATTTCTGTAAGGCTGTAAAGCCAACTGCAAGATGACTTTCTTTAGTAAAGGATGTTGAAATAAAAGAAAGAATGCCCTCCTGCTGTGGCAACACCTGGTAATATACTTATTCTATGAAGAACTGGATTGTTATAGTATGGGGGAACTTTAGTTCTGTAAAGCTTTCCTATAATGCATTTAACTACTCATGTTTCCGTGTCTAAGAATGCTTTCAACTCAAAACTCGGGCAATTTCTACTTTTCTGGATCCTCACATGTTCACAGTTCCATTAATATGTTTTACCAGGGAACAACCTGCATCTCTAGCTCTTGTTAAAGTGTAACTACTACAGCATAAGGGATAAGGCAATATAACTAACTACTACTACTTGTGTTTTGCTAGCATCAAGGTCAATCTTTCCCTTCCTCCTATAATGAATAAATATTTCATAAAATAAATTATATATACAGGTATGGGACCTGTTATCCAGAATGCTTGGGACCTGGGATTTTTCTGATTAGGGATCTTTCTGTAATTCAGATCTCCGTACCTTAAGTCTACTAAAAATCATTAATTAAATCCAATAGGGTTGTCTTAACCTCAATAAGGGGTAATTATATCTTAGTTGGGATCAACTACAGGTACTGTTTTATTATTACAGAGAAAAGGGAATCATTTAACCATTAAATAAACCCAATAGGGCTGTTCTGCCCCCAATAAGGGGTAATTATATCTTAGTTGGGATCAAGTACAGGTACTGTTTTATTATTACAGAGAAAAGGGAATCATTTAACCATTAAATAAACCCAATAGGGCTGTTCTGCCCCAATAAGGGGTAATTATATCTTAGTTGGGATCAAGTACAGGTACTGTTTTATTATTACAGAGAAAAGGGAATAATTTAACCATTAAATAAACCCAATAGGGCTGTTCTGCCCCCAATAAGGGGTAATTATATCTTAGTTGGGATCAAGTACAGGTATGTTTTATTATTACAGAGAAAAGGGAATCATTTAACCATTAAATAAACCCAATAGGGCTGTTCTGCCCCAATAAGGGGTAATTATATCTTAGTTGGGATCAAGTACAGGTACTGTTTTATTATTACAGAGAAAAGGGAATCATTTAACCATTAAATAAACCCAATAGGGCTGTTCTGCCCCCAATAAGAGGTAATTATATCTTAGTTGGGATCAAGTACAGGTACTGTTTTATTATTACAGAGAAAAGGAATTCATTTAAACATTAAATAAACCCAATAGGGCTGTTCTGCCCGGGGTAATTATATCTTAGTTGGGATCAAGTACAGGTACTGTTTTATTATTACAGAGAAAAGGAATTCATTTAAACATTAAATAAACCCAATAGGGCTGTTCTGCCCCAATAAGGGGTAATTATATCTTAGTTGGGATCAAGTACAGGTACTGTTTTATTATTACAGAGAAAAGGGAATCATTTAACCATTAAATAAACCCAATAGGGCTGTTCTGCCCCCAATAAGGGGTAATTATATCTTAGTTGGGATCAAGTACAGGTACTGTTTTATTATTACAGAGAAAAGGGAATCATTTAACCATTAAATAAACTCAATAGGACTGTTCTGCCGAAACGCGTAAGGCTTTTTAGGCATTATGTGTATGGATATAATAAACTGTAATGTTTTTACTTCAATATTGAGCTGCTTTGAAACTTTGTTTGGAGTGCCGGAGTGCCTGCCTGATTTCCCCCATATTGGCTCCCCAAGCTGAAGGTCTGGGGCATGATCACCCAGACCCATCACTATTAAGGGTAAGACTTCAACCTCAATTACTTAAACTGTGCATTTTGCATTTTTTGTACTTTAGCAACCAGGCAGTAATTTAAAAGAGAGATAGGTAACAATGACAATAAAACTGATGCCTCACAGATGAGTAGTTCTTTAGCTGCTGGGGTCAGTGATACCCAATTGAAAGTTGAATGAAGACCAATTGCAAAGTTGCTAGGAAAAGGACATTTTTTGAATAATAGGTTTCCATAAAGCTGTTGTTCAACTGCAACTGCAGAAAACCAACTTCTAACTGGATCCCCAGGCTTTCTGCAGCACTAGAGGCTCACTGGAGGAACCTGAATTTTAATTTTTATTATTATTTAAGTACATTTCATAAGAAATGGCCACTTGCTGATATTTAGGGCACAAATACGGAAATATTCAGTAAATTAAGTTCTGATTTGCGAGCTCAGTATGGAAAGTATATTGTTTTGGCAGCTGCAGCAATTTATTACGACATCCACTATAAGATAACAGCCAGTTTGCAATGCATTAATGAATATAGGGCTTTACAAATGTACATCATTTCCTGCAGTGTGTGGGAATGGAGGCTTCTAGCTTTATGCAGCAATAAATCTTATTTAAAAGGGTATTAACTATGAGCTATTCTTGCCCCAAACGTATGTTCCTTTAATTAAATTGAGCATTTTAAACTATGTCTGTGGGGCATATTTTATATTACTGTACACAATGCCGCGGAACATGAAAGGGAACAATGCTGTGTTTGTAAGGATGATGGAACTTGTGAGTTAGTGTGAGTGAGTAGAACAAGGGTAGTGTCTGAGTTCATTTTTCTTGATAAATTGGTCACCAAGGGCACTTTTTTTTATCAGGGTTTCTGTAAGTTATTTCAGTTTTCCTCATTAGGGGTAGATATGGGCAGGGAAAGGGGCTGAATTTCCCGCAGGTTCCTCACCCCTATACTGAATGACCTAACTGCTTTATTTTTATTTATAATGAGCCTTGGGGTTTGGAAGATCACATCAGTAAATATTCAAAAGTCCCCTAGTTTTTGTGTGGCATTTGTATTGCATTTTATTTATTTCAAAAACAGCTTTAGAGTCGGCTCATCAGACGAAGAAATCCCACCAAATGGTTAATTTGTCTTGGTAGTTTATTGACACCCTAATATTGTATTTTTAATACTGTCACATTTAGAGACCCATTTATCAATATTCTAAAATAAACTAAAACTACAAATGTCTAGTCTGGGCATTCTCAAACTACGGCCTGTGGGCTGGATACGCCCCCCCCCCCCACAGGTAATTTACCCGGCCCCCACAATGATCTGACAAGAGGATGCAGCGGGGAGTGGGAGGATGCAGGGGGACCTGGAGGAAGCAGGGAGAGCTAGAGGAATCAGGGAGAGCTGGAGGAATCAGCAGGGAGTGGGAGGATGCAGGGGGACCTGGAGGAGCAGGGAGAGCCAGAGGAATCAGGGACAGCCGGAGGAAGCAGTGGGGAGTGGGTAGACTCAGAAGGGAGCCGGAGGACACAGGGCAGAGCCAAAGGAATCAGGGAGAGCCAGAGGAAGCAGCGGGGAGTGGGTAGACTCGGGAGGGAGCCGGAGGACATGGGGGGGCCTAAGGACGCAGCAGGGAGTGGGCCATAGTATGAGGACATGGGGGGAGGACTTTAGTCCAGCCCCCCCACACTCTGAGGGACCATGAACTGGCCCCCCTGCTTAAAAATTTTGAGGAACCCCGGTTAAGTCATTTATTAAAAGATCTTAATTGAAAAATCAAGAATGAAAAAAGATGCGGGAAAAATGTAAAAACTGCTACTTTTTCATATTGTTGCCCAAATGCGTCAAAACCCTCCAAAAACTTGTAAGACCACAAAGCAAAAAATTGTATTTTTGCCTTCAGATTTGTCACATTTTTTCGCAAACAAAATCCCAAACTTTAATAGATGCCCCTCTTTAGATAAATGTAATACTGATGCATCTCTTATATTTGCACAGTCTTAACCATTACTACAGAGTACACTCTTATATCTGCACTTAACATGTACCAACTATATGTGTATATGGCTGAAAGATAAAGCAGTAGAGTGTAGAGAATTGTAATGCACAAGAGACAAAGTTTTTATATTGGGCAGAATTAGTTAATAAATTGTCAGGAAGGATGAGCTGAATATAGCTGAAGAGGTTTTAAGATGAAGTACAAGTTGGTTTATCCTTCTGGTGCACCATCCATAATAATGGTCTAACATATTTATTATAGTGTGTAAGCCCAGTGTATCACCAGTGATGTCGCCCATAGCAGCCAATCAGATCTTTTGTTTTCTAACTTATAGGTGACCATTCAAATCTAATTGCTGATTGGTTGCTATGGGTGACATCACCGGTGATACACTGGGCTTACACACTATAATACATATGTTCCTAGAGAGCAGGAGGGTAAAGTTATAAAATATAACCAGATAAGGGAGTGTCCCTGATGTCATGTTCTCATTGACAAAGATAAATGAAACAAATGAATGAGTGGCTGTATAATTGGGAAGAAGACGAGGGTGGAGTAAAGGAGTCCATGAATGCACTCAGCATGGGAGGTTGGAAGGCAAGCGGGGTCGTTGACAGTGATGAATGCTTTATAAGTGGGAACAGTGGCTGAAGGAAATGGTTTCTGAAAGGTTAATTTGAGATAATGGATGATGGTGTATTTTTTTAAAAAAAAAGTCAGCTGAAAAAGTTTATATTTTTTGTTTGGGAGAATACAGAGTTACACTGATCTCATAAACATTTCATAAATTGTTAAGTCAAGATCCAAAGTAAGTAAGTCACACAGACCACACTCACAGTTAACTCACAGTTATGAGAAATGTCCCAAAAAATTGAAGTATACGTATACATCTTACTATGCTTATGGTATATTTGGGTTTGTCTATATTTTTTAAGCTAGAAGTATTGCTGTTGTGCTTAAATGACACTTACTGTGCACAGCGATTGGGTTTGCTGTCTCCATTCTTACACTCATTTAAAGGTAAACTAGAAGCTAAACAAGCAAAAGGAATAACAACCAAGTTACAATAATATATATATAAATCTATAAAATTCAAGAGCGCTCTGGCCTTGATACAAATCTAAATTGCAAGAGGCCCCCAGACAATCAGAGACATTTAATATTCACACAAGTCGTATGATGCTGTGGCTTTAAAAATATTTCCATAAACGTTTCTCTGTAATCCATGAACAATTCACAACTTTTATTTGATGAATTAGTTTAATTTACTATATCTAACTCGCTATATCCCAACTCACTTTAGCATAACTCTGACACTGTTCAGTAAAAGTTCCATAAATCATTTGCAAAGTGAAATGGTCCTGAACGCAGTAAGCTGCTAATAATGCTTTTTGATTCCTACAATTTGTCATTGCTCTCTGGTGCCTTCCTTCTGCCACCTAACACTGAACGTAGTGTATTTACAGCAGCAGCCTGAATGGGCCACATGGAAGAAGATAGCAGTAGTGAATGATATAGAATAATACTGGCTACTCTTCAATATGGAACATTTACCAGCAGCAAGAATGCATGAAATAACATATCCATTGACTTACTGCTTATAAGAAATAAGAATGCTCTAGCGAATGCATGTGATTATTGGTCTTCTTAGAACTCCAGAGGACCAGGGCAATGTATTAGTCCATGCATGCAGCCAAATTGTACTATTGTTCTTCTCACTGGTCAGTGGCACCATTTGACCCATTCCTACATGTGCAGTCAACTTTGGGTCTCAAAAGGTGCCCCTATTTTTTTTTTCCCAAATAAGATTTAGTGATCAATTAAACTGAAAATTTAGCCTGTTAGTGCAATTTGCAAAGTCAATTTAGACCCACATTAAAGGACAAATAAACTGCAATTAACTGGGCGTACCAATTTGCTAGACACCACCAATGAATAAATCTCTAACATAACCCCAGGATACCTTCTAAGGGAGCACTATCCCCCATCTCTACTGAATTTCCCAAACACTGATGAGCAAAACTGGTCTGTTTCACTTCAGCAAAAAAATCTGCAAAACCACAGAAAAATTAATAAAATGCATTGAAGTCAATGCAAAGGGGTCAGTATTTCTACGTTTTTTTCAGGTGAAAAAAACACATGGAGAAATGACATGGCAATTGGTTGCGAGTTGCATTTTTTCATCCCTATTCCCAATTATTACTAAAGGTGGCCATACACGTTAAGATCTGCTCGCTGGGCTACATCTTCTCCCGATACCCCAACCTACAGGTGGACAGTATTTGGCGAATTCAAATTAGAACAGCGGGTGTAGGTGCTGTTGTTTCGGGTACCACAACAACGAGCCGATGCGGTCTCTGACTCAACGGGAAAATCAAACCTGCCCGATCGAGATCTGGCTGATTTTAGGCTAGATGTCGGTCAGGCAGGCCTGTCGTTCCTGCCCATACACGGGCAGATAAGATGCCGAAACAGTCTAAGGGACCTATGTTGGCAGCTAGAATCCGCCCGTGTATGGCCACCTTTACACTTATGTTTTAACTATTCTGGTCATATGCTGGTACTGGAACATCATAGGAAATCATTAGAAAATTCATTAAATACAGTAGAGTACATGGTAAGGTCCAAAACAAGTAATTACCGGTATATTAACTGGGGATGCCTACAAAATGGCCCCTTTTTCCCCTAGTGAATTGCACTTCATTGTAAAAATAGTCTGGATCAAAATATTTCTGCAGAGAAATTAGGATGAAAGACCAGAAAGTGAAGTATTTCCTGTAACTTATAAATACAAGGAAGAATATGGTTAATATGTGAATATTAATATTTAATACTTTCCCATAAACAGGATGCACGCTCAGTGTTTTTCACTTAGATTCAAAAGAATATCTTACAGCAACTGGAAAGGCATCAAAGAAGCAAATATCTGCCTGAGCAGCATTTCCCTCGTGACCCCTTGGGATTATAAGACAAATGAATAGAGTGACCCTTCCCCTTGACAATCCCCCTGTAAACCTTTCTGCCTGTTGCAGCTGTTCTATGTCCCAGGGATCAGCTGGTACGAAACGCGCAGGGAATAGAACTATTAGCATTTTCGCAGCTTATCCCCAGTCCCATTGATTACACATTCATTTGAATTAATTCATTTTTAATTTTGTCCCTTTTCAAATACTATAAATCAAGTTAGCGTGGCGGTGCAATGTGTACTGAATTATTACTGCTGTGACTTAGAGGGGTTTGATCATAGAGCCAGTGCCTAATTATGCCATCATTCATTCCAAAGACATAGAAAGGCAAATGACTTTTCACAATATTATCAAACTGTATTCTGCATTAAATAATTAAACTGTTTAAAAAAGGTCACTAAGTAGCACGCTGTTGCTTCATGTTTGGAAATTTGAAATAGTCATTAAAGGGAAAAGAAAAACAGTGTGGGAAAAACATGGCCATAGAAGGCCCTCTCCTCAATCTTACAGTCTGGGAAGACGCCGTCCATTTGTCTTTTTCACATATAAAGTAAATGGGGACTGTGAATTATAGAAAAAGTGTGTATGTAGAGATTAATGGGGTGATGTAATAAAAGTGACAGCATTTGCAGCAAGTGTAATAACCCACAGCAACCAATCAGTGGGAAGCATTTAGCTCAGTGATCCCCAACCAGTGGGTGGTGGCCAACATGTTACTCACTACCACTTTTGATATTGCTCCCAGTATCCTCAATTAAATCCCTGGACAAGTTTTGGAAGCCTAGAGACACAGTTTTACTCCAAGCAGAGCCAGCAGGCCAGCAGTCCACATGGGGCTACCAAATAGCCAATCACAGCTCTTATTTTGAACTTTTTTTATGCTTGTGTGACTCACCAACACTTTTTATATCTGCATGTGTCTCCCAAGTAAAAGTGGTTGGGGATCCAAAACTGTGGGGCTCAAACTGTGGGGGATCTGGAACCTCAAGAGTAGCTCAAAACAGTAGAGAAGGGGCAGGCCTAACATTCTTCTATGGTGATATTTGGGGAATATCTATTTGCCTGCCTATAGTCACACTAAAGCCCAGCCTCGGTGTCAGTTAGAGCCCAGCTATGGAATTATTCATATTATAATCAAATTCCTTTCTGATGCATTTTATTATATCCACTAGTAATGAGCAAAACTGGAGTGCAAAACAATTTGCGAAAGCAGGAAAAAAGTGAAGGCAAAATTACATTGCAGTTTCCCCGGTACAACTGTTTTTGTACCATTTTGCTAATTTTTGCATTTTTCTGGATCCTTTTTTTGGTAAAACAGTACACATGGCAAAATTGTAATGCAGATTTGCTCAAATTTTCACTTCTGGTATAACAGTGAATTTCTTGAAATTGTACCTGTAAAAATGTGTTCATCCCTAATATCCACTATTAATTGTCTCTGCTCCAGTAACCCATGTAAATGGCTGATCTACTTTGGGGCATTACATCTCTCTAAAGTCAATGGGCATTTTATTCTCAAGTTTTTTCCCACTCCAATTGCATTAAAGTCAAAGGGTGTTTTTTCTCACTCCAGTGCATTGAAGGGAATGGGCGTTTTTCTTACATTTTTTGGCAAATTCTTCCTGCAGTTTTGAAAAAAAAATTGCCAATGGCGACATCCATGTTTGGTGAAAAAATTCTCCCATCACTAGTGGCCGACACTTATATTCATATGATGTGCTGCTCACATAATATTTATTCAGCCAATATACAAAATTACCATTGTAGCAAAGTGCAGTTAGAAATAATATTCTTTCCTTTTCAGGGAAAATCTAGATTTATACTATTTCCATATGATAACTGGCACTCGATTTGACATTGCACAAAAAGATGACATTGCTGCAAAACCCACGGTGCCATTTCAATTTGAAAATGCTCTGAATTAACATATGAATCTTGTCCATAATTTATCGGCAGATGGATGAGCAAGAGTCTCATATCCGAGAAATGGAATAAAACTCTTTAATAGCGGCGGCAAAGGAAATGAATAGTCATTTAATATAAAGACGCCCAGTGTAAATCAGATTTTGTTTTCTTTTGCAAAATCTTAACGCTACCAAAGAAACCTGCTGAAAAATATGCATTTATTTGCCCATAAAATATAAGTAGCAGAAAAACATTATATATTTTATAGCGTTGCTCTTATGGGCACTAAAAACAAATCCACAATTATGTTTTATGCTGTCCAATAAGAATATTTATAATATTTCTTGTAAAAGTTATTCCTTAAATGAATGTTTACTATGGGAGCCTATTTTTTTTTTTTAATTGATTTGATTTTCTGGGTTTGAATATGGCTGAGGTTAGATTAAACCTGAAGCCAATCAAAGCTTTATGATATTTACAACACAAAGGCCGACTGGGTGGATTTAAAGAAAAGGAAAGTCATTTTGGCATTTTACTGCCAATAAATTTGCCACATTAGTGCCATATACAATGCTATATTTATTCTGAAGAAAGCTTTACCATACCTGAGTAAAGAGCCATAGAAGCTCCCTCTGTTTGTTTAAGATAGCAGCTGCCATTTTAGCTTGGTCTTCCTAGCTTCCTGCTGTAGGCTGGTAGCTCAGATTACACATTCCAAAGGAAGGGGGGAGTGAGTTTTATGAATTCTTATGGGAGGGGGAACAGTAGAAGGGAGAGAGGAGAGAACTGCGCAGACTCTGGCCCCAGGAATTAAGGATTTTTCTGAGAGGAATTCAGATACCCTAAGAACATGGCAACCATATTTCTGGCTCTCTGTATTAGGAAATTGGCCCACATTGTGCCTAGTAGTGACGTTACTTTTACTCACCACGTGGGCTTGCTTTTCATTGGCTCTCATTACAGAGTGCAGGTGGTGCATTAAATGCTTTAATTTCAAGAGAATTCCAAAAGGGGAAGGCACGTGCAGCTGGGGCACCGGAGGTTATATTGGTCATTTAAAAAGGCCTCTGACACAAGGGGTAAAACACTAAGGGGCAAAAGATCCACACCCTTTATTGCTCGATCCCTAAGCAGGTCTGTTAAGGCCACGATAAGTGCAGAACTCCTTAGCACTGTATATATGTATATAAATACATTTATTTATGGAATTGTAGTAGAATCCCTAATATTTCTGGCAAGAATTTACTTCCCCTTAAAAGTTTTGTTTTCCTGTACATTTTTGATTTGACATTTTTAAATAGTGCTGATACTTTACTGCTACATTTGTGGGAATGAAATAAAAGTCGTAAGTAAAATACAGCAACAGTTGGCAAAAATCTGAAAATTCTCAATTTACAATTTCATGTTACTTATTAGATAATTATTACACTGCAGATTTGTATTGTGCATAGCAATTTTTTTAAAAAGACTTTCTTACAGGTATTTTTGTAGTTAATGTATTTTATTTCATTGTGCATTGGCTCGAGCCAAAAAATGTGCAATATTGTGTGGTGGTGGGTGTTTTGTGGGTTCATGAAATGTACCATTATCATATATTAATATTAGCAGAGGAATTACTTGTTTGCAAAGAAAACATTTTTCCCATTGTAAATGACTAGTGATGAGCAAATTAGTCCGTTCCTCTTAGGCAAAAAATTTGGCAAAACAAAACGCGAAAACAGTGAAATAGGGAAAAATTCAAAAAACTACGGATATGTTGCACAAAATTTTTTTGACACGGGCAACAATTTTAGATCACAGTGAATTTTTCTGCTGCAAATTTTACTGCCCATTACGTGAAAAAATACGCCAATGGCAAACATGAAAATTCGCCACGAATCCATGCTTGGCGAGAAATTTCACCCATCACTATAAATGACCCCTACTATAGATTTCTGAATGGGCCCTATCCTTCTATAGGCATGCTTACATTTTTTGTTTTTCTGACCTGTTTCCTCAACCCACCACATCTCTTTAAGCATCTCTCTTTCTTCCCATGGCATCTATCCCCTTAATCCTACTTTCACAATCAATCTGCTTTCTGATTGACGAGGTCTCTAATAACAACCCTATTATTATTCTTTATTTATATAACTCAAACATGTGCTGCTAAAAATGCAGATGTAAACTACAGTAAGGACAGGTTCTTGGATTCACTATACAGGTATGGGGCCTGTTATCCAGAATGCTCAGGACATGGGGTTTTCCAGATAAGGGATCTATTGTGATTTGAATCTCTATGCCTTAAGTTTACTAAGAAATCATTGAAACATTAATTAAACCCAATAAGATTGCTTTGCCTCCAATATGGATTCATTCTATCTTAGTTGGGATAAACTACAAGGTACTTATTATTATTATTATTATTATTATTATAATTATTGAGAAAAAGTTAATTATTTTTTGGAGTCTATGGGAGATGATCTTCCCGTAATTCAGAGTTTTCTGGATAACAAATCCTATACCTGTATATGTAATTGTAATAGAAATTATATTTTATTGCCTTTATGACTCAACCAGTGACTTTTTATCTTTATAGGTCCTTATATTTTACACTAGGGGCATTTAATGGTTATATATAATAATTAGCATACATATTATATATATATATATATATATATTTATACAGGGTCTTTCTGTAATTTGGATCTTGATGCCTTAAGTCTACTAAAAAATAATTTAAACATTAATTAAACTCAACAGGATTGTTTTGCCTCTAATAAAGATTAATGATATCTTAGTTGGGATCAAGTACAGGTATAGGACCCATTATCCAGAATGCTCGGGATCGAGGGGATTCCGGATAAGTGGTCTTTCTGTAATTTGGATCTCCATACCTTAAGTCTACTAAAAATCATTTAAATACTGAATAAACCCAATAGGGCTGTTCTGCCCCCAATAAGGGGTAATTATATCTTAGCTGGGATCAAGTACAGGTACTGTTTTATTATTACAGAGAAAAGGGAATCATTTAACCATTAAATAAACCCAATAGGGCTGTTCTGCCCCCAATAAGGATTAATTATATCTTAGTTGGGATCAATTACAAGGTACTGTTTTATTATTACAGAGAAAAAGGAAATCAGTTTAAAACTTCTGAATTATTTGATTAAAATAGAGTCTATAATACAGAACTTTCCGGATAATGGGTTTCCATATCTGTACATATATATTATTTGGTACTGATAATAAAATTGTTATAATATCAGTTATCATTATGGAGCCATTAACAAAACATTAGAAAAACTTTCTTCCCTAATGCACTGGTTGCTAGTTTTAGTGGTTAGTAAAGCCTAGTTCCAAAAACAATCTCCGCATAGTATAAAGTCTCTCTTTATGCATACATGAGAATGCTGCACCCACATTTAAAATATCCAGTATTCCATCAATTGAACTATGTACATGCAAGCCAACTAAAGGAAAATATTATTTCAAGATACATAGTTTGCCCTGTTTCCACACTTCTAGATTTTTTTTTTATTTTAATCAGAATTCCCCATTGGGGAATGTCAGGGAAAGCTCAGCGGATGTACAAGCCATTTCTTTTCAGTTTGCCATTCCCAGCTGACACTTTCCGATGTGCAGTCATCCATCATAGTCATGTGTTTGGCTGTCCCATACTGGGAGCTGGCAGTCGGCATCAGTCCTCGCTCAAGCAGATTACCAAAGCTATGCTTCAAAACAGCCTTTCCAAACCTAGCAGCAAGGGTCGCTGGGAACGGGGCCGCCTCAATAAGTCTTAGGCACAGCAGGAAGGAGTATCGCATCATGTTATCGGTGGCAAACAAGGAACAAAGCACTGCTCTGACATAGATATATTGAGGAGATCTAACTCAAAACGCATGCTTCATTTGCTGAACAAAGATAAAGATCCTATTGTGCTATATGTCTTTCCCTAAAGTCCTCTACATCCCATATTTCTGTGTTGATAGTGAAAATTTTGTCACCAACTGTTATATAAAAATATCATTCATTCAAGAAATAAGTATATGTGCTGCTGCTGTATATAGGATAGTAATATGAATTGTCTTTAGTTCCAAAGAGGGCTTAGTACCTACATAATCACCCTGCTACACCCCAGTTATGCAACTTCTGTGGCTACTAAAGCAAATAAAGTGCTGTCTTGTATAAAAAAGGGCATTGACTCAAGGGATGAGAACATAATTTTGCCCCTTTATAGGTCCCTGGTAAGGCCTCACCTTGAGTATGCAGTGCAGTTTTGGGCTCCAGTCCTTAAGAAGGATATTAATGAGCTGGAGAGAGTGCAGAGACGTGCAACTAAACTGGTTAAGGGGATGGAAGATTTAAACTATGAGGTTAGACTGTCGAGGTTGGGGTTGTTTTCTCTGGAAAAGAGGCGCTTGCGAGGGGACATGATTACTCTGTACAAGTACATTAGAGGGGATTATAGGCAGTTGGGGGATGTTCTTTTTTCCCATAAAAACAATCAACGCACCAGAGGTCACCCCTTTAGATTAGAGGAACGGAGCTTCCATTTGAAGCAGCGTAGGTGGTTTTTCACGGTGAGGGCAGTGAGGTTATGGAATGCCCTTCCTAGTGATGTGGTAATGGCAGATTCTGTTAATGCCTTTAAGAGGGGCCTGGATGAGTTCTTGATCAATCAGAATATCCAAGGCTATTGTGATACTAATATCTACAGTTAGTACTAGTGGTTGTATTTATAGTTTATGTATGTGAGTATAGATTGGTAGGTGTGGGTTAGGTGTGCTGGGTTTACTTGGATGGGTTGAACTTGATGGACACAGGTCTTTTTTCAACCCTATGTAACTATGTAACTATGTAACTATGTAACTTACCCACTTCCCTATGATTTCTCCCAATAACTCATCCAGTGTACATTACTCCACTCAAAATGACTCAAATTAGATTTAAATATTGAAACAGCTTCTTCTAATAGTTTACTGATTTCTAAATACACACTTCTAAGCTCTTTATACCCTACTCCTGGCCTTGTCCAGTGATCTCCACTCAAGTCCCATGCTTGGCCCTGGAATTCTCCGCCACAGACTTCTTTTTTTCCTCCAAACCTTCAACCCCCTTTTTAAGGTCCGTTTAGGGATTCCCATGTGAATCTGAATTCTCTAACGTTAGCATTAGATTATATATAAGCCCAAAATGAAGTACGCACTCAGACAATGTAGATTTGTTGAGGGTTGGTCAATAGATAGTATATTAGATAGGAGGAGATCCAATTTTTGAGAATATCAGATCCTTTTATTTCACCATCTCACTGTGATTCCAATGTTGTGGTCCCACGTAGGGACCTTTATCAAGGATCCCCTGTTTCCCTCTAACACAGGGTTGCCACCTGTCCAGTTTTGACCCAGACAGCCTGGTTTTTGGAAGGGCTGCCTGGATTAAAACCTCCTGCCCGGTTTCCCTAATTAGGAAAACCGGGCAGGACTCAGTAACACTGACGTGGCGATCAGCGTAGTTACATATCTTAGCCCCACCCCGACAAATCATGGTCCTGCCTCTTCCATGCCCCCCTGCCGTCACCCCCGCCCCCTGCCCAGCTAAGAAAGCTTGCAGAGGTGGTAACTCTAGTTACAAATACCAATTAAAGAAACATTGAAACAGCAATCGGCCAATCATCGATTGTTGCATCATAGCCCCGCCCCTGTGATGGCACAATACCACCTCCTTCCTGCCCCAGACATCACTGCCCCGCCTCCTCCATCCCCCATGATGTCACCCTAACTTCCTGCCTGGCTTTCTTAGCCGCAGAAGTGGCAAACCTACTCTAACAACATGTTTATGTTTTTAGTACCAGTTTAGGCCATGTAGTCCTTCTTTGTATTGTTATGTGCTGGTACAAAACATCTTCCTCAGTGGCATGTATTTATACGATTTGATGTCCACACTCCTAGATTTGAGACATTTCATGTAAAAAAAGCAAAAAAATAAGTATTTTTTGGTCTTTTTCAAACCCTTAAGTGCAGAACTTCTCTAAGTATAATGTACATGAGAATAAATGGTTTGGGTGTGCAGTAAACCGTGTCATCATTTGAGCCTGTGTTATTATAGTAATTGAAATGGAGAATAAACTATATTTATAAATAAACTGAAGTCCTTTTATGTTGGATGCTTCTATTACTTTCACAACCTTTACCCTGGTCTATTTAAAGGCCAGGAGCTGCATTCCCACAGGCTAAGGCACCAGAGTTTAGCCTAATTAGTTGTGACCAGGTTGTGATTATATTTCCCTCACAAGCCAATACCAACACTGAAATCCCTTGACATGTTTTAAACTCTCACAGGGACTTGAAATAGGCACCAAAAAAAAAAAAGAAAATTCCCATAGTGCTCATGAAACAAATATGGCCAGATTTAAAATAAATGTTCAAATCAATCAGATGGAGAATCACACCGGCTGTCATGTTTCCTCCATCCCCGGCTTAATAAAATGTATGTTTTTGTGAGACAACCGTGACACGTTTGGGAGTGATTAAGTACCTTAAGTGCAATGATATGCATCCAGATTAAAAGCTTCATTCCCAATGCCCTTGGGATCTCTTTGGAGCCAAATTCTTTAGAAAATGAAACACTAATGAATTGTATGTGTTCCCAAGAATTCTTATACCATAACAATCAAATAGATGTTTTTTAATAAATGATTCATCTGAAATCTTTGTGATCTCAGACACCAGAGAAGCAGCTATACTCTGGGCATACAGGGAGTTTTTCCCCATACTCAGCAAACTAAAGTGAACACACCACCAACTATATACATGCTTTATCATAGACAGCACATACATAATGTGAATATGAACTCCATCAAAAAATTGGCCTACCAGTACAGTTTTGGGATCCCTTAACCCAGAAAACCCATTATCCAGAAAGCTCCAAATTACCGTAAGCCCATCTCCCACAGAATCCATTTTAATCAAATAATTTAGGATTTTAAAACTGATCATCTTTTTCTCTGTTTTAATAAAACAGTACTTTGTAATTGATCCCAACTAAGATATAATTACCCCTTATTGAGGGGCAGAACAGCCCTATTGGGTTTACTTAAAGTGGACCTGTCACCCAGACATGAAAATCTGTATAATAAAAGTCCTGTTCAAATTAAACATGAAACCCAAATTCATTTTTATATTAACACATCCAAACCCATTATAAAGGCATTTAAAAATCACAGCTGTCAATCATATATTGCTTGCCCCGCCTCTATGCCTTTGGCATAGAGGCGGGGCAGACAGTAACTTTAGCTTTCCATTCAGCACTTCCTAGATGTCACTGCACTTCTCACTTTTCCCCTCCCTCCTCCTTATCTAACTGTGTAGCCAGTGCATGGGCATGGGCATCAGGTCCCCCATTCTGGCACATAAACAAGATTTTGGCATGATACAAAGCTTGCCTTAATAACAGTGTCCACAAAATGGTGCCTGCCTGCTTGCTTTGACTGAGTAATTCCAAGACGGAAGGAAACAAGATTTATATTATTTATATAGCGTAAGTAAAGTTTATTTTGCTCAACTAACAATATAGAAAATAATTTGGACTTATTTCTTAGGGTGACAGGTCCGCTTTAATGGTTAAATGATTCCCTTTTCTCTGTAATAATAAAACAGTACCTGTACTTGATCCCAACTAAGATATAATTACCCCTTATTGGGGGCAGAACAGCCCTATTGGGTTTATTTAATGGTTAAATGATTCCCTTTTCTCTGTAATAATAAAACAGTACCTGTACTTGATCCCAACTAAGATATAATTACCCCTTATTGGGGGCAGAACAGCCCTATTGGGTTTATTTAATGGTTAAATGATTCCCTTTTCTCTGTAATAATAAAACAGTACCTGCATTGGATGCAGAACAATGAGTTTAATTAATGTTTTATTGATTTTTTAGCAGACTTAACTAGGTTAACTAGCAATATCTCACTATGTAATGCTCCAACTATGTTAACAGTCCTTGCTTAAGAAAGGCAACCCATAGCACTACTGTGTAGTGATGAGTGAATCTGTCCCATTTTGGCGAAAAATTAGCAAATCTTGAAACGGTGAAAATGTTGCATGCTAAAAAATTGTTGCGAGTGTCATGTTTTTTTGACGTGTAACATTTTTTTTACGTGCGCAACAATTTTTTTTACACTGGCAACAACTTTTTTGATGCGAGCGACAATTTTTTGATGCAGCCGACAATTTTTTTAGCATTGGGGCAAATTTTTCCACTATGAATTTTGCTGTCCATTTCACACAAAAAATCTGCCAATGGCGAAACATAGAAATTTGCCCCGAATCCACGTCTGGCGAATTATTTTGCTCATCATTACTACTGTTACCACACGTCACTGAGGGCACGGTGGGTGTGGGGTTTTGAAAAGAAACACAATTTCTAACTACAATGTATTATTCAGTAAAATTACAGAATTGTTCAAGGGTCTGAATTCTTCTGCAATCGACTACATATTTAAATATATATATACATTTATAGCCATTTATTTTTCATATATATACACATTTATAGTCATTTATTTTTCATATATATAATCATTTATTTTTATAGGGTTTCAGCAAAATACACAGTGTTGTTTATGGTAAAATGCCAACGCAAAGCATGTCTTTGTGACTTACCACCTGTTTTTGTTACATGTCCCCCTAATTGGATAGCAAAACAATAATATATGTGATAGCCTGCACTCTATACTGACTGACACGTCTGCTTCATGTCAATTTCTGCCTGACTTTTTCTTTGGCTTGTAGTTTTGAATTGTTAAACAGAAATGGTTAATTACTAAAGAGCAGATGTATTAAAATGAATTGCAGTAAGGATTAATTTATAAACTTATACTGAAATAAATTCTAATAGGCACCAACCTTTCTTGTTAAATATCATATTTATATTAAGCAGATCCACCTCACTGTCCTTTTCTGCTGTCCTTGGCCATGGATATGCCTTCATAATTATACCATTTATTTTAAAAATAATAATTTCTCATTTGAATGTGCCTAAAGGGAAAAAGTACTGAGCCTCGGTGATCTTCATTCTTCAATGTATCAAAGAGGAAACATAAGTGTGGGATTCTCTATGAATTCTATGAATTTTATTTGTCATAACTATTTTGGACAATTTTAAAGGAGAATGAAAGGTTAATTCACTGGGGGAGAGGAAATTGTTCCGCCTGGGAAAACCTGCATTGGCCTGAGGTATTTCTGAATGAGCACTGTGAAGTTATTTTCTTCCCTCTTTTCACTCTTTTTATATTATTTTCACTGAAATGTACAGGTATAGGACCCATTATCCAGAATGCTCGGGTCCAAGGGTATTCCGGATAAGGGGTCTTTCCGTAATTTGGATCTCCATATCTTAAGTCTACTAAAAAATCAATAAACCATTAAATAAACCCAATAGGATTGTTTTGCATCCAATAAGGATTATGTATATCTTAATTCAATTACAAGATACTGTTTTATTATTACAAAGAAAAGGGAATCATTTAACCATTAAATAAACCCAATAGGGCTGTTCTGCCCCCAATAAGGGGTAATTATATCTTAGTTGGGATCAAGTACAGGTACTGTTTTATTATTACAGAGAAAAGGGAATCATTTAACCATTAAATAAACCCAATAGGGCTGTTCTGCCCCCAATAAGGGGTAATTATATCTTAGTTGGGATCAAGTACAGGTACTGTTTTATTATTACAGAGAAAAGGGAATCATTTAACCATTAAATAAACCCAATAGGGCTGTTCTGCCCCAATAAGGGGTAATTATATCTTAGTTGGGATCAAGTACAGGTACTGTTTTATTATTACAGAGAAAAGGGAATCATTTAACCATTAAATAAACCCAATAGGGCTGTTCTGCCCCCAATAAGGGGTAATTATATCTTAGTTGGGATCAAGTACAGGTACTGTTTTATTATTACAGAGAAAAGGGAAATCATTTAACCATTAAATAAACCCAATAGGGCTGTTCTGCCCCCAATAAGGGGTAATTATATCTTAGTTGGGATCAAGTACAGGTACTGTTTTATTATTACAGAGAAAAGGGAATAATTTAACCATTAAATAAACCCAAACTTTCAGTAATTCGGAGTTTTCTGGATAAGGGATCCCATACCTGTATATAATCACTGTCCTGCTGTTTCTTTTCTACATAAACTTTCTTTTGCAACCCCTTTAATTCAGCCCATACTGGTAGAGAGGAACCCAGACACATGTTTCCTAACAAAGCTCTAAGACGTATTGATCTGAAATTTACCTGTGAAATAAAAATAATCAAAGGAGAAGCAACTTTTCATTGAACAGCGTATCCCCCTTATTGTTTTTCAACTAGAAGCCCCCAGCATAATCTACCCTGCACGGTGTTGGTCTGGGGTGTCCAGGGCCCATTCTAGGGCTGCCAACTCAGGGGCCATCCACACCAGTTGCAACCCCCTTCCCACCATGCTGCTGCCACCACCACTATCCCCCACCATCTACCTTGCTCACAGCTAAGCCAATCGGGTGTGGGAGTGCTAGCATTTCCCGGTAGATATTTGGGTCTTGGTCAGCAGGGCCCACAATGGCAGGGGCCCACCAGTCTTCCACTGACACACTCATGACCCTGCATCTCCCCAACCGCCTCAACCTGCCTATGTAAAAGTGAACCTAGTGGTGAAACGCAGATCTGTGCCGCAGGGTTGGCAACCAGAAGCCCAGGTTAGCCCAGAAGCCCAGGTTTCACCATGCTGAACCATTTAGTGTAATTTATATATTTTGTTTCTTTTTCTAAAAGAAATAGGTATATTCATTTCAGAAACAGGCACATCTATATCTATTCCATATTTCTTAACCAAAATATAATTTTCTAAGCTCACAGATCTAAACAGACCCATCTGGGGATGTTTTTATCCACTTGCAAAAAAATCAACCCAACCTTAGCTTTGTTCAAATAAATGCCCCCCTTTTCCATAAAACACAGATATGTTATTGCAAGAATTCCCACCAAACATAAAAAAGTTTTTTTTTTATAGTAAATGAAACAAATTACTTACAGTTTTAGTGGATTGCCCATAAGTATCATTTTAGAGCATAGGCAATCATGCTATTTAACTGGTTTATATGTCAATGTTGATAAAACAGAGGTGGAATAAATACACGATTAAATGTCGAGGACTTCCAGAACTACTTGAACTGTATGTGCAAGAATGATATACAAAACTTTATAATGTCAATTCCCTGAAAGAAAAACAGTACATGACAAGGGTGTTTTAACCACCACTGTTTGTTTTCCATAAATAGATGAAGTGTGTTCCAGGCTTCCCAAGTGACTGGAAGATTAATTCAAGGTGGTCTTTATCAGACCTTCAGATGTTGCTGAAGTTGTATGCACATCTATGGGCTTGTGAGACTGCTATCTAATTAGTTTCTTATGGGCATCACTAATGTACTGAAGATAAGAAAAGAGTCCAAAATCTGAGGTCAGATCAGTCAAGATAAATTTGACAAAAACTAGACTAGGGATGAGCAAGTAGTCCAAGGTTTAGGGTCAGACCAACTGTAAATCTGTAACAAACATCATCAGTTTGATTTGATTGACTATGACACATCCCAGGGGCATTATGAGGATCAGTTCAACCTAACAAGCAATCATAAAGCAACCATTTCTAATGTAATCATAGAGTCTATTGTGCAAGCAGCTGCCTTCATTGGTAACTTAGCCCTAGGTCCTAGGTAATATACAAAGGGTGTAGTGGGCATAATATAGTTCTTTTTGTTTGCTTGAAGGACCATTCACAACAATGATGAAAACACAGCATGGGACATATTTATAAAAGAATGTTAATTTGAGGTTGCCACCAGAATGTTTTCATGTATCCTGGTAGGGCCCTCAAAAAATGTCAACCATAGCCAGATTGTAGGTTCCATGGCACAATACAAGCCTGATGTGTATGCTGGGGAAACACCTTTCCTTTGCAAATCTGATCTGGGCTTTATTCGTAAAGCTCAAGGACATTAAAGAAGCTTTGTGCGGGGAACCCTATTCATAAGCTCTTGCTGTGGAACCGGCAGCTGATACAAGGTCCTGTTGAAGTGCAGTGAGCTGGGTACTTATCATGTAATCCCCAACCATGTCCAATGTGAGTTTAAACACTGGAAGCAAAATAAAGGCATTTCAAAGAACAGTTATGCTCACAGTCAAATATTCCCATAGAAAATGGGATCCAACTTAACTTGAACAGACATTAAAAGTTCCCCTGGTTCCCATTTTTAAATAAAAGTAGAGGAAATAGCCGTCTACCATTCTCACCTTTGCAGCTAATATAAACAGACAACAAAAGGGATTTAAGGTTACAAAAGCTCAATGGGGAGTGACAGGCACTCAGTTTTAAGGCACTAACTATATATATAAGCAAAGGGCAAGGACATTCCTGACCTCAGTTCAATAAATGAGTTGCAGACCACATTAGCTAGCTGTACTACAGTCCACTTTATCATCCCTTGTTAACAGGGAACAAATGCTCGTAGTTATGGAACAGTATATAGATAATGCCTAAACATGTGACCCAAACAGTAGATTGTAATGTATTTTTTCAACTGGATCAGAGGTTATGAAACCAGAAACCATACAGTTCAATTACAACTTCTGACCTTTTCAGCAGATAAATGGCTATTTTTAGGGGAATTTTAGTTATATAACAGGGGCTTCTTGACAGCCTATTTTTATGATGACAACGAACTGTACAAAATGATGTTACTGAACAGGAGATTACTGTAACACTGACGATCTAGTGCGAGTGAGGGGAGTATAGAGGACCTGGTGGGGATTCAGGCTTCAATACACAGTATGGGGCACCTATGTGCATTGCATCCCAAGGGATTCAAGGGAAGGGGAGGATCTGAACAATGGTCACGTGGCCAAAAAACTACAATACACAGTTCTTTATTCACCCCTGACTACGCTAAATTCTGGAATTTTGAGTCAGCGGCAGTGTCATTTGAGGGCTCACTTATCTATGCCCAATTTCAGATCCAAGGAATGGCCTTTGTTTATAAAATATGTAAATTCACTTATCTTGGATTTATTGTATTGAAATTACATTTCTCATGTAACACAATAATGCAGTATCAGCACACCAGAAGCAGACATTTGATACCCTCCATGGAAATATTGACGATTTCTCCGCATGATGAAAAAATGTTCCAGTAATTAATAACAAGTGATACCGAAGAAAGATGGATAGAAACAAAGTGCTACAAATGCACTCGTGTTCCACTCTAGAAACAGCTTCAACTTGGCTGATGTGAAAAGTCTATAGCAACATTTACAGGTATTCACTACATAAATCATTACACTGCCAGTAAATTAAAAAAGATATATGGCAAATAATTCTTAAAAAATTCTCTTTTATTATTATAGAGTCTGGGCGCATACTGTTTCATTGCATGTGTGACCTGCTTGCAGTTTTAGTACGGCTTGGGAGGAATATCTCCAATTTTATCTCATAAGATGCATATAAATAAACACATGCAACACATTGTGGTAAGTAAAGAAAACGGTATGCAGAAACTAATTTGTCTCATAATTACCAGGTTGATTAAAATACATAGTAAGGTTTTTGCACACAGGCTACAACTTTCTCAGGCCAACCCACTGCAGTGTGCAAGCCTCGTACATGCTTTCTAAATAATGAAACAAAATAATTGGTTTTTCTATATTTTTACTAAAATATATTCAACAATGATATATAATGTATATAGAACTTCTAACTTGAGACTGGAAAATTTAATATTAAGGATTCATCTAGCTGATCAGTGTAATATCTGATCTATGCAAATGCCTAACTCCCAACATTTCCCATTTGATTTGGTGTCATATCTAAATTCCTAACTCCCAACATTTCCCATTTGATTTGGTGGCATATCCAAATTCCTAACTCCCAACATTTCCCATTTGATTTGGTGACATATCCAAATGTCTAACTCCCAACATTTCCCATTTGATTTGGTGTCATATCCAAATGTCTAACCCCCAACATTTCCCATTTGATTTGGCGACATATCCAAATTCCTAACTCCCAACATTTCCCATTTGATTTGGTGACATATCCAAATGTCTAACTCTCAATATTTCCCATTTGATTTGGTGTCATATCCAAATGTCTAACCCCCAACATTTCCCATTTGATTTGGCGACATATCCAAATTCCTAACTCCCAACATTTCCCATTTGATTTGGTGACATATCCAAATGTCTAACTCCCAATATTTCCCATTTGATTTGGTGTCATATCCAAATGTCTAACCCCCAACATTTCCCATTTGATTTGGTGACATATCCAAATTCCTAGCTCCCAACATTTCCCATTTGATTTGGTGACATATCCAAATGTCTAACTCCCAACATTTCCCATTTGATTTGGTGTCATATCCAAATGCCTAACCCCCAACATTTCCCATTTGATTTGGTGACATATCCAAATTCCTAACTCCCAACATTTCCCATTTGATTTGGTGGCATATCTAAATTCCTAACTCCCAACATTTCCCATTTGATTTGGTGACATATCCAAATTCCTAACTCCCAACATTTCCCATTTGATTTGGTGTCATATCCAAATGTCTAACTCCCAATATTTCCCATTTGATTTGGTGTCATATCCAAATGTCTACCCCAACATTTCCCATTTGATTTGGCGACATATCCAAATTCCTAACTCCCAACATTTCCCATTTGATTTGGTGTCATCATCCAAATGTATAACTCCCAACAATTTCCCATTTGATTTGGGCGACATATCCAATTCCTAACTCCCCACATTTCCCATTTGATTTGGTGTCATATTCCCAAATGTCTAACTCCCAATAATTTCCCATTTGAATTTGGTGTCATAATCCAAATGTCTAACCCCAACATTTCCCCATTTGATTTGGCGACATATCCAAATTCCTAAACCCGAACATTTCCCATTTGATTTGGTGACATATCCAAATGTCTAACTCCCAACATTTTCCATTTGGAATTTGGGCGGACATATCCAAATTCCTAACTCCCAATATTTCCCATTTGATTTGGTGTCATATCCAAATGTCTAACCCCCAACATTTCCCATTTGATTTGGTGACATATCCAAATTCCTAACTCCCAACATTTCCCATTTGATTTGGTGTCATATCCAAATGTCTAACTCCCAATATTTCCCATTTGATTTGGTGTCATATCCAAATGTCTAACCCCCAACATTTCCCATTTGATTTGGTGTCATATCCAAATGTCTAACTCCCAACATTTCCCATTTGATTTGGCGACATATCCAAATGCCTAATTCCCAACATTTCCCCATTTGATTCTGGATGACTGTAACTTTTGTACCATGTCTAACACAGCAAGGTATAGTCTATACTAAGATATATCTTATACCATCTATTGAGCTGTTACTACAGTATTTTTTTCATTATAAATGACACTAAATTAGTGCAAAAAAGAGATAGATCAAACAGACCCCCCCCTCCCACCAAAAGAAAAAAAACCCCTGAGAACTTTGAATCAATATTTGAAGCATTTCATCTTTAAAAAAATCACATTGCAAAGTAATTGTTAAAATACCTCAAAATTATCATTCCATAACTAAATCCAATATATTGATTTTGTAAAAAAAAAGGAACGCGTTTTTCTTCCTTATAATAAACTCTACTGGGATTAGAATTTGAGACTGCTTCAGACATAGTTGGAAAAACAGCTCTCCTAGAATAATTGCTTGGTACCTGTCATCTCATTATTAGGATCAAATTACAGTGAAATCCTCAACTGCTGGATTTTATTTTCTGGCAAAACTTCAGAGAAGCCAAGTTATTTCCCAAACTAAAAAGGAATTTAATGCAGCCATAGATATCCCTGTCTAATTGCACCTTCCCACTTTATGCTTATTCAATAGACTAAAGTCCTGCACTTCAGGCCTGCTTAAATGAAGGCAAATGTGTGCTTAGTAAATCTTTTAAATTTATATGTTGACTTTGGGCTGCTTTTGTATTATTTAAAGAATATGATTTTTACTGTTTATGAGGAGGGCAACGGTTTAAAATGCCATTTCAAAAGTCCTGATTTCTCTATTAGATTTCCCCAGGCACTATATTAATTCTAAGCACAACAGGTATTTTTGAGCTCTTCTCTATGATCAATTACTTGAACCCGAATTATTAAAGAAATTCTATTCTATATATACTCAAGAAATGCATATTTGCAAATGGATCAGTAATATACTATAACGAACAAGCTCAACAAGGTGCACTAGTAACTCTATAATATGGTGTACAATATGGGGCACATTTACTAACCCACGAACGGGCCGAATGCGTCCGATTGCGTTTTTTTCGTAATGATCGGTATTTTGCGATTTTTTCGGAAAATTGTCGCGACTTTTTCGTTACTAATACGATTTGTGCGAAAAAACGCGAGTTTTTCGTAGCCATTCCGAAAGTTGCGCAAAATCTGCCGATTTTTCGTAGCATTAAAACTTGCGCAAAAAGTTGCGATTTTTTCGTAGCGTTAAAACTTGCGCGAAACGTCATACCTTTTAAGTTTTAACGCTACGAAAAAGGCGCAACTTTTCGCGCAAGTTTTAACGCTACGAAAAAATCGCCAGATTTTGCGCAACTTTAGGAATGACTCGCGTTTTTTCGCGCAAATCGTATTGGTAACGAAAAAGTCGCGACAATTTCCGAAAAGTCGTAAAGACGCCGAAAAAATCGCAAAATGTTCGTTTTCAAATCGGAATTTTTCCAATTCGGTTCAGATTCGTGTCTTAGTAAATGTGCCCCTATGTGTAATATGGCATAAACAATGAGCGGCCTATATATTAAGCTGTGTAAAATGAAATTCACCGTAAAAACAGTGTAAAAAGCTGTGTAAAATAAATGGCAAAATTTGCCGTCTAAAAAAATAATGCTATTTCTACGCTGTTGAAGCCTGGAGATGTGTGGCGAATTTTGTCACCGTTATTTACACAGCATAATAAATAGGCCCCTCGTTGTATACGCAGAGATATAACTTGATTAGGTTGCCCCATTGGCATAATGCTATTATTAACAGTAATGGCACTATAGAGATATTTGACATTTTTATACATTATGCTACTCTTACAATAACCTCCTCTGATGGTGGTTGATGCAATACCTTAAACATATTTTCACATTTCCATCACATTTTCAGCCTTACAAAGAATGTACATGTATACTACATATCCCTCAATGACACATAATAATGGCATTAACTCCACAGGTACCTGCTGAATGCAGTACAGGTATGGGACCTATTATCCAGAATGCTTGAGACCTGGAGTTTTCCGGATAAGGGGTCTTTCAGTAATTTGGATCTCCATAACTCTGCTAAAAATTATTTAAATATTGAATAAATGGAATAGGCTTGTTTTGCCCCCAATAAGGGGTAATTATATTTTAGTTTGGATCAAGTACAGGTACTGTTTTATTATTACAGAGAAAAGGGAATCATTTAACCATTAAATAAACCCAATAGGGCTGTTCTGCCCCCAATAAGGGGTAATTATATCTTAGTTGGGATCAAGTACAGGTACTGTTTTATTATTACAGAGAAAAGGGAATCATTTAACCCATTAAATAACCCAATAGGGCTGTTCTGCCCCAATAAGGGGTAATTATATCTTAGTTGGGATCAAGTACAGGTACTGTTTTATTATTACAGAGAAAAGGGAATCATTTAACCATTAAATAAACCCAATAGGGCTGTTCTGCCCCCAATAAGGGGTAATTATATCTTAGTTGGGATCAAGTACAAGGTTCTGTTTTATTATTACAGGGAAAAAGGAAATCATTTTTAAAAATTAGAAATATTTGCTTATAATGGAGTCTATGGGAGATGGCCTTTCCGGAATTCAGAACTTTCTGGATAACGGGTTTCCGGATAAGTGATCCCATACTGATTTATGTGTTTTCACAATGCAGAGATCACATCAATCATATTTGTATAGAAGTGATCCCCAACCAGTGGCTCGGGCCAACAAGTTGCTCCCCAACCCCTTGGGTGTTGCTCTCAGTGCCCCCAAACCAGGGAGTTATTTTTGAATTCCTGACTTGGTGGCAAGTTTTGGTTGAATAAAAATAAGATTTCCTACCAAATAAAACTGATAGGGTGCATAGAGGCTGCCTAATAGCCAATCACAGCCCTTATTTGGCTCCTCCATGAACTTTTATGGTGCTTGTTTTGCAGCCATATATAATACAGGGCCCCCTAAACATGAGTTAAATGTATATGAGTAGGTTGTAGCTAACATAAGGAATTTTGAAGCTGAAATGTATATATGTGGCCTGCTTGTGGCCCCAATGACACTTGCTTTCTGGAAAAAAATTTGCTGCATTGGGGAAAAAAAACGTGCCCTCAAAATTGCACTTTTCTTGCTCTGCTGGCTGACATAATGTGCACCTTTATTACTATTTGTATAGGATATATTCACATAGCAGCCATATATAATACAGGGGCCCCCTAAACATGAGTTAAATGTATATGAGTCTCTTGTATCTAATGTAAGGAATTTTGAAGTTGAAATGTATATATGTGGCCTGCTTGTGGCCCCAATGACACTTGCTTTCTGGAAAAAAATTTGCTGCATTGTGGAAAAAAAAACGTGCCCTCAAAATTGCATTTTGCTTGCTCTGCTGGCTGACATAATGTGCACCTTTACTACAGTATAAATAGAATTAAAGAAGGTATTTAATACACCTCCATTAAAGGGGTTGTTCACCTTGTAGACATTGGATTGTATAGATAAGCACATGGATTCTGCCAGACCCAAATCCTGCTGAAACAGGCCTAATCTTGGCCAAATCCAAAAATCTCAAATTTGGTGCATCCCTACTTTAAAGATCTTGGGTGCTGATATTTTAAATGAAATCTTTGTTTTATCTGCCCTTCATAATGATACAATTACTTTCTGTACACCTGCTTTGAACCGGGTCTTTGCTCTTGCATCTGCTTTTTCTGCTATTAATGGTGTCCATCTGTATTAAAAAATCTATCAGTTGAGGTGGTGGCTACAGCATATGGTCAATGATGTAAGAGTAGGGTGACCGGTTAGGCAGCTCATAGTAAGGCCCTGTAGGAACCATACTCAATACAGCTCTTTTGTTCTTCTTCAGGCCTGTACTAAACCAAACATCCCAACCGTACAAATAATGTATTCACTTTGGCGAGCACTGAGCAAGGCCATTTTTATAAACAGTAGGAATAATGATATTATTGAAGCCACATTCACTACTCCCCTTATAAATATAAATATGTTGTTCTTTAGGAACTTGAGCAAGTGATTTTACATGTTTGTTTTAACTAACGATCTGGGCCCGGTGCCAGTATATAGCAACAGTTAGGCCAGAACATTTTTGCAAGATGGTTCCATTTTTCATCTTATTTTATTAGGTTTGATAAAGCAGAACAGTTGTAAAAATGCCCGAATTATGCCCTCCTCATGTTCCATTACGTACACCGTGAAGGGAAAGAGAAGACTGAAAAGTTACAAAAAAAAAATGGAAACTAGGTTCTAACAAAGATTGATTACCAAGCTGCAATGTAAAACGATCGCACACTTCGCAAATGTTCCAACAAACTCACTGTCGCTCAATACATTCGATATCTATTTCCTCATTATTTAGCTGTCTGCCATCAGCTTGTTTTGATAACATCCTTCAGGAAAAGAAATAGGAGCACATATGTGAATTGTTTGTAGTCAAACCATCTTTCAAGATGGCTCTTGATTTAAGAGCATTTTCTGAAAATGTTATCAAAACTTACACTTCCCGGTACAATTGCTCGCTAAGAAAGTCTAGTACCAGCTGTCACCATTGAAACATTAGCCCTTATTAGCCAGCAAAAGTTTGCAAGTGGAACTAACAGGAGACTTTCCAAAAACTATAAACACTTACGCAAGTGAAAAGGAGGGGGAAAGAGAATGACAGAAGTGCAAAGTGTACGGCAAATTGCCTTCAACAATGCTGTTTCTGTGACCAAAACTTTCAAAACTGAATCCTATGGGGGACTGCTTAGAAAGGTGTCAAAACATGGCAAGGGAAAAGGTTAAGTTGAAGTCAGAAGGATGTTTTGAGAGCTTTTAACATGCAAACATTCAGATGTTTGCACTCGATATTATAGTATTGCTAGATGTGAATGTGATGGAAAGTAACTAGAGAGTCTACGTAAGTAACACAAAGACTAGCTCTAATGTCTGGGTTTGAAAAAGTCACATTCAAAATCATAGCGTAAGAGGTTCATAAACACCTGGGTGTATTATTACAGTTATGTTGTACATTTATATAGTCAACATGTGACATGCTTTGAAGGAAATCTCAAAAGAAAACCAATAGCTCAGTTTTAGATTATACTGTAGTGAAGCAGATTGTGACACAATTGTAATGTAATTGTAATGAACAATCAATACAAATATTCCCTTCTCTCTAAGATGACCATCATGAAAGGCAGTTCAAGGTACGTTCCATGTCCCATAAACCAGTGACAGCAATGGAAGGCATTCGTTCAGTATTCAGAGCGGTAATGGAATAAATTCTGTGCTAGACTAGCTAGACCTAAACTTAAGTAGTAGAAAGGCTAGCTCTAATGTAGAGGTCACATTTAGGGGCAGATTTATCAAAGTACGACTTTAAAAAGCACAATACAAAAAAATTGTATTAAGTTATCCATGTTTGGATAGCTTAATTCAAAAGTGCAAGCTCCACTTGGGTCAGGGTTAATTTCAATGATTGAATATTATCTATACAGCGCTGTGGGGCAGATCTATCAGTGTTCCAAATCAAACCTTTTCCGTCAAATTTTCTTGTTTTGCACTAAAACTCATTCCAATTAGCACTTACACAACTTTCATGTTTGACATTTTTTTAAGCACAAATAATTAAAAAAAACTCTAATGTTAAACTTCAGTAGGAGTTGTCCTAGCAAAAATGTTTTGAGAGATTTTGAGAGATTGTAGACCCATTAAAAATGATGAGTAGACTGCAATATCTTTATAGACTTTTATATTTATGTGAGTCTAGTTTATTTTACTATATATCTGCTTAAAGCAACGTGCACATAAAAAGCTAAACTTAAACATTACAAAGAAGAGACAGAAATAGGGAAACCAAGAGATTAAAGCTTGGGAATTTTGTATTAGGGAGAAATTCTGTGTGAATTAGAATTGAATTTCTACTTGTCTGTACTATAAGCGGCTGCTTAATCGAAATCGATAATTTGATGATTTGATGACTTCACTGCAAAAAATATGATCGCAATTATTTCTAAATTTGGGTTTCCAGAACTTTTTAAATTTATCAAACAAAAAACTTGAATGTGACATTTTTGGCAGCTAAAAGAGGAGGAGTTAGAAATCAATGGGAGGTGAATTTCACTTTGTTTTTTAGTTTTTCCAAATTTGGATCAATATCTATTTTCTATTTTTATGTTTATATTTCCATTAAAGTCAAAGGGGCCGATTTGCTAATCCACGAACGGATCGAAAGCATCTGAATTCGTTTTTTTCGTAATGATTGGTATTTTGCGATTTTTCCGTCGCCGTCGCGACTTTTTCGTAAATTGTCACTATTTTTTCGTAGCCGTTACAACTTGCACGAATTGTCGCGACTTTTTCGTAGCCGTCGCGAAAAAATCAGAAAGGTTCGCCCGCCGTTTACTAGTGCGCAATACGAAAAAGTCGCGACAATTCACGCAAGTCGTAACGGCTACGAAAAAGTTGCGACAATTCGCGCAAGTCGTAATGGCTACGAAAAAGTTGCGACAATTCGCGCAAGTCGTAACGGCTACGAAAAAGTTGCGACAATTCACGAAAAAGTCGCGACGGCGACGAAAAAATCGCAAACAGTACGAGAAAGTCGCAAAATGTTCGTTTCCAATACGATTTTTTCCCATTCAGAATTCGGATTCGTGGATTAGTAAATCTTCCCCAAAGTATTCTGAATAAGCAAGGTTAGAAACACTTTTTAAAACTTTGACTGTTTTTCATAAACAGGGCACATAATTACTTTATTATATTGCATTTTCCAAAAATGTTGCTTATGTTGCTGGTCAGATTAGTATGATGTTTTTAGCTTATAGGGTTGCCACTTGCCCCCTGCCCGGCTAAGAAAGCTGGCAGAGGTGGCAACCCTAGTTACAAATAAAAAAGGAGAAAATGTATAGCTCAGACAGGCACACACACATATAATACAGAAAAGACTGTGTATTATTTTTCTAAGTGACAATAATATTACAGTGTTTAAACACACACATAAAGCTATTTGGAACTGTAATTTGTGCAAAACCTCAAATGAGAAATTGATAGGAAAATATAATAAAAGTTGTAAATAAATGAAGGAGGCATATTTGCCCTTTCAAAAAATAGGAATTTTACAGTACGCAGCGTTATAATATACACGGCACAATGGTGCAAACTAGAAAATGTACAATCTTTTTTTCCACTGCCTGTTGAGTCGCTAAATACTTTTGTAGCTTCACAAAGCCCGTATTAAATACACACAAAGGATATTGTTTGCACAAAGGAAACCGTTGTCATATTGCAAATATTTTTCCCGTTAATGACTTTTATTACATTTCCCC
This sequence comes from Xenopus tropicalis, assembly GCF_000004195.4. NCBI lineage: Eukaryota > Metazoa > Chordata > Amphibia > Anura > Pipidae > Xenopus > Xenopus tropicalis. Next base: position 22,177,186 of record NC_030678.2, read on the forward strand.
ACAGAATCCAAAACAATCAATTCAACAAAAGTGACTTGTTCCTGCACCATGTGCTAGCCAAATGCCAAATGGCAGGGAAACTAAATTGAAAGTGCCTTTAACGAAATGCAAGTCAGGCCCTGGCATGTATTAAGAATATGTCCCAGTGTTTCCCTATGCATATATGCAAGCCCTCCGTGTCGGCTCAGTTTCCTTGACCACGCACAATATCCCACAGATCTCTTATTAAGAGCCAGATGAATGTAATATTCACAACTGTTATTGTGAAGCTGAAAGCCATGCATTAACACTAATATGCAACTATAGGCAATAAGTCATGTATAGTTATGTTAAGGAACAATTAATATACAACATGAAGGAAATTCCGCATGTGCTAGACTCATGTTTCATGTTGAATAATCAATAGGAGTGGGCTGTAAGCATCTGGTTGGGAAAAAAAGGAAAACCAAAAAACAAACTTCTTTTAAGAATAAAGAAAGCCCATTTGTTTCCATAAAACCTTTATTTGGCACTGGAAAGCTGGAATTAAATGTGCTCACCATGGCCAAAGTAGTGGGTTACAAAATGCATATAGAGATTAAACTAATGCCTTAAAGGAGAAGGAAAGTCATTTTGGCATTTTACTACCAATAGATTCACCACATTAGTGCCACCTAGAACGCTATATTTATTCTGCAAAAAGCTTTACCATACCTGAGTAAACAGCCCTAGAAGCTTTCTCTGTTTGTTTAAGATTTCAGCTGCCATTTTAGCTTGGTCTTCATAGCTTCCTGCTGCAGCTCTAGCACTTGATAGCTCAGATCACACATACTGATGGGAGGGGGAGTGAGTTTTATGAATTCTTTTTGGAGGGGGAGCAGGAGAAAGGAGAGAGGAGAGAGCTGCGCAGACTCTGGCCCCAGGAATAAATGATTTTTCTGAGAGAGGAAGTCAGATTCCCTAAGAACATGTTTACAAAAAAGGAGACAAGAAATCCTGTGTTTCTTTTGATAGAGGACTCTGTGGGTCTTTCTGTGAGTGCTTATGGCTGTATTTACATCATATTACCTTTCTGATAAAGCTTCCTTAGTTTTTACCTTTCCTTCTCCTTTAAAATGCAAAACTATTTGGATATAATTGGAATTAATTTTATACTTATAAATACATAGGAGATTCTAGATAAAATATTCCAGGCTGTTATTTGAGAACAAACATGTCTACCGTTAACCCTTTCAAATACCCATCCCCAGCAAACCTTAGAAGACATATGATGGCATTGGTTCAGCAAGATTTGGAAGACTCTGTTTCTTAATTCACGCATTAATGCATCATCCAGTAGACCCATTTCCTATACAGATTTATATAATATATAAATAATCAGCCATTTGCTTAAGTTGATCTGCCAGGATAGGGTCTATATTAAAGATAGATGATAGATGATAGATAGATAGATAGATGATAGATGATAGATGATAGATAGATAGATAGATAGATAGATGATAGATAGATAGATAGATAGATAGATAGATAGATAGATAGATGATAGATAGATAGATGATAGATAGATAGATAGATAGATAGATAGATAGATAGATAGATGATAGATAGATAGATAGATAGATGATAGATAGTTAGATAGATAGATAGATGATAGATAGTTAGTTAGATAGATAGATAGATAGATAGAAGATAGATAGATGATAGATAGATAGATAGATAGATAGATAGATAGATAGATAGATAGATATGAAGCATATTCAACATAATTCTGTCTGTGTGTACTTATGTGAATTTTCTCTCATTTTATTGCTTTCATATGTTGATTCTAGTACAGCCACATACAATGCTTTATTTAAGTGACGGGAAACCTTCAGTACACCAGCTGCCAAGGAACTGAACCTGACCCAGGAGAGTGTTATTGTTCTGCAACCACTAAAGCAACTAACATTTCCTATCCCTGTTTTATTTCTATAAAATATACGATCCGGACTGTTATACAGATGGAAAATGATCAAATAAAATGTAACAATAATTATTACCTTGGCAAGTAAAGCCTCTCTCTTCATAACCAGCATTGCACAAACACTTTCCAATGGGAACGAGCCATTCACCTTCAGTACTGCAGTACATTTTGGGTGGATCTTCCTCTTTGGAATGGTTGACACAAGAGCCTCGAACCTCCACCAGAGAATGGGAGTCCATAGGTACAGTATCTGTGAACATGGCCAAATTCTTCACAGTAAAAGGGCACTTTTTGAAATAAACCCGCACAGATACTAAGGCAACACAGGCACCGACATCCTGAAAAGCCAGATAAAGTCCCTTCATGCTTATGGGTCCCACTTCTCGAACCTCAGTGTTAAGTTTGAGAATTCGATCTCCAAGGTCCATCTGTGTGAAACTCTCATCGGCTGCAATGGTATCAATTTTTGTAAACTGGTGCTCTCTAAACTTAACCCCCTGGTCTTCATCTGACTCCATGTAGTAGAGGTTAAATGTTTCTTTGCAAGTGCCCAAAACAAGAGGGATACTGTTGCAGTCTCGTAATGTAAACTTTAGCTCAATATAGATCTTCTGAGCTGCATTGCGGGGAATCCAGTTTGTCCTAAGCCAATTGTTTTGATTATGGTCCATAACATTGCAAACTTGGTAGGTCCTTATGGGAGTGTAATTCTCATCAACTCCACTGATCTCTTCCCACTGAAATAAAATAAAAAAAAAAAATTGGTCATGCATTATCATAAGTGATATAAATGAAATGCTGGACTTGCAGATTCTGCTCTTGTTGCCCAGGTTATTATTTATCTAGCTTTTACAGAAAACATTACAAGCCAAACCAGTGTCTAGACCAGTGATACCCAACCAGTGGCCCCTGAGCAACATGTCGCTCCCCAACCCCTTGGATGTTGCTCTCAGTGCCCCCAAACCAGGTATTTATTTTTGAATTCCTGACTTGGGGGCAAGTTTTGGTTGAATAAAAACAAGATTTCCTACCAAATAAAGCCCCCTGTAAGCTGATAGTGTGCATAGAGGCTGCCTAATAGCCAATCACAGCCCTTATTTGGCTCCTCCATGAACTTTTATGGTGCTTGTGTTGCTCTCCAAGTCTTTTTACATTTGACTATGGCTCACAAGTAAGAAAGGTTGGGGAACCCTGGTCTTGACCATTCTAGGCATATAGCATTTTTACTGTCCATTGTAATTTGCCAAACAAAGGGCCAGATTCAATTAATTCAGAAAAATGTATCTCATGGTTTATCACATTAATGAAGTCTATGGGAAAAAAAACAGACTGAATTAGGAGAAACGTTTTTTATACTCAAATTGAATCTCGTTTATGAGTCTGGCCCAAAATGGAGATGAGATAATGTATATTTTTAAGCCTTTACTGTAATGAAATGGCTAACAATAATCCTAATCCTAGCAAGCTATCATAGCTCTATGCCTCCTACTTAGCACAAGACCTATATAATTAACCATTAATCATATACTCACATCATTTTTTCAATTACAGATTTGCTCTTAAGCTAAAGAGAAAAATATTCAGAAATATTATAACATTTCCAAACTTTTCTTTCTATAAAGCTGAACACAATTTGTCAGTCCCGAGCATATGATAACATTGGAGAAACACATTTTTATGTAAAGGAAGCATAATTGTACATATTATTCAGATCACTGTACTGTGTTTACAGAACTATTTCTCTGAAGAGTTTTTGAAGTTTGGTAATGACGATCTAAATGGGCCTGAAAATAACAGCAGCTGGCTCTGCTCAGTGTGGCTTTTTTCCAACTCCCAAATGTCTTATTTGTAAACAGTGAAATTTCACCAGTTATTTAATATTCAGAGCTAATAAATAGAAATAAAAAACGATGCAGTGACTAATTCTAGAGCAGTCGAATGCATTGATATGTCCCAATTTTGCTTATTTTATATTTTCATTAAAAATGAAAGAAAAACATGAATAATGCAGGCCTGTATTTTCATTTTTTAATGGAATGTAAAAAGCTTGTAGAAACAGAGATCATGATTTGGATGAAATTTAGCTAAAGGGTGCATTTTATACCCAAAAGTTTAAAAACCATTCAAGAAGCAACAAAGATGATATTTTTACAGACACTGTGGACAAATTATATGATATTGACCATTGAAGGAACTTCAAGCACGCCATGACGAAATGAGTCAGCAGACTCATTTCATCCTGGCGTGCTTGAAGTTCCTTCAATTATCTATGATCTTTTCCCCCTTCAGCTGCGGGTTCGGGGCTTTGAGCACCCGGACCACCTTTGGACTCTAATTGAACTTTGTTTGATGTATTGACTTCCTTTGAGTGCTCTGGGATTGAAAACTTTGAGACAGGTTCGGGGTTCACACACCCGAACCTCTAGACGTCATTGGTATGCTTTATATCATTATCTTAACTTGAATCCCACAGCTTACTTATTTATTTATTTATCCATTTTCTCATTCATTTATTGTTTGAGTTAGTCTGTTACTAGCCAAATTGCCTAGGTGTCACAAAATGGGTGATGGGAGGGGGAGTGAGTGACAAAAATGATGCCAAATTTGTACTATTTTTCCCTAGGGTGTTTATCCAGAGACTGGACCATAAGCTGGCTAAACTGGACACTGCAGGATATCTTCAACTTGATCCATTGGACTTGTCTCCCAACAAGAGGTTTGTGGCACAGAACTTGCCCATTAATTGGCTGATATGACCTTGGTTTATTTGTGTGCACCATAAATCGTATGATCCCAGGGGGTGACCCTTAGCACTTAAAATAGCAGTTTTCTATTTAGGATTACCCAGTGGTACATACAGGTATGGGATCCATTATCCGGAAACCCGTTATCCAAAATGATTCAAATTACATAAAGCCTGTCTCCCATGGACTCCATTTTAATCAAATAATTCAGATTTTTTAAATTGATTCCCTTTTCTCTGTAATAATAAAACAGTACCTGCACTTGATCCCAACTAAGATATAATTACCCCTTATTGGGGCAGAACAGCCCTATTGGGTTTATTTAATGGTTAAATGATTCCCTTTTCTCTGTAATAATAAAACAGTACCTGCACTTGATCCCAACTAAGATATAATTACCCCTTATTGGGGCAGAACAGCCCTATTGGGTTTATTTAATGGTTAAATGATTCCCTTTTCTCTGTAATAATAAAACAGTACCTGTACTTGATCCCAACTAAGATATAATTACCCCTTATTGGGGGCAGAACAGTCCTATTGGGTTTATTTAATGGTTAAATGATTCCCTTTTCTCTGTAATAATAAAACAGTACCTGTACTTGATCCCAACTGAGATATAATTACCCCTTATTGGGGGCAGAACAAGCCTGTTGGGTTTAATTAACGTTTTAGTGATTTTCTATTAGACTTAAGATATGGAGATCCAAATTACCGGAATACCCTTGGTCCCGAGCATTCTGGATAACGGGTCACATACCTGTACTACAAAGAAATTATATTTTTATGCAAGTAGTTTATTTGTATGAAGAAGGGGTTTCACATATGGGCTGTTTTATGCAATATGTTTTTAAAGAGACCTACTTTGTTCAAGGGTATAGTTTTCCTTTAAAGCTTTATGAATATAACATTGTTATCTATACTTTTAATTAAAACATCATTAAACCTATTGGCGTGGGCAAAACCCCCAATATCTGAAAAACAGGGTGCCCGAGAGATCTGTACCCGCTAAATAGGCTTTTTTTTTATCTTAACATTGAGATTACACATCTCCCACCTCCCCACCCATAATCTATAGGGCGAAGAATCACAATAGAAAAAAAAAACAACCCTCAGCCTATATATGTGAATAAAGCCAGCCACGGGAACTAAATGACATTGACTTGATCATTGCTGCTAGTGTTTGAAATCATAATTACAAATGCTCAGATGCAGACAGCTTCGCCAGCGATGAGATTATGCTGCCACGCGCGTTTGATAACCATAAATTTACACCTCACTGTAAGCGCAGCTTGAATGAAGGTGAATAATAAATCCAGGGTGCAATTATGTATGCAAGGAAATGCAAAACAGGGACGGAAGTTTCAACGTGTTTTTCACAACATCGCTGAGGCTCTAATTATTTTTAAGGTATTCATTTTGAACCAAAGAAAGAAATCTGCAACTAAGTTTTTCTTTTTTTATTCCTATTGTTGGACAGCGTTAATATAATAATACGTTCGTTGAGGAATGGTGGGTGATGTTAAACGTTAAAAAGCTCTACGCTAGAAAGAAAACCTTGAACAGTTACTGATGCACCGGCTTAGGGAAAAAAAAAAGTAATTATCCTGTCAGTCATTTCTAAGAGCCAAGCAAGGGCATCTTGAAAAAAGACAATTCTGAATTTCAAGGGAACATAAAATCAATCTCTTACAAGTGTATAAAGCGCCACAAACTGCCCTCTGCTCTCTAAATGAAGCACACCTCCCCGATATTCCCTTTTCATTAGCAAACAGCGTGAGATCCTGACAATTTTAACAAATTAATACCTGCCACCCACCCATTCTATTCTTTCCACATTCCTAGCTATTCAGCATATTTATAGAAGCTGAACCTCTCAAGCACACATTGAGATCATTTAAAGTTTCTCTAGGTGCCCAACTGCAGCGAGTTCTTTATCTGATAGCAAGCTAACAGCCTTCTAAGGCCTCATGTTTGTAATTATTTTGGAATAAAAACAAACTGATGAAAGGAAAAGTGATGGACATTTCTTCCTATCACATGTTGCCTTCAGCTTTTTACTTGTTTTGTCATTACCTACCACTCTTGAACCCAGTTGGACATTCATCATATCTTTACCAGGGCTCATTTTCATCCACAAGTGAAGTGTCCAGTTTCGAGTGCAATTGCCATGCTTTTTGCCACAATGCATCATTTTTCTCAGAATTCCAGCATCATTTGGGGTTACAAGTGGGCAATGTGCTAGTTGCCATTGTGGTGTTCCTGACACAATGGTGTTTAATTTGCCAAAATAATGTAACAAAGAAGGCATCTCATTGCAGATCAGACGCAACTGTGCAGAAGCAAATCGAAGAGATAGGCAGGCACTCCGGAAATCCATATAGGTAGAATTGAAGCTCAATATTAAAGTAAAATCAAAAGTATTTTATTGAATATTACACATAAACGCTGGGGCATGAGCACCCGGACCAAATATATATACGGGTAAGCTTCTTTTTCTACTATCAACTGCTTAGATATATATCATTTATGTGGTCTTGCAACTGTTTAGAAGTCCATCTTGTGTGATTTCTGGGGTTCTTCATGCAAGTGGCGTCTGCGTCCGATCCTTTAGGTGCAAGTGTGCTGCGCCTATTGGCACTGCATGCAAAGGGAACCTTGGAGCTACTGGTCAGGAGGTGGCAGTATCTTTAGGGTTCCCCTGCATCAATGGGTGCAGCAAAATGCACAATTCGGAACAGAAGGCAGGAAGGACTGAGTGGTGAGTGGTACAAGGTACACCTATACAGAAGTTCAAGGAGCACATTTTGAAGCAAGTACCAATGAAAGAGGGCACTACTATACAAAAGAGCAAGGAGCACATTTTGACGCAAGTCCCTTTTATGAAAAAGGACTCAATTATGTCCAAAACACAATTGTGCACTTATCTTGACCAACTGGTAGCACCAGGGTTCCCTTCACACCAAGATGCCACTAGATCAGTCACAGATGCCACTCAAGCACCAAATACTGGAAATGATGCCACAATTTTGTGTGATTTGCCATGAAATGCAAGTAGAACTGTGTTATTTTTTTTGGCATATTGGATGTAATTGCATCAGATGTAGTGCAATTCCATCAAGCACCCCTTAAGACTGCAATGGTGCAGGAATTCTGGGGAAAATGCTGCATTGTGGGAAAAAATATTGCAATTGTGCTTGAAAGTGCACTTAAATGACATAAATGAGCGCTAATCGGTTTAACACACAACTTACTATAGAGAAAAGTGCAACTGGGATTCCACACATAAATAAGCCCTACTGTTATTTTGAATATCAATATTTTACCATATAGATCATATAATAACATATAACAAGAGCATACCTACTATTGATATCATGCAGCCAGTAACAGAATTCCTAATGTTAACCCAACGCTGGGAAAGATAGATAGTTGGGCATAATTCTCATATTATGTGCCCAACACAATGCTATGGTGCTATTGTAAATGATCCAAACTTTTACTATACCTTCCTTGATTTTAGGTCAGTTTTAAATCCCTTTATTTTAGCTGGCTTTCTATCACCTTACTAGCTATAGTTTTAGATAGTCTAGCATACAATCACCTGGTGTGTGTCTTCCATTGTCTAAAGTTATTATTTACAATAAAGAGTGGTAAGGTTAAAACTGTATTAGAAATAGGATGACAAAGTACAGCATTTATGAGCATTTATTTCGTAGAGCAATGCTGTCTGTTGTCTGTGCAATTTGGAATCTGTAATAGCTTTCTAGCAAGGTGACAGGTCTTCCATAATCATCTTACAAATGTCTGCATATCCGGTGACATGTACTTGCAATTTCCCATTTCCCACAGACATGTTTTGTGAACTCTTAAGATAGAAACATTTCATGGCAGAATGATAGCAAAACAATATTACCATGCCACCGTGTGTTCTTGAACTTCAAAGCACTGATTTAATAAGTAGGCCGATAATTAGCCTTTTAAAAAATAACACATTAAATACAGCATGGAGCAGGAGATACAGAATGAAAAGTGGTTGAGAGCGGGCTTGGATATGCTGAATAATGAAGATAAGGATAAAAGGAAAAACAATGCAAAGAGAAAAAAGGGGACTGAGCAAGAAGAGCAGTTTCTGGGTATGTTTACTATAGGTTATTTTCACAGTATTGCATAGTTGCTAGAATACTGTATATGTGGCATGTGTGTGCATGTGTGTGTGTATATAGATAGATAGATGGATATAGATAGATGGATATATAGAGGGTCCTACAGGGGCTGTACCCCCTAAGCCCCCGTTGAACCTCCCTAACCCCCCACAGGGGCTCCCGGGCCAACGTCCTCCCCTGAGCGTGCATAAGTTTAACGCGTCAGGGGAGGAACACAGTCGGCCGAGGGAGCACAGGCAAAGGTCGGGTCTATCAAGGGGCAGCCCAGTCCAACTCTGGATAGATATGTAGGTATGGGATTTGTTATCTGGAAACCCATAGTCCAAAAAGCTCAGAATTACAGGAAAGGCCATCTCCCATAGACTCCATTTTAACCAAATAATTAGAATTTTTAAAAATGATTTCCTTTTTCTCTGTAGTAATAAAATAATACCTTGTACTTGATCCCAACTAAGATATAATTACCCCTTATTGGGGGCAGAACAGCCCTATTGGGTTTATTTAATGGTTAAATGATTCCCTTTTCTCTGTAATAATAAAACAGTACCTGTACTTGATCCCAACTAAGATATAATTACCCCTTATTGGGGGCAGAACAGCCCTATTGGGTTTATTTAATGGTTAAATGATTCCCTTTTCCCTGTAATAATAAAACAGTACCTGTACTTGATCCCAACTAAGATATAATTACCCCTTATTGGGGGCAGAACAGCCCTATTGGGTTTATTTAATGGTTAAATGATTCCCTTTTCTCTGTAATAATAAAACAGTACCTGTACTTGATCCCAACTAAGATATAATTACCCCTTATTGGGGGCAAAACAGCCCTATTGGGTTTATTTCATGGTTAAATGATTCCCTTTTCTCTGTAATAATAAAACAGTACCTGTACTTGATCCCAACTAAGATATAATTACCCCTTATTGGGGGCAGAACAGCCCTATTGGGTTTATTTAATGGTTAAATGATTCCCTTTTCTCTGTAATAATAAAACAGTACCTGTACTTGATCCCAACTAAGATATAATTACCCCTTATTGGGGGCAGAACAGCCCTATTGGGTTTATTTCATGGTTAAATGATTCCCTTTTCTCTGTAATAATAAAACAGTACCTGTACTTGATCCCAACTAAGATATAATTAATCCTTATTGGGGGCAAAACAATCCAACTTTTATTTAATGTTTAAATTATTTTTTAGTAGATTTAAGGAACCCCAATCCCAAGCATTCAGATCCTATACCTGTATTTATTCATATATGTATATATATATATATATAGCATCTTGGAAATTTGGGGAAAAAAATGCTTGATTGTGGAAAAGCTTGGTGACCCTCTTCTGAAGTTTGCACATTGCAATTTGGGTTCAGGACGTGTTAAATGTCTAGAACTCGCATCACCAATAAGGGAAAGTATGTGCGTGAAGCAATGTCATCGCTACGTATGTATCCAGCCAAGATCTGGGCATGTTTTCTTTCTTGGTGCATCTCAGGCTCCTCTACTTACAAAGTCATAGCTGACATATTAAATGAACTGTATAAAAGCTGTAGGCAGATGGAATGATTTGAGATCAGCTCATAAACACATTTTTGTTCTACAAAGAGATGGGCTAAGGGGCTAAGTCACTGTTCTATGGCTCAAAGATGGATTGGATTCCTGCGTTGACTCCTTGTCAGCACCTTCAGAAATGTACCTAATTTCCCTATGTATAGTCACCGCAAGCTCGATAGGACAAAGCCTCACTGTGCATGAAAAACTCTGTGTATAAACAGCAGTGCAACATAATATTAGGATTATTAGAACATTGATGCATTGTCGTCTTTTTCGTCTGCCGTTTTTCTTCTTTTTTAGTTTCTTGTTTTTGTGGATCCTCTCTTGGGTCAAACTAAATTCCTCTACATTTTTATAACCTTATAAATATGAAATGATAAAAGCACAGTACTATATTTTTCTGTCTAGCGTCACACACTAATAACGTGCAGCATGTGATCAGTTCTATTATTGCACTTAAAGGGAAACTATACCCCCAAACAATGTAGGTCTCTATAAAAATATATACAAAAATGACGCCAAGATAAAATGTCACTGATACCAATAATGACTTTAATGTAAAAAATTCTTGCGTAAAAAAATATCACCCGCGTAAAATTAGTAGCGCATAAAACTTGTCGCCTATTGACTTCAATGCATTTTGCAAATTTTTCGGCAGTTTTGCGGATTTTTCGGTGAAGCGAAATGGGGCAGATTCGCTCAGAAGATTTTAAGCATATTATTCCTTAATAGGCTCCATTTACTAATATGGTGGCAGTGGTTTGATATATAATTGTGCGTTTGATATATAATGATGCTTATTTTTTTTATTTTATTAGTGATGAGCGAATTTTTTCGCAGCGAATTTCCACATTTCGCCAATGGCGAATTGTTTTGTGAAACGTCAGCAAAAGTCTGCCGCGGAAAAACCGTCACGCATCAAAAAAAGTCGTGGCCATGTCGAAATAGCCGCATGACAAATGCGTTTCTCGGATTTTTCACAGTTTCCCAAATTTTCTTAGCGTTTCGCAAATTTTGCAGCGAAGCAAAACGGGACAGATCACTAATGTAGATGACATTTTTGCTATGGGAAAATATTTCAAATAACATCAAGAAGGGAAAATCTAATTGGATTTTTTTCCCACAACTCTATTCATCTTAAAGCATGACCTTAAATAGTACAATGAGTTTTGGTAATTGTGCCAATTTTTTCTTGATCTGAGTTCTTTTCTTCTCACGTTGCCTGACTGCTAGGGTGGCTGCACTAACAAGAGACTCGTGTAACATTTTCTCAACTGCCTTTATTCTTGTGGTTTCGAGTCAGATTTACAGCGGTTCTTTCCATCCCTATAGTCACATTTTGTCCATCTGCTTTTGGATTTAGTGGACTCTACAAAAACATTGGCTGCAGAAGTTCAGTAAAGCTTTTTCTTAAGGGACTCTAACTGGGAGGGTATTCTCCAAATCTGTCAGACTCTAGATTGTTAACTACTGCCTATTCCATTAACAAATGTCCCACTATAACGAGAGTCCAACTATTAACTGCAGCTTTAGAAAAAAAAGTATTAATAACCTGGCCCCGTCAGTATAGTCACAGATTACCTAATCATAACAAAGATATATGGTACGAAAATGAAGGGAAAATACAAATACTGGGAATTCTAGTTCAGCAACACATTTGATGGCAGATTGACTAATGTTTAAATGTAAGTTTTTAACTCAATTCAGGGTGTTTTTTTGCTAAAAATCATGAATTCGAATTAGGGTTTCCAAAACCTGAGTTTCACGCACTAGTAATGGGCAAAATAATTCAGAAAGAATGGATTTGTGGCAAAATTCCACATTTCGCTGTTGGCGGATTTTTTTTTTATGAAACTGCAAAATTCACAGCAGAAAAATTTTCCACGCATCCAAAAATTGTCACCTGCATCAACAAAAATTGTTGCGTGTGTTAAACAAAAAGTTGCGCGCATCAAAAAAATTACGGTCACAATTTTTTTTTTGATGCACAACATTTTGGGCATTTCGCTAATTTTTCACCATTTCGTGAATCTTTTAAAAGATTCACAATTTTTTGGGTGAAGTGAAACGGGACAGATTCACTCATCAATGTTAAGCACAGAAAAACATTCTGAAAAATGTGGCGTTTAAGAGGTGGGATTATGTATTCAATGGAAGCTGCCCTAGTAAAATTAGAGTGATTTTTTTCAATTTGAGGTTTCCTAATTTTTTTTAATGAAAGTTAGTAGACTCATTGAAAATGATGAGTAGAATGAAAGTTCTTTTTTACAATTTACATTTTTAAATAAATAAGCAAACATTCAAGTTTGGTATTTTTTTTTAACAAGAAGACTAGGGATGAGCCAATCTGTCCTGTTTCGGTTGACTGGAAAAATTCGCAAATCTTTCAAAAGATTTGTGAAACAGCAAAAAATTAGCGAAATGGTGAAAATGTTGTGCGTCCAAAAAAATTGTCGCCTGTGTCATTTTGTTGATGTACGGAAAAATTTTTTTACCGCATGTGCCAAAAGAACGATGTCCGCAACTTTTTTTTTAACACACATTATTATTTTTACGCGCATGGCAATTTTTTTTACACACACAACCATATTTTGACACGCTTTCAAATTTCCTGCGCTGAATTTTGTCGCCTGTTTCATGAAACAATCCGTCAATGCCAAAACGTGGAAATTCGCCGTGAATCCATGCCCTGGTGAATTGTTTTACCCATCACTAAAAAAGACCACAAACTCGATTTTTGATAAATAGGGTTTCCCTATGACTTTAGTGAATGTAGTTAGTGATGAGCGAATCTGTCCCATTTCGCTTCGCCAATAAATTCGCAAATCTTTCTAAAGATTTGCGAAATGGCGAAAAATTTGCAAAACTGCAAAAAAGTCACTCAGAAAAAAAATTGTCGCCTGTGACTATTCTTTTGACACCTGTGACTATTCTTGCGACAATTTTGAACATCCGACTATTCTTTTAATGCCTGCGACTATTATTGCGAGAGTTTTGGCCGCGTGACAATTCTTTTGACGCTCGCGCTTATTCTTGCGAAAATTTTTGGACATGCGACTATTCTTGCGACAATTTTGGACATGCGACTATTCTTTTGACTCCTGTGACTATACTGGAAACAATTTTGGCCGCGAGACTATTTTTTTGACGCCGCGACTATTCTTGCAACAATTTTTCCGCTGCAAATTTTTTCATCAAACGATCCGCCAATGGTGAAACGCGGAAATTCGCCACGAATCCATGCCTCGTGAAACATTTTGCCCATCACTAAGGGGCTGATTTACTAATCCACGAATCTGAATCCGAATGAGAAAAATTCGGATTGGAAAACGTACATTTTGCGACTTTTTCATATTTCTTGCCATTTTTTCGTCGCCGTTATGACTTTTTCGTAAATTGTCGCGACTTTTTCATAGCCATTATGACTTTCGTGAATTGTCGCGACTTTTTCATAGCCATTATGACTTTCGTGAATTGTCGCGACTTTTTCATAGCCAGTATGACTTTCGCAAATTGTCGCGACTTTTTCGGATTGAGCGCTCAAAAAATTTGCGACAATTCGCGAAAAAGTCGCAAAATACCGATCATTACGAAAAAAACGCATTCGGACGCTTTTCAGACGTTCGTGGATTAGTAAATGTGCCCCTAAATGTAGTGTTTTTATAGATGAACATACAGTTTCACTTTTTACTCTTTCTTTTAAACTAGGTTAAAATATTTGTCATTCTTAGCTTGTAGGACAGCAAAATGAATAACTTTCTAGCAAAGAAGATATTGGAAATAATAATATATCAGTAGGTATATGCTTGCCACAGAAAATAACTCATAAAATACATGCGTAAATCTTATTTTTTGAATTGTTATTGTACTTTTTTTTCAGCAAACAAAGTTGGAAGTGCTTATGGAAAGTTCCACAAAAGAAAAACTGGCACAGCTAAAAAGGCCAATGCTTCTTTTCATCTCTAACAATGATATAACTAACTAAAACGAATAGGCTTTTGAGATTATAATGGCGGCGAACCGTTTATATTAATAATTGTGCTTACATGAATAGCCAACTTGAATAAGCAAGTAAATCACGTTCATATTTGTTCAATCTGGCCATTAGCCATCGTGTAAACAAGCAGTTAACAACAAGGCACAGCTCACAAGTATACAAACTCTGTGTGTGGGATCAGGCACAGCCATAAGCCAGGGGTGCCTTAGCCAGCCCTAAAGCAGCTGCTCATTCACTCCACTCCATGGTATCACAAATGGGATGGGAAGCCTTATTTCCCTGCCATGGAAGGAACTTATAATAATGTTGTTTATTATAAACTGAACTCTTGCTGCTGCAATTTTCTTAATGTTCCCTATTCCATTTTTCCACCACCCTTAATTATATTTCCACTCATTTAACTCAGCATGTCTTAATTAAGCACTTTTATAACAGGCTTTTTAAACAATTGCTCTAGGTAAGTTTTTTTTTTTATATACTTTGTAAGGGCATATTTCTTAAACTGCGGATCAGGACCCCCGTTGAGGTCACGGTGACACGTTACAGGGTTACGCATTTCCCAATTCCCAATGCAATTTTGTTGTGTAACTTTGAAGCTACTGGCTTCAGTACAATAAGAAAGAGAAGCTAAAACATGAAAAAGAATCATAATTATACTTTTTTAACATATTAAAAATGAATACAAAGAAAAAAGGGGTTTGTGGCACACTTGTGGCTTTATTGCTCCTTGTCAGATTGTTATTTTAATCCTGTACTATACAATTCTAAAATGATAATGAAAGAGAAAACCTTTACCAAAACCATCTATTTATTAAAGATATGAAAACCAAAACCATGATTACTATAACTACAGATTCAGTGTTGGACTGGGTACCTGGGGCCCACCAGTCACATAAAAGCACTTTCTGCTGTGCAAGTCCTTCTACACTTTCCTCTGTTCTTACCTTTTAATTTCATTCTCTCTCCTTTTTCTATATGCTTTCCTTGCTTCTTTTTGGCTGCACTTTCCCTATTGTCATGTGCTCCCTCTGCTCTTTTTCGGATACTTCTCTTCTTCCCCTTTACTTTCATCTTCTCATACCTCTACGTTTTCCTTCTGCTCTTCATATTTACTCTCTGACTTTTATTTTTTCACCATCTCCCCTTATTTCACCTCCCCTTCTCTCTGCTTCATCTTACATCTACCTCTCTCATTTGTAATTGGATATAGCACTCAGTGGGGCCTGGGGGTCTCGCAAGCAGGTCAGCTGGGTCTCAAGGCAGGATGAGGGAAGAAGGAAGAGAGGTGGGTCCAGTGTAAAAGTTAAAGATGGCTGTGCATTCCAGAGTAGAATGCGCAGCCATCTTGAACAGTATTCACCTGTGGCCAGCAGGGAGACGGGTAAACGGCAGGCAATTAGCAGGTGATTGGTGCGCGCTTGGCACGGCCCAATTGAATGAGAAGGGATTGCAAAGTGTCAACAATGGTAGGGAGTACTGCAGAAGGGGCCCATTAGGATCGGGCCCAGAGGGAATTTTCCTGGTTTCCCGGTGGGCCAGTCCGACCTCGTACAGATTATTATTAGTGATGAGCAAATCTGTCCCATTTCACTTCGGCAAAAAAGTTTGCAAATCATTTAAAAGATTTGCGAAACGGCAAAAAATTTGTGTAACGGCAAAAATGTTGCATGACAAAAAAAAGAATAGTTGCGCGTCATTTTTTTGATGCAGGTGACAATTTTTTGACGTGCGCGTCAAAAAACAACACGCACATCAATTTTTTTGACGCAAAACAATCCGCCAATGGTGAAACATTCGCCGCGAATCCATGACTGGCAAATTATTTCACCCATCACTAATTATTATTAGTGATGAGTGAAATTTTTATCCTGCATGGATTCGTGCCAAATTTCTGTGTTTCGCGATTGGCAGATTGTTTCGTGAAATGGGCACAGAAATTTACTGTGTAAAAATTTTCTGCGAATTGAAAAATTGTTGTGTGTGTAAAAAAAAAAATGGACACACATCATTTTCAGTGTTTCGCAAATCTTTTCAAAGATCCGCAAATTTTCCAGTGAAGCGAAATGGACATTCGCTCATCACTAATTATTATATCATGTTAATAGCTACCATTAATAGCATGAGTAGAGTTTAAGAGTGAAGACAAAAACATGGAATGTCAAAATGTGTTTCATTTTCAAGGTATTGTTGCGGAATTATAACCACAAACATCTGCAGATCAGTTTCTCTTTCAACGTTCCCAAACTTGTCCATTGGCTCCACTAATCTTGGTTGTCAAATGCTTGATCAAAGTTTTGGAAGAAGACAAACTCTGGTCCCATGCCTAGGTGGGAATTCAATCAATGATGTTTTGGCTTCCACTTCACAAATTGCAGGGCATAGCGAACTGTTCCACACAGATGTGCAATCAAGGAGGTCCAGAGATGATTAACACAACAAATAGCTTTATTTTTTTGTGGATGAGTGAAAAAAATAACATTCTGGAAGATGATAAATTAGACAGAATTTCAAAGGTGGCGATCCAGTGCAAGTAGTTAAAGTGCCCAAGAAACAGACACTTTATACAACCAAGACTTTAGGTTGACTGGAAGACTTCATCTTGACTTCCTGGTTACTCCTTGGTTGACTAGACAAGGGGGAGGCATTTTTCTACCTTATATGATCATCAACAAGGCACAAAGGGCTTAATTTTGCATATCTTATCGGACTGGGACCCCAGGGGCCCACCAGAAAACCTTAGACAATGGGCCCACTCTCCGAACAATTTTTCCTCCTTTACTCACTTAACCCCTTTATTCTCCTAGTCTCTTTTATTTACATGCTAGCATCTATTCTTCCATCTATTTCTCCTCTTTGTTCCCATTCAGAAATAGGGAATGACCATGAAACCGGCCAAATGGTTGGGAGCAGGAAGCCCCACTGACCCTTGGGCCCACCGGGATTTTTCCTGGTATCCTGGTGGGCCAGTCCGACACTGTCTGCATGTTCTCCCGAGAGAGAAACTTTATAAAAAGCTTAACACAAAAAATTAATTATTTCCGTGGTTACAATGTATGTTATGCAATTTAGATTATGTTAGCTATATGAATTTTAATTGATCATCAGGGACCTGGAACTGCACCCCCAGTCACTTTCCATGTGAAACTTGTAAAACTTTCTAAACTGGATACTAAAAGAATGGGCAGAATGCATTAGTATGATAGAGATGAACTCAAAGAGTCAACCAATGATCAAAAGTGGAACTCACTAGTCAGGCCAAATAGTACCCAAGAATTACAAATGGAGGACCTGAAGGTAAGAAATGTCAACTGCACTTTTAGCTGAATATTATCTAAGAGTTGAAGTGCCTTCAAACTGAGGAGAACACCCTGTGCAGTGAATGACTTCTCTTGAATAATCCTTAGTAGATACTTTTACTGCATACTAATAGATAATGGCAAAAAACAGACCCGTATACTATATAAAGTAAGTTAACTTAGAGCTAGAA
Source organism: Xenopus tropicalis (assembly GCF_000004195.4). Lineage (NCBI taxonomy): Eukaryota > Metazoa > Chordata > Amphibia > Anura > Pipidae > Xenopus > Xenopus tropicalis. Next base: position 22,195,068 of record NC_030678.2, read on the forward strand.
TATGTTATTGCAATGAGTACATTGGTTAGAAAATTACACTGCACTTTCAAAAACAAATGCTAACAGAATGCACTAAGATTAATAGTAATAATAATAATATTGCTAAAGTATTACTAAATGATATCATTAGTATATTAGTTAAATACAGCATTAGTTCATGGCACATACAGCATATTCTCAGCCAGGATTTTTCAGACTGTAATTTCCTTTACTGGAAAGCATGTGTTACCGGTTGAATTTTTGGCTGTATGTCCCACAGGGGCTTGTTGGCCAGTGAAGAATACTCCAAACACGTTATGAGCCTTAGAGAGACACTTGGACTCATTTACGAACACTAGGCAAAGTTGCAATTGGACTGTAACCCATGGCAACAATCGAATTGTTGCTTTTATTGTTCTACTCGCAGCTGGCTGAATGAATTAAATAGCGATTGGTTGGGTTACTGTCCAGCTGATTATTTACATTGTTTTTATGCTGTAAATTAATTGGCAAAATTGCCTGATATTTGTTAATGTATTTTTGGAGAGTTTTCCCCCTTTAATAGACATGCTCCTTAACCAGTATTTCATATACTTTTTTCATCTGATTACTTGTATTAATTACAAGAGGCTATCATACTGCTTTATGTCTTATGAAGGACCTAAAACATGTTATATAGAATAAACTTAATGAGAATCTTCATTAGAATATACCTTTGGTTTCCAGTGTATTTTTCTGCTAGGACTTATAAGTCAGGCTTCGTGGTACCTAGTACTCAATCATGAGAGTCATGTATTATATACAAGAGAAAGGGTACTATATAATTGCTTTACTATACGTAATACATGTATGGGGCCTGTTATCCAGCATGCACAGCATAAGGGATATTTTCTTAATTTAGTGAATGCAGCTGTCTCTCTGTAGTACATTTAAATGTCACAATATGAGGCTGATTAGTAAATAATACAGGTATGGGATCTGTTATCCAGAATGCTTGGGACCTGGGGTTTTCTGGATAAGGGATCTTTCCGTAATTTGGATCTCCATACCTTAAGTCTACTAAAAACAATTTACACATTAAATATACCCAATTACCGTATATACTCGAGTATAAGCCGAGTTTTTCAGCACTAAAAATGTGCTCAAAAAGTAAGCCTCGGCTTATACTCGCGCATATACTAGAATATATACGGTAAATCGATGACATGCGCGCTTGAATATTCCACTTGAATATACTGCGGCAGAGGGACCGCTGCACTAGAGCGAGAGGCAGAGGGACCTAGACGTTACGCTAGGAACATGCAGGCACCCCAGAATCAGTTGGTACTTTTCCTCCACTTGAATCTACCGTTGCACTACAGCGAGAGGCAGAGGGACCTAGACGCTACCGGGAAGGAACATGCACCCTAGCTGCCGCCCTCCACTCCGTAGTATGTAGCTCGCTGACAGCAAGGGGCCCGGTAATCCAAGTAAGTGAAGCACAGCTGGGCCCTCCATAATGCCCAAAACTCACTGGGCCCGGGAAGGCTATTGCCCCCTCCCCCCTTACCAAATGGTGGCCCTGCCTAGTATTTGCTACAGGCAACGGTGGTGTGAATGTTCATTTAAGCAGAGTAGGGGGAGGGCGTTTGATGCGCTATGGTAACCCTGGTTCTCTGTCAGTCCCCGCAATCTAGCGTTACCATGCACCCCCGGGGGAAGCTCCCCTTTATTTACCCCAGGCCACCAGTGTTCCTATTACTATAACCCCCAGTCACAGGCGAGGTGAGTTAATGGCATTCCCAGTGTCTTCCTCTCTGTATTTTTGTGCCAGGAACTCCTCTGCCCTAGCAATCATGCCGGGGGCATTGTGTAGCTCTGTACAGTGGGAGCAGCAAGCCTGAGCATTCAGTCCCCTGTACAGAAAGGCAATAATACACAAACTGAAGGGGGGGGGGGTAGGCTTTATACATAAATGCTAGTGACTCCCAGCACCCTTGGACTGCTGTTAGTGTGGGGATGTGGGAGTAGTAGTTCATTCTCTCACATATAGGTGTGTAGTGCATTGTGCTTGGGTCTGAGCTTTCAGAATGAGCCAGTGCTACACATTAGAACTGCTTTCAGCTAACCTATTGTTTCTCCTACTCCCATGTAACTGGGGGAGTCGGCTTATACTCGAGTCAATAAGTTTTTCCAGTTTTCTTAGGTAAAATTAGGTACCTCGGTTTATATTCGGAACGGCTTATATATACTCGAGTATATACGGTAGATTGTTTTGCCCCTAATAAGGATTAATTATATCTTAGTTGGGATCAAGTACAGGTACTGTTTTATTATTACAGAGAAAAGGGAATCATTTAACCATTAAATAAACCCAATAGGGCTGTTCTGCCCCCAATAAGGGGTAACTATATCTTAGTTGGGATCAAGTACAGGTACTGTTTTATTATTACAGAGAAAAGGGAATCATTTAACCATTAAATAAACCCAATAGGGCTGTTCTGCCCCCAATAAGGGGTAATTATATCTTAGTTGGGATCAAGTACAGGTACTGTTTTATTATTACTGAGAAAAAGGAAATTACTTTTAAAAATGTTGATTATTTTTTTATGGAGATGTCCTTCCCATAATTTGGAGCTTTCTGGATAACAAATATTTGAATAATGGATCCCATACATGTATAGAAACCTACTGTCTAAACCAGGGTTCCCCAACCTTTCTTACTTGTGAGCCACAGTCAAATATAAAAAGACTTGGGGAGCAACACAAGCACCATAAAAGTTCATGGAGGAGCCAAATAAGGGCTGTGATTGGCTATTAGGGGCCTCTATGCACACTATCAGCTTACAGGGGGCTTTATTTGGTAGGAAATCTTGTTTTTATTCAACCAAAACTTGCCCCCAAGTCAGGAATTCAAAAATAACTCCCTGGTTTGGGGGCACTGAGAGCAACATCCAAGGGGTTGGGGAGCAACATGTTGCCCCTGAGCCACTGGTTGGGGATCACTGGTCTAAACCATGTCTTTTTTTAAAACCACCCAATACAATCAGCTTATAGCTAAGATACTTTGAAGACTTTTTTTCTACATTAGTATCAATCTATAAATGAAATACGTCCCATGTTGTTTATTTCCCTCGTATTAATGAACTTGTGCTACGGCTGAGGGAATATTGAAATTAGAGAAAGATTCCTGTTCAAAAACACTTAAAGTTCTGGTTAACTAAATACACATTGAACAAAAGTGCAATTATTAGTAATTTAAATTGAGCTACGAATGCAAAGGTTAACTTTGAATTATACTTCAGGCCAAGTAATTATTATGTCAGGGAATTGTTCCTGAATGGTGAGGAGTTAATTAAGCATAGCGAGGGTGCCGGCTCTGCTCACAAGAGATCACTTTCCTCATGACACAAACGACTGCATCAGTGACTTGTGTGGAAGGATTGATGGGAATTCACCGAAAACAATCACATGCTCAACATGGCTGAGCCGTGAAATATTATGATGAGGGGAAATACATGCATTTTATATCCAGATGTGCCCTCGCACGCACACAATGGACTTTTGCACTAATGCTTAAAAAGTGGATGATACAAACTGGAGAAAAAACAAAAATATATATATGTAGATATATAGACAGACAGAGACAGACAGATAGATAGATCAGCAATTTTTTTCCGCAGGCATGGATTTGCAGCGAAATTCCGCATTTCACCATTGACAAATTTTTTCACTCACGGTTGTGGCAAAAATGTTGCGATTGCTTCAAAAACTGTCGTGCCTGTGTCAAAAAAAAATTGTCGCACTCGTTTCAAAAAAGCTGCAGTCGCATCAAAAAAACATTGCAGTCGTGTCAAAAAAGTTGCATTTCGCTAACTTTTCGCCATTTCGTGAATTTTCACAAGTTTCACAAATTTTTGGGCAAACTGAAACAGGACAGATTTGCTCATCACTACATATAGATATATAGAATAGATAGATAGATAGATACATAGATAGATGATAGATAGATAGATAGATACATAGATACATAGATAGATGATAGATACATAGATAGATAGATAGATAGATAGATAGATGATACATAGATAGATACATAGATAGATAGATACATAGATAGATGGATAGATAGATAGATAGATAGATAGATAGATAGATGATAGATACATAGATAGATGATAGATAGATAGATAGATAGATGATACATAGATAGATACATAGATAGATACATAGATAGATACATAGATATAGATAGATAGATAGATAGATAGATAGATGATAGATAGATAGATAGATAGATACATAGATACATAGATAGATACATAGATAGATACATAGATAGATAGATAGATAGATAGATACATAGATAGATACATAGATAGATACATAGATGATGAATGCAAGCCCATTGGCTGAGGATGATATTCAAAATACAAGGCCACAGACTACTAACCTGCCAACTAGGTCAGGAATGCTTGTATTAACATCTTCAGGCAGAAAATATCCATTTTCAAACAAAAAAACATATATTATTGCAATTGCTCTCCAATCATATTAATGAATTTCCCTCCATTCAAACTAATGAATGAAGTTCTCGTTCTGCTGTTCATGATATTTACTGTATTTGTGTGACATCTCTCCATTTCTCTTTATACTCATGTTGGCTAACACAATCTTTTTTTAAACTAATTGTCCAGCCATTTATATGGGGAATTTGGAAATTCAGGCATGGATCTAAATATTAATTAAAGCCAGTAGGAGTAGCAGTAATATTACAGAGCAAAAGGAAATCATTTTTTCAAAATTACAATTATTTGCTTATAATGGAGTCTATGGGAGACGGCCTTTCCATAATTTGGAACTTTCCAGATAACAAATCCCATACCTGTACTAAAAGTAATACACATTCCCCAATCACCTATTTATATTATATTTCAATAAATGTTCTATTCTGTCCAGCGAGGATTCTTAAGCTGAATTTTTATTCGGCAGCTAAACAATCCTAATTTATGTTGACAACCCAAAAATGTAAATAACCCAATTGGCGAGTTCCTGATAGCTTCTGACAGATGCCCGTGTCCCTTTGGAATTCAGTAATAATACCATGAAATGAATCCTGTTCTGCTGGAAACTTGTGTAAAATGTCTACTTAGTACTGAGAAAATGTGATATTTCTCAAATGATGTTGTGTTCCCATTGAGTATAAGTTATTAGTCAGTACAGGATGAACCAGAAAAGGTTCTCTTGGCCTTCCTATACTTCATACAGAAGCCAATATGCTATATAGATGATAAATGAAGTAAAGTAGAACTGCCCAATAGTGTCTATGAAAATACTCAGAGACACAAAAAAATCACAGGTTTCTGCTATTGGTTGTGTTCAAAAGTTAAAATCAGTTTAATTGGAACTATGAGACATCATGGACTGGCTGCTTGCCTTGCGTTGTCATTGGCCAAATGCCAGAGCCACTTAATCTTCACATTTATAGTTTTTCTTCTGTATGCAGAGAGACCCTGACACTTCTTTGCAACAGCAATAAGGTGCTAGAAATAACATTCTCAAGGTGGCTAGGTTTATAGTTTTTCTAAATGGTGGCTATGCCCTATATCACCTCTAACTTTATATGCCTCTGGCCATGCCATACCACTCATACTTTCTTGTTTCACAAATGGATTATCCATATTTGATTGATATTTACTCTGGTCCAAAAAGAGCTTTCAAAATATGGTAACATGGTGGATATTCATTTGTAATTCCCTAAATGTCATCTGTAGGATGCTGCAATGACCAACATTTGCCTGCAAGGCTTCCATTTACTATTGTATTTGTATGTGCTGTCCCAAACTAATGATACATATATGATCTGCATTTCCATTATATTTCATATGCAATGTTCAGCCAGCAACAATACCGGCTCAGTTGTTCTCAAGGCATGCATTCTATGTCTTGTTTTATGCACAGATGCATGGATGATACATTGTTCTACATGTTATAACAAGTGTAAAGGTTGTTCTAGGTCAGGGATCCCCAACTAGTGACTCAGGGGCAACATGTTGCTCACAAACCCCTTGGATGTTGCTCCTAGTGGCCTCAAAGTAGGTTTTCATTTTTTAATTTCTAACTTGTAGGCAAGTTTTAGAGGCATGTGTACTGTCAAGCAGAGCTAGGGTCGGACTAGGGTTGCAGGGCCCACCGGGGCTACCATGCCTCCCTAACCCCCCCACAGGGGCCCCCGCCACCCACCCGATATCCTCCCATGATCGCGCGTAAGTGAAACGCATCAGCGCATCAGGGGAGGGACACCAGCGGCCGGGGGGAATGGCAACAGGGATTGGGTCTGGGCCGCTGAGCACCATCGGGTTTTTTCCTGATGCCCTGGCGGCCCAGTCCAACCCTGAGCAGAGCCTCCTGTAATCATCCAGTCATCATTGGGCTATCAAGTACCCAATCAAAGCCCTTATTGGTCACCCCCTAGGAATTATTTTCATGCTTGTGTTGCTCCCCAACATTTTTAACATTTAAATGTTGCTCACGGGTAAAAAAAAGTTTGAGGACCCCTGGTCTAGGTATTGTCAACCCTAGGAACTAAAACACAGGTAGCCTTCAATGCTATGCTGTTTAAAATGAACCGTTACCATGGGTTACTAGAGCTGGAGCAAACTTTGCACCTGTCCCTACATCATCCAATATTAGGGTGATCATAGAATGTGCCAAATAACTGTGCCCCCCTTGCTTACAGCCAGGTAAAGGCAAATGGGCACTAAATCATTTTGAATCCAAGTGCCACCTTCTTTATAATGGTATAAACTCTCTATTCCCTATCTCAAGGATGTATTCTTGCTTTTCTCATTATTCAGAGTTCTGCTTCAGTCAACTTTGTGAGCAATGGTTCATTTCAGCAGCACACATGGAGGTAGCGCTTTCAGTCAATACATCATGGACTTTTGTTGTCCTCCTCTCCTACTGACGAATCTGCATACACGGGATGTGCCAAGAATCGGTAATTATGCGGTAGAAACCAAATAATGAAAAGTGAGAAGCATTTAAATGATTACAATTCCATGGAAAACGTATCTGTTTCTTATCAAGGTCCATGTTTGCCACAAAGGACCCTCGCTCCATTCATCATTGTCAATGCATGAAGATGCTAATTATTTCAAATTGTTTCCCCAGTCAGAGGTCTAGGGGTAATTCATGCGTGCCAAAAATAGCACTTATGAATAATTGTGCATAATTTGTCTTAAACGCTCAAGTGGCCTATCAGTTCGCTTTTTACTTTCCATAATGTGATCGATACAAACATATTCTAATACAGCAGTAAAGATGTATGAGTACACATGTTTATGAAATGAAGCAAATGAATGACTCTGAAGGAGAAGTTTATTAAAAATTAAAAGCAGGCAAAGTAATTACTTCCCCATTACTGTAAATGTAAGATTTATACCTACAGCCGCAACTTATTGCATGCAACTTTATATTTTGCAGAAATATCAGTACTCGTTTCACTGCTGGGCAAAACCTTTTTACATAGATCTCTAATAAAGGTAAAGAGTATTTTATGATGAAACAACTGATTATATACAGTAACCAACATTCTGTCAACATTTTGCTTGCATCTCATGAAAGTCAATGATATGGCTTCCATGAGATATTAGAAAGTCACTGATATGGCTTCCATGAGATATACAGAAATCATTGATATGGCTTCCATGAGATATACAGAAATCATTGATATGGCTTCCATGAGATATATATGAAAGTCAATGATTTGGCTTCCATGAGATATATAGAAGCTATTGATATGACTTCCATGAGATATGCAGAAGTCAATGGTATGGCTTCCATGAGATATACTGTATATAGAAGTCATTGATATGGCTTCATTGAGATATTAGAAAGTCATTGATATGGCTTCCATGAGATATACAGAAATCATTGATATTACTTCTATGAGATATATATATGAAAGTCAATGATTTGGCTTTCATAAGGTATAAGAAAGTCAATGATATGGCTTCCATGAGATATATAGAAGCTATTGATATGACTTCCATGAGATATGCAGAAGTCAATGGTATGGCTTCCATGAGATATACTGTATGGAAATCAATGATATGGCTTCCATGAGATACTGTATATAGAAGTCATTGATATGGCTTCATTGAGATATTAGAAAGTCATTGATATGGCTTCCATGAGATATACAGAAACCATTGATATTGTTTCTATGAGATATATGAAAGTCAATGATTTGGCTTTCATAAGGTATAAGAAAGTCAATGATATGGCTTCCATGAGCTATGCAGAAGTCAATGGTATGGCTTCCATGAGATATATGGAAATCAATGATATGGCTTCCATGAGATGGCATACGTGGCCATCCCACCGGTGATGGCATTTTGGGGAGATTAGTCGCCTACAACAAGGGAGATTTTTCGCGGGCGACTAATCTCTCCGTGTGCCAGAGCCCTGATAAGAATTAACCCTAACTGTGGTAACTGTAATGTTTTATACACATTGAACTTAGGTATATCATGGTATTCCCCTACATAACTACACAACTACATAACTTATGTCCTGCATATTTACTTTTTAGCCCTGCTGTGACCCCTTTTAGACTACCCAATAAGAGTGCATTATATAAGGAGAGATGGAAGTGAAACTGGGAAGAGAGAGGGAAAAAGGTAAGGGGGAGGTAAACGTTGTTTAGAAGGAGAACATCGTGCACAACACAATGTACCATGTGGTTTTCAAAGGGTTAATCATATTGACTATTTTTAGATTACATTTTTAGATTTATTTTTGTGTTTACATTAATAAGCACCTATTTTATACCTAATTAAAGAGATGCAAAGCAAAAAGGGTCTTTTGCAACTCATTAGCGGCAGCCCTTCTTCATTGCATTCTGAACTGTGATTCTGAATGAAGTTATAGGTTAAAAAGGTAGGTAAGTGCCAAAAACTGACAAGAGGTAGAAGTGCCTGGATGTCAGACATTAGAACATAGAACTTTTCCCCTGATGTCTTCACTGAGTCAGATCCAATCCCTGTGGTGCCTTCAAGATGTCTGTGATGGGTTTTTTTCTCCCTTTCCCCAGAGAAACCAAACTCAGTTTTGATCCACAAAGAAAAATTCATTTCATCTTATATCTCACATTTCAGGTCTCATAGCATACGCCAGAATGGTACTATTCCTTCTTTAAAACAAACAAAAACCCTTTGGTCTTTCTGAGATCCTGACGTTATTGTACAGGTGCATTGTGAAATCTGCCAAAAAAATGTTCTACAGAGGCAAGGGTTAAATACAATATTTAAAAGCTCTAATAATATTGTACAGCTCAGCGGCTGGAAGACACAACATTGATGTATCCGCGGCGTGATGGTTTTCTGCCATAGAAAATGTATTATAGAGGATTATTAGAGCATTCGGAACTATGCAAAAGTGCATTCCTGGACTCAGCAAGATGAACTTGTAAACTGTGATACGGTTTAAACATATCATTGAAATATCTTTAACATGAGCATTACATTTTCCAGTTGTTGGGTTATCTAAGTCAGCAATTTGTTTTGTTTCTATTAATCTCCTGTTGCAGCCTGGCCTACTCCTGACTCCAGCCTGTTATCTGTCTGCCCTGACCTCCTTAAAGAAGAACTAACCCAAAAAATTAATATGGCTAGAAATACCATATTTTATATATTCAACTTATTAAATCAGCCTAAAGCTTTATCATCTCTATAGAAGTAATGATCCAGTATTTAAAAAATTATCACAGTGGGTCACCATACTAGAATCTGATAGAAGTGTCAGTGGCACTGCACATGCTCAGTTGACTCTGGGCAGCTGTGGAGAAGCTTAGCTTAGGGGGTCGTAGCAAATTATCAAGTAGAAAATGAGGTCTGCCTGTCATATAGGCTGATGCTACAGGGCTGATTATTAATTTCTGATGCTAATTGCACTGGTTTCACAGCTGCCATACAGTAATAATCTGTATTATTTACTTTTCAGCCTTATATTGTGACATTTATATTCTATATATAATTTATATTGTGAGGGGGTCCCTAAGCTCAGGTAAGTGACAGCAGCACAGAGCAGGGGCAGGAAATCAGCAGAAAACAAAATGGGGGGCTACTGGGGCATCTTTGGGGGCACAGATCTTCCCTGCTAAAGGGCTGTGGGGGCCTTGGGCTGGTACAGAAGCCCAAAACATAATGTATAACATTTCTAACCTACTTCTTTAGGTAAGCTTTAGTTCACCTTTAATGATGCTATTCATTGGTACAGGTATGGGATCCCTTATCTGGAAACCCGTTATCAAGAAAGTTCCGAATTACGGAAAGCCCATCTCCCATAGAGTCCATTAAAAGCAAATAATTCAATTTTTTTTAAATGATTTCCTTTTTCTCTGTAATAATAAAACAGTACCTGTACTTGATCCCAACTAAGATATAATTACCCCTTATTGGGGGCAGAACAGCCCTATTGGGTTTATTTAATGGTTAAATGATTCCCTTTTCTCTGTAATAATAAAACAGTACCTGTACTTGATACCAACTAAGATATAATTAATCCTTATTGGGGCAAAACAAGCCAATTAGGTTTATTTCATATTTAAATGATTTTTATCAGACTTACGTTATGGAGATCCAAATTACGGAGAGATCTATTATCCAGAAACCCCCAGGTCTCCAGCATTTTGGATAACAGTACCCATACCTGTACCACTATTTACTGCACAATGCCCTGTTATTCCCTTGGGGCAGTAGTGCTAGAAGTTAGCTGCTTGTAAGCCTTTCCTTGTTTTTAATCAGAAGTAACTCTGACTTCCACAGAACTTAATTTACTGAATATTTTCTCCCCCTTGCAGTCCACATTTGCTGCTTTGTACTACAGAGAGACAGCTGCATTCACTATAGTGCATAATTAATGAAAAAGAGGGGGTTTTGGTCAAGCAGATTTGGAGATTTACTGGCCTGAGCAACTGGGAGAAAGAATATCTGGAAGCTATATTTTTTATTCTATAAATAACAGTTATAGTATAGCGGATAGAAGCTTCTCTAGCCAATGTAGCAGAGCTTAAAATGCCTTAACCACAATTTAATTTTTAACTCCAATGCATTCCAGCAACATTTCATGGTTTAACTAACGTTTAACCCTGGACAGCGCGGTTACCTTCACTGACTGATTTACACAGAACACACAGAGATCACACATAACTGGTTATAACATATCTATAACAAGATTAAATAATGAAATAATCTTTCTTGCAAACACATTTAGAAAGAATGTAAAGAATCTACATGGCTTGTCTCCTGGGATAGGTTCATATCTTTACTACAAATACCCTAGAGCCCTGTAGTTGACACCTGAGGGATCATTTATGTCCACAAGTGCAATTGTGGTCACTGCAGGTTCCCAGCATTCAGCTGTGCGTAAAACCATTAAAAAAAGTGTGCTCCTTGCACTTCCATATAGTTCCTAATTCCGTTAGGAATTGAGCCCTGCTGTGCCTATTGACGCAGGGGAGTTACTGCCCCCTCCAGACCAGGCGCTAACTCCAGGGTTCCCCCAATGCCCTGCATCAATTGCTACAGTTCTGTTGTGCCAAAAGAATAGGGTGCACAAGCAGGGTCGGATTTGTCTTCTGGGCGCCCCTAGGCCGCCCCCGTTGATCCCCCCCCCCAACGCGCATGCGCGAACGAGCGCATACATTTAAAGTCCCATACAGAGCAGTGGGGAGAAGTTCCCACTGCTCCGTATTGAAAAAAAACTTTAAAAATTCCGTTGCGACGGGGCGGCATGCTGCCCCTACATTTCTGCCGCCCTAGGCCCGGGTCTTTGTGGCCTCTCCACAAATCCGGGCCTGTGCACAAGTTACTTGCACACTGAACATAAAAAACGACACCACTGAACACAGAAAATGATGCCAGGCCGACTTTAAAAACAACTGGCGCACCAATTGCACCAACATAATCACCGTTTGTGACCACAATGACACCGGAATTCAGGGAAAACATACTGCATGTTGGGAAAAACTTCATTGCTTGCTGGACAAGTTCTCTGTATTGATCCCTTGTATAAGCACATAAACACAAGCATGAACAGGGATCATTTTTTAAAAAAATTCATTTAATTTTACTGACCAAAACCCTTTTAACAAATTATGGAAAGAGCACATAATCGGAAATCATTAATGGATAAAATACAGATTTCATAGAAAATGGTAATCATATACAGCTGTGGGGTCTATTATTTGCAGTGTTTCAGATTTCCGTTTCATAATTAGTGTGATGAGTATACCTCAAGTCTAGCAAAAACACATTCAAACATCTAGGGGTGATTTATCAACTTTCGAATTCTAATTTCTTCTACAATTCAAGTTTTTTATACTAAGGGGCAGATTTACTAAAACATTTCTCCAAAACGTCTAAAGTTTCGAATAAAAAGAAAGATCCTCCAGGGAATGGAAGGGACATCTGCCATTGACTTCTACATAATCTCAGCAAGTTTTAGCTGGTGAATTGTCAGATTCAGATTTTTAGCCACTTTCGCACATAGTAAATTTCGTTTCCAATCCAATTTTTTCCCATTCGGGATTCGGATTCATGGATTAGTAAATGTGCCCCTAAGTAAATGGCCTCCTAAAACTCCCAAAAGTGCGAGTTTATGTAGAAGTCAATGGGAGTGAAGCTAAATTTTTAATTTGAGATTTTAAAGATTTTCAAATTTTTAAACGCACAGATTTGAGGTATTTGAATAAATAAGCAAATATTCTAGCTTTTTTTTTTTTTTTTAAATGAGTTTATTTGAATTAGAAAAAAAACTCTCAAATTCAGAATTGATAAATAAGCCCATAAATGATAGGGGTGTTTTCTTCCAGGCTTAGTTGGGATCAAGTACAAGTTACAAAGGTAATAACTGTAATCATTTGCTTACAATGGATTGTATGGGAGATGGTTTTGCCATAATTTTGAGCTTTTTGGATACCAGGTTTCCAGACAAATGACCCTATACCATATTAAATGACACTTATACTATATCAGAATACAATAATAACTCAGGGTGCATGCAGAATCTGCTAATGGAAGAATCACGCTAGGTATGACTTGCTCTAGAAGGACACTGTATTGCTGTATAGCTCTAGGTTAGAACATATTACTTTAAGATCAGTTGCCAGTTCTGTCTGGAATTAAGTCCAATCACGTAGTGGAATTTGTATGCGAACTTAAGGCCAGGAGGATTTGCCAAAAATGCTATTAACGTGAGACTAAGCTTTACTGAAATTCTATAAAAGAAAAACATTAGTAAAGAAAAAGCAAGTTGGAAAATGACTCTATGATAAATTGGTTTTTTTTTCCCCTCTTTGGGTTTATGAAAACTAATTTTCTTATTTGTCAGATGATACCATCAGTAGTTATATGGCCAAAATCCTAATACCTTATTAAAATGATTTATAAGTCATAAGTGAAAAATGTTTACGATGCAATGTTAATTTCTAAGCACCCAATCATTGCTCTTCGGCTTCTAGTAGAGATGGCTGTACTTCAGCAATGTCTACAATAACTATTAAAGAGCCAATGGATGGACATCTCTAAACAAACCTGTTTGAAATGGTGTTTTACCTGTTAATATAGTAAAGGTAAATTGTAGAAAAATTTGCTTTTTCATGTCTCATTTCAACAAAGGAGGATTTTTCAGACCCCCAATATCCTGCTTTGATTTAATGCAAATCCTCGACAACCATAGACCACTACAATAACCACATGGTTCCTTTCTCCTGCTTGCATACATGTAGGTGAAATCCATAGATGAACCATTGCTATTACATAAAATAAACTAAATTATCTGTAATAAAAAGATACTGCTTTGTACATAATTTAACATTTATCCATGTTGGTGGCACAATGTTCCTACTAGGCTTAAATGTACATTAGTGGCCTTCAGGCGCAGAGCTTCAAATCATGGAGGGACCCTTATCCAAATACCTCCAGGTCCCAATCATTCTGGAAAACATTCCACATAACAGAGTTAGTGAACATCAACTACAATTTATGATATTGTTTAGGGTCGGACTGGGCCAGCGGGGCACTAGGAAAAAACCCAGTGGGCTCTGCTGACCCAGATCCAATACTTATCGGTGCTCCCCAACTGATCTCCCTTCCCTGATCGTGCCAAAGATAAGTATAATATACATGTGCTCAGGGAGGGGGATAGTGTAGGTGGCGGGGGAGGCCCCAGTGAGCCCTACACACCCCAGTCCAGCCCTGAAGAAGGTTTGAAACTGCTGCCTCTGGTAGGCTGGTAGAGGAGACAAAGAGCTATCACTTTAAATGGCCTAGCCTTAGTCAGTTTCAGTTTGACTGGGGACTAGGGAGTCTTCTCCTGGCTCCCACGCATTATGGAATAGCACACACTACTCCTCTTTCTTAAGCCACAACAAGATTGCCAAGCAAGTGTCTCAAATCACAGTTGCTCTTGTGGCTACCTCAACAGCAGGCTACTTTGATGAATTTTTCCAATAGCTATTACATTTCATGAAGAATTTATTCATCCGGTTTAAGATGAGCAACTTTTTGAACCAGATACAGATTTGTAGCAAAATCTGCCAAACGTTTTCTGGAATCTGCTCATGAATTGTACCATGTTTATTGTTTTGTGGGGAGAAAAGTAAATTTTGCCGTGTGGAAAAAAAAAATGCTGGAAAGAATGCCCATTGCCTCTGATTCTTTTGGCACAACAAGAAATGCACATTGATTCGGTGTGAGGAACAACTTCCATGACTTCAATGCATTTGGCATGAGTGAAAAAAAACCCAGAAAAATTCAAGGGTCAATTTTTTTCAACAGTTGTCCAAAGTTTTTGGCGGATCGAACCCGGCAACTATGCTTATTACTACTTTCAATACATGGAGCTATTACAGGTATGGGACCTGTTATATAACCTGAAGTTCTCCAGATAAGGGTTCTTTCTATAATTTGGATCTCCATAGCTTAAGTCTACTTGAAAATCATTTCAACATTAAATAAACAGGATTGTTTGTCCTCTAATAAGGATTTATTATATCTTAGTTTGGATCAAGTACAGGTACTGTTTTATTATTACAGAGAAAAGGGAATCATTTAACCATTAAATAAACCCAATAGGGCTGTTCTGCCCCCAATACAGGGTAATTATATCTTAGTTGGGATCAAGTACAGGTACTGTTTTATTATTACAGAGAAAAGGGAATCATTTAACCATTAAATAAACCCAATAGGGCTGTTCTGCCCCCAATACAGGGTAATTATATCTTAGTTGGGATCAAGTACAGGTACTGTTTTATTATTACAGAGAAAAGGGAATCATTTAACCATTAAATAAACCCAATAGGGCTGTTCTGCCCCCAATACAGGGTAATTATATCTTAGTTGGGATCAAGTACAGGTACTGTTTTATTATTACAGAGAAAAGGGAATCATTTAACCATGAAATAAACCCAATAGGGCTGTTCTGCCCCCAATAAGGGGTAATTATATCTTAGTTGGGATCAAGTACAGGTACTGTTTTATTATTACAGAGAAAAGGGAATCATTTAACCATTAAATAAACCCAATAGGGCTGTTCTGCCCCCAATAAGGGGTAATTATATCTTAGTTGGGATCAAGTACAGGTACTGTTTTATTTTTACAGAGAAAAAGAAATTATTTGATTAAAAAGGAGCCTATGGGAGATGGCCTTCCCGTAACTCAGAGCTTTCTGGATAATTATGTAATTATATGTTTGTTGGCGTGTCTCCATAATAGTATAGATAAGTGGCAGGCAATACATACACATAATGCAAACTTTATCTAGTTCTTTGACATGTCACTACCATAAAGTATGTATCAAGAACCATGGAAATATGAAAAACATATTATATGTCATTGCTAAATAATTTGCAGTTTTATAACATCTTCATGGCCACAGAGAAATTACAGACAGCAAATATATATAGCAGAGCAGGAGAGAGACAATTAGGGGCCTCTGAAATTGCAGAAAGGATGAGGGCCCAATATAAAGGGATAAACATTCCAGGGATGTCCAACTTCCAGATCTCCAGCTTTTGTTGTAAGCCAGCATTCCACTGACTTCCCAGTGGTATAAGTTCCTGATATATATAATTATAAAGTAATTTTTATACAATATAATGTGTTCCCACAGAATAAAAAGTGCTGCGTGCTTGCTGCGTGTTCCCACATTTATGGTCGGCATTCACACTGACAGATTTGGAGAAACACAAATCTCATTCACCGGGGGAAAATGAGAGTCCTGTAGAGCTGAAAGGAAAGACTTGGAAGAAAGCAGTGAAAAACGTTTCTTACTTACTGTGCTTCACCTCTGGAATAACAGCTCTCCAAACCGCTGGCAATGAAACCTAAGCTGTCCCAATCTATTCCAGAAATGGGAGAAATGATTGATCACTCCAATAATGAAGGCAGGCATCTCAGGCCTCTAACACAAGCAGGGTATATACAATGTGCCGGCTACTTGTCTAGAGTCTCCCCTCACCAAAAAGATACCACAACTAATCAGGAGCAGACCAACCACACAAAGAGGGGGGGGAAATGTGCTTTAGATAAACCTATCATTTAGCCGTGCTCGTGAAACACGAAACATTCGGCCAATGGTATTAGTGTATAGCGTTTTTGTTCTAGCACTTCATTTATAAGGAGAAAATGGCTGCGCTGAAATATAGCAAACTGAGATATTGTAAAACTTGGTCAAATTATTATCAGCCGATGCAGGAAGGGGCTCATTTAAACTTCTGGATAAGGGTTTCCAGGTTAAAAAAAAGAAATTCTAGAGAAATAGAAGACGTATTCAGAAACTTTAATCAACTATAAGTCTGGCTTAATAAAAACACTCTTGAGTTTTGATATTATGCATTTCTGTTCAAAAGGAAATTATAGCTCTGTTAGAAATGGTTGCTATTATTTTAACCGAACTCTTTACAGTTACAGCTACATTTATAGTACCTTACAGCAATACAGACATGTTTAGCTCTAATTTCTTCCTGTTATTTCCAACTAATTTCCCCCTTTTACCTAGAGATTTAGTTTCAGGTTTGTAATAAATACTTTATCTTCTTTACTTTCCCTATCAATTTGCATTTCAAATTGAAATATTAAAAAAGCCTACGGTATATTTGTTTAACTTTTGCTAAAGTCCATCAAGGTTCTGTTAAGTTATTACTAATTCAGGTTTGCCTGACTGGACACAAGCTTCGTTATTACCTGATGTGTTTTCTATTGCATTATTATCTTGCAACACACAGAGAGGGGATGATGTATGGCATTACTGCATAGCGCTGTAATAGTAACTCTCCATAGTGGAGGTAGCCCCCCTAGATTGACCACATTTTGCTCATATTGGATTATTAATTGACCACCACTCAATTTTACTGCTTCCATAGAGCTGTCATAAGAGACAGGATGTACAACAACTCTATTATGAGTTTCATGGTCATTTTAGTTCTGGTTTTTGCTGTATGCAAACTGTGCTTTGTTCTCCTTTCATTCTCTTGGAACATCCATTGACCCAGAAGGCTCTGTGCACGCATGTACTGGCAGCCTCGGCAAGAGAATAAGATGATGAAGAGAAGGAGAAAACACAACATGGAAACTGAATGAGGAAATCAACTGGGAGTTATTTTCATCTGCCAGCCAAGGCATTAAAAGATAATATGACTTAAATAGTAAGGAAATATCTACTGACCCCCCCAATCATCTGTATAGCAATAAAATGCATTCATTGTGTGTGTTCATTTAGAGCAAGGGTGGCCAAGACGTTGATCGTGGTCCACCAGTCGATCCCCCATGGATTTCTGATGGACCGCAATGAAGCCGGGGGAAGCGGAAGTGCACCGTGAACGCTGCGTCTTGGAGGAGGAGTGATCGGCCGACCGCCGATGGAAAAAGTCTGGCCACCCCTGATTTAGAGACTGCACCCACCAAGACATCCAATGAAAGTGAATGAGCACAAAATACAAAAGGGCTTTTGCAAAATAAGCTTTTCATTCACATAAGGAAGGAAGGGACCGGCACTCAATTTCTACTGTTTTTAATTATGGATGTTGAAGCAAAGAAGCCAAGATTTAATTTGTCCTATGTTAAATCATTAGTACTACACAATAACACATTAACAATCAAATAATTTATGATCATAAAGATGGAGACAAGCCTAAATGGAAAGTAAGGGAAAGATAAACTGCCAGAGGGATTTAATGTCCAACAATGTAGAGGTATAAAGGGGCAGTAACGCTTTGAATCAATCAGTGTAAGTGTTGTCAGGGGCTATTCTCACAGCAAATATTATTATTCCAGGAATTCTTCATATAACAAAATAGAAATAAATAAGTTAAATCTGGGCTACATTCGCATGGTGGTCAGGTTCCATTTTTAAGAGGCTTCACTAGTGATGAGCATATTTTTTTGCCAGGCATGGATTCACAGCGAATTATTCAAAAAGACAACATTAAACTATGTCAGCATACAATAAGTGGGTGCAGTCTCTAAATCTAAAATGGAACCTGACCACCATGCAAATGTAGCCCAGATTAACAACACTGGAGTGCTTTTTTCAGCAGCAAAATCTTGAATTGGAATCTGAGTTTCTTAAACTTGAATTTTCCAGATTTATTATGCACAAAACACTCATATATAAACATTTGGCATCTAAGGGCTATGACAGACGGGGAGATTAGTCACCGCGCGACAAATCTCCCTTTTCGCGGGCGACTAATCTCCCCGAAATGGCACCCCACCGGCTAGAATGTAAACCGCCGGTGGGATGGCATACAACTTCTATTGACTTCTACAGGAACCCACCAGCTTTTAGGGCTGTGACAGACGGGGAGATTAGTCGCGCGCGACAAATCTTCCTTGTCGCAGGCGACTAGTCGCGGAAGTTGCCTTGAGAGAAAACTTCCGCGACTTCGGCAAATCGCGGCGCCGCATATGCCATCCCACCAGCTATTTACATTCTAGCCGGTGGGATGGCATTTTGGGGAGATTAGTCACCTGTTACAAGGGAGATTTGTCGCGTGTGACTAATCTCCCCGTCTGTCACAGCCCTAAAAGCTGGTGGGTTCCTGTAGAAGTCAATAGGAGTTGTATTGGTAAAATTCAAGATATTTTTTTAATTTGAGTTTTCGATAATTAATTTGATATTTGGCAGACTCTTTAAAAATGATGGATAGAATGTCATTTCAATGCGTTCAAGTTGTTTTGTTTTTTTTATTTTTTTATGCAATTTAGTTTTTGAAAGTCAAGTTTTTTAATAAATAAGCACACATTCTAGATGTTCTTGTTTATTTTCTTAGAAATAATCTCAAACATTGAATTGTTGATAAATCTGCCTCTTTTACATACGGTAATTGGAAATGAGTGGCCAGTTCTAACAGGTACCCTGTGTGCGTGGCTTTGTGAACATGTGATATTGTTATTAAATGATTATATTAAGGGAAATACTAAAATAAAAATAATATTGTCCTATATTATTATCCCTAGCAAACATTGACATTTATCATGCAAAATTGTGAAATATGTAGTTAAAAGCCATGTCTGACAGGGTGAAATGTATAAATTCTGTGAATAATATTATCTTATTTTTCTTTTTTAAATTGCCTGTTTTCACCTTTTTAATGTCAGGTCACATACTTGATATTTTTGCCACATACGGTGATATTCACAATTGGTTAGTTTTCAAAATTATATTACTGATTGTTATTTGAAAAGATTCAGAGCGGTAACAAAAATCTACGGACTCAATTTATCAATATGAAAGGCAGCGCAGTTACAGCTGAAGGTTCCATAGAACGATTCACAGAGAAGGGGGAAACGCTGATTAGGCAAGCATGCAACAACCTAACCTTTTTATAGGTCATACCCGGCATACACATAATGAAATGTGTCACTAATAAATCCCGGGGCAAGATATATAAGGGAAGTTGGGAAAAAAGTCTACTAAATGTATAATTTTCTATTTTCTTAACATGATAGATGGAACTATCTAGAAGGACTTCATATAACTCACCTTACAGGGTTCTCCGCAAAAAAAAAAAACAATTATTACACTCATATAAAGAAATATATGATGGTGGAATTTCCCTCTAGGCCAGGGATCCCCAACCTTTCTTAAGGTCCCCATACACGGGCCGATTATAGCTGCCGATATCGGTCCCTTGGACCGATTCGACAGCTTATCGGCCCGTGTAGGGGCAGAACCAAGGGGCCTGGCCGACCGATATCTGGCCTGAAATTGGCCAGATATCGATCGGCCAGGTTAGAAAATCCAGTGCTTCTACATGTGCCCTCGCCTCATACCATCATTCTGGGTATAAATGAAAAGAGTTGATGAAAGCCAACGACAAGGGTTAAATTTATATGGGTTTTCCCTGTGCACAGAACACATTTTTCCAGTAATTCTAAGAACAGAGTTTGTATTTGCTGCTGGAGGCGCTGATATATTGGCCTCCTTTACAGTGAGCCGCCATGGGAATCAAATAAATCTGAGCTATTTCAGAGACAGTTTTAAGCCGTAAGTGCTAAGGATTAAAAATAATAAAATGGAGTCCCGCTTGTGATTAGCACTTGAATGGCTAGTGCTAACATTTTGACATAAGCATTACATTAAAATATAATTAATTGTATTATGTGTTTGTTTAAATCATCAAAAAAGATTTATTTTTACTGATTCCCACCAGAGAATTATACTACGTTCTTGTCTGTCAAGCCCTAAATAGCTCTTCATTTGGCAATTAAGGCGTTAATGTAATCTTCTACCAGACAGTTTGGCTTATTTCCCTAAACAATTGAAATGCCTAAAGAATAAAAAAAAAAACGTGACTGAAGCCGTTCCCTGAATAATTGAGCTGATTGTCGCTTGATGGTTTCCATTTAGAAACCCAGGATGTGGAATTTCTATATCAGTGTCAGCTGTCACCCACCATTAGCAGTCAGGTGTATGTCAGATTCCTGTTTGGAAGTCTCATTAGGGGCTCATTTCTTTAATTGAGTTATTTCTATATAATAGATTTGACAGTTTTAAGAAAATTAAAGAAATAATAGATTAACAAGCTCCTATTTCCTTCATAAAAACAATACATTTAGGGGCATATTTATTATGCTGTGTAAAAAACGGCGAGAAAATTCGCCAGGCTTTGCCGTGTAAAAATGACATAAAAACAGCGTAAAATCGGTGTAATTGTTTTACGCGTTTTTTCTTACACCGGAACTTATGGGAAATAATGGCGTAATATCCGACGTTCATATGGCGATCTTTTCCATTTATTTTACACAGCTTTTTACTCCGTTTTTTTGGGCGAATTAGTTTTACACAGCATAATAAATAAGCCCCTAAATGTACACGTCGCAAGAATGTATATATTAATTACAGATTTAAAGACTTCCTGTTGTAAAACCAAATTTATTAATATATAATAATTAGTGATGAGCGAATTTGTCCCAAAAAGGTGAAAAATTTGCGAAACGCAGCTATCGTAAAACTTCTTTCATGACGCACGCAACTTTCATGCGCCCGCAACTTTTTTTGCCGCAACTTTTTCCTCACTCTGCAAATTTAATTTTTTCCGCTGCAAATTTTTTGCTCGTTTATTGAAAAATTCGGAATTTCCATGACTGGTAATCACTAATAATAATACATTATATATGTGTATATATAGTCCCAAAATTAGCAACATTCTCAGTTGCGTAATTTAAGAGATTTTGAAAACACCACTAAACTCATTTCCACTAAAACCAGTCCAGTCATTTATTAAAAAAAAAAAAGCACAACCAAACAAACAAAACACAAAAACCATGACTTTTTCGTATTGTCGCACAAATGCAAGCGTAAAAAAAATTCTGAAAACCTAAAACTACGAAGCAAAGAAAGATCTCCTAACTGTAAAAACGACACCTGCCATTGACTTCTACGTGATCTTGACAGCTTTTAGATGGGGTATTTTTGCTTTGGGATTTGTTGCGGTTTTATCATACGATAAATCATGAAAAAAAAACGAATTTTGGCACAAAAAAAAATTGAATACAGACAAAAAGAAATATTGAATTTTATAGTAAATGTTCACTTAAGTGAACTTTGGGAGTAACACTTCCCCAGGGCAGGTATGAATTTCAGGGCTTTCATGTATCTTGTGTGCCTTGTACTTTGCACCTTGTATGTTATTCATCAAAGCAGACTGAACCAGCACAATGTTACTAGCCACAAGTTGTTCCCTAAGTCCCGCCCCCAGTTCCCCTGCTGATCTGGCTGACTACTTTGAGACTCAAAAAAAAAAAAAACTCCAGCAGTCGAACGTCCTCAGCCTGCCTTCAGCCTGCATCCCTCCAAATCCCACAATTCCCTGCACATCTGGGGCCCAATTCACTATAGTCCGAAATAAGGAGTGCTATTTATAGCATGCATTAAAAATCTTATCACTTCTTATTTTTCGCTCGATTCACTAAAAGGACACTTGCCATAATTAAGAAGCGATGTTCTTGGCGTTATTTATCTTACGATGACATATTTTAATGAAAAAAACTATGCGATAAGCGTTATAGGGGCCGATTCACTAAAGGTCAATAACGCTTATCGCATAGTTTTTTTCATTAAAAAGCATGCGATAATTAAGTACCGATTCATCAAAGTCATTTCGCATGTGTTAATCCGCATATCGCATGCACAAAAAAAAGCATTGCGTTAATTAGCGAATAGAAATAGTTCTAACACATGATTCACAAACACATATGAAGCGTTAAACGTGCAAAATATCGTGTTAATCTGTGTGAATATTAACCCTACTTGGGGCAGGCGGTACTTAAAGAAAATTGTGGTTCGTGAGCTATTGGCAACACAACATGGAGTTGTATTTTTTCAAGTATATGTTGGCCCTAGAGTGATGCATCCTCCAGTTTTCAGGGAAATGGTGGTTTTCAGAAAGTAATGGTTACATGCGTAATATATTGCGCTCTGCGTAAAATATCGCGCGCTGCGTAATATCTTGTGCGCTGCGTAATATATTGCTTGAAAATATGTCATCGTAAGATAAATAACGCCAAGAACATCGCTTCTTAATTATGACAAGTGTCCTTTTAGTGAATCGAGTGAAAAATAAGAAGTGATAAGATTTTTAACGCATGTTATAAATAGCACACCTTATTTCGGACTTTAGTGAATCGGGCCCCTGATGTCAATAAGGAAAGGAACATTACAGTGCAATGCATTGTGGGTTATGTAGTTCCTGCATGCTGTCTGTAAGCTGTGGAGACGCTGTTACAATGTGTAACATCAATGTTTTAGTCCCTCCTCCCCTGTCAGGATTTCAAATGTTGCAGAAAGAGAAGAACTGTTTTGCAGCTGGATTTCAGCATATAAAATGGTATTTATTCATACTTTCTGAAGGAACAGATTACAGTGATAGGTACATTAGGGGGTTTCTGTGTTGTGTGGGGCTCTTTAACACATTTTGGTTTGGATGCCAGAGTTTCCATTTAAGAAGGCAACCAAGCACAGCCTTGTACATCTCTGTGTGCAGTCATGACATTTTCTGAACATTCTAAGAAAGGCATCAAAGATTCAGTGAATAATCTATATCATTTTGAATTGCCATTGAAAGCTCTGCAGTTTCTTTTATCTACCATAAACTAATTCTGAGACATTTCGCTGCTGCCTAGAAGTTTGGGCTACAGTCCTTTTTACAGAGAAGACAATGATTCATAGTATAGACAATGCTATTTTAGACGTTTTGGCATATTGTCAGCAATGAGGTGTGCCAGGAGAAGCAGACACAATGCTGACAGATATATTAAGTACCTGTGATATAAAGCACTCATGGTGGGAGAACAGATAGAATTACGCTGGCTGCTTTATAATACATTTAATGAGAAGGAAAAGTACAGTGTCATCCTTTATAAACATACAAATTTAACCCTCTTCTTCACACTCTGACCTGCTAACATGGACTGTAAGCTTAAGAAAGGTACACATAAACCCCAACTAAAATCTCCAATGCATTTAGTTCCTACCCAACTGTCACCAGTAGGGTCCAAACAACGTCAGTGTTGCGTGGGACTGATTACTAAAATGGACACTTTTTGGTCATGCCAATAAGCTGACAGAGATAGCAAAGCACAATGACAGGAGTTTTTGCCTGGTCGCTAATGGTTATAAAACAAAGAACCATTCCCTGTGTTCCCAATGAGGGAAGTATTCTTGATGGGTTACTATTATTATCAAAGGGGAGTGCCAGTGAGCATCGTACAGAGGCATGATTTGTGCCTTCCCTTAGGGCCTTAGGCTATAAAAAGATTAGGGAAATTTTCCAAGACAATATTGTGGTGCTCAAAGCACAGTAGGCTGGTCAAGGCAAGGATGGGATCCCCAAGCTAGAGGGTATAGCTATGAAATGCACAGAGTATGCAGAGAATAGCTATGGAAGGTATAGAGGCTGGGCTTATTGAGAAGCACTTGGGACATCACTACAGAGCGCTCAGTCACTCTCTTTGGTTTAATCTAGACCTTGATCCTGCTGGAATGTGTGTGCCCAAAAACCCAGACAAGAGTAATTGTCCATAGTTACAAGTAGATTTCAAGTAGGACCCCAGTTCCCTAAAATGTGGGATATGGGGATATGGATAGCCAACAGAGCTAATGTAGCAATAAGGCAAGATGATATAGCACAGCAGTATTTTGTCTGTGCAATTCTCGATGTGTTTGTGTGGGGGGGTAAGTGTTCTGAGCTAAATGTACTAACCCCTAAGAAGTGTTGCAATAACAGAATCTGATGTTCAAGAACAGATGGAGGGCCACACGTTTGGTATCTCTGTCCTATACAGCACCAGTCCTTGTCCTGTCCCGGCCACTCAAATAACAACGAAGAGCCCATGAAATGGATTACAGTGTTCTATGTAACCTAAGGAGATAAAAGCAGGGGACATATCTAACAATTTTTCGGTCAACGGCCAACTATGTAGTTAATGCTGGCGAAATCAGTATCACAGCTGCCCTAAGCCTTTCAGTAATGAGTGGATTCTGTTTAGGGCGGTGTGAAATTGCAGCCTTGTTTTAACATGGAAGCCAAAATGCCACATCTTTCATCTGATGGACCATCTCCAGTAAACTCAATGAGTAAAAGATATTCTTCCTCGCTAGCGCTGTCAGGTCAGCATTCTTTTTTCCACAGTAATTCCTGTGCGTGTCCATTAGTTGTTTAAGGTTTGAAAGCAAACCGTACAATGACAAATGCTTCTGCGGCATGTCCGCCTCAATAGATATTCCAAAAATAATCAAAATCTACATCAAAAATTTTATCATTGGCACAAATGTGAGTCTAACAAGACATGTATATTTGTTCTGTCAAATGCATCTGTTTCTCCATCGGAATTGTAAACCTTCCCAGTGTAGAGAACAACGTATTAGTACATCTGGGGGCTTGTGAGAAATAGCTAGCGATATAAATGTTTCCAGTTTGCATTAATGGAAAAACAAAGTAAATTACTTCATGTTCACTGAGCCGCAGAGTCTGTGTTTTGCCAGAACAGCTGACTAGAAATAGCTTCCATAGTTTTCTATGGGGCTAGTAAATTATTATATATATAAATAATAAAACCTACATGTAGCCAGCTTAAAGTAACAGCTACTCATCAACCTGTGTGATATAAGTCTATATCTACTCATAAAACCAGTAAAATGCCAAAAATGCAAGCAGGTCTTTATCTCCAAGCAAAGAGAGTGGAGCAAAGGAACAGTCTTCCTATAGCCGCTACATAAAGCTATCATATAACTAAGCACAATTAGGCTAAAATGAAGTAATTAGTGTCATTTTAAGAATAGAAGAGTGACAATGCTGAGAATATAAGCTTCTTTGCCTCAGTAATTTGCAACAATGCTTTGTACATTCTGCATAGAGGTCTTTGAAATAAGATAAAATTGACCTATTTCTTGATTTACAAGTGCAGATATCCATACCGGCTGTCATCATAATTGGTCATAAAAGATGGTGCCTTTGTTTTCGGGGCTTTCTTAGTGGTGTTGGTAGAGCACCATTATTTAACAAAGCAGGACTCTTCTTCAGCTGTTGCTGGACTACAGGTTACAAAATGCTCTCAGAAATAGAGGCCGTAAAGGGATTGTGGAAGTTTTGCAACAGTGCTAAAGGTTGGAAAAGCTTAATCATAAAGCTTATTCACTCCATATTGCCCCATCTCTACAGGGGTGTAGTCCTATAACTGGCGGCTCAAAGGAGAAGGGGGGATTGGTTGGGACCAGCATTTCCTCTGTTCCCTCCAATCTGCCCCCTTCCAGAGAGTAAAGGAGTAGAGGAGAGTAACTATTTCCTCACAGTATACACCTACTGTTTAAATGGGTTCCAGCTCCCACTACTTTTAAAAACAGCACTTTGTTTATAAAGAATGTCTCCTCTGAGGCAAATAATAATATAACAACTTCCATTTATACATATAAATCTAAAAGAACATAAATAAAATGTATTTTTCACCTCAACAAGCTCAAATAGAGGGTATAGCATACTTAAAAATTGTCATTATTCCCTGTAATCCATGGGAGGGATATGAGGACAAATACCCGAGGGATATCTAATCACTCTTTACCCCAGTAACCGAAAATAACATCGTTTCCAACTTGGAAGTGATAACAGCCTTTTCTGGCTTTTCAGAGAGCAAAATTTCCACTTTGGAAACACATTTTTTCTGTTTTTTCTATGCAGAGTTTCTAATGACTGCAAAGAGAATTTTCTCTCCAAGAAAGTGCAGTACTCATCATTTCATAGGTATCAGTAGCCAGAGAAAACAGATTTTTGGTGACAGACCCATACTTTACACTTGATTTTCCATTGTTTCATTTCAGCATCAAAGCGGCGACTGTATTTGGGATCAATGAATTTAAGAATGTAACACCACTGCATAGGTTTATAAGAATCTCTGTTTACTTTTATTCATTTATCATTTTCACAGTTTTTATGTCATATTATTGTGTAATTTGGATTTATCTAATATCTATAAATGCTAGAATTTAATTTTGTGTACTGATCTATGTATGTATTGTGCTTTATCACAGTTATTCGGCAGTCTTGTGGAACCTTGCCATGGCATAAGAAAGAAGCTGAAGTTCACAGTCCACAAGCAATTTATCTCTGTTCACTTTTATTCATTTATCATTTTCACAGTTTCATGTCATTTTATTGTGTAATTTGGATTTATCTAGTATCTCTAAATACTAGAATTTCATTTGTGTACTGATCTATGTATTGTGCTTTATCATAGTTATTCAGTCTAGTGGAACCTTGCCATGGTATAAGAAAGAAGCTGAAGTTCACAGTCCACAAGCAATTTATCCAATTAGGATAATGGAATTATTAACCAGAGTATCTAGATGTCAGAGATATTATGATCTCTACAAAAACATATTTTAGTGACAAATAGGAAACATCACCCTTTATTGAGAACAACATTTCTCTTTTGGCCTCCAGTGCAGAGTGGGCAATTCTGTGATGTACCATGAAGAGCAAGCAGTGTTTAAATAGCATATTGTTTTGAAACAGCACTTTTCCATTTCACAGTCTAGTAAACTCACCCCATGTGATGGGTAGGAAATCCAGCCCAGCTCCCCTTGAATTGCTTTCGAATCCAGAAGATTAACTACAAAAGAAGGTACAATAAAAAAGGAATGAGACATTTGTCTGTGTCCAGTTAACTTAAAAGATGTGTTTATTTAGAATTCCACAAAGGGCTCATTTTTTCAGGTGGTCTCGAGGATCACAACAAGAAACGTAAAAAGCAAGCGGCCTAGCTCTAGTGAGCTGAGAAAGCAAGAGCACAAAGGGGGCAGAAGTTTTAAAAACAAACAGACAGCGCGGCCCAGCTATTATTTACAGACAGTGAGGCAAATACCACTAATTATATCAGCTTAGCC
Organism: Xenopus tropicalis; assembly: GCF_000004195.4. NCBI lineage: Eukaryota > Metazoa > Chordata > Amphibia > Anura > Pipidae > Xenopus > Xenopus tropicalis. Next base: position 22,222,971 of record NC_030678.2, read on the forward strand.
CTTCTGCCTATGAAGTTTGGTATGCATTTAGCCTGGGATGCCAAAGCAGATTGTTTTTCTGTAATTTACCATATACTGATCAGTAAAGAGACAGCAAATATACAGATATGACAAGACTATTGTATATAATGAATTGGCAAGACATTGAAAATGAAAAATAAACATTCTAGATTTGTTCGTGATAAAATGAATACAGTCAGTGTTTTATACAAATTATATTGATGTAAAGTAAACATTCTTCCATATTACACAACAACATATTTATAATAGCCATATTTAGCATTTCTCAGAAAAAGCCCCTCCAAAAATAACGTTCAAAGTAAATTAGAATAATGAAAAAAAGGATTTGAGTGCGGACACATAATTGACTTTAGAGGTTTGATTCCAGACAGGACACTATCTGCAAGGGGTTTGTATGTTCTCCCTGCATCTGGGTGGGTTTCCTCTGTGTATTCTGCGTTCCTCCAGGAAGGTTAATTGGTTCCTGATAACCCTGATCATAGTGTTTATAAACTCAGCCTGATATTTTGTATTTCTTTTTTATTTGTCTGATTAAAAATTAAGAGCTCAGTTTAGAAATATTTCCCCTTTGCTTTGATTTGCTGTGGAGCTACTAAGGTCTCTGTTCTCAGACATCCAGTGTTCTAAGACCCACAAGTTATTTAGATCCTGTTCATTGATATACTGCCCTATGCAAAACACAATTCAGCAAGTAATATTAGTGTATATAAACCCTCTGATGCATTTTTTTTAAATTGCCTTATTTTTATTTATATGGGAAGGAGTGGTTTTTTTTCAAAGGAGAATCATACAGAGTAAGATATAATCCAGTTCTTTCAGTATTTTATTTATCTACAGTAAGGGGCAAGTTAATAAACAAATAGTGATGTGGGAAATTGTTGCAAAAATAAAAAATGAAACAAAATCCCCTTGTTTGGGCACCTTATATTTTTTATCATTTTAGAAGGTCTAAGATTATATAAACCATTTACCTACAATTGATGCAAAAATAAAAAATGAAAAAAAATCGCCAGGCCTGGATTCGTGGTGAATTTCCGTGTTTTGCCATTGGTGGATTGTTTCCCAAACGGGCGGAAAAATTCACTGTGCAACAAAAAAAATGAAGCATGCAACCATTTTATTTTATGCCCAGCATTTTTTGCGTTTTGCAAATTTTTCGAAGTGTCAATGATTTTTTTCAACGATTAGCAAGTATTACCGCAAAACGATATAGGACAGATTCACTCATCGCTATAAACAAAACATTTTTGACTACAAAGAGTGTTTTTTCCTGGTTATATTGAACGAAGGTGAGTGAAGAAGAATATTTTTCAGCAAAATATTCTTTAGGTGAGTTTTTTTACCTTTTTCTAGACCATTTTTTTAATTTAACCAGAGTTTTTTGGAATCAATTTGTATTTATAAAATATAAACACTTTTTAGGGGGGAAGGTGAGGGGGGAAGGTGATTTCCAATGCTCCTTTTACCTATCCCTTTTTCCTCTCTCTTTCCCCTTGTTTGTACTTGTACTTTTTATCATTTTTTGCCAGGTCTTTTACCAGGTCTAAAATAATGTAAACCATTTACCTACAATTGTTGCAAAAATAAAAAAAAGGTCGGTAGATCCAGACAAAAAGAAAAAAAAATTGACTTGTGCTTGACAAATTCTCACAAATGGATTTCTATGAGAAATGTGTGCTTTTGCATTAGGAAACATCCTATCCAGTAATTGTAATTGCTATAATATTATACACAAGGTGAAAAACAAATACACAAAAAGCAAGATTATATTTCCTGGCAAAAGAAAATAAAATACTTTGAGAAATGTTTCTGATTTTTGATAAATCTATCCCTAAATCTAAGGCACATGTTAGGGGCTAAACTGGATTATTTTACCATCTATGAAATAACCAAAAGGCTTCTCTCTGTTTCTAGCCCACATCTATATCAATCAGTGGAAATGACTCTTCCTTATGTTGTCTTTTTCCAGTTATTCACTTATTTCCATCCTAAATAGCTCTTAATACTTTTTTAACCACTGCGAGACACAGGAAACAGCAATATTTTGCAGGTTTTAACCATTATGGAGCAGCTGGGACTCGGCATAAAAACACCAAATGTTTTTGATAATCTTCAGGCACTTTTTGTGTGGTTTTCTAACTTAATATCCTGGATGTATAAACAAATATCTGGTGTTTTAAGTCAATAAATTACCTAACAACCTGCAAACGTTGAAGCTTGCAATTGATTTCCCTGTGACATAATCCAACAGATGTACTGCTGCAACCAATAGACCGGCTTGCATACCACACAGATCGGAAGGACAATAATATACACTGCTGAATGGTACCATTATATTATCCTAATGAGACTCAGAATACCTGCAGGTATTAATTAGTAAAACATGTGCAAACTGAATCTAATCTTTATGCAGAAAAATTAATGATTTTTGGTCAACCAAAGCAGCTCCTGATATGTTTATGCTACTCAAATTAAATTTCTACCCCATTTTTCATGCTCTTTGTAGAGAGCCACTATATATTTACTTCATTTATAAATAAATCATTATGGTATAATGTAAGCATACATGTGTTAGAAACATAAAGGGAAAGTATCTTTCACAAATTAAGCAAATTAAATAAATATCCTGCCTCTTATTCTATTAGATAGCCACAGTTACAGGCATTTGCTTATAGCAGCCAGTTGGGTAACTCATAAACACAAATACTCAATAATAAATAGTTAGAGCTGAACTGATTCACAATATATTACTTAGTTACATAGGGTTGAAAAAAGACCAGAACCCATCAAGTTTAACCCTTCCAAGTAAACCCAGCACCCACAAACCTATAGTGACCTATCTATCCACTCACATACAGACCCATACTGACCTATCTATCCACTCATATACAGACCCATACTGACCTATCTATCCACTCACATACAGACCCACACTGACCTATCTATCCACTCACATACAGACCCATACTGACCTATCCACTCACATACAGACCCATACTGACCTATCTATCCACTCACATACAGACCCATACTGACCTATCTATCTACTCACATACAGACCCATACTGACCTATCTATACACTCACATACAGACCCATACTGACCTATCCACTCACATACAGACCCATACTGACCTATCTATCCACTCACATACAGACCCATACTGACCTATCTATACACTCACATACAGACCCATACAGCCCCTGACCTATCTATCCACTCACATACAGACCCACACTGACCTATCTATCCACTCACATACAGACCCACACTGACCTATCTATACACTCACATACAGACCCATACTGACCTATCTATCCACTCACATACAGACCCACACTGACCTATCTATCCACTCACATACAGACCCATACTGACCTATCTATCCACTCACATACAGACCCATACTGACCTATCTATCCACTCACATACAGACCCATACTGACCTATCTATCCACTCACATACAGACCCATACTGACCTATCTATCCACTCACATACAGACCCATACTGACCTATCTATTCCACTCACATACAGACCCATACTGACCTATCTATCCACTCACATACAGACCCACACTGACCTATCTATCCACTCACATTACAGACCATACTGACCTATCTAATCCACTCACATACAGACCCATACTGACCTATCTATCCACTCACATACAGACCCACACTGACCTATCTATACACTCACATACAGACCCATACTGACCTATCTATCCACTCACATACAGACCCATACTGACCTATCTATACACTCACATACAGACCCACACTGACATATCTATACACTCACATACAGACCCATACTGACCTATCTATACACTCACATACAGACCCATACTGACCTATCTATCCACTCACAATACAGACCCATACTGACCTATCTATCCACTCACATACAGACCCATACTGACCTATCTATACACTCACATACAGACCCACACTGACCTATCTATACACTCACATACAGACCCCACACTGACCTATCTATCGCTCACATACAGACCCATACTGACCTATCTATCCACTCACATACAGACCCACACTGACCTATCTATACACTCACTACAGACCCATACTGACCTATCTATACACTCACATACAGACCCATACTGACCTATCCACTCACATACAGACCCATACTGACCTATCCACTCACATACAGACCCATACTGACCTATCCACTCACATACAGACCCATACTGACCTATCTAAACACTCCACATACAGACCACACTGACCTATCCACTCACATACAGACCCATACTGACCTATCTATCCACTCACATAACAGACCCATACTGACCTATCTATCCACTCACATACAGACCATACTGACCTATCTATCCACTCACATACAGACCCATACTGACCTATCTATCCACTCACATACAGACCACACTGACCTATCTATCCACTCACATACAGACCCATACTGACCTATCTATCCACTCACATACAGACCCATACTGACCTATCTATCCACTCACATACAGACCCACACTGACCTATCTATCCACTCACATACAGACCCATACTGACCTATCTATCCACTCACATACAGACCCATACTGACCTATCTATCCACTCACATACAGACCCATACTGACCTATCTATCCACTCACATACAGACCCATACTGACCTATCTATACACTCACATACAGACCCACACTGACCTATCTATACACTCACATACATAAACCATATATACCAACATCAATACTAACTGTAGATATTAGTATCACTATTGCCTCCCTATGCTTGTTCAAGGGCCGATAATAGAAGCCAGTTTTGACCACTCCATCATTTACAAACACGCCCACTTCAAACCACCTACATGTTATCACAAGTTCTTTTAAGACCATGCCCATATTAATGGTGGTAGCATACCAAAAACCCAAATGCTTGCTGCTTACTGCAGGTACCATTTTTTTTTGTCATATTAAGCCACGCCCTTAAATCTATATTCTTCCTCCACATGAGCAACTCCCAGCACATAATTACACACCTTAGGGACCCCCTAACAACTATGCAAATAACCACTCCAAGATGAACAGTTTGTATTGCAGTGCATACAGTGACAATGTATAATGCTGGGGCCAGTAATCTCAGTACTGATACCATTTAAGGTAAGCAGTCCCACAAGCCAGACATATGGGGGGGCCACACAGGGGGGCTCTGGGCTGGATGTGGCCTGGGGGCCGCCACTTGGACAGCCCTGTTCTACACAATGTGCTACAATGTAGCTGCAGCTCCACTGTGCATTTCGAACAACCCCACCAGCTGGGGCAGGTATAAGCTAATCGTAATTGATTGACTTATTATTTTTTTATTATTATGAGTATTGAAGAGATGTTTTAATATTCCTAGTCCAGGCATTTTCAGCTTTGTTTTTCACCCAGGCCACCCATACTTGCAAATGTCAACATTCAGGCCTCACCCATGTTCACAAATCACACCCAGGATTCTTATTAGATCTGCAGATGTCTTCAGCCATTGCAGCTATAGAGAGTACTACATGCCCCCCAAAGAAGTAACAGTAGGAACAATTCCATAGTTAGACTACAGGAGATATGAAAAGAAGCAAGAGCTACAGTCATAGAGAAAGAATAAGGTGAGGTTGGCCGCACAACTTGAGAAACGTTATTCATAGGGTTATAACATAGTGTTATTGAACCTTCATCCCTTCAGTTGTTCTCTAGCAATAACTTCCAACATTCTCTGATGCTCTAAAGCTTTTTACATTTATTTCCCTGAGTGTCTCACTACAATGCATTCCCAACCCCTCATCTTGTTTCATCACTGTTTGATGTATTCTTTATATTTTCCCCTGTGTAAATCACAGATCTGAGAAGTCTTGGAAAATAATTTACAATAATAACAATAGATTTGACTAGAGAAAAAAAGTACAGGTATGGGGCCCATTATCCAGAATACCTGGGGTTTTCCCGGATAAGGGATCTTTCCGTAATTTGGATCTCAATACCTTAAGTCTGCTAAAAGATTATTTAAACATTAAATAAACACAATAGGATTGTTTTGCCTCCAATAAGGATTCATTGTATCTTAGTTCAGATCAAGTACAGGTATAGGACCCGTTATCCAGAATGCTCGGGACCAAGGGTATTCCGGAAAGGGGGTCTTTCCGTAATTTGGATCTCCATATTTTAAGTCTACTAAAAAATCAATAAAACATTAATTAAACCCAATAGGATTGTTTTGCATCCAATAAGGATTAATTATATCTTAGTTGGGATCAAGTACAGGTACTGTTTTATTATTACAGAGAAAAGGGAATCATTTAACCATTAAATAAACCCAATAGGACTGTTCTGCCCCAATAAGGGGTAATTATATCTTAGTTGGGATCAAGTACAGGTACTGTTTTATTATTACAGAGAAAAGGGAATCATTTAACCATTAAATAAACCCAATAGGGCTGTTCTGCCCCCAATAAGGGGTAATTATATCTTAGTTGGGATCAAGTACAGGTACTGTTTTATTATTACAGAGAAAAGGGAATCATTTAACCATTAAATAAACCCAATAGGGCTGTTCTGCCCCAATAAGGGGTAATTATATCTTAGTTGGGATCAAGTACAGGTACTGTTTTATTATTACAGAGAAAAAGGAAATCATTTTTTAAAATCTAGAATTATTTGCTTATAATGGAGTCTATGGGAGATCGCCTTCCCATAATTTGGAACTTTCTGGATAAGGGATCCCATACCTGTACAGAAAATGAGTGAAGGTATTTGAAGTTAATTTATCCATAGCTTCTTAAAGGTTAATGGGGATTAGAACTTTAGAACCCCCTTCAGACAAACAGACAGACACACACACACAATTACACGCACGCACACAATTACACGCACACACAATTACACACATACACAAACACACATACAATTGAGTATTGCTATACCTGTACAAATGCAGACTAATGGTAATGGGAACAGCTGTAACTCTATTCATGTTATTCTTCTGACTCCATTCAGAGGAGATGGGGGGGGGAGAGTTTTCAGCATGATATTTCACAAAAGAATATGTTGATTTTGGGCACTACCTCATACAACCAGTGGTTATTTTATTTTACTTTTTGGAATGATTGATTATACTTTGGGTGGCCGAAGTTCTAAAACACTGGAGCCATTCCAGATTCTCAGATCTCCCTTACTAATACATACTTAATCAATTAGATCAGACTTAATTATCAGTTGAACAAACAGCTCAGGTTTGTTTTGCCCTAAAAATTCGACCCGCATTTAGCCTTCTGGCCTATCAGTGTTACTAACTGTGATCATAGCAAGCCCTACATACTTGCGTGGGTGCGCACTCATTCCTTTTATAACAACAACAAGCTCAAAACCTACTTTCAAACCATCTTGTGAATTTTACTGTAGTAAACACTAATTTTGTCAGATAACACAAGTGAATAAACCCAATAGGCTTGTTCTGCCCCCAATAAGGGGTAATTATATCTTAGTTGGGATCAAGTACAAGTACTGTTTTATTATTACAGAGAAAAGGGAATCATTTAACCATTAAATAAACCCAATAGGGCTGTTCTGCCCCCAATAAGGGGTAATTATATCTTAGTTGGGATCAAGTACAGGTACTGTTTTATTATTACAGAGAAAAGGGAATCATTTAACCATTAAATAAACCCAATAGGGCTGTTCTGCCCCCAATAAGGGGTAATTATATCTTAGTTGGGATCAAGTACAGGTACTGTTTTATTATTACAGAGAAAAGGGAATCAATTAACCATTAAATAAACCCAATAGGGCTGTTCTGCCCCCAATAAGGGGTAATTATATCTTAGTTGGGATCAAGTACAGGTACTGTTTTATTATTACAGAGAAAAGGGAATCATTTAACCATTAAATAAACCCAATAGGACTGTTCTGCCCCCAATAAGGGGTAATTATATCTTAGTTGGGATCAAGTACAGGTACTGTTTTATTATTACAGAGAAAAGGGAATCATTTAACCATTAAATAAACCCAATAGGGCTGTTCTGCCCCCAATAAGGGGTAATTATATCTTAGTGGGGATCAAGTACAGGTACTGTTTTATTATTACAGAGAAAAGGGAATCATTTAACCATTAAATAAACCCAATAGGGCTGTTCTGCCCCCAATAAGGGGTTAATTATATCTTAGTTGGGATCAAGTACAGGTACTGTTTTATTATTACAGAGAAAAGGGAATCATTTAACCATTAAATAAACCCAATAGGGCTGTTCTGCCCCCAATAAGGGGTAATTATATCTTAGTTGGGATCAAGTACAGGTACTGTTTTATTATTACAGAGAAAAGGGAATCATTTAACCATTAAATAAACCCAATAGGACTGTTCTGCCCCCAATAAGGGGTAATTATATCTTAGTTGGGATCAAGTACAGGTACTGTTTTATTATTACAGAGAAAAAGGAAAACGATTTATAAAATTAGAATCATTTGCTTATCATGGAGTCTATGGGAGATGGCCTTTCCGTAATTCAGAACTTTCTGGATAATTTGTCTAAAAAATTGGCAGTCAGGAAAGCGTTAATACATTTTTGTCAAATAACACAAGTGAGTTATTTAAACAAACTGAAACTTTTTTTTACTTCTTGAGTGTTTTTGAGTGTAAAAAAAAATCTAATCATGGGGAAAAAAACTATGCATAAAACACATGAAACAAGAAGAACTCACTTGTGTTTTTCTGACTCGTTTACTTGCGCCTGACAATTGAATGTATATATGAATCAGCCTCTTAGTGGGTTAATAAAAAAACATTTAAGTTTATTTTGAAACGGAATTTTTTCTTGTACAACTTAAAATGATCTGTATGAATTCAGAATCGTATATATTTATTTGAAATAAATATATTTTGTTTTTGGAAAAATTATATCATATTTTTGTGTTATAAAACAAATGTGACTACATTCTCATATAATGAATAGATACAAATGTTTTTATTTTTTTTATAAATTTTTTGGCTCATTATAAATATTTATATTTACCAGTTATTAGTGTTTCTAAGGCTTGTTAACCGCAAAAGGGGTCACAACTGCAGTCACTGATTCAGCAGGGTCGCAATAAATATGACCGCTCATTGCAAATTAAATGGTTTTCTGCTACACGAAATGCATGATACATTTACTTGAAATTCATACTTAATTATTCATTATTTGATTTATAAATTAATTAATTATTTATTAACAGAATATTTTTAAAATAATTAGTGGACGACGTCTAAAAAAAAATGGTCAACTTAATTAATTCATAAAAATTAATATACAGGTATGGGATTAGTTATCTGGAAACCCATTATCCAGACAGCTCTGAATTGTATGTAAGTATGTATGTATAACTTTATTTATAAAGCGCCACAAGGGTACGCAGCGCTGTACAATCTCACGGAAAGTCTGTCTCTCATAGACTCCATTTTATTCAAATAATTCCGATTTTTAAAATTGATTTCCTTTTTCTCTGTAATAATAAAACAATCCCTTGTATTTGATCCCAACTAAGATATAATTACCCCTTATTGGGGGCAGAACAGCCCTATTGGGTTTATTTAATGGTTAAATGATTCCCTTTTCTCTGTAATAATAAAACAGTACCTGTAATTGATCCCAACTAAGATATAATTACCCCTTATTGGGGGCAGAACAGCCCTATTGGGTTTATTTAATGGTTAAATGATTCCCTTTTCTCTGTAATAATAAAACAGTACCTGTACTTGATCCCAACTAAGATATAATTACCCCTTATTGGGGGCAGAACAGCCCTATTGGGTTTATTTAATGGTTAAATGATTCCCTTTTCTCTGTAATAATAAAACAGTACCTGTACTTGATCCCAACTAAGATATAATTAATCCTTATTGGGTGCAAAACAATCCTATTGGGTTTAATTCATGTTTAATTGATTTTTTAGTAGGCTTAAGGTATGGAGATCCAAATTACGTGAAGACCCCTTAACCGAGAAAACCCTTGGTCCCAAGCATTCTGGATAATGGGTCCTATATCTGTATTAAAATACACACTATACAAGTAGAATAGATTTATTTATCACTATAAATTGTAAAAAAATAAAATACTACAGGACCAGGTTATAAAGTATCTTCAGTTTTTACAGTAGTTTGATAAAAGAAAATGCTGATTCTCCCACAAAGGAAAGAGTTATTGAAACTGTTAATCCCCCAATGAGCTCTAACGCCCGACTGAACTCAAAGCAGCAGCATTCTCCCCAACTGACACACTGATCCACATTAATAAATACAGGGGTATGGGAGCTCTTAGTACAAGTTGACCAGGGACTAGTCCGATTGCCATCTTGGAGTCAGGAAGGAATTTTTTTCCCTCTGCGGCAAATTAGAGAGGCTTCAGATGGGGTTTTTTGCCTTCCTCTGGATCAACTAGCAGTTAGGCAGGTTATAGATAGGCATTATGGTTGAACTTGATGGACGTATGTCTTTTTTCAACCCAACTTACTATGTTACTATGCTACAATGTTACATCAATTTGTCTTAAAAAAATTAACAGTCAGGAAAGCGTTAATACATTTCAAAAAGAGCAAACTGCCGAAAATCCCTCTTAATTCCCCAGTTTTATATTTCGTAACTCTGGAAATCCTTGTGATTTGTGCCCAAAATTCACCGTGTTTATTAAAATGAACTGATGGATACACTTATGTAGTAGATTAATGGTATATAAAGCTGTAATTAGTTGGCCCCACGTGCACATGGGACTGGCTGCAGGAACAAATTGGGGCTTTAAAATAAATCTGTCTGTGCTCTTTGAATTTCGCCACTTAAAGCGAGAGCCCAGTTCCTATTCTCATTACTCGTGCCACATGACTTATGTTCACATAATTTAGTGCGCTGAAAACGCCTGCGCTATATTTATTTTTGCATTTAGGAAATATTAACCACTTCCTTGATTATCCCCACTTAAACGAGACATATTTTTTCCCGGGCGGTGAGCGGTTTGCTGAATGTTTTGCCATTTGTTCACACTAAATTAAAATCCACTTGTTATTCCGTCTTTAAAAAACACCTAAAGGGGAAGTAGTTATTGCATCTGTTAAACTCGATTTGTACCCACACGTTATGGGGACGCGCGTTAACAGAGTCGGCATCTGGTTTTTTTTTCCGAAACGGGATTTGTTTATATTAAATTAAAAAGGAAAACAATAAACCTGTTACTAGAACAGACTTCCTTGGCGTTGGCGGTTTATTACAAACTATAAATTAATGTGTTTAAATAAAATAAGACAAACTGGATTTTTACGTGTATTTTATATATGTGCGTAAAATGTGGGGGGATTTGGTCGAGAGGCTTCATCAGGTGGAAGAAACAGATTACTATAATGGGTTTTTTTAATTTAATTTAATACGTAAGACTAGTAAGACTAGTTATGGGCAAGATAATTTGCCAGGCATGGATTCACTGCTAATTTCTGCATTTGCCCATTAGCGGATTATCTCACGAAACGGGCAACAAAATTATGTGCACGCCATTTTTTTTTACCTGTGCCATTTTCGCCGTATTGCAAATCTTTTGAAAGATTTGCGAATCTTCCAACGAAGCGAAACCGGACAGATTCACTCGTCCCTAATAAAGACATATATTTTATCTAACAGAAATTTGTTTTCCATCTCTAGAGAATAATTGCAGAATACGTGGAACTAGTGATGAGCGAATCTATCCCGTTTCGCTTTGCAGAAAAATTATTGAAAGTACCCGAAAACTGGCGAAACATGTTTGTTGTGTGACTCTTTTGTTGCTCGTGTCTTTTTTAACGCGGCCGCGCTCAATTTGACGCGACTGTGACTTTTTTTGATGCACGCCAAATTTTTCCTCTGCAAATTTTCACAGATGGCGAAATGCGGAAATTCGCTGCGAATCCATGCCTGCCTTAACACTCATTCCAGATAAATGTACAGCCTGATAACAATCATTTAACTACTGGTCTTGCAAACTCATAATGCCATTATTTTGTCATCATTGGGGATGAGTAAACTGTTTTGCCCATTTCAGTTTCACTGCAAAATTCTAGAATTTCACCAAGCAATCTGTTCCACTGCTTTGCAATAATAGTAGAACAGAAAGGGAACAAACCAAGGGTTAGAGAAGAAAACAGGTAGGTCCAATGGGCTCTGCCAACACTTACAGTCTACACAAACTTTATGTTGTCTTAAACAAATGTCAGTTTAATAAAGAAAAGAATGAACAAATAATTCTAAATACATATTTCATTCTGAACGTGTAAACAGACCTTCCATTATTAGCCATTCAGACCAGTTGGTGAATTATTGCTTTACAGTCATGTTATTCCACAAGTCTACCTCTTACTTATTGTGCTCCCACCGGCTGGAAGGTTTCGCCCATATGTGTTTGCACATCTGCAGTCACAAAATGTCTTTTTATTAAAAAAAAAACACATTTTACATTAAATTACAGCCCTTGGATATGTTAATATTAAAACAAAAAATAATGAAAATCACAGGGAAACAGCCAAGACTGCGGTCCAGTTCTTTACACAGGGTGGGCCATCAAGATTTATTGCTTTTATAAACACAATCTTATGGCATGTACCCATTAAAATGTTTTAACTTAAATAATGGCGTACATTAGGGTTGTAAAGCTTGCCCCTTTAGCTGAATTGCAACTCACAGCCAGACTTAATCTCTTCATAAGCTTCTCATAAGGGTTTCCTTCAGATCACCACTTTATTTTTTAATTTTTTGTGTTTTTTTTAACTTTATATTCTGGACTTCTAAAATGTAGAATTTAAACCGATAGCTCATTGTTTGAAGGTACAGGTATTGGACCCCTTATCTGGAAAGGCATTATCCAGAAAGTTCAGAATTATGGAAAGGTCATCTCCCATAGACTCCATTTTAATCAAATAATTCACATTTTTGAAAATGATTTCCTTTTTCTCTAATAATAAAACAGTACCTTGTACTTGATCCCAACTAAGATATAATTACCCCTTATTGGGGGCAGAACAGCCCTATTGGGTTTATTTAATGGTTAAATGATTCCCTTTTCTCTGTAATAATAAAACAGTACCTGTACTTGATCCCAACTAAGATATAATTACCCCTTATTGGGGGCAGAACAGCCCTATTGGGTTTATTTAATGGTTAAATGATTCCCTTTTCTCTGTAATAATAAAACAGTACCTGTACTTGATCCCAACTAAGATATAATGACCCCTTATTGGGGACAGAACAGCCCTATTGGGTTTAATTACTGTTTAAATCATTTTTTTAGTAGACTTAAGGTAGGAGATCTGAATTATGGGAAGACCCCTCATCCAGAATACCCCAGGCCCAAAGCATTCTGGATAACGGGTCCCATACCTGTACTTGTGACTCTAGGACTAGGCATTGGTTTGAGTGACATTCGGCAAGATCAAAAGAAATGGTCTGAATAGAAATATAACTAGAGACATGGGATCTATTACCCTGAATACTCGAGACCTGGGATTTTTGAGGAATGTTCCTATAATATTAAGGGTGTAACTGAATGCTACTAAAACACATTCAATCATTAAAAATTGAGCTGCTTTGGCATCATCCTAGATTTTTATTGGGGCAAAGAATCAGCAAATCCAGCACAAAGCCAGTTTATCTGTTGAACATGTGAAATATAAACTTTGGACCATAGCATTGCCAGTTTTTAGAGACTTCTGGATAATGGGTTTCCAAACACAACATCCCTTAACTGTAATAATGATAATTATAATTAGCTGAACTTCTGATTGCTGACCCAGAATCACATAGTATTTAAAGTTTAGACAGGAGAGTGACAAAATAATATGGAAAAAGTAGGCCAGTAGGACACTCAAAGTTAATTCTAAGCTGATGTTTTCCTTTAGTTATGGACTGTTTAGATAACTTTTTCTTTCAATATCTTCTGAAGTTTTCTGAATAAATGAGGTCCAGTAAAGGCCAAGTGTACCCTACTGTTAAGCATTTAATTCAAAAAGCTTTTAGCACCTTATAATCATGCTCCGAGGCCATGCAAGCAGCTAAGAAGGTGTAAACGAAACCGTTCACAGGCCTTACAATGATTATATTAGGGTGGAAGCTCCACGCATTGTATGACTACAATTTTTTTAATATATAAATATTATGTTGTACAGGTATGGGATTTGCTATCCGGAAACCCAATATCCAGAAAGTTCCGAATTACGGGAAGCCCATCTCCCATAATTCAGATTTTTAAAATTGATTTCCTTTTTCTCTTTAAAAATAAAACAGTGCTTTGTATTTGATCCCAACTAAGATATAATTACCCCTTATTGGGGGCAGAACAGTCCTATTGGGTTTATTTAATGGTTAAATGATTCCCTTTTCTCTGTAATAATAAAACAGTACCTGTACTTGATCCCAACTAAGATATAATTACCCCTTATTGGGGCAGAACAACCCTATTGGGTTTAATTAATGGTTAAATGATTCCCTTTTCTCTGTAATAATAAAACAGTACCTGTACTTGATCCCAACTAAGATATAATTACCCCTTATTGGGGCAGAACAGCCCTATTGGGTTTATTTAATGGTTAAATGATTCCTTTTTCTCTGTAATAATAAAACAGTACCTGTACTTGATCCCAACTAAGATATAATTACCCCTTATTGGGGGCAGAACAGCCCTATTGGGTTTATTTAATGGTTAAATGATTCCCTTTTCTCTGTAATAATAAAACAGTACCTGTACTTGATCCCAACTAAGATATAATTACCCCTTATTGGGGGCAGAACAGCCCTATTGGGTTTATTTAATGGTTAAATGATTCCCTTTTCTCTGTAATAATAAAACAGTACCTGTACTTGATCCCAACTAAGATATAATTACCCCTTATTGGGGGCAGAACAGTCCTATTGGGTTTAATTAATGTTTTATTGATTTTTTAGTAGATTTAGGGGCAGATTTACTAATCCACGAATCCGAATCCCGAAATGGAAAAAATCGTATTGGAAACGAAAATTTTGCTGCTTTTTCATCTGCGTCGCGATTTTTCGTATTTGTCGCGACTTTTTCCTCACCGTTGCAACTTTATTGTATTTTCCGTGACTTTTTCGTCGTTGTCGCAATTTTTTCATATAGTAAACAGCGGAAAAACCAATCCGATTTTTTTGTGGCGGCGACGAATAAGTCGCGGAAAATATACGAAAAAGTCACAACGGCGTCGAAAAATTTGCGGGACATACGAAAAAAGCCGACGAAAAAGTCGCAAAAATACCGACCATTAAGAAAAAACGCATTCGGACGCCTTCGGAGCGTTCGGAGTCTCCCCCTTAGGGTATGAAGATCCAGATTACAGAAAGACCCCTTATCCGGAATACCCTTGGTCCCGAACATTCTGGATAACAGGTCCTATAAATGTACTTGCCGCTTAAACAGAATGAGAATCTCAGCCATAGAATGGGTTAATTCTATCTCCCGAGTACATTTCAGTCACTGTTATTTATTTTGAGAGAGTTCGATAGGAGTGACAATACTGTATATCCCAACATATCCAGCCATGTCAGGCAGAAAAAAACAGGGTCTGTTCCATCTCTTTCCATGTTTATTATTCCTAAATGTAGAACAAACAATACCAAAACAGACACATGTTCTTAATTACACTCCTTTTTCAAGATTTTGTGTAAATAAATGTTTATTTAGAGAGAGTCAATAAAGCCAAGGGTGGTACAGCATAAATATTTTGGCAAACTAAACAAATGCAGAAAAGTACGATTGCCCGCCCTACAACTTATTGTCTCTGTAGAACTTTCCTTCCCTGCATACAGTATTTGCATTACAACAATCTTTTTGGACGCAGACACATAGACAGGGTCTTCAGAATTAAGCGACAACATTTTAACTGTACATATGGCATTTCCATGTTATTACTAGCAGAGAATACGGCTGCTTATGAAGCATTATGGCAGCTTTTATTTGTATGTACAAAGCTTATGGCACATGTAGCGACAGACAGCGACAGGCGTCTTTTATCCATAGCAACAACAGGAGGCAAGGGGATACTGCCATAGAAACGCTATGTTTATTTCTCTACGTGTACCATAAACCTTCATGACAATATGTAGAAAAGTAAACTTCTATTCAGAGAAACTGCATGCTCTTTTAGTCCTACTGCTTTATTGTCAGTTATAAATTCATTCAATTACTTCAGTACAATCATCAGGGCACAATAGCTAATTTACAAAACAGAGTTTTGCCAAGGCCAATAAAGAGTAATAGGATTAATTCATATGCTAAAATTCTTAGAATACACAAGAGAATTTAATATTAGTACACAATTCTAATATGTGTTTATGTCTACTGAGCAATAATAAAAAAAGAGAATATATATATATAGAGTAGAAAAGATAGAGGCACTCGGATAATTGCAAAAAAGTGTATTAAAAAAGAATTACATCACATATCGCATATGTGATGTGATTCTTTTTTAATACACTTTTTTGCAATTATCCAAGTGCCGCTATTTTTTCTACTATATCTATGATAATGGGATGATACGGCGTCCTGAAGTGGCTGAGCACCGGATATACGCTAAAGGAGGAGTGCGGTAACGTTTCTTGTATATATATATATATATGTGTGTGTGTGTATAGTAATTAGCAACATCTTTTGCCAGGCATGGATTCACTACGTAATAGGGCATTTTGGAATTGGCGGATTTTTTTCGCGAAGCTGCCACAAAAATTTGCAGGGTGAGAAAAGAGTCACAGTCCCGTCAAAAAAGTTGTGGTTGCATCAAATAAGTTGCAGTCCCAGCAAATAAGTCACAACAGCGGCAAATAAGTCGCCGTTTTCACTGTTTCATTAATTTTTCATCAGTTTTGGGAATTTTTCAGCGAAGCAAAACAGGACAGATTCACTCATCACTATGTATATATATATTATTATGTATATAATATCAGCATGTAGAACACAGAGCATTCATAGGACTTAAATGACACAAACAGATCCCCAAACGCTCTGTGTTCTACATGCTGATATTATATTTTGTGGCAGCACTTGGGGCTTTTTTGCCTTTTTTGGGGGGGGATGAGTGCGCTGCCTTTCTAACTTGACATATATAATATAGATATAAATGTTAAATTAGAAAAATGCAATATTACTAACACTAATATTTAGATATGTTCATTTTAATTATGGTCATCCAACACCAACCTTTGCTGAATTACAGCTTTTATGTATCTAGATTCACTTTTCTGACAACAATAAAGGGAATCCCAGCCGGAACTGTAAATATCTTTCAATTTAAAATTTAAAAAAAGTCAAAATTAATTTTACTGCAAAATACTGTGTTTCTTATACTTCGAAAATACCCCCAGTGTAAATTAAGTGATTGCTTTATATAGTCATGAAACTCCGTGATGACTTCTATTAGATGCCAGCAGGTTTTACCCTTGTGTGGCAGAAACAAACCTCTCAGTCTTTGAGTCTGACACATGAGGATTAATTCCCCCAGTCCCATACACACACACTGTTTATTTTTTATTTCGTCCCATTCTTTGTTCTACATTTCTACAATACAGAGCATGTATATGCACCATTTCTGTTTCCTCACAATAATACGAAGGGGTAGGGGCTTAAACTGTGTATGAAGTTTATATATATCATTTGCTTTAGTGTCAAAAATACAAAACAGAAATTAACAGTGGGAGGAAATGATACGAAACAAAAAATAAGGTTGGAAGTAAGATGGAACTAAAATACGGAGCTAATTGTGGGTTGTTACATGTGAAAATAGACACTCATTGTGCACTAATTAGTAAAAAAAAACTATAATCCACATAAATTAACAAGAGGCTATTTTAATGCAAAATTAAGTCTAAAAATTTGGAGCTGAGTAAACTGATGAAGTTTTTTGGATGAATCGCTGATACATCTGCCGGTCGGGAAATTATTTATTTTATCTATTTACTTGCACGACGTGTTTCTGCAGCACTTTACAGAGATTATTCATCGGACTGCCCCAGAGGAGCTACAATCTAAGGTCCCTATCACATTCACACTATTGTCTCAGTCAGAAGCCTGTTTACCTGCCTGTATGTTTTTGGAGCATAGGAGGAAACCCACACAGATATAACAAACTGGTTACAGACAGTGCCCTGACCGGGATTGAACTGAGGACTCCAGGGCTACTCGCTGAGCCACCATGCTGCCTATATTCCCTGCTGCCGTTCTCTATTTGCACAATGGCTCCTGCAAAAGGTCTTTATGTTCAAGTCACCACATCTAGAACCCATTGAGTGGGTAATTGGGAAGTGCTAATCAATTCCATGTGCAGACAGTTCACTCATGGGATCACGTTTGCTCAGGTGAATTATGCACATTGCACATTTCAGAATTGTTTCTCACTTCCTTTAACAGAAAATGTGGCACAACATATTTCCACTACAGCACAAAGCGTTTGGGGTTCCTCCTCCTCCTCCCTCTCTGTCCCTCGCATGGAGCCATGCACATATGCACACTATCTGCCTTGTTTAAATAGAAGTGTGAAGCAGATCTGCTGTTATCACCTTTTTTTTTTACTTCTGTCAATAGACTCGAACAAGACAAAACAGACAGATCTGTTTAACACCTACAGAAAAGTCCTGTCTATCTATTTCACTGAGCTGTAAACAAGATTGGGGCTGAAGGAGCCCAGAAGCCATTGTGCATTGCAGAACACTTTAGTAATGGGAAAAAGACTCAAAGTCGCATATTGCCAAGCTGTGATTACTGAGTCAGGCAAACAAGGGTGTGACTTCCATTCCGATGTGTCTGTGCCCACCTGACGTAGATCCCGCTGACACCTTTTCCTCCACAGTTTATGAATATTTGGCTTTTTTGGAAATCATACATCACTTCTGAATATTTTTGCCACATTATACACAGAGAGAACCGGAATTAAAAATAGAAGGAAATTATTTATTATTGGTTTTAATTAGGGATGCACCGAATCCTGGTCGAATCAGGATTTTTAACCCCTTCCAATCCCAATTAACACGTTAATTAGGATTCTGATTCAGTTCGGAATTCGGCCGAATCCTTCAGTGCGGGTTCGGGGGTTTGGCGGGTTTGGTGCATCCTTAGTTTTAATTAGTGATGGACCATTCATTCATTCATTAAACCACGATTACGTTTTTTTGAGAAAAAATTTGTAGTTATGAGTTTTAGAGCAAAAAAAAAGCTGATTTGCGGTTTCAATTTGAATTCAACTACAGGTATAGGACCCTTTATCCAGAATGCTCGGGACCAAGGGTATTCTGGATAAGAATCTTTCCGTAACTTGGATCTCCATACCTTAAGTCTACTAAAAAAATCAATAAACCGTTATTTAAACCCAATAGGGCTGTTCTGCCCCCAATAAGGGGTAATTATATCTTAGTTGGGATCAAGTACAGGTACTGTTTTATTATTACAGAGAAAAGGGAATCATTTAACCATTAAATAAACCCAATAGGGCTGTTCTGCCCCAATAAGGGGTAATTATATCTTAGTTGGGATCAAGTACAGGTACTGTTTTATTATTACAGAGAAAAGGGAATCATTTAACCATTAAATAAACCCAATAGGGCTGTTCTGCCCCAATAAGGGGTAATTATATCTTAGTTGGGATCAAGTACAGGTACTGTTTTATTATTACAGAGAAAAGGGAATCATTTAACCATTAAATAAACCCAATAGGGCTGTTCTGCCCCAATAAGGAGTAATTATATCTTAGTTGGGATCAAGTACAGGTACTGTTTTATTATTACAGAGAAAAGGGAATCATTTAACCATTAAATAAACCCAATAGGGCTGTTCTGCCCCCAATAAGGGGTAATTATATCTTAGTTGGGATCAAGTACAGGTACTGTTTTATTATTACAGAGAAAAGGGAATCATTTAACCATTAAATAAACCCAATAGGGCTGTTCTGCCCCAATAAGGGGTAATTATATCTTAGTTGGGATCAAGTACAGGTACTGTTTTATTATTACAGAGAAAAGGGAATCATTTAACCATTAAATAAACCCAATAGGGCTGTTCTGCCCCAATAAGGGGTAATTATATCTTAGTTGGGATCAAGTACAGGTACTGTTTTATTATTAAAGAGAAAAGGGAATCATTTAACCATTAAATAAACCCAATAGGGCTGTTCTTCCCCCAATAAGGGGTAATTATATCTTAGTTGGGATCAAGTACAGGTACTGTTTTATTATTACAGAGAAAAGGGAATCATTTAACCATTAAATAAACCCAATAGGGCTGTTCTGCCCCCAATAAGGGGTAATTATATCTTAGTTGGGATCAAGTACAGGTACTGTTTTATTATTACAGAGAAAAAGGAAATAATTTTTAAAAATGTGAATTATTTGATTAAAATGGAGTCTATGGGAGATGGCCTTTCCGTTATTCGGAACTTTCTGGATAATGGGTTTCCAGATAAGGGGTCAGATACCTATACATTTATTTTTATTCATCTTAGAAATACATCAGTAACTACATGCACACTCTGACCATACAGTTCAAACAAACCCTTTCTCACACTCGCACACATGACAGATTTGATTGAATCTCATTTAGAACAATAAACATAGAATTCAGATTAAAATGCCCCGTCAGGTTAAACTTGAGCATCAGCATTTCTATTTCTTACATGTTTTCATGACCTTTTGGCACAAATTTGGTTGATATAAGTGAATACAAATTTCAGATTTGTTTTATAAACATTTATGACAGCATCTTATTATCTTTTATGATTTCGATATTTTAGGATTATATTTTACTTTCCCCTTCCAGTGTTAAAACTTAATCAAAATCTCCGTTCCAGTCGACTGTTTAAACAAACCATTTTCCCCCTTATTCATATATCTGTTAAGGCTGTTTTTCATTTAATTATTTCTGGCTATTGTCCTATTTAAATATTCCTTTTTTTTTGTAGGCAAAAATTCTATTTGACTTGATTATTATAATATTTGTTATGGCCTTAGAAAAACACATAAAATAGACTTATGGTTTGCAAATAAAAACTACCGGTTGTACTTTTTAAGGCCAATATTTTTCTTAATTTAAGAAAGTCAATAAACTTTTGGATTGAGGAGAACGACTTGGAACACAAAGCATAGAAACGTTAGGAAACATTCAGGCATCTTCAAAATGTTTTCTTCAAATGGTTTCGTTAATAAAAATGTATCTAAAGGGACGTGATCTTCATAATTATAATACAAGAATTTAATATAATAACTGTCAAGTAAACGTTTTATTAAGTAAAGAATCTCTAGGGGAAAAAATATTTCCTTGGCCTTTGAAAAAGCTAAAAAGCCACTTGTCATTACATGGAGAAATGTGTTTGCTGGTCCTTCCTTTGTTGGAAACCCTCACACAAACAGCACTTGTTGTGCTATATACACAAGTATCTTTGTTTCTGCTCTTGTATTTAAAAACTTGTTTTTACGCCATGTAGTATTAAAAAATCCTACTCCATTTAATAAGCAGGAGGATTGAGATAAGAAAGTCAAACCAATAAAGATAAACATAAATCAAGGTGTTTTATATCTCATTGTATAAGGGAATCAGAAGGTAACACATCCATCAGACATGAGGCAGTTATCTTGACCAAAAAGGAACTATGTAAATGGTGAGGCTAAAAATCAAGAACAGAACCAAATGAAGTTGGTGTAAAAACCCGCTATGCCTGCTCTGTCCCGCAACTGTCAGTCTTGAGTCTATGCCTGCTCTGTCCCATTTCTGTCTGTCCTGCGGGACAGAGCAGGCATAGAGTCAGGACAGATAGGAGCGGGACAGAGCAGGCATAGAGTCAAGACAGACAGGAGTGGGACAGAGCAGGCATAGAGTCAGGACAGATAGGAGCGGGACAGAGCAGGCATAGAGTCAAGACAGTCAGGAGTGGGACAGAGCAGGCATAGAGTCAGGACAGATAGGAGCGGGACAGTGCAGGCATAGAGTCAGGACAGACAGGAGTGGGATAGAGTAGGCATAGAGTCAGGACAGGCAGTAGTGGGATGAAGTGGGCATGGAGACAGGACAGGCAGGAGCAGGAAGGAGCTGATGTAGAGAAAGGACTGGCAGTAGCGGGAAGAAGTGGGCATGGAGACAGGATGGAGCAGGTGTAGAGACAGTTTGGGCAGAAGTAGGATGGAACTGACATAAAGCCAGGACAGGCAGAAGTGGGATGGAGCAGGTGTAGATAATGGACAAGAAAAAGCAGGATGGAGGGGGCAAGACGGGACAGGACTGGCAAGACAGAATTGAGCAGGTGTAGCGACAACATGGGAAAAAGCAGAATGGAACCTGCATAGAGCTAGGACAGGCAGGAGTGGGCTGGATAAGGTGTAGAAACAGGACAGGAAAAAGTGAAATGGAGCAGGCATAGAGACAGGACAGGCTGGAGCAGAATGGAGTGGGTGTAGAGTTTGGACCAGACAGAACAAGGAAGGAAATAAGGTAGAACAAGGGTCTAAATAGATTGTAAGCTCTTTTGGGCAGGGCCCTCTTCACCTCTTGCATCGGTTATTGATTGCTTTATATGTTACTCTGTATGTCCAATGTATGAAACCCACCTATTGTACAGCGCTGCGGAATATGTTGGCGATTTATAAATAAATGTTAATAATAATAATAAACAGATCACAGGCAGCTCTGATTGGCTGAACCTACATGACCAATAAGGCTACTGGGATGTGATGGCAAAACCAGGTGAAAAGATCAGAATCACCAGGAACCTGTTGGCTGCTTCCCTGGCCCAGTAGTCAGAACAGAGCCGCCAGTAACAGAGAGGTTCCCAGCAGAGCCTTACTGATTGGAAGGAAACTAGATATGCGCTGTAATAAACATCTTTAGTCTATATGAAAAGTGAATTATAAAACATGTTCAGATGACAGTTCTGCTCTAAGATTGATGTTTTGCTTTGTTTCTGATCTTCTGCCATCCCTGTTCTGAGCGTAATATAATTATTCTGCTCCAGTGACACATTCAAACTGGATTCCGGGTTTGTTCCATGACAGTTACAGTTTATAAATAAAGAGAAGTGGGTTTCTGTACAAGCGCAGCCCTCCCCTACATACAAACACGGCTATTATTCTGAGGTCTGTTCCAACACAGTAAACCGGCCCAAGTACACAGGGATTTGGCGTATGCACATATTTACTATGTGACACAGTACGAGCCAGAGATAATTTGTTACCTTGTCACTGGCAGATCCTCCCATTTTCTATAGGGGAGTCCGGAGACACAATGGCGCAGTCAATCGTTTTATTTACTTCACTATTAAAAGTGCCAATTCTAATGAATCCTTAGAGAGCGGAATATTGTATTAGATATAAATTTCCTTTTCATTAACATTTCTTTCTTAAGGAAAATATAAAAGGCAACAAATCATTTTTATAATCTTAACTTGCAGATGTCAGAGGTTTGCCTTAGTTTATAACCGTGCTTAGTACACAGATATGCCTATACCGGCCTAGTTTTATGGTACAAGTATGGGATCTGTTATCCAGAATGCCCGGGACCTGGGGTTTTCTGGATAAGGGATCTTTCTGTAATTTGGATCTCCATAACTTGTCTACTAAAAATCTACTAGGGGTACCCTAGCAACCAGTTGGTGGTTTGAATGAGAGACTGGAATAGCAATAGAAGAGGTCTGTATAGAAAGATAAAGTATAAAAAGTAAAAAGCCTCACGGAGCAATGGTTTTTTGGCTGCTGGGGTCAGTGACCCCTATTTGAAAGCCGGAAAGAATCAGAAGGAGATGGAAAATAATTTTAAAACTATATAAAGTGTAAAATGAAGGCCATTGCAAAAGAATGGGCCATTATATAGATTGTATATTAGATGGACTCCTATTGGGCATTAGCAATGGGAACACACACACACATCCTGTATTTAGTTTTCTGGAATCTTCCATACTAAATAGCATTATAGAAAGATAGAATATTTTTTTAGAATTCAATAAACAATACAGCGGACACTGCACACTTATCCTCATGACGCCATGAACATATTGACGTAAACATCACCGATCACAGTTTCTACAAACAACATTAAATCCGATAAGAGCAGCCACGGGCTCAAATAAATCAACAAATGAAACTTACAGTAACAATGTGGGGAGTGCGCTCTGTATTATGGGTAACAAAAGCCATTTCAGCCTTGAAATTACATAAAAAAAACACCTTTAAAACATTTTGCTTAATTTCTATTGCTGCCCCATCATTCTCAGCAGGGAATATTGCTCTGGGCATGATTCCCCCATTCGCTATACCCAGGGGCATAACTATAAAGGCAAGTAGATTCTACGATTGCAGGGGGGGGTTCAAGAGTGTAGGGGGGCCCAGCCAGACCCTAATTAATGAGGAATTTTTATATATCTTGGTAGTTTAGAGTAACTTACCAATATTTTAGGGCCCTAAACTGAATTTGCTGTGGGGCCCAGCAACGTCCAGACAAGCAACCTTCCACCTATTTGCTTACAGTTTATCACTTTGTCACTTACAAATGGCCCCCTAAACCCATGCAGAGAATTTATTTTTCTGTGCCTTAAGTCTAAATGCCAGTTTCAACTTTAATAAACCCATTAGCACCGGTTGGAACTTTTTTAACTGGAGCAACTTTATAATATTTTGGTCTCCAGGATTCCCCACTGGAGTTTCTCCCTGATGAATAACAGAAGACGGCGAAAACGGCAAACAGCCCCCAGGTTTAGGAAGTAAGGATTCCATTCTAGCAGAGCAATCAGCGATCACCCACAGCTTGTTTGCTGTTTAACTTGTAACAGCTCAGCAGTGACCCTCGCAGGCAGCACCAAACAGGAATACTCCCTTACTGCACCGGCGCGTCCCCAGGCAATTGGAAAACCAGGTCAATCAGATAAAAATAGTTTGGTTTTGTTCAGATTGATATGATGACAGAACATGCTGCTATCTTGAGTGAGAAATGTTTTTTTTTTTTAGATCAGATGTTGATATGATAAAACTGCTAATAGGAACCCTGCTTTCTTCTACTGCTATAATGAGCAATATTAGAAGGTTAGCGTCCTAAGGTGCCATATTATAATCAAGTCCAACCTTGTATGGGAATGCCTTAAGGGCAGCACTAAAAACAGATTTACTTGGGAAGTGGTCATTTAATAAAAATGCATTTATCCCATTGTACTTGTATATATTGTACTCTAAACTATATTCAACTGGGGGCAAAGATCTCAATGCATGTGATCCTGAAAAAAGCCTATTTACTGTCTATCCGTGTGGAGCAGATCTCACTTACAAAAGGCCACAATAATCTAATCCTTCAGAGATCAGGTCACAATTACTGACCCAGCAACACAGGCAATAGCTCTCCCCCTACTCTGCAGAAAAACAGGAGCTTTGTGTGAAGGTTTATAGTTAATGTCAATTAAAATGCACATTGGGTCTAGTGATGGCTCCAGGCAATGGTAACGGCACCTCCATAATAAATACACGTTGGCTCCCAGGATAAGACCCACGGCACAGGGCACAGTTAAATAATAACACACCGTGTATTTTCTGCATGGAAACCAGAAAGTGATATCATGGCTATACAGTAAATACACAATATTCCTACTGTGGGAACAGGTTTCACTTTAAAGTGCCATTATTATCACTATTCTGCCTCATAAGTAGAATATATAAAAAGTGCAGGAATAGGGCATTTTGGGTTGCTCCACCATTGAACACAATAGGGCTCATTTATGAAGTACAGCATGCAAAGTGTAATTTCAGACACATCTCATTATGGGTTTTTTTTCTACCCACAATGCAGTGTTCCCCCAGGAACGTATGAATGTGCATTTACATTCATACGTCAGAATATTTAGACTGGGAATTGTGTCACTTTCCGTTAAATAGGCATCAGTGTTTGATTCTCTTGGCGCAAGTCTGTTGCTTCTATTATTACGACCCACTATGGAAACTGTGGAATTATCACCATGTTTAGTGGGGTGGTAGCTCCACTTGTACACGATTAAACAGAAGAAGCAGGACAGATGCAATGGCCCTTGGTGCAACTATACAGAAGTGCAAGCAGCATGATTGGATGCAAATACGTTTAACGATTAGCATCAATATGTGCAACAGTTGCATCCATTTTGGCATGACCATACGCAGCTCTGCTTATAAATTGCCCCTCAGGATTTTTTAGGCACAGTGGGTGACCCCATGGGCCTTGCCAACCCAACCCAGTTCCCTGTGGGGCCCAGTAACTCCTATTTACACTAATACAATCACAACATGTCATTCCTAAAGACAATAATAAGATGTTTTATATAAATTTAAAAATGTATGCATGATAATACCCAGGGGAACAATATGAATGTAAATTGTCCATTCCTTTCAGTTCTATTCTGGATGGTATCTCCCATTCTGTTGGACTGAGCTGGTATATTTAGTTTACAACTTGCTAACGGACTGATTCATTCCATAGATGAGACATTAATATTGACACCAGCATTTTACGCAGCATTGTGCAAAATATCAGCAAAGGCTAAACAAACTATCAATGATGCAACCAATCAAAATAAAGACCAGGAGGTCCTATTGCGGAGAACTCCATCCAGGGTACTAGGTATATACGCAGGTTATAGTCTGTTCCTGGCATTTTGTCCCCCTTTCATAGCATTGTAAGCAAACAGACATCTGCGAGGCATTATTACTGGTACTAGTGTAACACAGTGTCTTTTTAGCCTCCATAATTGCTTGTTATGACAGTACAGCTGTATATAAAATACTGATGCCAGTTTTACCAAGTCTAAGAACATTAGTTGCTGCTTTGCAAAGTCTTATTACAAAATGCCACTGTACATAAACCGTTTATAAGTGGGGGTTTTCCTAAACAAAGAGGACACATTTGGCTATAAAAGTATATACTTTATTTGTATTGTATTTATATATTATTATTATTACTACTTTAATTATTTATAAACATTTCATGCATAAATGGGAACGGACTTACTATGTTATTCCCAGTGCATTCCTTCTCTTTGTATTTGCATTATAAATATATCTATGCACTGTATGTGACTGGGAGCTGACATACATGTAGCATCTGTAGAGGCGCTCTCACGGCATTCACCAACAGATAAACACAACTGGGGGGATATAGAATATTTCATGCACATACGGAGTAACTACTTTACTTGCCTATTCAGAGGAACGTTCATTGTAGTTACGGCCGCACTGTGCGTTATTATTCTTTGCAGAGCAATTTCTAAAGTAGCAGAGAATTTTTCGCAGATTTACAGCAGAGCCTTCAGACCCTTTATGCAACAGCAAATTTCTTGTACACACCCTTTTCTTTTTGACTAGTAGATAACACTATTTGGGTGGCTTATATGCCTCAGTTGAGGGAATCATTATCTTTATTCATATAAAGAGCATGCTTAGATATACTGTATGCAGCAGTATTCAGTTCTAGGTGCTGTGAGGAAAGGAGAATTAGGGGTGTAAACTCCATGTTAATTAAAAAAGTACTTGCTTCCAGGGTGTAGCAGTCCCAACCACTGCCCCGTTCATGAATACAGCTCTGCTGATTGCAGACAAAACTGTATTCATTTATTTTGAAGCACAAATACCTTCTTCTACCCGTGGGGAAGGGCACCAAGTGCAAAATAATATGTTGGAAAGTGCATGTTTTTATACTTTACATATTGCCCTGTATATAGTAAATGACCCTTATGACTTCCCAAATTCCCTTACATGCCTCTCTAAGAACCTCATTTATTTATTGCAGTAAATTTTACCAAATCATTCCAGCACAGAAAAAGCTGTTCTGATTTCTAATTCCTAAGGTGGCCATAGGTGGCCATACATGGGCAGATTTAAGCTTCCGATTTGGCCATTTAGACCCATTTGCCAGCTTATGTGGCCATGAATGGGGCCCTCTAATGGGTCTACCTGACTGATATCTAGCCCCATTGACGTCGTTGTAATTTGATCATTGAATCCTAGGGCCAAACAATCAAATTAGCCCGATGTCGCTCACCTTAGGGTGGGAATTTTGGGAATTTTGCTAGTTTGGCAACTTCTCCAGATGAGCAAACCTTATGGTGTATTCCCACCTTTAGGATTTGGATTGGTCATAGTGTACAGTACTATGTAAGCTGAGCACTATTACTATCTGCCCAAGTGACAACGCTATTAGCTCTAACAACTGATTCCATTGGTTAAAAACCTTCCTAACTGTCAGAAAGGTTTTAATAAATAGGGAAAACCTTAGGTTCTATTAGGTTTCCTCTGTTCAATATTTAATAAATCAGCCCCTAAGAATCCATTGAAGTGGGTTATTTCAGCTCTTCCTTGTACAAAGGAAAATTTGTTAAAAAATGGTGTTGATACTTTCTTTTCTGGCAATATTTTTATCAACACGTCAGATGTTTAACTTTTCCCAGCAAGGGCTTTTCTGAAACACTTTATACACTTGGACTGGGCCACTTTTATTAGTAATAACAAAGAAATAAATGACGCTATATTACTCTTTTCCAGTTTCCTTGTACTTGTAATACGAATGAATGGCAATTCATTTATTTTGCATTTTTCCCTTTCCCCGGGACAAAAACGTCCGCCACCCACGCATTTCTTTCCTGCATGGGCAAAAATACAAGAGAATACTTAGAGAATTCTTTAATGTAAGGCTAATATGGCAGCTGGCATGGGTTACTCAAATTGTATCTGATTCCTTCGTTTTGGTAGTGTTATTATTATTAACATTTATTTATAAAGCACCAACATATCCCGCAGCGCTGTACAATAAGTGGGTTACATACATTGGACATACAGAGTAACATATAAAGCAACCAATAACCGATACAAGAGGTGAAGAGAGCCCTGCCCAAAAGAGCTTACAATCTACAAAGTTAATATGAATCCTTCCAACTGTTGCTGAACTACAATTCTACGCAACCCTTCTATTGGAATAGACACTGTGTTCTCATTTAAATAGTAAAAATATGTTCATACTTCTGCCTACAAATAACAATTACAACTACAGAGGCGTTAGAGAGAATTGTTGGTATGTGGGTCAAACAAAAAAAGAGAATAAAGTAGTGGCATTCTGGATACAATCTGGGCCGAATTATTCAAGAAATATTTATGTGCCCCAGGATTTACACATCCTAATTTAGGAAAGTCAGTAACTTTCAGACATGGCTGTCCTCTATCTGTTATTGGTGGGACAAGGCATCTGCTATATATAGGCTATAAAAGATAGCATTGCTCCACAAAAGGAATTGAGGTGCCATTAGCGTGTAAGTGATATCTTCTGTAAGCAACCCAGGATTTCTGCGGATACACCAAAGTTGACAGTGGGCGAAATGATCGTAATCAAACGATCTCCTTTATATGTGATGTTAGCTGAAATAGATGGGTCTCAGTTTTCTCCCCCTCCTCTTCATTGTCTCCTTTGTTCAGTAATCCCATTTACTAATTGCATTTCTAAGATGCAGTATTAATATATCTGCCGCCGGGCCAATTCCCCATAGCCATACTGAGCAACTCATTTATTCTTTCCCTTTTCTTTTTTCTTTTTTTTTTTTTTGTTCCTTCAAAAAAATTTCTCTCCACTTTCAAAACAATATCTATCGTTATCTTCTCTCTTCTTCTCCAGAGTGTTTATTCAAATGGAAGCCTACATCCTTCATCGTGTGCTTTTAGCCCAGAAGATTTAGCAGTTTAATCTATAGATAATTATCTCCTACGTCCCTGCTCTGTTTTTCCCGGGAGGGAAAACTTTACATCTTTCCCATCTCTGGTCATCCCTTTTGCTTCCTTCTGATTTATTAGGTATTCAAATATATATTTATTACATATTCTATACAAGCAAGTAATAATATAAGCCGGGGTCAGCACAGAGTCACATGGGAAGCAAACTCTTGCCTTGGGGGATGTAGGTTCTACAATAACCCTCAAAAACAAGAAAATTTCCTTTTTGTAAAGACATTTATATTTGCTTTCCAAGACTGAGAAAGCCTCCGTCTCACATGTAGACAAGTGAGGAATTTCCAGCAAAAAAATGAAAAAAACTGCAACCCCTGGCATATAGGTGACCTATACAAAGTGCCTAATCAACAAAGAATAACTTAAACTCCTTGTGTGAAGTTCAGTTATAAAAACAGATGTTACCGTGACTTTCACTCTGAATATTAAATATAACAGATGACATCGATAATAGAGACCTCCCTCTTTCACGCGGCGTTTGATCGCTGCTAATTTTATCTAATTGCTGCGCCCATTTATTAATTTGGTTTCTCATTTCTGTATTTTTGTCACCAAACAATTGTATAAACAACTAATATTTATAACAAATTCACTTTAAAAAAAAATGCATAACTTTTTAAACTAAACTCCAACATAAATATTTTCTGCTGGATTCCTTCATTTAAAAACCAAATATTATTGAAGCAATCCAGGCTGTCAGTAACAGCTTAAATAAATTTGCTAATAATCCTGTAAATGACCCGAGTCAGAAGTTAACTGTTACAGGTTAGGAAGCAGGGGAATTAAGCTCATGCCCTTAAGCTTAGCATAAAGCTTAAAAAAAAAAGCTAAACCTATTACTATGGGGTATAAACAAACATGGAAGAACTGGCGCTTTATACACAGCAATGGCCAAGTATACAACTTTCAGCACAGATTTCATTTCCAATAACAACGCTGCTTTTCTTCCGTTAGTAAAAATAATACGACTATCAGTAACAGTGTTAAATATTCCACCTCTGAAACTGATATAACGTTTTAGGGTAAATTAATAACTAATTAATATCATGATCATAAATGACCACAAAATAGTAGTTTGGTGCTGCTGAGTTTAATGGTGGGACGATAACGTACTAGAATTGTTTTTTTCCTTCTGAACAAAGGACAATATATTATTGCTTGGCCTAAAAAAAGAAACTTTTGTGTGTATTTACTTTCTCATTGTTAATTCTATCTATAAATAGGCCAGTTTTAGTGCAGCAGATAAACAATGAGTTTAGGAAGTGTCTTTACATCCTCGGAATATTTGTGTACACCTTTATTATAAACTTATTTCGTTGGAATGGGACAACGGGTGCCTGGATAATGTTTGGGAAACCGGAGGTTAAAGTGTTAACTAAAAAGAAACAACAACGACACCAAGGTGAACACTGCAGCTCCATTGTGAGTAAAGGCACAGATTCACAGCAAGCAATCCAACAAATAGAATTAACGTGTCTATTTAATCCCTAACCGAGTGGCTTTCAGATGACAGCCCAGGGGTAGCAAATAGGGTGTCACTTATTCGTAAGGCTTGAAAACTGCGCTGAAGTCCATCTGTTCTGACAGCAATGGCAATTTATTAGCACCAGGCATTGCCTGCAGTCATGTCAGAACATACCATTCAATTTCCATTTAGTTATAAATTCAGCGTAAATGGAATAGGCACGATTGTGCTCAGGCTGCTCTGCTCGCCTGGGAAAGGTAGAATGAGGGGGGGGGGAGCGGAAATGGGAGGTCGATCAGATCTATTGGCATTAATGATGTGAGATAATAAAGAGGCAATCTTTCTACGACATTGTAACATTTGTACAGGAGTGATAAAAGCTTAAACCAGAAACACAGCAATATTATTGGAGATCTAATGTCCAAAATAAGTTCAAAAACAAATTGGCTTGGTCAGCAATATTTTTCCTTTCTACACCCATGCGTA
This sequence comes from Xenopus tropicalis, assembly GCF_000004195.4. Taxonomy (NCBI): domain Eukaryota; kingdom Metazoa; phylum Chordata; class Amphibia; order Anura; family Pipidae; genus Xenopus; species Xenopus tropicalis. Next base: position 22,254,695 of record NC_030678.2, read on the forward strand.
GAAATAATGACTTGCTCTACCAAAGGAGAATTCTAGGAACAGACGACTGAAACAGATTCATGTCAACAAAGGTAGAAAGGACCATTAATTAACTGTAACTGAAGTAGCACCCTATAAACCACACAATGCCCACCCAAACAGTTTCAGCTACAGTAAGAACACTAGGGCAGTTCAGCAGCTGATAGCAAGATAGGAGCCAAGGTTTCGAGTTGATACAGGGGCAAGAAGTTCAGTATATATATATATATATATATACATTGATCATATTGTGTATGAGGGGAAAGGTTATATGAGCCTTAGATTCTAAGCTCCATTGGTTCAGGGAATGAAGTAAATGACAAACAAGCTCTGTAAAGCACTATGTAACATGTTATTACACATGTTAGTGTCATATTTAATTGTCATCATTAAAATAATTATAGCACAAATGTATGATATAGCACCAAAGAAGCATAAAACGTACTTATTGTGGTAAGGAGACACCATTACCAAGATTTCAAATGGGGAAGAAAATAGTTTCCCTTGAACACAAACACATTAGATATGGGAAAGCAGGATAGGGATGTGTTTATCCCATTACTACTAGGACACCATATTAAATGCTTATATTATACGCAAGTGTGTTAGGATTAAGTTTGTGTTGTTACACACATACTGGCCCAAACACACACACAAACACATAGGGGCAGAGTAATCAAAACATTAGTTTAGAGCTTTATACATAAAAACTCACCCATGTTCTATGTATCCCTATGGGGTTTTAAGAATTGTATTTATCAAATGGTGAGTTTTCGCGTTCATCCATTGATAAATACACTTCTAAAAATCCTATAGGAATGAATGGATCATGGGAGGGTTTTAATGTATTGAGCTCTGAACTCACATTTTGCTAAATCTGCCCCATGGGTTCATGTGTATACTCACAAGCGCACACACACCCAGGGCAGGGCCATAAGTAGAAGGGGCAATACAAGGAGATAAGAAATATTAAAACAAGGTATGTCTAACATGTATCCTTATAGCCCCCCATCTGCTTGCGGTACACTGTTTGGATATCAGGGCTATGTGTATTAAAATACCGAATAATTATTATGCAATATATTACTAATATTAATTAATGTATTACTATTAATGTACTATATGGGCATTACCTAAGGTCATTTTGTGTCCAAGCTGCCTCTTCTAAAGTTTAGGGCCCACAGCAAATACCCTTTGTGCCTGAAATGTTTCAGAATTCATGTATATAATACACACACATACTAATAAGCACAAACCTTACACCCATACACATTGCACAGGGCAGCTTATTATTACTTGCACACCAGAATATGTATGTGAGGCACTTTTTGTGCATTATTCCCATTATATTCCAAAGGCCCCGCTGGCAGCCCTCTGCGATTCACCTCCTTCCACTTTGCTCTTTCTCTTGATTGTAATTTCACATAATTACCTATTATTGTATTATTAATTGATTGTTTTACTGTACAGCATGAATATATACACAAGTAGTGCCGTATAAATAAAAAAGACACATTAGCAGAGAGGGGTCACTCCAGTCTCTACTCTATGGAGCAGCCGCTACACACACAGTGGGAAGCAATTTTAACCTGCAAAGTTCCATTAACATTCCAAGAGGAAGAAAGCGAGGAACAGACCCTGTCATTCTTTAGTTAAAGGTGAAATGTCTGTTTGGGATTTCCTACAGGATAATGTCGGCTTGGTCTATTCATCTGGAACATTCATGGGGGGAAAAAAGTACATTATAGCTTACTACCAAATACATGACTTGGAACGATGAAGTTACTTCTCTCAGCAGCCAATATTGCTACCTACAGTACCGCGGAAATGTACAATACACAAAGGGCTCGGGGCTTAATTACTACAGATTTATCCCATCCGCGGGGCTCACTTTAAAAGTTCCCCTGCTGCAGTTAAAGACACACACGCAGTAAATTCTGCAGCGTAAGGTAGTTCTGTGCCGGCTGCGTGACGGCACCCTTTATATGATGTATACCATAACCCGCAATTGCGTTTATAGGCTTCACTTGGAAATGAGCTACAAGCACCCTGCTACGGTTCCACAGACAACTGAATCTAGTTTTAAATAGCAATATCTTTCAGAAAAACATGAAGAGAATTCGCTTTAAAATATATAAACATATTTCATAAAGAATTCGCATTCTGTGATATTAGATCATAGCGTAAGTGCTTTTTAACAAAAGCCGCCCCATTAGGTACCGGAATTACGTGCCAATATTTTTCAGTTTCTGCAAAAAACAAAAAAAGTCTAATCCGGATCATTTCAAACTTCTAAACCCTCTGTTTATTTTCTATGGCTACGGCTGGAAATCCCATTTAAAAATCCCACGCGGAGATCAACCGTATATTCCATAGTATCACCCAATGCCCCCAGCGGCACTGACGTGGCCCAACTGTGGGTGCCCAGGAACAGGCTAGGGTGCAAGGTGTACAGCATAGCAAACAAGAATTGCCTTCTGTTTCATTGTAAATAAGCAGGCAGAAATGTATCAAAAGCCTTTCATTGAATCCGCTCAATAAGTTACAGGCAGAAACAGCGCACAATGCCGGGAAGGCAGCTGGGAAGTAGGTTTTATAGAAAGAATGAAAAGCTTCCTATCAATTATTAAAGGGCAGAGCGTATCACAGAGCGGACTCGCTTTCTGCAAAGTGAGATGAAATCAGGAATTTTTTTTCTTATTTTTACCTTCATTAGCAGGATGAGAAATCAGTTCCCCTGAGCAGCTGAGTGAGATGGAGCAAAGGAGGAGGATGGAGCAGAGCTGACAATCCATGCTGGGAGTTGGAGTGCAGAAGGAAGGAGCATATCTCCACTAAGCATGCCACTGATGTGACTGCAGCTCTGATTGCTGAAGAAGTTACCATGCTCGCCCAGCAGCCTGATGTCAAGTTTGACACTGGAGACAAGGAGGAGTCTGCTGCTCGCCTGCTGCTCCACTTCCCTGGGTCACCGCTGGGTCCTAGAGAGAGCCGACTAGCAAGCAGGACACCTAGGGGTGCCAACATGTCAGGCCGCTGCCCGGGAGATGAAAGGGAATCAAATGGAATTAAAGTCATAACTCTGTATATGTGTATTAGAACAAATGTTGAGCAGAATGACATAAACTGTGTAACAACGACTACAGAAAATAGACGTAAAATTGTAATTTTACACGTCTACTGGAATGTAATTGCATGCACTTGATACCACGAAATAAAAGTTGAATAAATAAAAAAAGAAAGGGAATCAAATGGTTTAACCTGCTCAGGGTGTTGGGGGGAGAGGAGGAAATGAAGTGCAGATGCCATAGGGCAAGCACAGCTTGAAGTGATTTCCCCGGGGGCAAACTCACAGCCATACATTGCCTCTCTCTGGCTTTATAGTTTCATGGGCAGGTCAGTGAGGGGCAGGAGAGTAAATACGTTTGTAACAACACGCAGCGTCCCATTGATACTGAGTCCGTATTAGTATTTGTTCAATTGCTGGAAGTAATAATAATAATACAAATGAATAATAATAATAATAATAATAACTCTCAAAGCTGAAGGAAGGGAATAGCGGTGCCCGGCAGCTGTTGTTATTGCTGAATGAAATCACATGGACAACAGCAAATGAATGGGGTGGAATGTATAGTAGCTCACACTGAAAATCACAAAATAGAAAATATATGAATAGAGTTTCCAGTGCAAAAAGTTTCATCTACTTATTATGAGATATTAAAACTTTTATATGACTTAACCCTGTTCCTGCCCGCTCATGTAGACTTTACCTCAGCTGCAAGGAAGGTACAAAGCTGCCAGCAACGTAGAAGCTCAGTTTGATTGGGGCACAAGAGACATTGATGCAATGCAAATAATACCAATAAGTTCTTTATAGCATTGTTCAGCAAGTGAAGTCGGCATGAAGTGCCTGCATTGAAAGGGTTAAAAAAAATCAATTAGGTGAAATTGCTGGATAGCATTTGGGACTTTTTTATAGAACTACTTGAAAATAATATATAGATAGATAGATAGATAGATAGATAGATAGATGTTAAGATCATATAAGAAGAATATATAGTGATAGATAGATAGATAGATAGATAGATAGATAGATAGATAGATAGATAGATGTTAAGATCATATAAGAAGAATATATAGTTATAGATAGATAGATAGATAGATAGATGATAGATAGATAGATAGATAGATAGATGATAGATAGATAGATAGATAGATAGATGATAGATAGATAGATAGATAGATAGATAGATAGATGATAGATAGATAGATAGATAGATAGATAGATAGATAGATAGATAGATGATAGATAGATAGATAGATAGATAGATAATAGAAAGATAGATAGATGTTAAGATCATATAAGAAGAATAGATAGGTATAGATAGATAGATAGATAGATAGATGATAGAAAGAAATTTACAGAACAATAGAGATAGACAGAAAGAAAGAAAGACAAATAGAGAAAGCTAGATAGATATAGACAGTTATATAGATAGATAGATAGATAGATAGATAGATAGATAGATAATATATAGAAAGATATATGATAGACAGACAGATAGATAGACAGATAGATAGATATTTGAAAGACAGATCAATAATATATAGATGGATAGATAGAAAGATATATGATAGATAGATAATACATCAATAGATATATGATTGATTGATTGATTGATAGATAGATAGATAATAGATAGATAGATAGATAGATAATAGATAGATGGAAATATATATATGATATACAGATAAATAGATAGATATAGATAGACAGTTGGACAGAAGAATATATAGAGATAGATAGATAAATAAATAAATAGATAGATAATAGATAGAGAGATAGGTGATAGATAAATAGATAGATAGATAATAGATAGATAGATGATAGATAGATAGGTGACAGATAAATAGATAGATAGATAACAGATAGATATAGATAGAGAGTTAGACAGAAGGATAGATAAATAGATAGCTTGATCAATAGATAGATAGATAGATAGATAGATAGATAGATAGATAGATGATAGATAGATAGATAGATAGATAGATAGATAGATGATAGATAGATAGATAGATAGATAGATAGATAGATAGATAGATAGATACTAGATAGAGAGATGATAGATAGATAGATGATAGATAGATAGATAGATAGATAGATAGATAGATAGATAGATAGATAGATAGATAGATGATAGATAGATAGATAATAGATAGGTAATAGATAGAGAGATGATAGATAGATAGATAGATGATAGATAGATAGATAATAGATAGATAATAGATAGAGAGATGATGATAGATAGATAGATAGATAGATAGATAGATAGATAGATAGATAGATAGATAGATAGATAGATAGATAATAGATAGAGTAATGATAGATAGATGATAGATAGATAGATAGATAGATAATAGATAGATAGATGATAGACAGATATAGATAAAGAGTTAAACAGAAGGATAATAGGTAGATAGATAGATATATATAGAGAGTTAGACAGAAGGATAGATAAATAAATAGATAGATAGATAGATGATAGATAGATAGATGATAGAGAGATAGGTGACAGATAAATAGATAGATAGATAACAGATAGATATAGATAAAGAGTTAAACAAAAGGATAATAGGTAGATAGATATAGATAGAGAGTTAGACAGAAGGATAGATAAATAGATAGCTTGATCGATAGATAGATAGATAGATAGATAGATAGATAGATAGATAGATAGATAGATAGATAGTAGATAGAGAGATGATAGATAGATAGATAGATAGATAGATAGATAGATGATAGATAGAGAGATGATAGATAGATAGATAGATAGATAGATAGATAGATAGATAGATAGATAGATAATAGAGAGATTGTAGATAGATAGATAGATAGATAGATAGATAGATAGATAGATAATAGATAGAGAGATGATAGATAGATAGATGATAGATAGATAGATAGATGATAGATAGATAGATGATAGATAGATAATAGATAGAGAGATGATAGATAGATAGATAGATAGATAGATAGATAATAGATAGATAATAGATAGAGAGATGATGATAGATAGATAGATAGATAGATAGATAGATAAATAGATAGATAGATAGATAATAGATAGAGAGATGATAGATAGATGATAGATAGATAGATAGATAGATAGATAGATATATGATAGATAGATAATAGATAGATAGATACAGAGATAGATGATAGAAAATAGATAGACAGAAATATATATATATGATAGACACAGAGAGATAGATAGATAGATAGATAGATAGATGATAGATAGATAGATAGATAGATAATAGATAGAGAGATGATATATAGAGAGATAGATAGATAGATAGATGATAGATAGATAGATAGATAGATGATAGATAGATAGATAGATAGATGATAGATGATGATAGATGATGATAGATAGATAGATAGATGATAGATAGATAGATAGATGACAGATAGATGATAGATAGATGATAGATAGATAGATAGATAGATAGATAGATAGATAGATAGATTGATAGATAGATAGATAGATAGATAGATAGATAGATAGATAGATAGATAGATGATAGATAGATAGATAGTAGATAGAGAGATGATAGATAGATGATAGATAGCTAGATAGATAGATGATAGATAGATAGATAGATAGATAGTAGATAGAGAGATGATAGATAGATGATAGATAGATAGATAGATAGATAGATGATAGATAGATAGATAGATAGAGAGTTAGACAAAAGGATAGATAAATAGATAGATAGAGAGATGATAGATAGATAGATAATAGATAGATAGATAGATAGATAGATAGATAGATAGATAGATAATAGATAGATAGATGATAGATAGATAGATAGATAGATGATAGATAGAGAGATAGATAGATACAGAGATAGATGATAGAAAATAGATAGACAGAAATATATATATATATGATAGACACAGATAGATAGATAGATAGATAGATAGATGATAGATCGGCCCCTTAAATATGAAACCTTGGACAGCCCTCTATCCCGCCCTCAGAAACCACCAATGATTAATAAGTTATACTGGGGGCCATGGTGATACTGACAGCCAATGAGGTCACAGAAGCCGTGGGCCCAGACAATTAATTAGGGGGGTGGTAGGAAGACACCTGTTTATCAGACACAGTGTATAGGCCATGGTTTGTTACATAATGAGCATGTAACCAAGTGCCCAGAGATATCAGGTTCCCCTTTCAACACCGACTTATTATGCCCATATCCATGCCCATACCCATGCCCATATCCATGCCCATATCCATGCCCATATCCATGCCCATATCCATACCCATATCCATACCCATGCCCATATCCATACCCATATCCATGCCCATACCCATGCCCATATCATGCCCATACCCATGCCCATATCCATGCCCATACCCGTGCCCATATCCATGCCCATACCCGTGCCCATATCCATGCCCATATCCATGTCCATACCCATGCCCATATCATGCCCATACCCATGCCCATATCCATGCCCACACCTGTGCCCATATCCATGCCCGTTATATCCATATTCATGCCCATATACATTCCCATATTCATGCCCATACCCATGCCCATATCTTCCCTCTCTTCCATACCATGGACATTCTCATATTATTCCAACTCGTTACTTTCTATGTGTCCCCATTCATTATCCTGTGCTTTTTATCTTTTTTGTTTCCTGCTATTTATATTCTTCCATAACATTTGGAACTTTCCTTTTTCGTTTCCTTCCAAATGTGCCTGTCAGCTCCTATTCTGGCTCCTAGGAGAAGGCTGAGCAGCGCAGGCTCATTCACACCGCACCATGCTGTGCCGCCCAACACATGCCGCTTAACTCAAACCTTTCATCTGGGTCAGGGGAAACATATGCTCACTGCCTGGATCCACATGGGAAAGTTATCTCCTTACTCAGTCACCTAAATATCCAGAATATCTATTATCTTTCCTCTGGCTTAGCGCAACCAGGCAAAATGCATCACATTGCACCCACTAGCCGTGTTTCCGCTGCACCCAATGTACCTCCCATAATGCAGAAGGGCCAACCCATTTATATTCTCTTCTCACTATAGCCTTTCACTTCGAAAACACCCCTGGTCACATTGTCACTGGCAATGCAAAAAAGGCTAAATCTACTGTCAATAGTTACAGCACATTGTTAAAGGGCAAGTAATTAAGGCAGAAAGTTTCTTGGTCATTTCTAGACCTCTTAAATGACAGCCTGGTTTTTCCAGTAGAACTCCCCACCTCTCTAGTTTAGGTTCAGGGTGCCATCCCAGACTCGGCTGGGATAAACCCAGAGATTTGGTTCAGGAACAAAGAGCAGAGAACACAGCTTTTTCTACAATGTACCATTCCCACAGACATGCTAGGGGGCTGAGCCCACCCTGAAACAGCCACAACTCCTCTGGAACATCTGCCTCCAAGGCCAAGTGCCGTATGGAAGGTTTAGGGTCAGTATGGCACAGCTTCAGCAATAGCACTGTGACTGGTGCTTGTACGGGAAGTAACAGGGCTCACTGTGGCACCAAGAAGGCAAAGTACTGTGTATTCAGTGACCCATCTCCAAACACTTAATGGGGTCAGCTACATGGTGGCCTATTGGTGGAGACTCCAAGTCAGTAGTAGAATGATTTATATTAAATAAAACCGTTGGCCCTTCAGCTCGTGCTGACCTACATTTCCAACTCTCAGTTTCCGCAACAGAGAAGATGTAGCTCTAGAACCCCAATTATCCCCCAAAATATTCTTTCAGCTGCTACTGGCACTGCTCCTGTGGGGCACAATTGAACTTCTTTACCTTCCATCGGCACGTAGCTGATATTTTGCAGGGACCCCACATACAATAGAGCCAATGGCACTCACCGCTGCTTCCACCCACCCAAAGACAACTCTCTTCCACAAAATCCCTACTTTATATTAAAAACAAAAAAACAAATTAACGGGAAGATTATTTCTGCTCCTAAGGATGCCAAGAACTGAAGTTCAACTAGAACCATTGGACAAGCTATAGGAGCAGGTCCTGTTTACTCAAATCCGTTCTTAGAAATGCAAGTGGAAAGTTCATTTCCTTGTTCTAAGCACCCGATGATGGGGAAACAGGTATCCACTAAGATATGTGCTCATTTGTTTCCGTCTCTCATTTAATCCGAACCAGGTTTCAATCCACTCGTGCATCTGGAAAACTGCACCACTTGTGGGAATTAAGGAGATCGGAATGGAAAAAGTGATTTGATTTTATATCGTTATTAACACCGTCCACACAATGCAATTAACCCCTTTAAGAGACTTTCGTGTAACTGAATATGGACAACATGTGTGATTTCTGCTCGGCGCTCCCATAAACGTTTTGTGTCAAATAATCACAACATATGGCCCTTTCCTGGAGTCAAGGCCTTCCCAGCGTGGTGTCCTTAGCATAATGCAATTTCTCACTGTGATGCTCTATAAAGAATGGTTTGTTTAACCCGGATTTGTTTGTGATTTACAAGTGTTGAAATATTATATAACGTAGGTTGGAGTATCAAGCTACCATTGATATACTCATATCCGTAGTCTGGCTTAGCGCTTTCCTGGCGTTATACATTGTATAATAATGTCGTGACTGATACTACTGTAACAGACAAATTAAATGGACCTATTATATGCTGATTATGGGTATTTTCTTTTTAACCCCATCAATGATTTTATGTGATAAAATCTATTTTAAGAAGAATGAATTCTCAGTTTTGCCTCTGTGTGCATGTAATTACATAGAGGTGTATTTTACAATATGACGATGCACCTAGAGGTACCGGAGCAATTTCATTTTCGATTCATAGAAGATTCCCATCGACTAGAGCAAATGTCTGAACCCTATAAGTGCCAGAAAGTATTCTATTCTTGTTGCAAGCAATTCGTTTAATAGTTGCATGGCAGTTGAGATTGACAAATGGCCATTGGGCTCAACTTTATAGCCAAGTAAATCCTACTTAAATTCTAGTTAACCTGGCGAATGTGGAAAAAGCCCATCCGAAGCCATTTTCAGTTTGCCTTTAAAGGGGAAATAAATTCCTTTCTGATTTTTTAAAAAGGGCATCAGCCCAGTCCCTGGCTTCCCTGGCACCCTGAGCATTAGCATCAATAATTTTGCACTAGGGATGCAACAAATCCCATATTCAGTTTGGGGTTCGGCCAAATCGGAGCCTTTTTTAGCAGGGTTTAGCTGAATCCATGAGCCTGGTTGAAGCAAATTCGGACCCTATATGAAACAAAATATTTGCTGCATATGCTTCCGCCACCAACAAGGTCTTGGATTCTGTTTGGTATTCGACCAAATCCGTTAAGGCAGATTCAAGGATTCAGCCAAATACTGAATAAAAGGGTTCAATGCATCCCTACTTTGCGCTACATTGCTAATCCTTTTTGATTCCCAAGTCCAGTCTGTAAAAAGCTACCCCAAGTGTTTCTGTTCCTCTGAAAGGTATTCCCAGTTGTGGAATGGCTGCTCCAGACTCTTGCCACCAAAGCTAACATCAGGGCATTTTGATAAAGGAGGGCTTATTTCCACTATGTAGAGGGTAAGTGAAACAAGGGTTAACCCTAACGTTTTGGAAAAGCTGGGAGTACTGGGTATGAGGAATAAGTTAGGATGGATAAGGAGTAAAAGAGAATGGAAAGTGGGTATTAGACTAAAGAACCATGCATTTGAGAAAGGCCATAAACTTTCATAAGCTCACCCTAAAACACATGTCACAGTCTCCATTAGTCTACTTTAGTGCTCCATGCTCATCCCGCACACAAAACTCCTCCACTCTTTCACCTACACTCTTTTACTCCTTTCCTCCTTACTCAACTTCTCTCATCCAGATCTTTCTCTCCCCTCAGCCCATTCACTGTGGGGCTCAGAACCATAGACTTCTGGTTGACAAATGATAACATTTTGGAGGATGTAGGGCAGGGATCCCAAAACTTTTATACCTGTGAGCCACATTCAAATGGAAAAAGTGTTGGGGAGCAACACAAGCATGAAAAAAGCTCCTTGAAGTGCCAATACGAGCTATAATTGCCCATTTGATTGTCTCTATGTTGACTGGAAGCCTACAGAAGGCTCTGTTTGGCAATTATACCTGATTGTATGCAATAAAAACCTGCCTCCTAACCAGAAATTAGAAAATAAGCACCTGTTTTGAGGCCACGGGGAGCAACATCCAAAGGGTAAGAGAGCAACATGTTGCTCACGAGCCACTGGTTGGGGATCACTGATGTAGGGGGACCAATTGCAGAGGAAGGTTTGGAGATAAAATGAGGAAACATTAGTGAGGGAGTTTAGGAAGAGAGATTATGAAACTTCAATATGATATTTAAATGATATTGTTTTGAAAATAGAATGAGGGGTGAGAATAAGGAAGGATTTGGGGGCTACTAACAAGAAAATGCCTGCGTGGAATAAACACACACAAACAATGCCCATTGACTTCAATGCATTTTGCATGAAAAAAACATAGAAAAATGCCCATTGACGTAAATGTATTTTGCAAAAAAAATGCCTATTGGCTTCAATCCATTTTGCACAGAAAAAAGTCTCGAAGAAACACCCATTGACTTCAATGCGTGTAGGCCAATTTTTTGCTGTTCTGCAATGGTTTGAGAATTTTTCAATGGATGTGCTCATTACTAAACATAGACACAAGGTTTAAATTAGATGCTCATTGCAGGAGGAGGGATATTAATTTGCAGTTCATACCTAAATTAAATTCTCCCTTACCGATATTATACACGTAATAGAAGCCATTAATATAACTATAATAACTTAATTCACTAACGATCCTATACAAAACAAGCACAAATCAAGCACCCATGACAGTTGTCACTTTGCAGCCCCCAACAGCTTCAGCTGGTAGCTTTATGTAAAAACATCTAGGGAGGCTTCACGTTGGACCTCCATGATTTCAGTATTTTTGCAGTAGTTGGCTTCCCTGCCTGCCTGCACGCTTACTCTTTCTTTAAGGCCTGTTCTTGTTTATATTGAAGTTGACATTACCCTATATGACCCGTGAAAGAGGTTTATTCTGATCATGCTATACGCTTAAGTCATTATTGAAGCATTCCCACCTTTCCAGAATCATCCATCATAACTCTATTGTTTTAATCAGGGTAATTGCTTGAACACAACAAAACCATTTCTTGGAAAGTGAATACTCCGACTAGAGCAATAGTGATTAGTAAAATGATTGGAACAAGTATAATTATGCAAGTTGAGACTCTTCAGTCCCATAATTAGGACACATGTTATATAGAATACCATGAAAATCTGATCGTCTGTCGTTTCATGTGACATGCTACTTGGTCAGGAACACCTGCTTCTTCTATTAGCATTCTGCCATTCACTGGACTGTATCCATTTAGGGAGACTGTGATTGCTAATAGGATGCAGCTGGATTAACAGACATTCTGATGGGTCGGGAGACATCAGTAATTTTAGTTCCCCAGCTAAACAGCAAAAGTGCTAAATCATGGAAATTTAGAATACGGATGCCACAGAATCTAAATAATGAAAGTATGAATAAACAACGAAGCTAAATAAACAGCACTCCTATAAAGGGAAACATGCCCTATATATTTCATCCGCTGTTTGTTAAAAATGTTTTAATTAAGAATTTCATTTTTTTCGGTTGACAAATGTAATAATAAACATGAATGGAGCAGTGTAATAAGCATTATTATAATTGACTTGAAGAACTTGGGATTTAGAATGTTTATCAGTGCAAAAGAATAAAAGATTCTACTTCCAATAGCTTGAATTCTTACAGTCTTTCTGTAGAAAGACATAACCACTAAAGGTGGCCATTCATGGGTTAAAAAGGGATAAAAGCTGCCGATGACCTGAGTCAGCAGTTTATTGGCACATATATGGACACTCAGAAGAGCCTACTCAATCAATATCCGGGTCAAAATTGGTAGATGTTGATTGGGCAGGTTTAGAAATCCCGTCAGAACAAGGAGCGCATTGGCTTATTTATGCAGTCCTTGTCCCAACAGCCTGTTTCCCATGTATGTATGTATGTATGTATATCTTTATTTATAAAGCACTACTTATGTACGCAGCGCTGTACAGTAGAATAGATTAATACAAACAGGGGGTTAATAAGATAATAGATAAATACAAAGTATAATAATAAATACAGATAAATACAGCAGAAATAAGTTAAGAGTCGAGGACACAAGAGGAAGGAGGTCCCTGCCCCGTAGAGCTTACAATCTATATGCAATCAATGCAATCCAATCATTTGGCCTGAGGGCCAATCCAATATTGCCCACCTCAAAGTAATGTAAGAGAAGTGCTGGGCAGGTAGTTGATGGGGTGTTTATTTCACCAATGATAAAAAGTTACATGTATTAGTCTCCAGGGAAATGTGTGGTATTGTTGTAGGTATATGCTACATTCTTTTACCAGCTTAGGAAAAGCTGGATAATGGGTCTCTGGATTGAATGGAGGGAGAGTACGGTGGGCCCTCCATTCCAAAGGCCTGTCCAGAGTTTGCAGCTGATCAGCCAGGTACAGTAGATGCTTGATTGGCCGGCAGCTAATCCCTGATCCCTGGTAAATGGAGCTTTAGCTGGGAGTCTCTCTCTCTCTGGGGAAGCAGGAGCTGCAAGCAGTGAGGGAGCCGCTGCATCTTTGTGTGTGTTTTTCTAAACAAATCTGTGTTCTGTTTGTAGGGGCACTAGTTCCTCACCCCTTGTACAGAAGGTTGATTTCTTTATGTATTAGATAGTGGCAAACTGGCCTGTTGTACCCTATTTGGGACTTAATTGTCTTATTTTGTGGGTGTCTGAGCAAGAGTGCCCCAGGAGACCAACATCCTGCTACCGAGAATCCCTACAGTAGGCATATCAGGGAAAGATCCACTCAACTGGTGACCTCCGAAAAGTGCTAAATTACAAAAGTTAAAAGGAACAGATCATGCTAATAGATGGAATAAAATGATTATTGTTAGTTGAAGTTGAAGGTAAAATTATCATCCAAGGATATTTCCCCAATGCTATGTAAGAGTTTTATCTAGAAAAGGGTCTTTAATTACCGTCCTCCCCCAAGTTTGGTATATTTAGGAGGCATAGTTTTGTCTTTACCCTTTGGCTATTCCTTTGGTGATCAAAATTTCATCATTTGAGCAGGAAAGAGGTGGAGCAACCCAGGATCCAAAGAAATCCAAAGGATCACCTTTATTGGTAAGTCTTCAATAACTTGAAGATGACTACAAAGCAGGTCTATAGGTGACACTGTATCTAAGAATTTGATTGTCTCTACCCTAATGCGTAGGGGTATTTAAGTTTGGATTAAACATATCATGCTTATAATTATCATTACATTTAAAAGTTAAGCAAGTAAAGTCCAAGGAATAAGGGAAAGGAAATAGTAAAAGATATTTTACAGATAAATTGGTAGCTTAGATGAGAAGGTGGCAAATTAACTGTATATTTCATTACCATGGAGACATAGCATAGAGGGTCTGGAAGAAAATGGGGCATAATCAACAACAAAAGCAGCAAAGAGACCTATGGGAATTAGCAAATATCATTCTAGATTGGTAGGGCGCTATCTGAAGAGATAAAAAAAGAGATCAATGCATTTTACAGGGGGGATTTAGGTGCCCATTTATATACTCTCTGGAGCAAGGCCATAGCCAGGTTTTAGCATTGCTACAACCCCATCAATTTTAATTTTCATGTTGTTGAACAGGCAAATTATAAAAGCAAAGTACAACAGACATTGGAAATGCAAGACTTTGAAATTAGAAGACAGAAATCTTGGTTGATAAGACTGATTTCTGTAAGGTCCCATACTGTAACTACGTAGGCACAAGTCTGACTGACTTGGAAATCCAGGATAATGCCTATACATATAATCATGCAAAGTTGGAAACAGAAGAACTCATGCCTTCGGTTCAGAAACTGTTGCTTTTTCTTCCTTTTGAAATACAGTTGGCTTTTGCCTTTTGTTTGCCTTTTTCTGGATTAACACAGTGTAGGTTCATAAAAGATTCAATTCCTGGATTAACCTCCTTGTATAGTACATAAAGAGTGTTTAATTTGCTGGCCCTGCTACAGAATCTGTCTGAAACGGATTATTGTAAATATCGGATATTTTTCATTCTCTTTTCTTTTATAAAATACAGGGGAATTTAGTGAAAAGTTAATATTAGAAGCATAAGGTCAGACAATGCCTTGACTCTCCTAATGTGGTTCCCATTGGACTTACTCAAAGTGCCATGTATTTTGCCTTTGTGCAAGCCCCCTTGGAACTGTCCCCACAGCAAATAGAATCAATACTTTGCACAAAGCGTTTCATCTGGTTATATATGCAGAGATGGAAGAACTCACCAGCTTTAGATACTTGAGAGGCACCACAAGGCAGGACATGGGCTTCCCTAGCTTGCTCTGGCTTTTGCTTTAAAAACCCAGTGGGTGAGCTTTAGCCTATAGGATAAACCCATGTAAATGGGATGTTTTTAAGAGCCTTAAGGAATTTGTTCCCAGAATCCCTTTGGTCTACTTGCATACGTATGAGGCAGTCTCCTCAACCCTATTGACTTGTTCGTGAATCCCCACTCCTGACTCTACCTAAGCTGATCAGAAAACCCTGCACTACACTGATGAGCCCCAAGAAGGGTGAAACCGGTCTGTAGTTGGGAATCTAATCAGCTATTATCCTGGCTTTTGCTGTAAAACCCAGTGGTTGAGCTTTAGCCTATAGGATAAACCCATGTAAATGGGATTTTTTTAAGTGTCTTAAGGAATTTGTTCCCAGAATCCCTTTGGTCTAGTCACCTAGCTTGCTCCTAACACTACCGGTACGGGTGCCAGTGCTCTGTTTATGGGCCACAATTGTGTGTTCTCCCATGTACCTGTGCCAACGATCCCTTTCTTTTTTAAATTCTTATATTTTATATTAGGGAGACAATATCCCATGTACCACATAGCATTAAAGGTCAATTCTAAAAAAAATTTTAGTTGGTCTTCATTATTTATTTTTTATAGTTTTTGAAATATTTATCGTCTTCTTCTGACTCTTTCCAGCTTTCAAACGGGGGTCACTGACCCCAGCAGCCAAAAACTATTGCTCCGTGAAGCTACAATTTTATTGTTATTTTTTATTACTTATCTTCCTATTCAGCCCTTTTCCTATTTACATACCAGTACCTCATTCAAACCACTCCCTGATTGCTAAGGTAATATTAACCCTAGCAACCAGATAACTGAAATTCCAAGCTGGAGAGTTGCTCAAAAAAAAAGCTAAATAACTGAAAAACCACAAATAATAAAAAATGAAGACCAATTGCAAATTGTCTCAGAATATCACTCTCTACATCATACAACCCCTTTAATGTTAAATGGTCATAAATGTATCCTGTAACTGTTTCATTATGTAGTGGCCTATTTTCTGTTGATTTCTAAATGTTTCATAATTTTGTAACAATAATTGTAGTAATTTCATAACATATTAATTTTCTACTAATCTTTAGCCAGTTTCTATATTACCTAATGATCTAAATACTGTATTTACCATGACTTAGAATTTGAAATAAAGACGCAGGAGGGTTTTATTATAGCTTAATAGGGTTGAAGTTTTGGCCAAAATCCAGTTTAGTAATAACAATTTCAGTTGCACCCAAATAAATATTGTACAGACATTTCCGAATGACTTTAAGGTTTAAACCATGAGTTTAGCCAGATAAGATCCAGATAGGCAATTAAATATGTTGTGCTACTGGGCAGAGTAATGACATTATTTTTTCAGTCATAAAGATTTTGGCTTTTTAGTACAGAGAGAAAAAAAAGTTTGTTTCATTAACATTAAATTTAATTCTGAAAACATCTTATTCCCAGATTTGTTGAGCTGTGCCAGATTGGGATTTTACTAGGCTAGCTTATGTTTTTATTGCTATAATATAACAGCATTTAATGTCCAATTAATATTGAACCATAATAACATAATTGTGTGAAAATATAGCAAATACCAAATAATATCATTATCTGTTATTGCATTTCTACTGGGATGGTGAATTGGAAACTGATGGTATATTGTTGCTTCCTATTTGTTTTGTATATTGTACCTTAAATATTAATTTGTATTTCTTTTTTTTTGTATCTTAATATTTTTGTACTAACAAGATCACACAAATATGATACAAGTATCATACATACATACATAATGGAAATCCATTATCCAGAAAGCTCTGGATTATGGGAAGGCCATCTCCCACAGACTCCATTTTAAGCAAATAATCAAAATCTTAAAAAATGATTTATTTTTTTCTGTGATAATAAAACAGTACAGGTATGGGACCCATTATCCGAAATGCTCGGGACCAAGGGTATTCCAGATAAGGGGTTGTTCCGTAATTTGGATCTCCATACCTTAAGTCTGCTAAAAAATCAATAAAACATGAATTAAACCCAATAGGATTGTTTTGTATCCAATAAGGTTTATTTATATCTTTGGGGTCTATTGGGATCAATTACAAGGTACTGTTTTATGACTACAGAGAAAAAGGACATTTTTTCATTTTTAAAATTCTGAATTATTTGATTAAAATGGAGTCTATGGGAGACTGAGTTTCAGTAATTCGGAGCTTTCTGGATAACGGGTTTCCAGATAAGGGATCCCATACCTGTACCGTGTACTTGGTTCTAATGTATGATTAATCCCTATCAAAAGGCAAAACAATCTTGTTTGGTTTAATTGAGGGGTGGGGGGGCAAATTCATCAAAACGTAAGACTGGAGCTCACCACAGAAAAATTATCCAACTTATAGGGGCTGATTTACTAAGACACGATTTCGAATCCGAATTGGAAAAATTCCAATTGGAAACGAACATTTTGCGACTTTTTCGTATTTTTTGCGACTTTTTCGTATTTTTTGCGATTTTTCTGGCGTCTTTACAATTTTTGCGTAAAAACGCAAGTTTTTCGTAGCCATTACGAAAGTTGCGCAAAGTTGCGATTTTTTCGTAGCGTTAACACTTGCGCGCAAAGTCGTACCTTTTTCGTAGCGTTAAAACTTAAAAGGCGCGACGTTTCGCACAAGTTTTAACGCTACGAAAAAATCACGACTTCGCGCAACTTTCGTAATGGCTACGAAAAACTTGCGGTTTTACGCAAAAATCGTAAAGACGCCGAAAAAAACGGAAAAAATACGAAAAAATCGCAAAATTACCGATCATTACGGAAAAAATGCAATTGGACACATTCGGCCCGTTCATGGGTTAGTAAATGTGCCCCTTAATGTGCAATGATTTTTTTTCACAGCAAATTTTCACTAAATTCGCTGCAAATCCATGCCTGGCGAAAAAATCTGCTTATCACTCATTTTTACCTTTCCTTCTCCTTTAATGTTTAAATAATTTTTTAGCAGAATTAAGTTATGGAGATCCAAATTACAGAAAGATCCCTTATCCGGGAGCCCCAGGTCCCGAGCATTCTGGACAACAGGTCCTGTACCTTAAGCACTAGTCTAGTAATGGACACAATCACGTTCTTTTATACTCTATTATTTTTCTTGAAAGTTATTTACATATTTATTAATTTATATATGTTAATGCAACACATAATTTAAAAATACAGGTATGGGATCTCTTATCCGGAAACCCGTTATACAGAAAGGTCCGAATTACAGAAAGCCCATCTCCCATAGACTGCGTTTTAATCAAAGAATTCAGAATTTTAAAACTGATTTACTTTTTCTCTGTAATAATAAAACAGTACCTGTACTTGATCCCAACTAAGATATAATTACCCCTTATTGGGGGCAGAACAGCCCTATTGGGTTTATTTAATGGTTAAATGATTCCCTTTTCTCTGTAATAATAAAACAGTACCTGTACTTGGTCCCAACTAAGATATAATTACCCCTTATTGGGGGCAGAACAGCCCTATTGGGTTTATTTAATGGTTAAATGATTCCCTTTTCTCTGTAATAATAAAACAGTACCTGTACTTGATCCCAACTAAGATATAATTACCCCTTATTGGGGGCAGAACAGCCCTATTGGGTTTATTTAATGGTTAAATGATTCCCTTTTCTCTGTAATAATAAAACAGTACCTGTACTTGATCCCAACTAAGATATAATTACCCCTTATTGGGGGCAGAACAATCCTATTGGGTTTAATGAATGTTTTATTAATTTTTTAGTAGACTTAAGGTATGGAGATCCAAATTAGGGAAAGACCCCTTATGCGGAATACCCTTGGCCCCGAGCATTCTGGATAATGGGTCCTATACTTGTATTGAATTAGTATTAATATATTCTAAATTGCCCGTAATACAAGTTAAGGAAATATTTTTCTACAATTCTTGGAAAATGTTTTTCCTGCACAGGCTCATAAAGAACAGCTCTTTTATTATTCTTTCAGCTCAGCTCTAGATGAACAACAACCAAACCTTGGGAGAGTTTACTGCCTTGTACCTTTTAAAGTTTATTAAAGTAGTTTATGACAATGAATGAGACACCTGGGGGCTGTGCCTATAGACAGGTAGGCTCCGAGGCAATCCCATACTGATCAAGCATTAAGAGAAGAGGTAATTGCTCAAACAAGTGATATTTTCCCTTTAACCTTTTACTATTTCGCTAATGATAATCAAAAGATGGACATGGCGGCGAGCAGACTATGTATAGTGGGAAAAATATAATCGACATAACAATCCTGACTCGTTTTGTGTCTTAAAACACATAATCATTGGCATGAACATTTTTTTGCAGTAGCCAAAGTTTTAAGCCCTTAGTATGAGTTTTCATTAAATATTTTATTTTACAAGGACTGTGGCGACTTGATGTCATAATAACTCTGTGGGGGATTCAGAGAAAATTCCTGGATTATTAGTATAAACACATGGATAAAATGCCTTTGTTGGGAACCTATTGGAGACAGATCAAATTAATTTAACATGTTCCCACCTTAAGTCTGCGACGGCTGGTAAACAAAAATGGCAAATATTTAGCAATTAACCCAGAAAAAAGAATCCCTTTTTACGGTCAAAGTGGCTACATTGGGGCACTGTAATAAGGCAAATCCTACTGCGTATTAACATACTAGATTTATTAAAATGCCCTATTACTAAATGGACTTTTCTCTTATGTAAACCCTGATTTTCCATTGTGTCTGCAGACTGCAACACTGCACCTAAACAGGGCAAGTCATGTGTCTGGCATAATGCAAATAATAGTCACAGACTTTTACTTATTCTACTAATATTTAAAAAGGAATTACAATTTAAGCCTGGCAATTACGGACCTGTAAGTCTGACATCTGTAGTGGGAAAGGTATGTATGTATATGTATGTATGTATATCTTTATTTATAAAGCGCTACTTATGTACGCAGCACTGTACAGTAGAATACATTAATACAAACAGGGGGTTATTAAGATAATAATAGATAAATACACAGTATAACAATAAACACAAATAAATAAATACAAGATACAGTTGCAATAAGTTAAGAGTCAACAACACAAGAGGACCCTGCCCCGTAGAGCTTACAATCTAGATCTAAAGGTCTGTTGGTATTAGTAATACTGTTTGTATGTGGGTAGAAAACTGGTTTGAGTATCATGTACAGAAAGGGTTTTGCCAAGGGAATATTCCACTTTTATTTCATTTATTAATTAATAAGCTCATTGTAACCTCCCCAGCTTACCCCCTGTATAACCAAGGAGCAGTCTGGGCACTGTGTTTAGCAGATATTGCTATTTTTTTCTGTGAAGAGCAGTTGTAGCACAGTGGAAAGAAGCAGTTTATGGGGGAGTGAATGGCAGTAAGTGAATTCCCCAGTAAGTTTGCAAAGCAGCATATTATGTTTTCTTCATACACCCAGGAGCTTAGGACAGAGGGCGACTTGCAAGGCCACCAATAACATCCTAATTCTGTGCATAAAGCTAGGACCAGAGTTTAATTGCAGTTCATTCAGAATTCCAAATTTTTACAATGCACTAAATAGGACTTGCAGCCCCATTTTTAAAATGAAACATGGTTACAGTGTTGAGCATAACTTTCCTATTTTTCCACTTTTCCTATTTTTGCTAACTGAAATTGGTAAATTTAAAAGAGAACTAAACCCTAGAAATGAATATAATTAAAAACACCATATTTTATATACTGTGCTTGTATATATTATGTACTGCACAAGCCTAAAGTTTCAGCCTCTCAATAGCAGCAATGATCCAGGACTTCAAACTTGTTACATGGAAAGTGTCAGTGACACTGCACATGCTCAGTGGGCTCTGAGCAGCTGTTGAGAAGCTGAGCTTAGGGGTTGTAGCAAATAATCAAGCAGAAAATGAGCTTTGTCTGTTATATAAACTAATACTACATGGTCTGATTATCAAATGCTGATGCTAATTGCACTGGTTTCAGAGCAGCCATGTACTGTAGTAACTAATAGTAACTAAGTAGTAATTAATTATTAATAAAGCCATATATTGTGACATTTATATTCTATTTATGCAGTATATTGTGAGTGGGTCCCTAAGCTCAGGTAAGTGACAGCAGCACAGAGAATGGGCAGGGAATCAGCAGACAAGGAGATGGGGGGCTACTGGGGCATCTTTGGGGGCACAGATCTTCCCTGCTAAAGGGCTGTGGGTGCCTTGGGGGCTGTTACAGAAGCCCAAAACATAATGTACAACATTACTGTGCTACTTCTCTAGGAAGGAAACGGGTAAGGAATTGTTTTATTACTTTGAACTAATTCTTTGCAGCCCTGTCTATACAAAAACTTTATATGGAATATCATTTAACTACTTGATTGATGTAGATAAGAAATTAGCTATCAAAGACCTGAGTTTATGCTTCTGGGTTTCTATCTATGTCAAGATTTTGTATCTGGCAAAATAGAGCCCCAGAAGCCAAGATGTTAATGTGTATTTTTTATTCTCTCAAACCTCAAATATAAAAGTTGATCAGATCTGAATTGTAAAAAAAAAACAACAGCAGCAATGCTAATATGTTCCTAGTTTAACCGTTTAAACTTAGGGACCTTTCCCAACTTTATAATCCGTTTTCTTTTGAGAACACAGAAATAACTTGGACGTACCAAAGGCGGCCGAAGGAATCCACAGAACGCAAGCATATCACACAAAACTGTTATGTAGTAAAATTTTGCACACCAGAAGGACTTTGGGCTCTTTGTATAGGGAACAATGACCAGGATTGTGCTAAAAAAATATATGAAAGCAGGAGAGTGTGAGTCTATATAACACCCCGCTGAGCTGAAGAAATCTTATGGGGAAATTAGCAAGCCCCAAGGAACTTAAATAATTACTCATTAGCATTTCTTCTGCTGTGAATTATGACAACACCAATTTCATTGATGATTTTGAAAAGGACTAAGTCTTCTATTATGTAATGAGCTGTTTCTTTCAGAGCAAGACTTTCTTTTTTTTTTCCAGCAAAATGTAGAATGCACAGGCTGCCTCCGTTTGGCACTGGAATCAGATCCAAAGAACTTTAAATCCTCTTGCAACGTGAAGGGAAAAAGCTCCTCCATCAACATTGATAAACTGTCAAGATATAATTGAAGGTTAAGTGGCGCACAATGATCGCACATGGAAAAAAGGAGCGAAATAATTGTAGGAAATCTCGGGTATCTCTCTTTAACTGCACCTGTCTTTCCCCATATTGTTCATTAATGTGACTGGCATCCTTAATAAGCACGAGAGGGCATTTTTGGCAGTGATTTTTCATATTATGTATATTCTAGCCATTTTTGGACAAAAACTTGTGATCATTGGCTTGTTCATTTGCTGAAATATTTAGAAGGTGCTTATAATATACAGGTATGGGACCTGTTATCCAAAATGCTCAGGACCTGGGTTTTTCTGGATAAGGGATCTAGCCGTAATTTGGATTTCCACACTTAAATAAACTCAATAGTATTGTTTTGCCCCAAATACGTATTAATTAAATCTTAGCTGGAATCAAGTACAAGGTACAGGTATGGGATCCATTATCCGGAAAACCCATCATCCAGAAGGTTCCAACTTAAGGGAAGGCCAGCTCCCATAGACAACATTATAAGCAAATCATTCTAATTTTTAAAAATTATTTCCTTTTTCTCTGTAATAATAAAACAGTACCTTGTACTTGATCCCAACTAAGATATAATTACCCTTTATTGGGGGCAGAACAGCCCTATTGGGTTTATTTAATGGTTAAATGATTCCCTTTTCTCTGTAATAATAAAACAGTACCTGTACTTGATCCCAACTAAGATATAATTACCCCTTATTGGGGGCAGAACAGCCCTATTGGGTTTATTTAATGGTTAAATGATTCCCTTTTCTCTGTAATAATAAAACAGTACCTGTACTTGATCCCAACTAAGATATAATTACCCCTTATTGGGGCAGAACAGTCCTATTGGGTTTATTTAATGGTTAAATGATTCCCTTTTCTCTGTAATAATAAAACAGTACCTGTACTTGATCCCAACTAAGATATAATTACCCTTTGGGGGCATAGAACAGCCCTATTGGGGTTTATTTAATGGTTAAAATGATTCCCTTTTCTCTGTAATAATAAAACAGTACCTGTACTTGATCCCAACTAAGATATAATTACCCCTTATTGGGGGCAGAACAGCCCTATTGGGTTTATTTAATGGTTAAATGATTCCCTTTTCTCTGTAATAATAAAACAGTACCTGTACTTGATCCCAACTAAGATATAATTAATCCTTATTGGATGGAAAACAATCCTATTGGGTTTATTTAACGTTGAAATTATTTTTTAGTAAATTTAATGAGTGGAGATCCAAACTATGGAATGATCCCTTATCCGGAAGACTCCAGGTCCCGAGCATTCTGGATAACAGATCCCATACCTGTATTACAATTCTGTAAGAATTTACTTTATATTTCTTTTCCTCCCTTTGATACATGTTACGGCACAATATAAATATGCTTATATGTGTACAAGGAAAAATTCTGTACATTTTCTTTTTGAATTTTTTTATCTGAGCAATTGAAATTGGTCACATAGGACTAGACATCATTTAAAATGGTAGGAAATACATTATTTTTTTCAGAATGGCCCCTGTAAAAGCAATACTGCCCCTGGCATGATGAATACTAAAACTAAAATTGTCAGAACAACATCAAACCTGAAATATAAAGCCAGAGATGAGGAGCCATGATTTTCTAGCCTGAGGCAGGCCTACATTTTTTAGCAACGGCACAGAGCTGAATTTCTACCTTGAGAACAAGCTGACTTCCAAAGCTCCACCAGAAAGGAATTATTGCCCTTTATGAGCTGTTTATGTTAGACCTAAATCAAGTACAAGTGGTTTCTATTCAGGATTAGAGCCCAGAACAATTGCGTGACTGCAGAACTACTCATGCCCCACTAGTGTTCCCGCTGAGATAAGCTTTTTGCTAACAGTAATTAAGTCCTGGGTGTCCAAGTTTTGAGTACCTCTATTTTTTTGGTAAAAATACTTACTTTTTAGCTGCAGCAGTGATAGAATTAAATATCCTGTGGTTATTTTCATGGTACAGAATATATCCCAGAAACAATTTACAATAAAATCAAAAACACAATAATAAGACTTTAAATGTCTTTCAAAACAGCTATTCTTTCAAAAGAGATATTTCACTCCCTTTCAAATATGTTATAATTGGTACAGGTATGGGACCTATTATACAGAATGCTCGGGACCTCGGGTTTTCCGGATAAGGGGTCTTTCCGTAATTCGGATCTCCTACCTTAAGGGGCACATTTACTATGGGTCGAATCCGAGTCCGAATGGAAAAAATTCGGATTGGAAACGAACGTTTTGCGACTTTTTCGTATTTTTTGCGATTTTTTCGGCGCCTTTACGACTTTTCGGAAATTATCGCGACTTTTTCGTTACCAATACGATTTGCGTGAAAAAACGCGAGTTTTTCGTAGCCATTCCGAAAGTTGCGATTTTTTCGTAGCGTTAAAACTTGCGCGAAAAGTTGCGCTTTTTTCGTAGCGTTAAAACTTAAAAGGCGCAACTTTTTGCGCAAGTTTTAACGCTACGAAAAAATCTCAACTTTCGGAATGGCTACGAAAAACTCGCGTTTTTCCGCAAAAATCGTATTGGTAACGAAAAACTCGCGATAATTTTCCGAAAAAATCGCAAAATACCGATCATTACGAAAAAAACGCAATCGGACGCATTCGGCCCGTTCGTGAGTAAGTAAATGGGCCCCTAAGTCTGCCAAAAAAGTATTTAAACAGTAATTAAACCAATAGGATTGTTTTGCCTCCAGTAAGGATTATTTATATCTTCGTTGGGATCAAGTACAGGTACTGTTTATTATTACAGAGAAAAGGGAATCATTTAACCATTAAATAAACCCAATAGGATTGTTCTGCCCCCAATAAGGGGTAATTATATCTTAGTTGGGATCAAGTACAGGTACTGTTTTATTATTACAGAGAAAAGGGAATCATTTAACCATTAAATAAACCCAATAGGGCTGTTCTGCCCCCAATAAGGGGTAATTATATCTTAGTTGGGATCAAGTACAGGTACTGTTTTATTATTACAGAGAAAAGGGTATCATTTAACCATTAAATAAACCCAATAGGGCTGTTCTGCCCCCAATAAGGGGTAATTATATCTTAGTTGGGATCAAGTACAGGTACTGTTTTATTATTACAGAGAAAAGAGAATCATTTAACCATTAAATAAACCCAATAGGGCTGTTCTGCCCCAATAAGGGGTAATTATATCTTAGTTGGGATCAAGTACAAGGTACTGTTTTATTATTACAGAGAAAAAGGCAATCATTTTTAAAAATTAGAATTATTTGATTAAAATGGAGTTCTGTAATTCAGAACTTTCTGGATAATGGGTTTCCGGATAAGGGGTCCAATACCTGTACTGTATTTCAGGTGAAGAAATAATGATGGCTAATATTTCAATTTTAGATGCTTGCTTGCATTTCTACCTTTCACATACATTGCCCTCTGTTAGGGGGGACTAACTGAATGAGGTTAAATTTATTCAGACTTATATAGCTGTTATATGTATTTATTTATTTATGTATATATATATTTTTTAAGTCAAGCTGGATCTAATTACATCTGAAATATTGTGAAACAATATGGGCTAATGTATTCCAATGTGTTTCTCAGTATATGTTTATATACACAGTACATTATGTGATGCATGGAGTGCAATGGTCTGCGATGATCCGGCTGTTGTTGAATTCCAAATACCACGTCCTTAATATTCTTCCTTTCCATTCCTATTGCTTAAGTGGAAATGAAGTACTTTTCCTTGCAAAGTTTTGTTAGCATCTTAAATGAATCAACTGGTAATGTTATTTTTCCATAGAAGTAACGTGGCCCATTTTTTACTGGATTGTTGTTGTTTACAATACCATGTAGTCCATTCTACATTGTGGCCCTATGCAACTTATAAAAAAAAAAACCAAGATATGAATTTATTCATTAGTCACATAAACTTCAGCTGCTGTCAGAAATCATTTTTAATTCATCTGTATTTATTAAAGCCACACGTGGTTAACAAAAACAGTTACGTTTAGTGACTTCGCGAGGCATGGATTCGCAGCGAACTTCCGCATTTTGCCATTGGCAAATTGTTCAGCAGAAATTCAGCAAAAATCCGCCGTCGATAAAATCGTCAAAAATGTCGCTGTTGTGTCACAATGGGTCGCGTAAAAAATAGGCGTGGTTGCTTCAAAATGAGCACGGTCGCGTCAAAATTGGCACTGCCGCTACAAAAAATATGCGCAACAAGTGCGTTTCACTGACTTTTTGCCGCTTTGCGAATTTTCCTAGCGTTTCACACATTTTTTGGCGCAGCAAAACGGGACAGACTTGCTCATCAATAGTTACGTTTTCTTAGACCTCTATCATAGAAAGTGTTAAGCCAAAAGTGGTTAAAAAATATATATTAAATTGCCTATCATATCTATAGGAATTAGGATTGTATGATGAAATGGCTGAACATTCCCAAATTTTGTATGTTCCTTTACTTTTTGAATTATTTTGTAAACATATTTTGCAAGGGTAACAAGCAAGAATATTTGTATTTTTTCATCTGTTATCATATATTGCCAGCATGCTAACTATGCTACTTATATTATATTTAGATAGTAAACACCATAAAGTGCAAATGGATTCTAAATTTATATTGCCGAAATGTGCTTCATGCAGCGTGACGCCCATGTTGGCATAGTGTTAACATATCTTTCCATACAGGGTACTACAAAACCGTGGGAGTTGTCTCCACTTTGGAACGCTCCATTTATGGCCCTGATTGTCTCAAGATTCCCTCGGTGATACCATCAATGCAATGTTTGTTCCCTCTATTTATCAAATTGTGTAAAATATAATCAAATATACAGAGTGAGTACCTCTTTGTTAGATGCAAAGAAAAAAGCAATGTTAGTAGCACATATAATATACACACTAGTGATGGGCGGAAAAAGTCGCCAGGAATGGATTTGCGGGCAATTTCCGCATTCCGCCATTGGCGGATTTCTTCACGAAACGGGCCGCACGTCCAAAAACTATCGCGAGCATCAAGCGTATTGTCGCCAGTCAAAGGAATTCTCTTGCGCCCAAAAAAATTGTCTCTCCTCAAAAGAATTGTCTCGCACCAAAAAGAATTGTCTCTATCATCAAAAGAATTGACATTTTTCCCTGTTTCGCTAATTTTTCAGCGTTTCGCGAATCTTTTGAAAGATTCACAAGTCGAAATGGGACAGATTTGCTCATCACAAATACACACATTTATACAATATGCATTTTCATTATTTCTAGTGATGAGCGAATCTGTCCAGTTTTGCTTCGTCCAAAAATTCGCAAAACGACAAGAAATTCGAGAAACGGAGAAAAATCTGTGAAACATGTTTTTCATGTGACTTTTTGTTGACCAGATTTTTTATTGTCGTCCATGTACTTTTTCTTGTCATGCGTGCCTATTTTTGACGTGACTGCGCCCATTTTGACGCAACTGCGACTTTTTTTGACGCACAACAAATTTTTTCATGGTGAAGTTTCTTGATACAATTCACCAATGGCGAAATGCAGAAATGGTGAAAAAATTTGCTCATCACTAATTATTTCCAAATTAAGAGACGTTATTGTTTAAAAAGCTGCAAAGGACATGGTTTGGCAGAGGCTGTATATGATAGTTCATATATTGGGTTATCCATCTCCATTTTTCTACTTTTTTACCGCCAGATATTTCCCATGGACTTGAATGGTTTTCACCATAAATGGCAAAAATAACGGCATGAAATACTGCAATCCGGTGGCTTAAGCTGGCACA
This sequence comes from Xenopus tropicalis, assembly GCF_000004195.4. Taxonomy (NCBI): domain Eukaryota; kingdom Metazoa; phylum Chordata; class Amphibia; order Anura; family Pipidae; genus Xenopus; species Xenopus tropicalis. The sequence continues at coordinate 22,283,065 of NC_030678.2, forward strand.
CATTTTTATAAATTTGATATTTATTTTACACTGCTTTTTTATTTTTTTAAGTCATTTTAATATGCTTTTTTTAATAAAACATACATAGGTTGCTTTATATTTAAAGTTATGGAACAAAACCTGTGTTTTTAGTTGATAGACAGCTATATATAAAATAATCCTGGAGAGCAACTGTATACACACAGTTTTTTTATCCAGTAATAGGAAATGTTACTCAAGGAATCAGGCAAATAGACTAAACAACTTAATAAGGAGAAATAATCAGGCCAACTAAGAGCAGACGCCTAGTGAAAGCAAATGGCCCCCGCGAACCATTCTGTGGTTTTCCTAGAAAATCTTTCTGCCCTGTTTACCGTCTGCTCTATTCTTCAGTTGTTCCACTGACGGCACCGACTGTACATTCACTTTAATAATAAGAATTGTTGCAGTACCTGGCTTCTACGTAGGATCTGATGATATCTTTTTACATTCAGAACTTCCTCAGGAAGTTGTAGAAGGAAATCCTCCGCCCTGCTAAAATGTTTATTTGTTGCAATTTTTTTTTAAAACCACGCTTGCTTAATTGTGTTCAAACATGAATATGTGCAGAAATGCGCAGGGAAATAATTGCATGTTTAAATGCTGGGGGAAAAAAGGCCAGCGAATGGTATGTTCCACTTTACAAAGGTGTAGGCATTTCAATGGAATGTATTGTGCTCTGGCTGGAGTCTTTTGTTTGTTCATGTCAACAGGCAACAGTTAATCATCCATCAAATATCAGCTTATTAATTAATTTGTAGGAAAAGCCATGCAGCTTGTATTAAATATGATCTGCCAAGCAAAGTAACGGCTTGCATAATGGCAAACACAATTCAAAGCTGTTTATGACATGTTAGTGAAGGCATCGTTTTTATGAAGATTAATTTAATCATATTGATAGTATAGGTCTTATCCTGGGGTATTTTAAAAGTGCAATGTCCAGCCGTCAGCATAAAAGACTACAAAATAGGGGGCAGTAGGGAATTTGACTTAAGCATGATCACTTGTAATAGAAGAAAATTAACAGAGTGTGCAATAGGACACGAGTACAAGTATGGGATCCATTATCCGGAAACCTGTTATCCAGAAAGTTCTGAAGGCCGTCTCTCATTGACTCCATTATAAGCGGATAATTCTAATTTTTAAAAATGATTTCCTTTTTCTCTGTAATAATTAAATTATTCTTGTACTTGATCCCGACTAAGATATAATTACCCCTTATTGGGGGCAGAACAGCCCTATTGGGTTTATTTAATGGTTAAATGATTCCCTTTTCTCTGTAATAATAAAACAGTACCTGTACTTGATCCCAACTAAGATATAATTACCCCTTATTGGGGGCAGAACAGCCCTATTGGGTTTATTTAATGGTTAAATGATTCCCTTTTCTCTGTAATAATAAAACAGTACCTGTACTTGATCCCAACTAAGATATAATTACCCCTTATTGGGGGCAGAACAGCCCTATTGGGTTTATTTAATGGTTAAATGATTCCCTTTTCTCTGTAATAATAAAACAGTACCTGTACTTGATCCCAACTAAGATATAATTAATCCTTATTGGAAGCAAAAAATCCTATTGGGTTTATTTAATGTTTAAATAATCTTTTAGTAGTCTTAAGGTATGGAGATCCAAATTAAGGAAAGATCCCTTATGCGGAAAACCCCAGGTCCAGAGCATTCTGGATAATGGGTCCCAAACAGTAAATTAAAGCAAGTATGGTCAGTAATAAAAAAAAATATTAAAACCTGTTAACTGGATAATATAATTGTAATAAAATAACAGATTTACAACTGTTGTAGCTTACTGCTCTGGTGCAAACCATTTGCAATGGAACCCCCTTACCCCCTTTTAAACGAATGAAGCACATTTAGAGATTGTAAACGTTTTCAGAATTTGCACATTCGGTGCTAAGGGGTTGCAAATCCGATTAACCAGCTACAGTGTAGCCTCTGCCTTTGTTCCTTGTCTGGGTCAAGGTATAAAACATCAGAATGTATCAAAACAATGGGAGAAATATAACCCCCTTTGAAATGGTTATTTCAAAAATTTGAGCGATGCGTTTTGAAACCCTTGATGGTTAAATTCTGACATAGATTCATTCATAAAGAAAAGAGATATAGCTTTGTTCAAAGAAGGCTACGTTCTATATGGAAGAGGCAAGCTGAAGGCTTCATTTATCTTTGCCACTTCCAGCTCTTTTCTATACACGGCTTCTATTCTTCATTACCCCTGCACAATGGCTTCCTACTTCTTCCAACTGTTCAGACACATCCATCATTTTTTCTATTTCTGCTATGAATCGTCCTGGCACCCTACTTGCTCTATCTTGCTGCGGTTCCCCACCAACCTTTTTCCAACTCGGCTTTTCTCCCCATGAAATTTCTTGTTGCCCCCCTCCCTCCCCACATCCCCACGTTTTTTTAATTACATCTCCATTCTTTTCCCAAAGCTAAAGCTGCTGACTTTTCTGCGAGTTTATTGCAAATCTCCTGTAAGAGCTTCCACACTAAGGAATCTAACTGATTTCAACAAGTTTAAAGAACAGAAAAGGAAATTGGATATATTAACAAAGGAATTTTCTTTTTTCTCTAAGCAAATCGTTCTTATAAATCCGATTTTGACACAGCTACTATATAAGGTACATACATGATATCCAAAGAGATTAACAGGAGAAATCATAGAAAATGCCAGACAGAAAAGAAAGCGCTATCCAACGTTACATAAAATAATTCACAATAAATAGAAAATGAAGCAGAATTACATTGTACAATTATGCCTTTGGAATTACATGGCGGGTAGGAGAAGATAATAATATAAAAATAGAGAATGTTACATACAGTGAGTGAACTAGCATGAACTGAGAATGGCCCAAATAAAATTATTTTATTAACATCTGTGCTGAAATTGCGATTAAAGAAAATATTTAAGTCATCGATTTGGAACTTATTTCCCTAACAGCTAAAAAAACAATTCTATTTCAAGGGATTAAAACCTTTATTCTCCCCATACACTTCAATAAACTCGTGACTACATAATCTAACTTTTTTTTAATAAATATACTTGTGAAGTATAATTATCCATGGGTGCTCATATTCCTTGTTTTTTTCGATGCCTCCTCCGTGCTATGTATCCCAGTACTCCTTGCTATGTATCCCAGTACTCCTTGCTATGTATCCCAGTACTCCTTGCTATGTATCCCAGTACTCCTTGCTATGGTACCCTCCCAGTACTCCTTGCTATGTATCCCAGTACTCCTTGCTATGTATCCCAGTACTCCTCCTTGCTTATGTATCTCCAGTACTGCCTTGCTATGTATGCCCAGTACTCCTTGCCTATGTATCCCAGTACTGCCCTTTGCTATTGTATTCCCAGTACTCCTGCTATGTATCTCCAGTACTTGACCTTGCTATGTATCGCCCAGTACTCCTTGCTATTGTATCTCCAGTACTCCTTGCCTATGTATCCCAGTACTCCTGCTATGGTATCCCAGTACTCCTTGCTATGTATCCCAGTACTACCTTGCTATGTATCCGCAGTACTCCTTGCTGATGTATCCCAGTACGCACCTTGCTCATGTATCCCAGTACTCCTTGCTATGTATCCAGTACTCCTTGCTTACTGATATCCCAGTACTCCTTGCTATGTATCCCAGTTACTCCTTTGGCTATGTATCCCAGTACTCCTTGCTATGTATCCCAGTACTCTTGCTATGTATCCCAGTACTCCTTGCTATGTATTCCCAGCTACTCCTTGCTATGTATCCCAGTACTCCTTGCTATGTATCCCAGTACTCCTTGCTATGTATCCCAGTACTCCTTGCTATGTATCCCAGTACTCCTTGCTATGTATCCCAGTACTCCTTGCTATGTATCCCAGTACTCCTTGCTATGTATCCCAGTACTCCTTGCTATGTATCCCAGTACTCCTTGCTATGTATCCCAGTACTCCTTGCTATGTATCCCAGTACTCCTTGCTATGTATCCAGTACTCCTTGCTATGTATCCCAGTACTCCTTGCTATGTATCCCAGTACTCCTTGCTATGTATCCCAGTACTCCTTGCTATGTATCCCAGTACTCCTTGCTATGTATCCCAGTACTCCTTGCTATGTATCCCAGTACTCCTTGCTATGTATCCCAGTACTCCTTGCTATGTATCCCAGTACTCCTTGCTATGTATCCCAGTACTCCTTGCTATGTATCCCAGTACTCCTTGCTATGTATCCCAGTACTCCTGCTTGCTATGTATCCCAGTACTCCTTGCTATGTATCCCAGTACTCCTTGCTATGTATCCAGTACTCCTTGCTATGTATCCCAGTACTCCTTGCTATGTATCCCAGTACTCCTTGCTATGTATTCCAGTACTCCTTGCTATGTATCCCAGTACTCCTTGCTATGTATCCCAGTACTCCTTGCTATGTATCCCAGTACTCCTTGCTATGTATCCCAGTACTCCTTGCTATGTACTAGCTATGTATCCCAGTACTCCTTGCTATGTATCCCAGTACTCCTTGCTATGTATCCCAGTACTCCTTGCTATGTATCCCAGTACTCCTTGCTATGTATCTCAGTACTCCTTGCTATGTATCCCAGTACTCCTTGCTATGTATCTCAGTACTCCTTGCTATGTATCCCAATACTCCTTGCTATGTATCCCAGTACTCCTTGCTATGTATCCCAGTACTCCTTGCTATGTATCCCAGTACTCCTTGCTATGTATCCCAGTACTCCTTGCTATGTATCCCAGTACTCCTTGCTATGTATCCCAGTACTCCTTGCTATGTATCCCAGTACTCCTTGCTATGTATCCCAGTACTCCTTGCTATGTATCCCAGTACTCCTTGCTATGTATCCCAGTACTCCTTGCTATGTATCCCAGTACTCCTTGCTATGTATCCCAGTACATCTCTTTTTCTTTTTGTGTTGAAAATGAAGACGTCCCGAAACAATCAGACGAGGCTTAGTCACAGAGAGGGGTAAGTATAATCCTAATGTATTCAATAGAACTCTCTGCCATGTGTAGGAAATCCAATTAGGAGCAGTCACAATGTTGTAATCATACTGTTGATCCCTTCTAATAGCCGGGGGCTGCAGCATTTACAGTAGAAGTGATGTTTCAATGGAAGATGCTAAAATTAAAAGCAGATAAACAAAACATTTCTTTGTAACACAATATTTTGGACAATACAATTGGTCAATATTTTATACCCTTATCTGTAAAATAGAGGGACACATATTTAAACCTTACCTAACTGTTTATGATCCTAATACATCAAATTCCAGCACATAAGGTTATTTATATATTATATATATATAATATTTGAAATCATTGTACATTTCAAACTTAATGTACAAATGTCCTTATTAGAATACACATGGGAAAACCTTCTGGGTTCTGTTAGGTTTAGACTTTCTGTACAAGGTTTATTAGGAAGTCTTATTCTTCTAAAGCTTAATCCTCGATAGCGTTTAGTTTGTGGCCTCTTGAGACCTCATGCTCTTTTTTTGTACTTTAGGTAGAACGTTGCCGTTTGAGCAGGGGTTTTTATCTTGGAAAATTAGTAAAAAAGTCTGGTTGAAACTTTTTACAGCTCTGTTCAGTTATAGTTATGTATCCCGTTATACTTTTTCTTTGATCACTAGTAACGGGCGAGGATTTTTCCACAAAACAGACAACGCCGAAAAATTGTAGCCATTTCTCTAATCTTTGGAAAGATTTGCAAATTTTTCAATGAAGCAAAACACAACAGATTCACTCATCACTAGTGATCACTCTTTATATAGCTATTCTGGAAAATACCGGTAAATCTGACCCCAGGGATCATAATAAAGTCATTAAATGTTTTTGTTTAATTTTGCCTTACAGAGGGACATGCAAGAGGCAGGCTGGGTTTTTCTTTCCCTTTGTGCTTGTTATTATCAAACTCAGAGGAATCTGCATTTCCTATGTCTTCCGGTATAACCAGATCTTTTGGTTTTCTCATGCTTTGCACCATCCTATTTTGCAAGGAATTTTATATGGACTGATAGGAGGACTTTTTTATGTGATTACAACATTTTTTAGGCTGAAAAGTGCCAGTACGTCTGCTATCAGACATTTCCCATTCAATGCATGGCAGGCAGCAGGAGTAGTTCAGTATATTTAATGCCGGCTGAAATAGGATGAAGAAGAGAAGTACAGATGTAGTCAAAAGCATTAATAAAAACAAAGGAAACATAAGTAAAAAGTGAGGGCAAAATATTCCTAATTCACTTTATTGTACATAGTGCAACATTCCTTGCCTGAAATCTAGCGGCCACAAGGCATATAGACTGGAAATAGGCCTAAGGTTTACACAATAATTGTCTGCAATTTATATGGATCAGCATGCAGAAAGAGCCTTGTATTTAATTATTAATTTTTGAGTTTGTGATTTGGATAGTTTTTTCCTAATTCAAATAAATTCATATTTTAAACACTCAGTTTTTTGCTTATTTATTAAAAAGTCAGAATATAAAATTTGTTTGAATAAAAAACTTATTAACATAGTAAGTTGGGTTGAAAAAAGACATATGTCCATCAAGTTCAACCATAATGCCTATATATAACCTGCCTAACTACTAGTTGATCCAGAGAAAGGCAAAAAACCCCATCTGAAGCCTCTCTAATTTGCCGCAGAGGGGAAAAAATTCCTTCCTGACTCCAAGAAATTTTTTTTGCCCATGCTTCTAATGGACCAGCAGTTCCGTGTAGTGACCACTGAGTATAATAATGGAACAGGCGATCCTTACAGGCCCCAATGAAGTCACGGGGTTACTTGTTTATAAACACTGCACTACTTTTTGTTTTTTGTCCACAGGGGAATGCTGGGTTTCTAATTTCCGGGTTAAAAGCCAACACTTAGGGGCTGATTTACTTACCCACGAACGGGTCGAATGGAGTCCGATTGCGTTTTTTTCGTAATGATCGGTATTTTGCGATTTTTTCGTATGTTTTGCGATTTTTTCGGATTCTTTACGAATTTTTCGTTACCAATACTATTTTTGCGTAAAAACGCGAGTTTTCGTATCCATTACGAAAGTTGCGTAAAAAGTTGCGCATTTTTCGTAGCGTTAAAACTTACGCGAAAAATGCGCAACTTTTCGCGTAAGTTTTAACGCTACGAAAAATGCACAACTTTTTACGCAACTTTCGTAATGGATACGAAAAACTCGCGTTTTTACGCAAAAATCGTATTGGTAACGAAAAATTCGTAAAGAATCCGAAAAAATCGCAAAACATACGAAAAAGTCGCAAAATGTTTGTTTTCAAGTCGGAACTTTTCCAATTCGGGTCGGATTCGTGGGTTAGTAAATCAGCCCCTTAGGGATCGACAAGCTATAGATGCACAGGGATATTCCGAGTGCAGTTTATTATAGTGAGCTTAACATGGACATCAACTGGGATGTTCTACGCACTCACCTGCTGACACAGCCCCATCCAACCGCAACCGCTGGAATGCTGCTGGCCTCTGCAGTCAGTCTACCTTGATTCTTTCCAGAGAAAGCTACGGTTTAAAGTGCACCCAGGGGACGCTTTCCTAGATATTCAAGCAGTTAAAAAATAATACAATTTACTTTTCAAATAAACTCTCATTTGAAAAACAAAACACTCAAATGTTTGCTTCTTTATTGAAAAATCTGGATATAAAAAAGTTGCTTGAATAAAAAAAACTGTGAGCTTTAGAGCCCAAAAAATTGTATTGTGAAACTTGACTTTTCTGACACACACAACGTTTTTGTGATTCGACCACAAATTTTCATGGTGAAGTTTTGGTGCAAATCCATGCCTGGCGAAAAAATTTCACTATTGTTGATCAAATAGGTTAAATGTACTTTGCTTTGTAATAACCATAAGAATAGAAGCAAAAAAAGCACCACAATGACCATAAACACAAAACCCAACTGGTTACATGTCCACCGTGTTGCAATGTTTATATGGATTAAATCTTTAATGCTATTGTTCACAGGTAAAAGCAGATGGAAACACAGAAAATACAGAACGGGGGCATCCGCTTGAAATTCATTCCCTTTTCCCCCTTATATTTCCAGCTTTACATTTAGCTCCAACGTATTTGTCAGCAGCTGTTGCAAACAGCCGACGATATCCGAAAGGCCAAACAAATTTTCTCTTTATTTCCACAATGGGACCGTGATCACATATTGTACTTTGAAAAGAGGTATGGAAAGCATTGTATTTGAACTCTTTATGAGTTTATTATGTATGGTTTTTGCCTTAAAGCCCTTTCTTTCCTACATATGCTCCAGTCAAATCCCGGATTATGTTCACATATAAATCTTACACAGTTTATAGGGAGAAATAGCAGAGCCCAGAGCAGGATGGTAAGCTTGCTCACCGGGGCTGCTGGGAGTAATAGTACATGGCAGCCGGAGGGCACACACATTCAGGGACACGCATTGAGCACAATTAGGTAACTTGCTGCTATTTTCATTCTAAAGCTGAAAGCATTATATTCCAAAATATCACCAAAACTTTTCTCTTAAGTTAAGTAGTCTTATTTAAAAGTAATATGCTTGGGAATGCCAACATCTTTTTCCTGTGTCTTTGGAACAGCTGCATGCTTCTCAATGCGACTACATCATGTATCAGATGACAAGCAAGATTCAGAAAAGTGGCGAGCGGCAAGTTTTTGGTTCTCTCAGAACTTTTGACCTTCTACTTTGTGATTTATTGTATGAACTTATCATATTTACTCATTTTTTTTACTCTTTTTGCATTCTTGTAGGGATTATTTAGTATGAAAATAAATATGTCGGGAGAAAAGCATGTTTAGCATCTTGAAGGCAAGATCTAGAAGCCACAAGGCCATGGCCATAGCATTTAAGGAGGTAGGGTTGCCACTTTTTTTTTCTCATAATACCAGCCTTTAGGTTAGGGGAGTAGGTGGGGCCATAACATGGGGCAGGGCAATGATGTCACAGTGTGGGAAAATGGGCAGAGTGGGCATGAAAATGAGTATAGGCAGGTCTTGCCTCATAAGGGGTAATATGTCAGCAGAGAGGGTCAGGGAAGGGAAGGATTAGTAGGCCCTGGCCCAACTGATGATTTACTGTCTAATACCGGCTTAGTGGTAACCCTATAAGGAAGACACAGTTCAGTTGGGTTAATCTGCTAAAAGGGCTCATTTACAAGTGCAAGTACAGAATGCAATGTGGAATTCCAGATGCAAATCACCATATTTCCCCACAGTTCCAGAGTAAAGTGGCCACAAGGGGACAATGGCCTGATGGAGCCAGTGGGATTTGTAGCTTATCGGATCTAATTGTTCTGAAAAACGTAGGATGGATGTTGCCCTTTCTAGCTATCAGCATTAAAATTACAAGTGCGTCTGATTCTTTAGGAGCAAAACTGCTGCATTAATTGTCTCAGGCTGCTGTGGGAACCCTGAAGCTACCAGGTGGTATTAGATTCAGGGGTCCCCTGTGTCATTGTGTGTTTTTCTTCTGAACAGACTGATGGGGTGCGTTGGTGCTTGACACTAATACTCTCCTGCAAGCAGCAGCTGAGACACAAGTAACTTTAATGAATGTGCAAAAGTTGCACAACCAAACTGTGGTTGTGTTTAATAAATACCCCTTAATGCTACATTTTATGTAGTATCTTAAAGAAAAGCAACAGTCGGCTGAGTTAATTGTCTCAGGCTGCTGCAGGAACCCTGAAGCTACAAGGTGGTAATAGATTCAGGGGTCCACACCCACACCCACTGCGCTCTCTCATCTTAACTCTTAATCCCTGAATCCTTCCGTAGGGAAAACTCACCCACTCTCTTTAAGAAAAAGCTCAGCTGTTACCTTCTGGAGCACTAAAACATTATTTTGCCCAGTCCTGCGCTTAAGGGCAAATGCCCATACCTGGTGCACTCTTACCTTCCAATTTGTGCCAGTATGTTACCCAACCACTTAGATTGTAAGCTCTACGGGGCAGGGACCTCCTTCCTACTGTGTCTCACACTACATGGCACTTATTCCCTCTGTATTTATACTTATTTATTGTATTTATTATAACACTTGTCCTCCCTGTGTGTAATTGTAAGATTGTACAGCGCTTCGTACCCTTGTGGCGCTTAATAAATAAAGTTATACATACATACATACAATTCATTTTCACAAGCATTACCCCATGTACTGCTGGCTGCAAAATTAGTTGCCCAAACTTTTTATGGACCAGCAGTTCCCTGTAGTGACCGCTGAGTATAATAATGGAACAGGCGACCCTTACAGCCCACAATGAAGCCACGGAGTTACTTGTTTATGAACACTGCCCTACTTTTTGTTTTTTGTCCACAGAGGAAAACTGGGTTTCTAATTTCCTGATAAAGGCCAACACTTGAGGATCGACAAGCTATAGATGCACGGGTATATTCCGAATGCAGTTTATTATAGTGAGCTTAACATGGACATCAACTGGGATGTTCTACGCGCTCACCTGCTGACACAGCCCCATCCAACCGCAACCGCTGGAATGCTGCTGGCCTCTGCAGTCAGTCTACCTTGATTCTTTCCAGAGAAAGCTACGGTTTAAAGTGCACCCAGGGGACGCTTTCCTAGATTTTCGAGCAGTTAAAAAATAAGTCAACTACTTTTCAAAGGTAAACATTTTTTGGCCAAATTTTTGCTTCTCCTCCTCCCCATGGTCTATAGTTTTTATGTCTTTTTATACAAAGCTGGGATTGTGCGAACATTTAGGCAGTCAATCTTTCTTTAGTTTTATAACCAAACATGCAGTGTCTTTTTAGGAAAACCAACAGACTGAGTATAACCCAGTGCGAATATGAAACACTACATGATACTGATGCTGCACTATAGGCAAAACATACTCAAAGGTGGAGGCCACTTAACAAGCACAAACTGACACGTAAGTAATGGCCCCCATATACGTACTTGCTCAGCTGTAAAGTTATAGGATGTGAGCATTTATTTTGACTCCAGATGCAAGACCAAAAAGGGCCACAAAAGTGCTCATTTAAACTGCACAAAGAGATAAAAGACCAAAGGTAAGGCTGTAAGTACAGGGCTCGTTTGTGGCTTTCAGATGTTGGTGCTTCTTAACTTGCTTGTTTGATTGATGAACTTAGGGGATTGGAAGGGGAGCAGGAGAGGTGATGCCTATGCATCTGTCCCTCATAAATACAGCTCTGCCAAATGCAATTTTTCAAAGGACAAAGAGTGTAAAACATGGTGGATTGTGCCATGTGGTGGATTGTGTTTTTTGCACTTTACATCCTGCTTTAATTTACAAAGTAACTGAGACCCTTAAGGTTCATGGAACCCTGCATTTGTGGGGTACAGTTTTGCACACTTACTATAATTTAAATTAAAAAAATTGGATTTTCTTTTATCAGAATGGATCTTACCTTGGCCTTACCCTTAAGATAGCATGACTGGCATGGTTACTATATATATATATGTGTTTTTCATGCCTTCATGTACAAGGGGGCATAAAATGAAACTGGAGGAAACCCCCCTTTATTATTCACATGGGTTTTATATATATATATATATATATATACAAGTTGCTTTTTCTTGGTTGTAACTCACCCCCAATGTGAAAGGTCTACCTTAATTGCTGAAAGAGTCTATAGGGTTAATTTATGTCCACCTTTAATTAAAAAACCCTTTTATAAAAGGTACTTGTGTCAAAAGACAGTCTTTGGCCTTCTGCTCAGCACCGCTCAGTCCTTCCTGCAGTTCATTCCAAGGTGGGCACTGCTGCGCCTATTGAATGGGAACCCAGAATCTACCATGACCTCCTGAACATGCAGTAGCTCCAGGCTTCCCTATGTCAATAGGTGCTGCACACTAAGCGGGAGATTTACTAATCCACGAATCCAAATCCCGAAAGGGACCTTAGTTGGATTGGAAACGAAAATTTTGTGACTTTTTCGTCGCCGTCGGGATTTTTTCATCGCCGTCGCGACTTTATCGTATTTTGCGCGACTATTTCGTCGCCGTCGCGATTTTTTCTTATTGAGCGATTGTAAACAGTGGAAAAACCAATCCGATTATTTCGCAACAGCGCCGAAAAAGTCGCAGAAAATATATGAAAAAGTCGCGACGGCTCCGAAAAAGTCGCGGAACATTACGAAAAAGTCGCGACGGCGACGAAAAAGTCACAAAAATACCGATCATTACGAAAAAAACGCATTCGGATGCCTTCGGACTGTTCATGGATTAGTAAATCTCCCCCTAAGTGAATGAGCCCTTATCTTACCTATTAATTTAGTTTAAATTTTGTTCATTTTTTAAATTCACTTTCTCCAAATGTCTTTAAATTATATTAGCTCTTTACAAAGAGGCAGAATTATAGACTTTATATATATACTGTGGGATACAACCACCCTTGTTATCTCATTGTCAACCAGGTTCCCTGTATAGCAGAACTGTAGATTGCTAGTTGTAGTTTTAATTGGGATATTCTAAATTTTGCAAGTCAAGAAGAAAGTAGGAAAGATAGAACAGTGATGGTATAATTATGCATTGTTCCAACAAGGGACCTATTTATTCTTCAACTGATTCTTATGATGGAGCACATTGACTTGCACCCAGGGTACAAACACTAGCCTGCCGTTTGTAAAAAGCCCTTCCATGTAAAATATTCTTGCTTTCTAAATGATATTCTCCGTAAATATATTTTGCACTTGTGTTGGTTTAGTGGTAACTCCTATCTATGCAGGCTACATGTATTTATAATAAGTACCGCCTATTAAAATTCTTCATTTACTATCAAGTGCATCGTATGTGCAAGAAAGTTTTTCTTTTTTCATTTCATTCCCAGTATTCATTTTAAAAGTTCATAAGATTACATTTTCTGAAATGATTATCCACAGTTCTCTTTCTTTGACTTGGGATATGTATTATAAATGTATCTGTCAGGATAAAATGCAGAACATAAGTAATTCGCATTGCAGTTGACTTTTCTGTAGCCTACACCTGTTGCCTGCCTCAGGCTCTTATGAAAATGAATACCAGATGAAATTTGAATTCTTACGTTATTATTATTATTATATTTCCCTGTTCATTTGTGATACGTCTCTCGAGGTCAGCAGCTATTCTGGTGATTCCATTGAAGTCGAGCAATGTATCTGTGGCTCCAAACTTGGCTTTTTATTTAATAATATCAGTGAAACATCTCAGTGATATACTGGTATTCCCTTCTCCCGGTCGAAGTATCCATTATGTTCTCGAGCAATATTTGTTCTCGCTTGGCGGTCTAAGATGGCACACACCTGATAAATGTTATACTTTATCTTGGAACCCTCATTTCCACTCCAAGAGGGTGGTACATTTGCATCCATGCATTATTGTGCACCAGAATAAGTACTTGGATAGGCTTCTGCACCACCATTGACTTGTGCATGCAGATGCAACTGGAATATGTTTGGTTGCAACACACAAATGTTGTGATGCCAGTTACGCTCTGGCTTTGGCGCCTTTTTCTCTTTAAAAGAGCATCCAGCCATGGTTGTGTGGTATTCTGCCTACTCCTAGCCCTTCTCGGGCTACTTATCCTGATTTCTCTGTTATGACTCAACCTGTTTTTGGATCCTTGCTTTCCTGCTGCCTGTTCCAACCATCGGCCTGTTCACCATTCTGGTACTCTGCACTGACGCAGATCTGTCTGACCATGAGTTCATCTTTTCCCTCGTTAGGTCTCACCAGCTTCTCCACATTGCTCTTATTCTCAACTTTGTGTTAATATGAGGTGCCTGTGGGCCTCCTTCAACCAGATCACTTAACAAAGGACATGTTGCTGTTGGATAATTTAATTCTAAAAAGAGGCACCTCAAAACATTAAAGAAGAAGGAAAAGTACAAACACTAGGGGGTGCCAAATGTTAGGCACCCCCCTCCCCCAGCGATTGTAATCAGTTACATGATAGCCCTGGCCGGTGCTCCTATTAGCTGAAAACTGCACCAGCCCCGGGGTAAATGTGAATGAGTGATCATCTTCCTCCCTATCAGACTGATCCAATCATTCAGTGCTCAGACCAAATGATCAGCTCACATTGCTGGGATAGAGGCAGTTGAGACAAGGACTTCATCAACACGCTCATGTGCTCCTCAGCCTGATGGGATTTTGAAACCTGCCCGATCGACATCTGCCCAATTTTCTGCCAGATATCACTCTGGTAGGCCCGTTTGAGGGCCCCATGCATGAGCTGATAATCTACCGTCCACAGCTTTGTGTGTATGGCCACCATTAGTCAGCATAAGATCTAGCTTGTACTCCTGACCCTGTTCTCTGCACCAAGTGCCGGATTTCTGAGACCAGCAACCCCAGAGGTACAAATGCTTGTTAGTGATGGGTAAGGGTGTGCTCTTGCACCCTTTAGCACTCATGCACCTGTGTCCCTGGGGTAAGTAAATAATCCCTTTTGGCTCAAGTTACCAGGGATCATTCATTACTGTCCCTGCTGCAAATGGAGGAGCATTTTGGGGTGCAATCTGGTGAGGTGCAGAGCATAGTGTCACCAGGAGCAACCCCAGAGGTACAGCACTGTCCTTAAAGAATAAGTAAACCTTTTTTTTTCTATTAATAAAATTAATCTAAACAGCTTCCCAGAATTACCTACCTTTTTCCCTCTGTTCTTTCTGACCTGGTTCCTCAGTTACAAGGTGCTCGATTCCTCTCCTTCCTTGTTCAGAGTAAAGCCCCGCCCCCACTTCCTGTTCAGGTCTCTCATCAAGAAAAAAAACCCTGCTAATGCACAGACTGGTTCCTGCTGCCTCCAGGCATGCGCAGAAGGCTCTCCGCTTCGACTACAGGTAGTCGAGGTAATGAGAGACCTGAACAGGAAGTGGGGGTGGAGCTTCATTCTGAACAAGGAAGTAGAGGAATTGAGCAGCTTGTAACCGAGGAACCAGGTCAGAAAGAACAGAGGGACAAAGGTAGGCAATTCTGGGAAGCTGTTTAGAGTAATTTTATTAATATAACTTATTCTTTAACACCTGTTACAACTCCATTGTGGTGTTTAACTGGCTCATCTAAACGATGCACTCACCACTGCCCACACCTCATGAATACAATGTTGCCGAATGCAGGCAGGGTTGTATTCTTCAGGGAACACAGATTTCACTAAAACTGTTATGGCAAAATCTTTAAGAATTCTAAATATTTGATATCAGATCAGTTTATTGGCTATTAGAAGAAAAATATCTAACGTAATGTTATTGTTTCAGTTGGGCTTTAGCTTATATGTAAGGAAGTAGAAAAACTAAAGAATAACCAGGGTAAAGCAAACAAGACCATATTATTTCAGAAATTTATCTGCGTGTAAAGTGGAAGTTATCGAACTGAAAGCTTCATGTTAGACTGTAAAAACAATGGTGTTAGATAAAAATGAAAATAAAGTGATGATGGTTTCTGTAAACATTCTCAAGATTCCAAATTGGTTAAATGTGTGCGAGAAGGTTCTGCACTGAAAGAACAATAAGTCGACTGCAGGATCAGTCATTACAGCGCTCACTGCGAAACAGAGTATTTCTGTGATTCCATCTAATGAAAACAAAAATAAAGAGCCTCCAAAGACTGGGTTTTGGCATTAGAAAGTGCTATAATTTTACTAGCCGGGGTCTTGAGAAACAGAAGGAGAAAGACTGTAAACTTCAGTAATGAAACAGACAAAACAATAAAAGAAATAAAAGGTAAACAAAAAGCAAAACTTACAAAAAAAACCATAATAAGCCTTTTCCTGTCAGGTCTCTTGTCTGGTAGTTAAAGGTTCTCAAGAAATTGAGTTTGGGGTTTATTATCTGTCACATTTACCCAAAACAGGAAAGATGGGAAAGAGATATTACAAGGTTATATGAGCTGGGAATTTATTGTGCTCTTATTATACATGTACAGCTCTAGCAAACTGATGTTTTATAAAAGGGATATTATCTTAAAGGGAAACTATACCCCCAGAATGAATACTTAACCAACAGATAGTTTGTATCATACTAAGCGGCCTATTAAAGAATCTCACCAAACTGGAATATATATATCAGCAAATATCGCTCTTTTACATCCTTTCCCTTGAGCCGCCATTTAGTGATGGGCCGTGTGCTCCCTCAGAGATCAGCTGACAGGAAATAATGCAGCTCTAACTGTAACAGGAAGTAGTGTGGGAGCAAAAGGCAGAACTCTGTCCATTCATTGGCTGATGTCAATTAAGATGTAAGTGTGCCTTGGTTTCTTTTTGTGCACTGTGAATCTTATGATCCCACATACTCAATACAGGTATGGGTATTAACACTTTGCATTTTCCCAATCGTATTGAGTCAAACTTGTATGTAGGGATAAATGGGTTTTTAAGCCCTATTGCCTTAAATCCCCTATACTTTTTATCACCTTAGTTACAAGGAAAAAGCCTATGTATCTAATATCTCTAATTTACATACCTACAGTATGTTATTGCCCATAGGTTTGTGACCACTTCCTGTAAGACTGTAATATAGTTCTTGGAAAGGGGTGGCACTTCCTCCTCAGCTTTCATTGGTTGAACCTGATAGATGTGTCCAGGGAGACTGGAGTCCTCAAGGCCCAGTAAAGAGTGCTGCCCTAGAGGGACAACCCTTCTCGTGAACGTCAGGCAACAGGCACCTCATGAACAAGATAAAGTCAGTTACAGGACGAGCTTTTGTAATAGTATGTTCTAGGAACATAAGAAAGTCAGAAAAAGCTAGAAAGAGCAGCCTGTGCTCTAACCAGGATTGATAGCCAGAAGTTGCTCTCCATTAGGCTCTGCTAGCCTAAATGAAGGGGCCATAGTACTGAACAGGGATTCAGGTTATGTTCTACTCCAGGGGTGGCCAGACTTTTTGCGGTCACGATCGGCTGGACCAATGCGTAAGCATTCCCGTAGCACTTCCACATCCCCAGAATGTCCACCAGAAATCCATGGGGGATCGACTGGTGGACTGCGATCGACGTATTGCCCACCCTTGTTCTACTCCATTGTCCATTTCTATGGTAGGAAATCTGGACCACATTTTAGAAACCCAAACAGTGAACATGCAAAGAGGGTCTCCATAGGATCCCCCAGAACCCTGCTCTGTATGTGGTTGTACCTGACATTGTTTAATACTACCTAAACTGCTTGTTTAATACTACCTAAACTACTTGTTTAATACTACCTAAACTGCTTGTTTAATACTACCTAAACTGCTTGTTTAATACTACCTAAACTGCTTGTGAGTATAACCCTGTGGAGCTTTGGAAATAAAACCTCATGTTCTCTACTTTTATTTATGCACAGCAGCACAAGAGGTGTAGTTCCACAACACCACCTCACCTTCCACTTTCACTTAGCAAAGGCCCATCTGGGCGAGAGATTTCATCATGACCCATGTTCTACTGTTCACTAGCTTGAGAAGGCTTGTTTTAGCCAAGATCGGGTTATACTTACTTTGGTACATTTCAGGACCCAAGCCAGAACCAAACTCTGCTACCTTTCATGTGCATTCATACTGTATTATCTGAGAGCAATGATTTCTGGGACACTGTTCCTTTATCTTGAATTAAGAAAAATGTTCATAGTGCTAATTACCTTCTCAAGTAAAAGCATGTTAGGAATATGTTATTTGGAATGTTATAAGCTGTCCTAGTTTACTAATCAGTTCATAACTCTTATGTCAGTAGTATATCACTAGTCTGTGGCTGCCTACATGACAGCCAGGGAGATTAGACTGGTTGTGAAACAGCCAACATTATGAATTGAAAATAAGATACAGGAAGCACAATCATGAGAACTCATAACCTCATAACTAACCATCACAGATCTTCTCTGATATAGATACAAAGTATAGGGCTTGTTGGTTTTCGAATGAAAGGCTAGCAATAAATCTTAGGAATACCATCTTAATCTTAACTGAATATTCAACTTTCACTCTCTATGTTAACCAGATGGTAGCAGTTTAAAACCCTTTGATGCATGGTTATTCAGTCTATAAGCCCAGATTTTACTTTAAGCTGCAAAACGGGTGCAGCAAATGTGAAGCTGATGAGTGAGTTCCATAGCTGTGCGAAAGGAGCAGTTTGTAGTAAAGCAACGGGGCTGTCCTGCATACATGTGTGGGGGGATCTTCTAACATTCAGATTTATGTGGTATATCTTTTTAAAACCATAAATTAATTTCCACGAATGGCGGCCATTTATGAAAAGATCCAAACTGAAAAAGCACAAAAAAATGTAGATAAAATGCGAAAACCATGGCTTTTTTCAATTAGTCGCACAAAAACTGCAGATAAGATAAAGCAGCCATTGCTGTGTATGTGAAGCAAGAGTTTACTGGGGCCCTTTAAACATATGCTTGAAAGAGGGAGGCTGCAGTTAAAGGTGGCCATATGGTGGCCTAAAATTGGCCAGATCAGGGAACGCAGTGGTTCATTCATGCGGTCCTCACTCCAATGGGTCCTATTCCCTTAATTGAAATCCAATTACAATTGCAATTTGATAACTCCAACTTGATTTGCTCCACCTTAGGTAGGCATATCGGTGGAAAGATCCACTGATTTGGCGACCTTGCCAAACGGGCAGATTTTATAGTGTATGGCCACCATAAGTCACAGTTTTTAGTGACCAGCAAATGCATCTACAAATAGAGAGCAAATAAAAAACACGTCACCAGGGCTTCAGCAACAACAACAACAAATGTTTGGATTCATCAGTCAAAAATAGAATAGAATCGGTCTCAATTTATGGTAAGCAAGAAGCCTGCTCAGACCTCACCAGAACTGGAAGCAAAGCAGAATGGTGGTTGTACAGGCTGCGCCTCAAATACTGGTAAATATGATATTTCAGTTTAATATTTCATCAATTTTCACCTAATTTCTCAACATTTCACCTAATTTCAGAACAACTTTTCTAAAAATGATCAACAAAGACTTTTTTTGGGAGCTATAAATCACATAAACTGTTTAATCCAAAAGTACTTCATTATATCCGAGGTATCACAAGAGGTATGTTCTTTAGGCACCAGAACAGGGCCAGAACTAAGGACAGGCAGAAGAGGCACATGCATAGAGCAGAACCAGTGTCAGACTAGCCCCAAAGGATACCAGGAAAACTTTTCTTTGGGCCCAGGGGTCAGTGGGTCCAACGATTTACATGCTAGTATGTAAATAAAAGAGACTTGGAGAATAAAGTGGTTGAGTGAGGAAAGGAGGAAAAATAGTTTGGAGAGTGGGACCATGGTCTAAAGTTTACACCCCCACACCGAACGGTGTGGGGCACTAGGCATGTACCCAATCGGCCCTTCTGCCAGTCCAACATGCAGGTGAGCAGGGCACAAGTTGTCCAGTGCATTAGGGAGGAGGCAAGGGGGTTGGGGGTGGTGGGGGCTAGCGGGGGTGGTGCCTGGGGCAGCTTTAGGGTGAAGACACACTGAGCTACTAGTAGCAGCTACTTTTTCACGGCTACTAAACTCCAGAAAATACCCTGCCATAGACAATACTGAGAATTGCCTCTGCTAAAACACATAGACAGACAATTATCAGTAAATGATCAGCATTGTCTATTTTAGTAGCCACAACAAGTAGCTGCTACTAGTAGCTCTGTGGGTCTTCACCCTTAGGTGTTGGCCCAGCACTGCACCAGTACCTCTTGGCCCGGCTCTGCTGTATTGGGTAACAGTATTTACTTGTAATGAAAAAAAAATTGTCCTTTCACTTCATCCAAATATTAAACTGATTTTTCCTTTCCAATATATCTCTACTATTTCCAATTACACTATTTGTCTAATTTAAATAGAAAAGTGTAATGAAATCAATATTCCGTTCAGATATGTTCAGTGCCTACAATACATTCACTGGGTTGATGGTTAAAATAATTTGATTACCTTCATTTCATTTTGAAGAGCTAATCTAATCATTAATTACACATGTAAAGATAAAGGACAATGTATAAGTGGCAATGTGAAATAATCAGGGCGGAAAAATCCTAAGAAATGGCTCTCCTCATATAGAGTATCAGCATCTGTATGCACTTTTTAAATAATCAGTCAATATATTGGCACAATGAACATTTGAAACAGGTTGGGGGGGGAAAAAAAGACATAAAATCATGCCTTTTATGTCCCTTCTCCCCTGCTTCGGTTCCTTTGTAGCTTGGTTTCATGGTTAATGTAGAACTTGTCAGGTTGAGAGCTTTGATAATAGCATTAAGATAAATGGAAGTCCATTCATCATTTTTTAACTGGTCTGAGTTAATGTCTAGAATATTTAATTAAAAGTCTTAACTGCAAGACAGGTGCAGAGAAAGGAGCGCACAGAATTTTATAGGATATCAAAGCCGAACCAGACAGTAAATGGAGGGCTAATGTTTGACGGGGCTTAATTGATATAGAATCTATTTTTGTAGAAGGGAAAAGAGATTAGGAATACTGGAGTTACTGGAATTATCACCATTACCTTTCTCAATAGACCAACATATGATAATCCTGTATTCTGAGATACTTTTCCATGCCAGTTAATCTGTATAAAAGATTGAAGGCCCTCAAAGACCATCCCACCCCTCAAAAACACCTTCCAAGGATTGAAAGTACAAAGAACAAAGCATTTGGAAACGATTTAAACCTAAAGTGTAAAAGAATAAACCAATAATTGACATAATCAGATATGTTTTTCCTCAAAAAATACATCTACAAATCAAACGGTGTCGGTTATCTTCGGTCCAACATCTGTAAAAGATGTTCTTTAGTGAAGAAACTGGATCCAATTTATATTTTTTTCTGATGTGCGGCCATCATCTATTAAAATTGCGCCAATGTTTTCACATTTTATTTATACAAGATTTGAATCAGTGAAGAGATTCCAAGCAGGTCATTTACTGAGATAACCATGGGCTATTTTTACTTTCATAAAAGAACATCTTGTCTATTCCTATTATTACTAATAAATCTAAACAATAGCACGTGTAGCTGTGTGTATGCCATTGCAAAGCTGCTTTAAAAACTAAGCATGGTCCCATACAATACGGATAAAATACTTAACATATCACAGAATCGAAGGGGGTAAAAAAGGCATAAAATCAATTTGATGTAGATCTTTTTTAAATGATAAGACCTGCCAAATCCCGAACAAGAAAACTTGGTTGGTGATTTATTTATGTACCAGATATCACATAAAGGCCATTCTAAACAAATCATTCCAGTTTTTTTCAATTACGGTACTTTTTTCTCCCCTTTAATAATAAAACAATATCTGCTAGTTGATGGTAACTAAGCAGGAATCTATACTGGCAGCAAAACACTCCTACTGGGTTTATTTAATATTTAAATGATTTTAGTGGGTTTAAGTTATAGAGATCCAGATTATAGAAAGGCCCATTCCCAATTATTTCTGTACAGGTATGCGACCTGTTATAAAGAATGCTCAGGATCTGGGGTTTTCTGGATAAGGGATCTTTCCGTAATTCGGATCTCCATAACTTAAGCCTGCTAAAAATAATTTCAATATTGAATAAATCCAATAGGCTTGTTGTGCTTCCAATATGGATTAATTATATTGTAGCATAGTGGAAAGTGCAGTTTTGCAAAATTTTACATGCAGTAAGACACTAATTCACTCATGACTAATGATTTTATTATCTAATAGAAATACATTGTATAAAACAAAACTCTTTTTATTAATACATCATAAAACGAATCTTCATCCCATAGATAGGTGTGGTCTGCATGCTGAATTCAGCACATATGGCAGTATTAGGGCGAAGACACACAGAGCTACTTAGTAGCGGCTACTTGTCATGGCTACTAAGTTCCAGAAAATCCCCTTCCATAGACATTACCTTTAATAAAACATACATAGAGACAATTATCAGTAACATATCACCATCTGTCTATTATGTAGCCGCTACTAGTAGCTCTGTGTGTCTTCACCCATAGGGCTCTGGCACACGGGGAGATTAGTCGCCCGCGACAAATCTCCCTGTACGCGGGCGACTAATCTCCCCGAGTTGCCATCACCTGCCATCCCACGGGCGAAAGTGTAAGTCGCCGGTGGGATGGCACACGCGGCGGCGCGAAATCACGCCGCCACATGTGCCATCCAACCGGTGACTTACATTTTTGCCGGTGGGATGGCAGGTGATGGCAACTCGGGGAGATAAGTCGCCCGCTAACAGGGAGTTTTGTCGCGGGCGACTAATCTCCCCGTGTGCCAGAGCCCTTAGGGTAAGAACCCATGGAGCGGTTCAATCGCCAGCGATAGATCCCTGCTCCAAAATGGCTTTAAACCAGCCACAATAGACAATACTGAGAATTGCCTCTGCTAAAACACATATAGAGATTAGATGTAGAGAATTATCAGTATATGATCAGCATTTACTAGTAGTTCTGTGTGTCTCCACCCTTAAGGTGGCCATACACGCTAAGATCTCAGCAAGCGACCGGATCTTCTCCCAATATCCCCACCTACGGTTGGGCGATATCGAGCTAATTTGGTTGTTTGGCCCTGGGGCCAAAAGATCAAATTAAAACGATAGATTTAGGTGCCCGTCAGTTCGGAGACCACATTAACAAGCTGATTCAGTTCCAAATCCAACTAATTTTTAAACCTGTCCAATCGAAATCTGGCCAATTTCAGGCCAGATGACGCTCAGGCCTGGCATTAGAGCCCATACGTAGGCTGATATCGGCAGCTAGAATCGGCCCGTGTGGCTAATATTACACTGATCAGTAGCTACGGCAAGGCAACGTTAACACCAACGCCAAACGAGCGGATCTTCACCCGATATCCCCACCTACGCGTGGGCGATATTGGGTAACATGTAGGCAAATTCAATCATTTGGCCCTGGGGCCAAAAGATCTAATTCTAATGGCGGCAATGGGGCAGTGGGTTTGGGGACCGCATCAACGAGCCGATGCGATCCCCGATCTGACTAAATTTTCTAACCTGGCTAATCAATATCTGCCCAATTTCAGGCCAGATATCAGTTGGCCAGGCCCCTCATTTCTGCCCCTACACAGGCTGATAAGCTGCCGAATCGGTCCAAGGGACCGATATTGGCAGCTACAATCGGCCCGTGTATGGGGACCTTTACACGTCAATGAATTGCTATCAGTGCTATTCAATGAAAATAGTTGTTTTTGTCATGCATGCCCATGTGTAAAACAAACCACTGGTACAGCTAAATGGGCAGCCATGCATAAAACAAGTCCACATAGACTATAAAATAACACCATCATATATTTTATAAGATATAAATATACACTTAAAAGCTCCTCTTTTTGAAGTAGAAAAAACCATGGCATTTTACCAGTAGAATACAGTTAAACACAATATGCTTTTATAAGATTTAGTAATAGTATCTAGGCACAGAGCAGAGAGGCTGCAGCCTGTACACATAATATGTTCTGGCAGCCTGACCAGCTCACCTAGTGTATTCTTGGCCTTGGCAGGCTCATTTGATCTGTGTGTGTGCTGGCCTCTTGTCTTGCTTGTACTGAGAAACATTTCCATTCTGTCACTCTTTTTGAATGCACAACTGCCATCCATTGCCACTGGTTCTGGGGTTCAAAGCAGGTCTTCGTGACCGAACAGCTTTATGTTTCTTTTAACGTAATGGCAATGTACATTTGTCTGAGAATTATTTTTTAGTGGATAGGGGTTTTTTTATAGATTTTCCAACAAATTTCCAACAGCATTTAGCAGAATGTGTTCAGCAGTCAATGGGATCTCTTATCCAGAAACCCGCTATCCAGAAAGCTCCGAATTACAGAAAGCCTGTCTCCCATAGACTCCATTATAATGAAATAATTGAGAATTTTAAAACTGATTTCCTTTTTCTCTGTAATAATAAAACAGTACCTGTACTTGATCCCAACTAAGATATAATTACCCCTTTTTGGGGCCAGAACAGCCCTATTGGGTTTATTTAATGGTTAAATTATTCCCTGTTCTCTGTAATAATAAAACAGTACCTGTACTTGATCCCAACTAAGATATAATTACCCCTTATTGGGGGCAGAACAGCCCTATTGGGTTTATTTAATGGTTAAATGATTCCCTGTTCTCTGTAATAATAAAACAGTACCTGTACTTGATCCCAACTAAGATATAATTACCCCTTATTGGGGGCAGAACAGCCCTATTGGGTTTATTTAATGGTTAAATGATTCCCTGTTCTCTGTAATAATAAAACAGTATCTGTACTTGATCCCAACTAAGATATAATTACCCCTTATTGGGGGCAGAACAGCCCTATTGGGTTTATTTAATGGTTAAATGATTCCCTTTTCTCTGTAATAATAAAACAGTACCTTGTAATTGATCCCAACTAAGATATAAATAATCCTCATTGGATGCAAAATAATCCTATTGGGTTTAAATAATGTTTTATTGATTTTTTAGTAGACTTAAGGTATGGGGATCCAAATTATGCAAAGACCCCTTATCCGGAATACCCTTGGTCTCGAGCATTCTGGATAACAGGTCCTACACCTGTATATCTTTAAAGTAGTACACACGTATACCGCTCATTAAATGCTAATGATTAATAAACCATAATAATATTAACACAAAAAAACGATAATTGTTTCTTCTGTTCCAAATACCCCCCGCCACAAGCAATCCCATTTAATTAATGCTAAAAACAATATGCATGATTAATTAATAAACCCGCCAATGACTATAAATATTTGCCAGCTATTAAAACGAAAACTTAAAAAGCACAACTGAAATCGGTGCATGTTTATTCTGGACACTGAATCCTGAATCACAACCGTTCAGCTGAATGTATTTTGTTGAGCAGGAATCGCCTTTCAGTCCCACTAAGTAAGCTTGGCCCTTGCGAGTCTCTCGCAAACTGCTTCCAAGTGTCACATACAGGTTGGAGGAAGCTTGTTAGCAGTAATTACCAGCAGTAGGTTCTATTGTTCGCTAAGTAATATTCATTGTTAATTCCACCCAAAATTGCCTCAAGCCTTTAATTTTTCCCTGTCCACTTAGTTTGCTTTGCTTCCTTTTAGGTTGGTGCATTTTCCCATGATACCGGTCTCTGAGGTTCAAGACGGGGGATAGGCAAGGCACTGAGTATCAATGTGCTCTTGAGAGATGGGGTCAGGCCTAGCGAAAGCCTTTCACAAACAGAGCCTGAACTCTATTACACATGCAAATCCACTCTGTAAGTGAGGATTGTTTTGGTAGCATAATAGAACCCAGGGAATTCCACAGCGGCCTGTTTTTCAGCCCCAGGCTTTTGTCTATGTCTTAGCAGGTCTCGGCAGCTTGTTTAAACTCCAGCCATTGTTCCTGGAGCTTCAGTGATTTCTCTCTCTGCCACCAACTTACAATGGACTGATATGAAGATCTTTGATGCTGTTTCTGTGGCATATCTGAGAGTAATGTTCCCAACTGGAAATGTAGATCTGCAGTGAATGTGGAGTGAGGAACAGGGACATTTACATGACACTGTAAGCTATTTGGGTCATTCTATTACCCTGTTGTGTCTTAAGTCATATGTTCTGAAGGTTGGGAATGAAGTGATTTATACTCCAGTGACATATACAAGGCCCGGACATGCTATGAAGTTAAGCACAACTCATATAGCATGTGATTTATTGATCTCTATGGGCAGGGAACCCATTATACAGAAAGTTCTGAATTACAGGAAAGACATATCCCATAGACTCCATTTTAATAAAATAATTCAGATTCCCAATCCCAACTAAGATATCATTAATCCTTAATGGAGGTAAAAAATCCTATTGGGGTTATTTAATATTGAAATACATTTTTAGCAGACTTAAGGTCCCCCATACATGGGCCGATAGTAGCTGCCGATATTGGTCCCTTAGATCGTTTCGGCAGCTAATTGGCCCGTGTATGGACACTACCGACAGACCTGCCCCACCAATATCTGGCCTGAAATCGGCCAGATCTCGATCGGGCAGGTTAAAAAATCTAGTCGGATCTGGGACCGCATGGGCTCGTTGATGCGGTCCCCAGACCAACTTTTCCTATACCCGCTGTTATAATTCGATCATTTGGCCCCAGGCCCAAACGATCAAATTATCCTGTATTTCCCCCCCCCCCGTAGGTGGGGGATATTGGGAGAAGACCTTTAACCCCCCATTCATGAAAGCACAAATTTTCGCTGGTTAAAAGCACGATTGGAAAAATTCGGAGTAACCACGATCATTTCTGATGTGCGAAAATTGCACAAAAATTATTTTCTTGGTCGTACGAATGGTTGCATTCTGAAAGTCACAAAATTTTTGGATTCGAATGATTGCAAACCATGCAAAAACCTTTCTGGTTTTGAAACTTTAATGCATGATTTTGGAAGCTTTCCATAGGACTCAATGGCACTGTACAGATCCAACCTGGCCAAAAGATAGTCACGATAGAAGCTTGAATGAAATTTGAAATGTTTGTAGTCTTTTCCAAAAATACGACTTTTTCATGGAAGTTAACGCAAACCGTGAAAAAGTTGCATAATTTAACAATATTATCGTGGTCATTATGAAAAGTTCTATAAATTAGAAAAAATACATGCTTTAATGAATGGGCCCCTAAATGTATGGTGATCTAATTTACAGAGAGATCCCTTATCCAGAAAACCCCAGATCCTGAGAATTATGGATAATGCCATACCTGTATATCATCCCTTACAATACTTTGCCCTGCATCAGCACAACTTCACCTTAAGTAAAAAATTCATTTTTTTTTTTGTTCCCTCCAGGGTCAGGTAGCTGACACAACACACAGACAAACGTTGTTACCAAAAATAAAGAAGTAGCCTTATTTGGTTTCTTAAACAATTTTCCAATGTGGAAAGAGTTCCTTTTTGGCACATTTATGCTATAGAAATGCTTCTTTCAAATAAAAAGTGATGCTTTATCGTAAAACACGTTCTCGTATTCCTTAAATGCAGACATGTAAAATGGTGCTTTCAAATCTAACTTAAATGCAGCCAAAATCAAAATGTCATAACAGCGGAAACCAGATAACATGACATGTTGTGGCTTATTGTCTGTAATTTGGCAGAAAAAGACCATCTCGTAGAATTTCTCAGATGGTTGTACGAGATATAGGACAGTCGCTGCTGGAGTGAGGCATTAATGTCTAGAGATACTAAAACCTCAAGGTATTTGCAGAAGTTTATGTATTGTGACAATTAATATTACATATATATAATATATTTGGTAATGTGAATTAAAATAAAACGTTCAAAGTTGTTCCAAAAATGTTCTACATGTTTATAGTGGTATTATAAATATGTTCAATTCCTTTATCTTACAGCATAAATATTCTGTACTTAGGGATATCCAAACAGGTCTGTCTGTCTTGGGCACCTTATATAGTGCAGCCTTAATAAGCAGCAGTTGTAGATTGTTTTGATACTTAATAAACCTCCAATAATTCACATCTTAGCTGTGTAGGTAGCAGTCTTTAATTACAGTGGGGATAATAGCATCTGGGAAGGGACTGGGGCTGTGGGATAGCAGGTATAGTAGGGAGAGATGGAGCCTATAGTAAAATCTGGCCATTATTTTAACTGATTCCGAATTCCAGATAAAGTCACATGTTCGTAGCAAGCCAAGGAAACCTTTCTGAAATCAGTCACATGTGTGTTGCTAAAATGTTAAGTTACAAAGTTAATAGATTTCATCCTTCATGATTAACAGCTCATATATTTCATAGACAGGTCTGAAGAGTTCCAAGATTTCAGTAGTGATTTCCCATTCCTGATCAGACAGAATGTTGCAGTAATGTTAGTCCTGATGCACCAATGAAATATAGCCGGTCCCTCATGTCTTTTAAATTGTTATTTTCAAATGTGACTTTATGATCCACAGAAATGTGACAAATGACTGTAAGCCTATAAATGATTTCTGCGCACCTCACCTCAAGCTTCTTTTTAAGATTTGGGCTCTGTATTCAGTATAATGTTGCAGATTTGTTACCAGTTCATTCCAGCAATACTAATTTGTTTTGAGGGAAAAATAGCAGAATTACAGAAAGGCAGTCTCCCATAGACTCCATTATAAGCAAATAATTATACTTTTTACAATAAATTTCCTTTTTCTCTGTAATAATAAAACAGTACCTTGTACTTGATCCCAACTAAGATATAATTACCCCTTACTGGGGGCAGAACAGCCCTATTGGGTTTATTTAATGGTTAAATGATTCCCTTTTCTCTGTAATAATAAAACATTACCTGTACTTGATCCCAACTAAGATATAATTACCCCTTATTGGGGCAGAACAGCCCTATTGGGTTTATTTAATGGTTAAATGATTCCCTTTTCTCTGTAATAATAAAACAGCACCTGTACTTGATCCCAACTAAGATATAATTAATCCTTATTGGGGGCAGAACAGCCCTATTGGGTTTATTTAATGGTTAAATGATTCCCTTTTCTCTGTAATAATAAAACAGTACCTGTACTTGATCCCAACTAAGATATAATTAATCCTTATTGGAGCCGAAACAATCCTATTGGGTTATTATTATTAACATTTATTTATAAAGCGCCAACATATTCCGCAGCGCTGTACAATAAGTGGGTTGCATACATTGGACATACAGAGTAACATATAAAGCAATCAATAACCGATACAAGAAGTGAAGAGGGCCCTGCCCAAAAGAGCTTACAATCTACAAGGAGAAAGGGTTGAGACACAAGAGGGCCGATTCATTAAAACACGAGTTCGAATCCTGAATGGGAAAAATTCGGATTGGATGTATACGAGTTATTTTGTATTAAAGGAGAATGCAAGTCAAAATGTAAAAAGCATACTGCCCAATAGTCCTCCTATTGTTTAGTAAAAACGGCACACTTTTGGCTCACCTAATCACATATTTACTCAGTCACACTTCACATTTTCTAGAACAGGCAGCCATCTCTAAAAAGGTATTCTCCCTTCCTTTCCCTCCTTGCTTCATACTGCACATGTGTTTCATTCCCTCCCCCCCTCCCCTCTGCCAGATCCGCTTCTGATTGGCTGGTGGGCATGTGTAGCTCAGAACAGGAGACAGGATCAAGTTACACACATGCTCAGAGAATAGGAAGGCTGCCGCTGGCACCTACAGGAAGGGGAGAGAGATTTCAGTGATGTCACTGTAGGCTGCACACTGCTGTAGGCTGCCAGCACCATATCTCAGAGAAGCAAGCAGGGGTTAAGCTCATTAACATACACCTGAAGTTATATACTTATTTTAAAGGCTACCTAGCAGCTAGAAGTAACATTTGGCTACAATTTTTACATGAAAAAAACAGAAAGAAATCAGAATATCTGATCATTTTTGGAAAAGCTAAAAAACTTCCTTTGTGTGTGGTCTACAGAAGTAAAGCTCAAATGCATTCTTTGTTTTAAATCCCAGGCTTGTATCCTAACTGGAGCTGAACATACTGAACCAAAAACTAGATACACCCAACCTGCATATAATAATAATAAAAAAATAACTAAATAATGAATATTGAAAAAAATCTAGCAGAAGATGTAGAATGTTTAAGACCACAAGCAGAAGATTGCTGCCTCCATTCTCCATTATATTATTAAAGACATACTTCATTTGGCTTTCCAACATTACATACCATACGCAGGAATGCCATTCTTTGATTTTTTAATGCCAAATGACTTTACCAGCTTCGTCATTTTCACTTAAAACTTTGCCATGGTAAATATGCGATATTTCCAACTGGTTGTTAATCTAAGAAGCAAGAGGTGTAGACAATTTATTGGACATAAAGTGACATTAGGTTTTTAATGACATAATTATACACAAATTAGAATGATACTTAAAGTACTTGGCAAGAACAGGCTCGATTATGTAGACTAGACTACCGGAAGCCTTTTTATAAAAGCTATGGAGAGAAATGCCGGACTGACAGAGCTGGCCACTGAAATCCTCTATAAATCCTTAGTCGTCTTCTTTGTTTTCATTGCTTACTAAATCCCGTCATATTGTTATACCGAAGGATATCATAAAAGAGGGAAAATGTTTTAGTATCACCATAAAAAGTGCACACACATCCTTTGTTTTTAGTAGCATTAAATTTGATGAATTTTATGTTTGGCATGATGGCACATGTGTTCTTGATTTCAAAATTATCACTGCGCTGCTTGGAAATTTTTACTCCATAATTTAACAATTACTAAGACTTGAGAGAGTAGGAAAAAAAAAAGTTCCATTATGAGCCAAAGTCAAACCACTTTCTAAACTGTTAGTGGACAGACAGGTCTTTGTCTTTTGTGCTACACAAACCAAATCTTACATAGGCAATCTTCATTTCATTATTCCTCTCCATTGAAAGCTTTTTTGGATTCCTTAGGGTAGCAGCTACTTTTTCATGGCTACTAAACACCAGAAAATCCCCTGCCATAGACAATACTGAGAATTGTCTCTGCTAAAACACAAGTAGAGACAGTTATCAGTAAATGATCAGCATTGTCTATTTTAGTAGTCACAACAAGTATCTACTACTAGTAGCTCCATGTGTCTTCACCCTTAATTAAAACAAAACATTACCATACTAACGCGCTTTACCTGCATGCTTCTGTTCTTCACAGTAAAGGTCCCCATACACCTTCAGATCCGCTCGCTTGGTAATGTCGGATCTTCTCCCGATATCCCCTGGGGCCAAACGATCGAATTATAACGACGGGTATAAGCAAAGCCGGTCCGGGGAACGCATCAACGAGCCGATGCGGCCCCTGATCGGTTGGGCAGGCCTGTCAGTAGTGCCCATACACGGCCCGCGTATGGGGATCTTTAGTTCAATCTGTAAGGAAGTTTTGTAGAAAGGTTGATGTCGTATGAATGGAAAGGAAGGAAAACTTGACAATGCTGAGCAAGGCAGTTTTCTCCTACCCTAAAGGAGTTTGTCAGGAGTCAGCACACACTTTTGAAAGAATCATTCTTCTGATAAAGGAAAATAATGCTGATTGTGCATATTTGGAATATATAAACAAGGCAGTAGATCTAAAGTCTTGATAATAGCTATTAAGATGTAAAATTTTATAGGGAATAGCATAGAATAAAATTGATACAATTAAAAATGGAAATACTGCATGGAGGGAACCAATGGTATAGTGTAAAATATTTCAATCCCGGGTTACTCCATGCAGGTCCGGATTTGGTGGCAGGACACAAAGGCCCAGGCCTAGGGAGGCAAAAATTGGGAGCTGCATATCCACTGGGGACTGGGTGGGAGATTTTGACTGCCGTTTGAATATCGTGCCCACCCAGTCCCAAGTGGAAATGATCAATAGCACCATAGCACCATAGCAGAGAAAGCTCTGACATTGAGTGAGAAGGTGGCAAATGGGTGCGAACAGGTCAAGGGGCACAAAATCTTGAAATTTGGCCCAGGCTTTATGCAATATTCATAGATGGGTAACCCACAGGGACTTCTCTTTGAGTGGGTGAAAACTACAGCATTTATTGAAGGCAGATAAAAGAAAAAAATATTAAATCGAACATTCCTTCAAATTGTGATTTGTTTGTGCATAAATTGTTGAGCATAAATGATTTTTTCTCATTTTTTTAAAACTTTGGAGTTATGTACTAAAAGGTGCAACGTTTGCAAAGTATATCAACCAATCAGCAGGTAGAATTTACTGGCTACCTCATATGTACCCTGTCCCTGTATCTATGTAATCTTGGAACAGCCTTACCTGGGAGCATATTATTTTAAAAAGTGAATGTAGGTTGTGTTTGTTTTAACTTTAAAGTATAACATTTAGGGTCAATTTAGAGCACTGGGTGGAGGAATACGGGTGAAAGAAGGATGTTCTTTGAGCAGACAGGAGTAAATGAGGTGAGAAAAGTGGACAGAGATGTGGCGCAGAAGCGTTGGAATTGGAACAGCTACAAGGAAAAAACTCCAACCCCTCCAGTTTGATTAAAGGACAATGAAAGGTTAATATAAATTAAAAGTAAGTCTAAAGGCATTCTTTTTAAGTACTTACTGCATATCTAAATTCCCAGATCCCTGCTTGCTTCTCTGAGATATGGTGCTGGCAGCCTACAGCAGTGTGAAGCCTACAGTGACATCACTGAAATCTCTCTCCCCTTCCTGTAGGTGCCAGCGGCAGCCTTCCTATTCTCTGAGCATGTGTGTAACTTGATCCTGTCTCCTGTTCTGAGCTACACATGCCCACCAGCCAATCAGAAGCGGATCTGGCAGAGGGGAGGGGGGGAGGGAATGAAACACATGAGAAGTATGAAGCAAGGAGGGAAAGGAAGGGAGAATACCTTTTTAGAGATGGCTGCCTGTTCTAGAAAATGTGAAGTAAGTGTGACTGAGTAAATATGTGATTAGGTGAGCCAAAAGTGTGGCGTTTTTACTAAACAATAGGAGGACTATTGGGCAGTATGCTTTTTAAATTTTCCTTTAAATGTGTTTGCTTGTATGTATTATGCCATTGTTTTGGAGTATAAAATTACAATTCTGCCCTTTTAACATTTAGGGGGCTATTTACTAACTGTCAGATTTATTTACCTTATTTTTTAGAGCTAAAAGTCATGTTGTCAAGTGGTGACTTTTTTGAGTGTTTACTATGTGACAGTACTGCAGCAATCCAAATCTGACAATTCACCATATAAAACTTGTCGAGATCATGTAGAAGTCAGTGGCAGATGTCCCTTCCCTGGAAGATCTTTCTTCAAAACTGTAGCACTTTTTGGATTTTTGCTGATTTACTACTGGAATAGTATTAAATTCACAATAGTTAATATACACATATTTAACTGTACTATACCTAAAAACATTAATTTGAGAACATTGTTTTGCTGTTCAGGTTAAAATGGGGATTTGGTCATTCAAGGTTTGGAAAACGTACCGAGCCTCATATCAAGTCATAATTAGGGAGTAATTGCTGAAAGATTTTTTTCTGCGATAAGTAAAAAAGAAACACAGATGACACTTAGAAAATAAATTTCAACTGGTTTAGGCAAGGTAAAATACACAGATGGTGCTCTGATTAAAATAGGATCAATTTGTAAATGCTGTGAAATTCAATTAGCTCA
The DNA here is from genome assembly GCF_000004195.4 of Xenopus tropicalis. NCBI lineage: Eukaryota > Metazoa > Chordata > Amphibia > Anura > Pipidae > Xenopus > Xenopus tropicalis. The sequence continues at coordinate 22,316,090 of NC_030678.2, forward strand.
TATTGTTTTTCCAGGTGAAGCTGATATATAGCTGAAAAATCCAATGCAGAAGCGTGAAGAGAAATTGAAGGCAGATTAGGGCAGCCGAGACCACCACCATCCTTATTGTTTAAAGGGAAAATATTAAAAAAGAAAAGGTTTTTGAGTCTGAAAAGGTAGAGTGCCATTAAATGAAAAGTGTAGGGTTTATACCATATAATTTGCTTTTCTTATTTTAGAGGTACATTGTGCTGATCAATTATAGGTTTTGAAAACAAGAAATAATTTCATTATTTTCTAGCCAAGTCAAGCTGATGTTTTCTCCTGTTTGAGAGAGACTGAGAGATAAGAAACTATATAACATTATTTACTGACAACTTGGCCGCTGGAAGGGATTGTTTCCTAGATTCTATAGTTCTATATAGTTTCTATATTTCAGAACAACCAGATATTCTTATTGGTTTGATTATGACCAGGGTTGTTTTTTTAAAAATTTAAATTTTTGCTTAGCTTTCCAGTTTGGAGTTTCAGCAGTTATCTAGTTGCTAGGGTCCAAATTACCTTAGCGACCAGGGAGTGAGGAAATGAGAGACAGATATATAAATAGCAAAGGACCTGTATAGAAGAAAAGTAACAATAACAATAAAACTGTAGCATTACACAACAATGGTTTTCTGGCTGCCAGGGTTAGTGACCCCCCTTTTGAGAGCTGCACAAAGTTAGAAAAAGACAGAAAATATTTCAAGAAAGATAATGAATAAATTGCCTATTCTCTAAAACACTAAAAGGTAACTTAAAGGTGAACTACCCCTTTAACGATAGGGAATATTTTCCCATCTAATATATTCACCTTTTTGCCTTCTAAATTTACCAGTACTCATATGATATCGCATTTATGACAGAAAAGAAAAAGAATTCCATGTCTCATGTAAATTAAAAATGGCAAAATATGAATTGCTCTAGCAAATATTTCAATTAAGGGTTTCAACCCTTACCATGTTTTGAATAGACTTACAGCTTAAGCAGGCTGACAGCTGATTAGGTAGCCAAAAGTATCAGACACTTTCCAGTCCAACATCTCCCTAAATGAATTTGCTTCCATTCAGCAGCAAGAGCATAAGGAGGCTGAGCACTGATGGTGGGACTCGGGCCTGACTTACAATTACAGTTCATCCCACTGGTGTTCACTTGGGTTAAGGAGAGGGCTCCGTGCAGGCCAGTTCTTCCACTCCCATCTCAGCAAACTCATTCTGTACAAACCTTACTTTATGTATGGGGGAATCATTGTACTGACAGTGCTGGATTTGTCTTCTGGGCGCCCCTAGGCCACACCTATTGATCGTGCCCCGCCCCCCCCACCTTTCTGCCGCCCTAGGCCCGGTCTTTTGTGGCCTCTCCGCAAATCCGGGCCTGTGTGCTGAAACAGAAAAAGCACTTCCTCTAAACTGTTGTCAGAAATTAGAAAGCACTGATTTGTAGCATCAAGGTTTGCTTTGGATGGAACCAGGGACCCTAGGTAAAACCATGGAAAACAAATCCATACCCATATACATCCTCCACCAAACTTTACAGTTGCCATTATGCATTCAAACATTTAGGGGTATATTTATGATGCTGTGTAAAAAGTGGAGTGAAGCATTACCGGTGATGTTGCCCAGGGCAACCAATCAGGAATTAGATTTCAACAGCTAGAAAATCAAAGAAAAGTATCTGATTGGCTGCATTACCGGTAATGTTTTACTCCACTTTTTACACAACATGATAAATAAACCCCTTACTGTTCTTTTGGCATCTGTCAAACCCACATTTACCCATCAGATTGCCAGATGGTGAAGTACCATTTGTCAATAAATTTCCACTTCTTCAGTATGCAATGCCAAGTGTCGGCCAAAGTGTAGTAAAGGGCACTTTCATTTTATACTGGAGAAGCAGGGTTTTTTTGCCCCACACGTTACAGTAATGGTTTTCTATTAGCATTGCAGGGGAATCTCTGGAAGATCCCACCAGAACTCCTTTCTAACTGAATGTTGCCTAGCCTGAAGACCACCAAACAAGCCCCTTTCTCCAGATGGAAGCATCCAGATTTTTTTAACTGACTTTCTGCAATTGTTACATATTTCCTGAATCTTCACTTTAGGAAGTGCCAGGAGAAACCCTCGCTGATATAAACTTACATTCTGAGTCTGACTTGTGCAAAGGTTAAGTACAAACTGATCTGTTCTCAGTAAAATAATAAACATTTGTTTAATGAGTTCTACTCCCTGAACTTTCTCCTAATATCCAGTTATCTAGCTGGCATCACGGATTTTTCCACTTTGGCTAAGTATATTCTTAATAATGTGTTTATACAGTAGTGAGGTGCTTTTAGTTAAACTCAACAATCATAATGCAGCAAGTTTAAATTCAGACAAAAAATGGAAAAAAAATACGTAAAAAAAATTCTGCATTCTAAAATCTAATCTATAGCTTTTTTATACATTTGTACTTCATCCATAAATATGGATATTGTCTATTTTTTTTTATAATCTTGTACATATAATAAATGTATGGGGGGATCATAAAACCATGCACATTTATGAATACTGGTGATCTCCACTTCTCCCTCCACTTACTTTTCAGCACAAAATAGAAAAAAACAAGTGCATTAAAAACATTGTGCATTCTAGATTCTAACCCTAAGGTTCATTGTACATCTTCTGCATAGACATACATACATTGGTATTTATATGGCCCTAATAGGCCATGATGAAAACTTGCAGAGTTGTACCTGTTGGTGCAGGGGAATTCTGGAGCTATGGCCACACTCAAAGATGGCTACTATACCTTCATCCTATCCATCTCTAAACTGCCTGGGTGCCTGTATCTATTGCAGAGATCCCCAGCCTTTTTTACCGTGAGGAACATGAAAAAAGTTTTTAGGGGTTGACCAATAAGGGCTGTGATTGGTCTTTATTCCTCGAGAACTTGCCTCCAAGTCAGAAATTCAAAATTAAACACCTGCTTTGGGGCAACTGGGAGCAACATCAAAGGGGTTGGAGAGCAACATGTTGCTCCTGAGCCACTGGTTGGGGAACACTGATCTACTGCCTGCCTGTCTCTACATCTCTATCAGATGTATTGCCTTATCATTTATTGTCCAATTATGTTCAATATTCTGTTTAATATGTTCATGGTTTAAGAAGGTTAAGAACCACTGGTGCCATTTCATATCTATCATTGTTCTTGCTGTCACCATTCAGTAACAACACCTTCATCCAAGCACTTTTAGCAAGTGCTCAGCTGAGAGAGAAGGTTGAGGGGAACAATGCTCTACTGTACAGCAGCTGTGGTTTTAAGGGAAGCCTTTCAACCTCCCACCGTTACACAAGCTTTCTGCATCTGTCAACAAGCATACAATATAATGTATCTCTGTAATGGATAGTGATTATTATCCCTCAAAATGATGGGACCATGACTTAGATAGACCTCCATGTTAGGAACTCCTCAACCCTGTTCCCAGTTGCAAAGGGTCTCTTTGCACTAATTTGTCAATAACCCTTTACCAAGTGATCCCCAACCAGTGGCTCATGAGCAACATGTTGCTCCCCAACCCCTTGGATGTTGCTCCCAGTGGCTTCAAAGTAGGTGCTTATTTTTGAATTCCTGGTTGGGAGGCATGTTTTTTATATAAGAACCTAGTGTAATGCCAACTAGAGCCTCATGTAGGCTGCCAGTCCACATAGGGTCTACCAAATACAACCCCCTAAACTATTGGGATACTTGTGTTGCTCCCCAAACTTTTTCCATTTCAATGCGGTTCACACGTATAAAAGGTTGGGGATTCCTGCCATAACCACTGCACACCTGCATAACCCATTATATGGGACCCCAGTTCACAATCATGTCCCTGGTCATATTCTATGCTGGGGGTGGTGGGATAAATTGATGTACCTATTGGTTATGAAGAGACCCAAAGGACGCTGTATTTTGTTTGTTTAGGGTAACTGTGGAACATATCTTAATTCTTTATCTCTGTTTCATAAGTACAGGTATGGGTTCCCTTATCCGGAAACACGTTATCCAGAAAGCTCCGAATTACGGAAATCCCATCTCCCATAGACTCCGTTTTAATCAAATAATTCAGAATTTTAAAACTGATTTTCTTTTTCTCTGTAGTACCTTGTAATTGATCTCAAATGAGATATAAACAATCCTTATTGGATGCAAAACAATCCTATTGGGTTTAATTCATGTTTTATTGATTTTTTTAGTAGACTAAATGTATGGAGATCCAAATTACGGAAAGACCCCTTATCCGGAATACCCTTGGTCCCAAGCATTCTGGATAATGGGTCCTATACCTACATAATAAATAAATGCGTTAGGAACTAATTCAGAATAAAGTTGGGTTTCTTGTATGAGAACCTTTTACCTTTGGGTATTGGTTCAGATAGGCTGCTGTACCGTCTTCAGTGAATAGCAGCACACCACCGGAACTAACACTGTATATGGGATCCAATGTCCTTGAACATCAAGCAATTTGTACGTAGCAAATTGCACAGCCTATAGTACATCCAGACCTACATATCACATTAAAACTTCAAAAAGGGTTCGATGTTGGCACAATTAACTGCTATACAATCCCATCAAAACAATGAATATTTATTTATTCTATTTTGCTGTTTATTATAAGAAACCTGATCACTCCACTGAACTATATTTGAACTACTTACTATCACAGCCATCTTGTTATTTTATTTGCAAATCCCTTAACCTTTTCTCACATACAATATTTAATCAACGTGTTTACTCTGGGGGAAACCGAGGAAATTACCATAATATAGCCATTGGACCTGTTATGGGATCTATTTTTCTTATGGTGTTGGATGACAAATTGTCAGTTTTATATTCTTCCATGCCGACTACTTTTAAACGCAATTATTTAAGGCGAGTAATATTTCAGGCCGGCAGAGGCAACAGCCATTTGGCGCATGAGTTATGATCGACAAGTGTCTTAGGAAAAGTCATGAAAAATATCATCTTCGTTTAATGGAATATTGCTAGCAAAGTGTTACCAATATGAGCTGTGCTTTGGCACAGATATGGATTAAGGATACATTTAGGAAGGACAGAACGAAATCCTTTGATTAAATATGAAGGAATTAATTCGGAAATACAGCCTCCCTCTATGCGTTAACTCAGGTACAATATGGTTTATTGTCTGCGTTGGAAGAATGACTCAGTACGAACATTGTTGGAAAAGCAATAAAAGTCAGACTTATTCCGCAACACATTTTCAGATACATCATTTTATGTATTTGGGAATTTTGGAGTTTATTAGAAAAATCTGATATTTTAAGTGCCCAGCAAAACTGAAACTTTCAGTTATTAAATCAAACAACAGGGATGATTTCTATAGATGTTATTATGCATTGTATAATGTATGATATTCATATATATATATATTTTTCGCTGTATAAGACGCACTTTTTCTTCCCCAAAACTGGGGGGGGAAAGTTGGCCCTGGGGGAAGCTGAAGGATGCTTGGGGGGGGGGGCCCTGGGGGAAGCCTCATTATGTGTGAGCCCAGAGACAATTAACTTTACACAGTTGATATAAAATATTTTACTACAGTATTTGGTTCAGAATCTTTTTTTTCTAGATTTTCCTCCTTTAAAATTGGGTGCGTCTTATATTCCGGAGCGTCTTATAGGGCGAAAAATACGGTACTCATAATTTTAACATTACATTGTATCATATATTTACTCTTTAAAGGAGAAGGAACGTCATTTTGGCATTTTACCAATAGATTCGCCACATTAGTGCCACCTAGAACACTATATTTATTCTGCAGAAAGCTTTACCATACCTGAGTAAACAGCCCTAGAAGATTCCTCCATTTGTTTAACATTGCAGCTGCCATTTTTGGTAACCTCCTGCTACAGCTCTAGCCATTGGTAGCTCAGATTATACATTTCTAAGGGAGGGGGGAGGGAGTTCTTAGCATTCTTGTGGGAGGGGGGAGCAGGAGAGAGGAGAGAGGTGCACAGACCCCGGGAATGACAGATTTTTCTGAGAGAGGAAGTCAGATACCAAAGAACATGTTTATAAAAAAGGAGACAAGAAATCCAAAATTCTTTTGATAGAGAACTTTCTGTGAGTGCTTATGGCTGTATTTACATAGACCTTTCTGATAAAGTTTACTTAGTTTTTACCTTTCCTTCTCCTTTAAATGATTATATGCTATTTTGACAAAGGGCTCCTCCCACTCTGTATTACCTCTAGTTATGTGCAATTTTTTTTTTTTGCCAGGCATGGATTTGCAAAGAAATTCTGTATTTCATAGCGAAACTGCACTGCAAAAAAAGGCTAAAAAAAACACCCAATCACTTCAATGCATTTTGCTAATTTTTCAGCAGTTTTGTGAATTTTTTGGTGAAGTGAAAGGAGAAAAATTTGCTCATCACTAATTATCTCCAAATGGATTACCTTAGACTTGACCAGTTGAGACATATCTCCCTGTAGAGCATGTGTTATATGGGGCTCTTTCTCTCAAATGGGCACCAGTGGTTCTCAAAACAGATCTCTTACAGTTTCTTGGTGGATACATCACAGACGGTAAACATGGGAAAGGTAGGTCGTACATGAACTAAATACCAACTACACACCCCGGAAATAACTGCAGACACACACAGGTTGAATGGTGGTGCAACTTGATTATGTAAAACTTTTACAGAAATTAAATTAAAAAAATGAAACAAATATCCAGCCTTTGATCACCTTCATCAGCAGCAGCACCTTAGCTCCCTGCTATGAAACAGTCAGGGCTTTTACAAATGAAATCAAACTCAATGGCTTTATACATCACAAGTTGCAACAATTAAAAAAAAAATTAAATGTTTATTAAGTATGTTAAATACAATTACATGTGAAAGGGAGGGAAGGTGGGAAACCCTGCAGAAGTCAATGCTGGAGATCAAAGTGGCAAGTTTTTTACTAGTTTTCCCTTTTATACCTGTACCATGGAAAGAATCCCCTTTTAACCCCTGTAATACTGGCCAAACCAATAAATTAGCAGCTGTATCAATAGAAAAAAAGGGTGGTTCAATTGTAACTCCCACCTTCCCATGAGTTTATCAGGGATTCACCCCCTTCTCACTCCATTGGTCAGATATTAACTAACTACCAGGGAAACACCCCAGAAATAACTGCAGACTGAATGGTGGTGCAAGGCCACAACTTGTTTATTTAAAACTTTTACAGAAATTAAATTACAGAAAATAATTAATTTAAAACAAATATCCAGCCTCTGATCACCTTCACCAGCAGGCTGTTACATCTTACAAATGCTTAGCTCTCTTAGCCAATTTTCCAAATTAATCAAACTCAATGTCTCCACACCATACCCATTTAATCAATTCAATGGGTATGGCCCCTTCCCACCTATGATTTCCAATTTCATTTTGCAACCCCATATTAAAAATATCATAACCCACACCCGGAAACACCATCCTCATAATAAAGTCCTGCACCACCATTCTTCAATTCCGTGTGTCGGTAAACTAGAAGATTCAAATTCCTACTGAACTTAGCAATTGCAAAACTGACTTTCTGATTCCAGTTTACCCTTACTGCCCAGTGCAACCTTGGTATGACATCTGACCAAACCACGACACAATCCGAGAGCATAAAATGAATGTACAATCTCTAATGAGGTCATTTGTTTTCTTCTTCCCTACTGTATATCATTGCCCCCGGCATGAGTCAAAATGGGGAAAACGTTATCCAAAATTAGACCACTGACCCCTATCCATATTATTTTAAATTCTTCCAGGTTGAATCCCAGAATAATTCCTCTTTATGCCTCTTAGTTCTCTTCTCGGCCCAACAAATAAATGAATCACACAAGATCCAGACTGGCTTACTGGCATTTCTAAAATAAAATATCACCAATAAAGTTAATTAAACTCAACCAATGCAGGCCGGACATACATTTTAAAATGATCAGATTTTCAATGGCCTGTCTTCTTAAAGGAGAAGGAAAGGTAAAAACTAAGTAAGCTTTATCAGAAAGTTCTGTGTAAATACAGCCATAAGCACTCACAGAAACGCTGCACTGACTCCTCTGTCAAAAGATTTGTTGTGTCTGTTTTCCTGTGTCAGAAACATGCAGCTGTCTCCTCACTCCCCTCTCCTGCTCCCCCTCCCTCAAGAATGCTAAGAACTCCCTCCCCTTAGGAATGTGGATCTGAGCCAATCAGCAAGAAGCCTTTTCATAGTCTTACTGAGGTGCAGGAGTGAGGCATTATGAGAACTTTCTTTACAGAGCTCAGGGTTTCCTTTTCCTATGAGGCTTCTGATCTTCTGAACGGGAGAAACATGGGGAGACTTAAGGGCACTATTGAGACAACTGAAGGTATGCCTGTAGCTTGAGATTAACTCTTTATTAGCCTTTCCTTCTCCTTTAATGGTATCTGCTGATAATCCCAGAATGGAGTTGCTGCCCCAATACGAAAATAATAGCAACTCTAACCATCCTACTTTATTCCCAAGGAGGCTAAGCTTCTACTTAATATTTTTCTAAGTTGAAACTCGTTCATCCTTAAACTATCCGAATGAATGAACAGTGAGCCAGGGTGTAACAACCTAATCTCCATAAATTTAGAGAAAAGGGTTAATGGACAAATAACCTTGTTTGGATACTATCCAACCAAACTATATACCCTTTCCGGATTGATCTGTTTTAGACTGTTTTAGATCTGTTTCTAAATAAAGTTTTAATTCTATCTAATACAAAGAAAATACCCACAGAGGTCAATTTATTGTCTGAAACCACCTCCTCAATTCTAAAAGCTCCAAAAAATGCCAGAGAATATAAATGTTGGAATAAACAAACCTCACACTCAGAAAAGCACATTTTTGGCAAAGACTGCATTAAAAATTGCAAAAGCTAGCTATTGACTGATGAGCTCTTAAAGGAGAAGGAAAGATAAAAAGTAAGCTTTATCAGAAAGGTCTATGTAAATACAGCCATAAGCACTCATGGAAAAGCTGCACGGAGCCCTCTATCACCTCTATCAAAAGAAACACAGGATTTCTTGTCTCTTTCTTTGTAAACATGATGTTCCAGTGTCTGACTTCCTCTCTCAGAAACATCCTTAATTCCCGTGGCCAGAGTCTGCTCAGTTCTCTCCCCTCTCCTGCTCCCCCTCCCACCAGAATGCTAAGAACTCCCCTCCCTTAGGAATGTGTGATCTCAGCTATAACGGCTAGAGACTGCAGGAAGGAAGCTATATAAAATGGCAGCTGCTATCTTAAGCAAAAGGAGAGAGCTTCTAAAACTGTCTATTCAGGTATGTTAATGGTTTCTGCAGAATAAATACTAATGTGGCAAATCTATTGGCAGTAAAATGCCAAAATGACTTTCCTTCTCCAATTCCTCCAAGCCAAACAGTATGCTCTCCAAGTGCCCTCGGACACTGAGTTCTTGAGCATGTTATTCAACTCTACCACACAATCTCCCACAAGTGATGAGGATATGGAGTATAGTCTGTGTTCATGTGACCTGCCAGCTCCTAAAATAAACCTAACTGTGAACAGGACAAAGCATCAGCAATATTATTTTTATAACCTGACACATGTTTGGCTCTAAACCAAATATTCAACACATTGCCATGAAGACAAAGTGCCTTAATAATTTCCAAACTGGAGGAAAGTCTGTGCTAAGGTTGTTAATAACAAAAACTACTCTTAAATGATCAGTGTGGATAAGGATTCTCCTATAAACTAGATGTGTCCCTAGTTATTTGCAAAGCCACTATAATTGCAAAAAAATCAAGAAGAACCAAAGTTTTGGTCACTCCTGATTCAATCCAGACTCAGGCCAAGTTCCCATGCTCCATTTCCCTTCCAAAAAGGCTCCAAACCCACAGGAAGCCACAGCATCCATATGGAGCTGCAATGATTCATTGTCAGCAAACTCCATTTGCCAACAATGGCCATTGTACTGATCTAAGAAATTTAGCCACACTCTCAGGTCATCTTTAATATGCTTTGGGATCCTAATATGCCAATGAAGACTTTTAATGCCTGCCGTCAATGCAGCCAGCCTTCTATTAAAGGCTCTGCCCATAGGCATTATCCTTGTGGCAAAATTGAAGTGCCCCAGGGCAGACTGAAGTCACTTCAATGTTATTTTATCAAGCTGAATTGCCGTATGATTTAGAAACCTTAACTTTACCAGCTTATCCTGAGGCAGCCAAAATTCCATAGCTAATGTATCAATCTCAATCCCTAAAAATGTCAGTATGCAACAAGGGGGGGACTGTCTTTTCTTCTAGCCTAGCGGACCCAAAACTTCTTGTCAAAAAAAAAAGATTCAAGCAAGACAGCAAAGACTGATAATTGGCCAGCCCAACAAATTAAAAATCACCCATGTAATGCAAAAACATATATAAACCCGTCTCAAACTTAACCACCCATTCCAAAAAAGTGACACAATTCAAAATAAAAACAGGAGTGGGTACAGCCCATGGGCAAGCATTTATCAGGATAAATCGGTAATAAACAAAAGCTAACTCACTTTTTGCTACTAGAGCTCCCGCACTGCCTCAACAAGACCAGGGCTTCATCAAACAATGCATAAGGAACTGAACAAAGAACAGGATAAATGGCATCATTTACCATCAGAATAAGAAAGATGGTGAATAGGTCTGTATTCAACACTCTCTCTTTTGGGCACAAGCCCTAAGGGGGACACCTTAACATTTTCAAAATGTCCCTCAATTCTCCCCAATGCCAACTCCTTATTAATCTTATCTTTTACTGACTTGGGGCTAAGCATCAATCACTTCAAATTGCTTGGGAAGGCTTGAAAATTCCTGGTATAATTGATGGGATAAAAACCCCTCAAAAAAGCCATAATTTAATAGCAGGGCTATCTTCTAGTTTGTATAGATCTTTAAATAAGGCCTGATTTCTTATATTTTCGCCAGAGACCTTACTTTTTCCCAACTGGTCTTTTGGCTTACTTTGATTAAGGAAAATTATTTTTTGAACGCAATGAAATGCAGGACGGAGAAGCTCGCAGAGGCCAATGCTGGAAATGAAAGTGTCAAGGTGCTTGCCAGTCTCCCCTTACAGCTTAAGCTTAATTAAATAATCCCTCTTTAACCCCTGCCATACTGACCAAAAGATAAGCAGCTGTATCAATGGAAAAAAAGAAGGGGGGCTGAACCCTAATTCTCACATTCCCATGAGTTTACCAGGGGGCATCCACCCCCTTCTCAATCCATTCAGTCACTTCATTGATATTCCCCGGGATAGTATTCACACAGGCATAGTATTAGCAAGACCCAGAGGTAGTACTCACTTATATATGAACTGTTTCCCAGCACTAGTGAGGTCTTACAATCATGATTTATCCCAGGAAATTCCTATTCCTGAGCCAAAGTGCTTAAGTCCCTGCCAGGGGACACTGTGGGTGCTAACCTTCCTGGTCTCCTTGTTGGAGCCTCTGGTTGTCCAACTAACTACCCTAATCCTGCCTCTCACTCCTAAAGAGAGCTACTACAGATCTTTCCTAGCAAGTGCTTCTCTTACTGAGGCCTACCCTACACCTCATATTTTTTGCACCAGCCACCTCCTCCAGCAAGTGCAAAAAGGGATGATACCCATGGCCTAAAGAACAGGCAGGAAAATCTTTGCCCAAAAAAGTGAAATAACCCCACTCCCAACTGTAAAAACACAGGCAGGGTAGGACAGGTAGATTATGGCGCACATGGGCAGCATAGGGCAGGCAGAGTATGGTACACACAAGCAGCATAGTTCAGGCAGAGTACTGCCTGTGTGTGCCATACTCTGCCTACCCTATGCTGCCTGTGTGTGCTATACTCTGCCTGCCCTATGCTGCATGTGTGTGAATACTCTGCCTGCCCTATGCTGCCTGTGTGTGCCATACTCTGCCTGTCCTACGCTGCCTGTGTGTGCCATACTCTGCCTGCCCTATGCTGCCTGTGTGTGCCATACTCTGCTTGCCCTATGCTGCCTGTGTGTGCCATACTCTGCATGCCCTACCCTGCCTGTGTGTGCCATACTCTGCCTGCCCTATGCTGCCTGTGTGTGCCATACTCTGCATGCCCTATCCTGCCTGTGTGTGCCATACTCTGCCTGCCCTATGCTGCCTGTGTGTGCCATACTCTGCATGCCCTACCCTGCCTGTGTATGCCATACTCTGCCTGCCCTATGCTGCCTGTGTGTGCCATACTCTGCATGCCCTACCCTGCCTGTGTATGCCATACTCTGCTTGCCCTATGCTGACTGTGTGTGCCATACTCTGCCTGCCCTATACTGCCTGTGTGTGCCATACTCTGACTGCCCTATGCTGCCTGTGGGAGGTGAACCTGGCAGGGGTTTGTTCTGGGAGTTTGTTAGCAGTTGGATATAGCCATTAAATGGTCGCTTAGGTGTGTAAGTATGAGCTGGGGGTTGCTGTGCTATCCACAGGGGAGGAGGACGCATATGGATTTATGGGTATGTCTTAATATGACATAATATAATTCTTCATATAGCACTGCGCTATGGGATACAAAATCATGGCCCTTTCAAGCTCATTTAACCCAGCACTTGCATCTGGGTCACAACTGCACTCCACACCTCATGACAGCTCCTGGTGTCCCCAACAGGGGGGCCAGTTGCACTGTTTGACTCCCGGCAAAGGTCCCTGTGGGGAACAGAAACGTTGAGCAAAATACATCTTTGGAAGATTGACTCAGCAAATCCTGTGAGTGCCATTCTTCTGCACTGTTTATATATATATATATATTTCTTATATATAAGAAATGTACAAAATAACACTCCAAAGACGGCACAAATTCTTGAGAGATTTTAGACGGCACAAATTCTTGGCTCTTTCTAGACCAAAAGATGTTATTTTCCACAGTTTAATGAAATAACATGTTACAACGATCAAGCCGATGAAATCTTGAGCAAAATTATGGTGACAGCTTGTTAATTTGAAAAATGTTTTATGGACTGTTTGAACTGTAGTAAAAGTGCAGTCTCGGAATGTAATCTGTTTTACAAGCGTCTGTGCCACATTGATCTGAAAGAGCGCTGTTATGATAGACACCTAACTAAGTACAAGAGGTAATGAGATAAAATCAAGATTGATACTTAGAACTAATAGGAAACTGCCTGCAACAAAGAGGAAATAATCTGCCAGCAGTTAAGTGTGAATAATGGTTTTAATGTGCGCAGAAGGGAACTTTCTGAGGCTTAGAATTTCCTTTCCAGCAAGTTTGGAAGAAATTATATTGTTTTCTGTGTAGTCGGATGGTCATTGTGCAACCTGATATGGGATAGTATGCACCCTGAGCCCCATATTATTATACTATGTCCTAAGCCAGGGTCCTTTATCTTTTTCTTATGGGACCCAAGTTAGTTGACTTTAATTTGGAATCAGCTATATAGCTTATTTTAATTACTATTTCCCATTGTAGCACAAGCTTTCCCTTTATTAAAGGGAGTCATGAAAACCCTCCTGAACAGCACAGGAATCCAATGTTCAGACTAATTTATGACTGCAAAATCAAGCGCAAAGTACAAAAATACAGGCAATATTAAGCACACATTGAAGGGATTCTTAAAAAGTACCCACATATTCAACTTGCACTTCTGACAACACTTTCCCAGTCTGAATAGTGTACAAACGTACTCACTGTTACAAGGGAACCCTGGAATGTGGATGTACTTACAGGGATCCCCTTGTGGGTTGTATCTATAGACTACTGACTTGCACTAAGCCAATTGCATGCCTTATGGTGCCATGTTAACATGCAGCAAAAGGTTTTGGTAGAATTGGCATGACTGAGCTTTTTGCAGCTACAAAAGTTAAGCCAAGGAAGAGAGCAATATCAACTATCAACTTGGGTGTATAAATACATAGATCAGGGGTCTCAAACTCGCGGCCCGCGGGCCATTTGCGGCCCTCGGTACAGTATTTTGTGGCCCGCACCAACGCCTTCTCAAAAGCAATGAATGGATCGCGATTTTTATTGCGATTCAAGGGATAATGCAAGGCACGGCGGGCGGGAGCTGCTGATTGCGGAAATGACGTTATCCATCATAACAGTTATTATGGAAGACGTTCTGTGTGCACAATTAGCTGCTAAGGAGCTAATTTCTGCACACAGAACGTCTTCCCATAATAACTGTTATGATGGCATAACGTCATTTCCGCAATCAGCAGCTCCCGCCCGCCGTGCCTTGCATTATCCCTTGAAAGCCAATTTTTTGTGAAATCCCTTATGCGGCCCAGCCTCATCCTGGCTTTGCCTCCTGCGGCCCCCAGGTAAATTGAGTTTGAGCCCCCTGACATAGATAGATAGATAGATAGATATCCACTTATCTGGGCTGTATTTACTTGCTTAGTTCAGAAGATCTATGAATTTTCCTGCATAAGGATACTGGGAACTAGGATTTACAGCGCAGTGCCTCCACTTAGTGGACGCAAGGAGCACACCTCAGGGGGACTCCACTAGAAAATAATCACACACAGTTTTACAAATAAGATAAACTTTATATAACAGTTTGAAATAACGTAATACATGTAGGATGCAAATACTATAACCCTGCTATGGGAAACCTGTGTGGGTTTAGCCACTACTGGTTCAGTCTCTCCCAGGACACAGTCCCAAACCCTTGTCCAGTTGATTTCTGACAAAGTCCCTTCCCCAGAGGGGTTTCCTCAGGTAGCGCTGCCCCAAAGTACCTCTCCCTTTGGATAGGCAGTTGCTCCCACACACAATCAACACCTGTCCTCACACAGGGGAACAATACGAATAATGAACCAAATGTAAAGTAAAAAGGCAAATAACTAAACCAAAAAACTAAACTAAAAAAGTGGATATCCTGCTGTCCGGCGTGTTTGGAGTCATCTTTTTGGTTTATGGCTCACACAGGGGACATACACTGGAGATAACAGCAGTTACCAGCAAATAGCAAACCTCTTTCTTTATGGTCTGCCTGGCAGAGTACAGATGCTGGGAAATCACTCATGTTCTGGTGTCTCTATCTCTCTCTCAAGTCTGGCAAAACAACAGGGGCCCTTTATAAACTGCTGGACCCACCCCTGATTTTTGGCTCCAAAGTTAGGCACACCTTTTCTCTCCCAACAGTGCACTGGGGCATCCAGCCAATCGAGTTGCTCTTCAGTCTGTTACCGGGCTGGATGATGTCACAGACAGAGAAACAGGGAAAAAAGTTCTCTGATCCCCTACAAGTCAATGGCAGATGTCCCTTTTTACAGCTGGAAGATCTTTCTTTGCTTTTTAATAAATGCCCCCATAGTTGTCCAATTCCGTAAAGGATTCGATCCACTACAGGGGCCCAGATTCACAGCGAGATAACCTACAGCTGGGTTACTGTTTTGACCTTGGTT
This sequence comes from Xenopus tropicalis, assembly GCF_000004195.4. Classification (NCBI taxonomy): domain Eukaryota; kingdom Metazoa; phylum Chordata; class Amphibia; order Anura; family Pipidae; genus Xenopus; species Xenopus tropicalis. Next base: position 22,331,487 of record NC_030678.2, read on the forward strand.
ATTTCATGAAGCTTAGGCAGTAGTTAAATATATACAGTATATATAATAAAGGACATAACTAATTTTGGATGCATTTTTTTATTACAAGGATATTTCTGCTAGATGTATAGTATGTTGGCTTTGTACAGCCAAGCAAGCATTCTGCCATTTATTCCCGGTGGCACTTTTTTTCTCTGGAGTCTTTTAATGGCTGCTTCACTAATATAAATGATTACAGATATGCAGATGTTTTAGACCCTGAGCACATAATAAACCAATACGTTAGGTTTACTTAATATTTATAGACAAAGTAAATCCAGATATAAAATTTTGCATAAGGAAAGAATATACATTAGCAAAAGTATTCAAGATTTTAAATTCATTTCTAAATGTAATTACTTCTCAAAAAACAGTATAAGACAATTCCTACAGCCAACTCCCAATCAGGGAGAGGAGCTATAAATGAATTCCCTGCCGTTACTGCAGTCCCTTCATAAAGGCAGCAGAGCCTTGGGAGTACTGATACCACTAATTTATCTTGGTTGAAGCACACAACCGCTCTTTCTAAATAATGCTGAACTAACTTATGCTCCTAGAACATGCTCTTACAAATGTATAACCTGCACACTGACATCCTCACTCATGAGGTCCCTTCTCCCTGACATTTACCTAGAGCTATGTCTTTCCTCTAGGGCTCAATGCTTCTGGATCTAGTTGATCCAGGTTTCCTGGAACACAACCTTCTACTGGAAAGGCCAAAGAGAAAGTGCCCACCTCCTGCCTGATGCTATATTACAGTGTGCAGGAAGTAGTCATCCTATCTAAGAGCCAATAAATGCACATATGTAAACTGCAAAAGTGGTAACATGTAATTCTGCATAGCAACAGCAAACTAGAAAGTGGTATGGGATAAGGCCACAGGGTTTGTTAATCCTATGGGTCCCTACAAGTTTAAATACAAGCTGGACACAAATATACATGGTATCCAACAGATCAGCCCATACCCTGACTGATTTATTTGTTATGAAGTAATTTAGGTCCATGTATTTCTTGGTTCCTCGTTATAGGATCCTTCAAGACCAAACTGACTAAAGGACATGAAAGCGTTGAGCTGTACAGGGCCAGCATTATTTCCCAGCTCCAGCGAGAGAACACATTCATATCCAAAATGGCACAAAATGGCAACAGTGTTCAATGATTGCTGCATGAAAACATAAGTGAGATCAATGAGAAAAGAGAGTGCCGCATGTAGTTCTAGTAGCATAGCAGTGTGAAGCAATCAATACTCATACATCTAAAGCACTTATGGTTTCATTTCCCATTGATTTTACAGATAACACATTGAGTTTACAAATTCAATAAAAGTGTTGTGCCACAGATCTTTAATTTTGTTATTGCATCTCACCTTGGGAACTAATGTGATAGATAAATACATGGTCTTGGGAACTATAACCTCTTCTCTCTCTATCCATAATATTTAACTTCTGAATGTTTATTTCATTATTTTTAGACCTTCTATTCATCTTCTACCAGCTATTTACCTACTTTCTAGTTGCTGGGGTAAGTAGTTAAGGTTAGCAGTTATTCACTGTCATAAAAAGTGAAAGTTGATAAATGTGAAGTTTGAGATTAGATAAGAGGTTAAAAATCAAAATGTGTAAAAAATTAACACTTTAAAGCTACAAAATAATGTAATACAGGTATCGGACCCCTTATCCGGAAACCCGTTATCCAGAAAGCTCCGAATTACGGAATGCCCGTCTCACATAGACTCCATTTTAATCAAATAATTCAGAATTTTAAAACTGATTTCCTTTTTCTATGTAGAAATAAAACAGAACCTTGTAATTGATTCCAACTAAGATATAATTAATCCTTATTGGATGCAAAACAGTCCTATTGGGTTTAATTAAGGTTTTATTGATTTTTTAGTAGACTTAAGGTATTGAGATCCAAATTACGGAAAGACCCCTTATCCGGAATACCCTTGGTCCCGAGCATTCTGGATAATGGGTCCTATACCTGTACCACCCTATTTGTCACTGTGTGAGATATGGACATTAATGAGTACGAACCTCTGATGGCGTAATTTGCTCAGTCCCCAAAGAATTTAAAATCTATTTATTATTTAGGGGGGCATTTACTAAAGCTTGATTTTTTCGTTTTGGATTTTTTGGGCACCGAAATACAATTTTGTATTTTTGTAAAACATGTCGGGATCATGTAGAAGTTGTTTCTGCAACTATATGAAAAAACTTGTAGATTTTGTGCCACAATTTGAAAAAGTCTTGGTTTTCTTGTTTATTCCATGTTGTTTTTTCATTCATGCTTTTTCAGTTTGGATCTTTTGATAAATGACTAACATTCATGAAAATGAGTTTACTTGTGGTTTCAAAAAACTCTAAAACCACAATGTATCTAAATTAAGGTTATTTTAAATTTGCTAGAAGAATACATTTCCTGATGAAAACGCCAAATGTAAAATCAAATTGGAGCACCCATTCTATGAAACCTCAAAGCAAAAACTATACCAGAATTTGTCATTCAGAATAATGTCCCAAACTGTGAAGCTTGATGACAGTTCTGGTGAGGCTTAAATGGACTCCTTGTTCTTCATATTAATGTCCAGAGTGAGGCCAGAAGTACCATTCTTCTCTTCTGCTGTATCAAAATGGATCCAACTTAAAGAATCTGAGACAGCTCTTCTTTTTCTGCATCATTTGAAATCCTGGCAGGGGAGGAGGGACTAAAACATTGATGTTACAAATTGTAACAACTACTCCACAACTTACAGACAGCATGCAGGAACTGCATAACCCACATTGCATTGAACTTTTATGTTACTTTCCTTATCACATGTGCAAGGCATTGTGGGATTTGGAGGATGCAGGCTGAGGACAGCTGACTTGTGTCACCTTTTTTGAGTCTCAAAATTATAACATTAAAAATCATGAAAAGGCTGCATATTTTTAATTGCAGAGTTTCTTGAAATGATGTCTACTTTTCAAATAGCTTAACTTGTGTTTGGGTGCAATTCCTCTGTAATAGAATTAGGAAGGAATATTCCATCATATTTTTTTTGCATATGACATCCCTCATGAAATTAATTTTACTATACATTATCATTTAGAATTTACTTATAAGTAAAATCAAAATGCAGTGTTTAGCAAATTCAAAATATTTGTTGGAATTAGCTCACTGCTGTCTCCACTATTTGTTGGTAGTGATGGGCAAAATTTTTCACCAGACATGGATTTACGGCGAATCTCCGCATTTCGCTTCTGGCGGATTTTTCTGCAAAATGGGCTACAAAATTCGCCCCAATCAAAAAAAATTGTTGACGTGCAAATTTCTCATCGTTTCGCAAATCTTTTGAAAGATTTGGAAATTTTCGGCAAAGCGAAACGCGTCAGATTCAGTCAGTGCTATTTATTGGTGCTTATGTCCTCCATGCCACTTGAAACTGCAGACCCCATGTCAGTCCCCTTACCTTGCCCCCGCTTAACCGTACCAAGACAGGCGATCGCTAGTGATTTGAGCTCCCTTACACTAAAGGAGACTTTCGCTTAAAAAATAGAAATTCAGATCTGGTGTTACAGGTGGTTTCTAAGTGCCTAATAGCAAAAACTCCCCTGGTCAAACCCTAGCTGCACAGTAAGCTCCAAAGGGACGGTATTGTATTGATGCATAAGCTAATTAGCGTCAGTCTAATTGCTAAATATATTGCCCTTTTTTAATTTTTAGCTTTTAACTCCCATTTTGTACATTCTCCTCCTTGACTGGCAAATAGCCATGGTGCTTTGTGACTTTTCTGTGCATATATTAAACATTTACAGTTATTAATGTAAGCCTCATGGGAGCACTGTCCAGTCATGAGCAGATGTGACCCTTTGGGCTTTGGGATATATTTCCTGTAATGAAAGAAAGTGTGCCTTAAAACATACTGAAACACGTCTGGGAAAGTCTAGTGTTGGATTATGTTATGCAGATGAATTTTATTAAGTACTTTTTTTTTCTGCGATTTCTTTTTTGTTCACTAAATAACGACCGGCAATCAATCATAACCAGCAGTGCCCCATAACATCCCTAATCATGCAGCGTATTTAGCGCAACATAACAATAAATAAAATGACTCCATAGGTAATGAGCTACAGAGCTGAAAGAAAAGCCCCACACAAATCATATTGTTAGATTATATAAGGAACAATTAAATTAATTTCAACATTTCAAGTAATGTAAGGCAACTTGCCCAGCCATAGGAAATAAATATAATTTGGCAAACTTAAATATTACTGGCAAAAATGTATAAAATAATCACATAAATAAAAAAAGAAATAAAAAAAATACATACAAAACATTTCCATTCATTTCAAATATATAATGTTATTGATGCATTGGTAATGGCAAATGGGTATTTTGTTGTTATTTAGCCCAAAAAGGTGGTGCCAAGCAGTAGAGTGCTGTGCAAAAACAATTTTTGAGAACCGGACCCACGACCCGAACCAGCTACCCACATTTTTACTCACTTTGACCAGCTACTTGACACAACCCGCAACTATCTTATCCACAACCCAATCTGCAACTTGGTGGCCTCCATTAAACAGCAAGTGCTTTTGATGCTAACTGGAAGTAATATGATCAGGAATGGGCTGGGTAGAAAAATGTTTAAATGAGAAGGAAAGGTAAAAACTAAGTAAGCTTTATCAGAAAGCTATAAATACAGCCATAAGCACTCACAGAGTCCTCTATCAAAAGAAACACAGGATTTCTTGTCTCCTTTTTTGTAAACATGTTCTTCGGTATCTGACTTCCTCTCTCAGAAAAATCCTTGATTCCCAGGGCGGGAGTCTGCACAGCTATCCGTTGTCCTGCTCCCCCCAACCTTAAGAAGGAATGTGTAATCTGAGCTATAACGGCTAGAGCTGCAGCAGGAAGCTATGAAGATGAAGCTAAAATGGCAGCTGCGATCTTAAACAAACAGAGAAAGCTTCTAGGGCTCTTTACTCAGGTATGGTAAAGCTTTCTGCAGAATAAAAATAGTGTTCTAGGTGGCACTAATGTGGTGAATCTATTGGCAGTAAAATTCCAAAATGACGTTCCTTCTCCTTTAAAGAAGTAAAATATAGATAATATAGGTGATATAATATAAGCTAAATGGATAAGACCCACAGTCCCACAACCCAATGACTCGCAACTATACCCGCATCTGAAAATCCTACCCACAACCTGCAGGGTACCTGCTTTTCTGGTGGGTAGCCTGTGAGTTCCCAAGTCATAAAAAAACATCCCACTGGCTTGCATGGTCATCACCTGCAATAACCTTCTGCAAGAACTTGTCACTTTATCAGTTTGTGATAACCAGAAAAAAAAGACTAAAAAAAAAGTGAAAATATATGTATAATTGTGATTATTTTAGAAAATAAAGGGGTCATTTAATAATAAGCCATGATTTTTCACGAAAAACTTATGAGAACTATGGCACACATGCACTAATTGTTTACTCTTGTAGCCCCTCAATTGGTCACATATTTACGTAATAAAACTTCACATCACACCATGAAACGCGCATAGTATATATACATATTTTTTTTTACAAAATTTGACAGTAAAAATAGCTCAATTAGCGCAATTTTCTCAAATTCAAAAATATTGAATTTTAACAAATATGCCTCATTGTTTACTATTACTTGTTTATTGTTAATCTGTTTAAAGATTTCTTTATTCACTTGAATGAATAAAATGACTACAATGCAGTACAGGTATGGGATCCATTATCCGCAAACCCGTTATCCAGAAAGTTTCGAATTACGGAAAGGCATAAATAATTCTAATTTTTAAAACTGATTACCTTTTTCTCTATAATATAAAACAGAACCTTGTACTTGATCCCAACTAAGATATAATTAATCCCTGTTGGAGGCAAAACAAGCCTATTGGGTTTATTCAACATTTAAATGTTTTTCGGAGACTTAAGTTATGAAGATCCAAATTACGGAAAGATCCCTTATCCAGAAAACCCCAGGTCCCGAGCATTCTGGATAACAGGTCCCATACCTGTATAGGATTGTAAAAAAGGGTACACAAATACAAACTATCCCTATATTTTGGTGAGAAATCTGACTTGAGTTGTTACACAGTAATAGTGAAGCTCCCAAATCTAGTCAAGTTCTCACATAGGCATAGACTGTTTTGCACCATCTATTAGACATTTCATACAAGTTTGCAACATCTACCAACGCCTTGCATTACTAAGAACCATATGTTGCATCAATGTGACTTCATTGGACCCCAGACCTAGTCGCCTGGGAAATCATCCGCACCCAAACAACATTTTATGGGGAAGCTGAGAAATGGTAGGACAATATTAAAGAGTTTATGGAAACGCATGCTAAGTATTTAATTATAATGTATTGAAAAGAGATTAACAAATACCACTGGAGAATGTCTAAGGATGTCTTTTCACTGAGAGAAAGCATTCCAATTCTTGCTAGTTGAAGTGTATGGAATCCTTCAAACATTAACAAAAGACTTCATAGAATTTGGGAGGAATCTAAAAGCTTCCTGTTAGATAGAAAACTCTTTAACCTTTGTTGATTGTGAAATCTTCAGCAGTTAGTACCTTACAATTAAACATTTTTGGTGATCACCACCACCATAATATTTAATGAGAACCAGTAGATAATTAAATACTGTTTCTACAGTAGAGTTGGGCACATTGCTAGGTGCCAGGGCACAGTCTTCAAGGAGATTGTACGTTTTTCCTGTGCGGGTCTCCACTGGGTACTTCTGGTCTCCTCTCATAGGTTATTTGGCTCAGGATAAAAGTGATCATATGGTGTATGACTGCAGTAGGGGCATTAGACTGTACAGCGAAGGGTATAATGAGAAAAATTAGTGATCCCTATAAAGTAATGTAGAATATGTAATCACTTTATACATAAAGGCTAAAAATAATATTTACACTTTATTTGGGTTGGTGGGGAGATATTTTAGTTCTATGCTAAAGTGCCAATGATTATTTCTTGTATGTTCTCTATAAACTTGGAAATTGTTGTGCAGTTGCTAAAGAACCTATTAATAATAAATATTTAAAAAAACATCTTTTGATATTTTCTTTCTTATGTGCTTTAGTGTTCTCCCCATAGTTTTCCCCCATTTAGGATAAAAAAAAGTAGCTGTGTGGGGGATAAAAATGCACCATGTACCTTAGCTTGCCCCAGCCTGGCCCATTTAACTTTTCCCCAGCAATGGTAATTCGGTACACTTCTACACACTATATTTGCAGTCCTACCATCACTGCAGAAAAGCCACTTGTGAAAAATTTCTATTAAGAAGAGGCTGGAGCAGGCTTTAAGGAGCTGGACTACTTCATAAACGGAGAAGCCGACCTGGCCTGTGGGAAACCCTAGGCTTATTTAAAAATCATTGTTAAACAATGCATAATGCCCTTAAAAGAGCCAACAAGTCCAAATCCTTTTTTCCCTACATGCCATATGCATTGGGAAGTAAGGATTCATATGGGTATTAGTGCACAGTGCTGTTGCTTAGCTGCACTGAGCATTAATACTCAATAGCAGTGGTTCTCAACCTTCCTAATGCTGCGACCCTTTAATACAGTTCCCCATGTTGTGGTGACCCCCAACCATAAAATTATTCCTAAGACCATCAGAAATTTGTGTTTTCCGATGGTCTTAGGTGACCCCTGTGAAAGGGTTGTTTGATCCCCAAAGGGGTCCCGACCCACAGGTTGAGAACCGCTGATCTATAGTAAATTAATGTTTTCGAAGCACATATAAAACACCAAAGTCTGTATAGTCTAAAAATGTGCAGAACTAGTTTTCTCATTTCTACCAAGATCCTAAAGGTGCTGAATAATAGAACAATCCTTGAGTTGAATAAAAAGCTACATATACAATATGATATATACAATATAATTTTTTACATTTTGATTTGTACTGCAGCATTTATTCTTAAACACACATACATATACAAGTGCATATACATTTATTTTTTTTATGCAATGCATGGCATAAAGCACATTTTCCTCAACTGATATATTGAGACTCTTTTACCCAGTCTTCGGTTTCTGTCAAGTACTGGTGGTGGCTTATTTATTTTATAGTTTTCCCAAGAAAAGAAAAATCGTTTTCCTTGCGGTAAAAATCTTGATGAGTTCAAAGTTCATGTCAGAAAAAGAGGGCCGGGGCTTTGGAAGTCTAAACAAAACAGAAGTCGTTAAGCATACAGTAAAAGGCGGTGTACACATATGATGGATTACAATAATAGAAAGAGAGGTCCTCTGGTTTTCAATAAGCCAATATAATATAAAGTAATTATACTCGTGCAAATGATTTTCTGATTTTCTTATCTCAGTAAAATAGCTTATCTTAGATGGTTGCGGCACTCAGGTTTCTATTGTTTCTTGTCTCGAATTCGAGACAAGGTCAGGGACAGGTCCTAGAGAGATGGAGAGATCCAGGGCCTGCCCCACAGATCTGCTGTGCCCCTGGGCCATTACAGTAAACTGCATGAACAACGACTATTATTCTTCCACATTTCTTTGTTGGCCTGTACTCATCTTATAAGAATTCTAAAAATCCAGCTACTATGTAACAGGGTAGGGTCAGTTTAATCAGAAACCAATTAATCTACCAGTATGTCGAGGACCTTCTGAGGGAACTGGTTCACCTGGAGAAAACGCACAAAATTATAGAGGGAATGCATAAATGTAATGGGGATAGTCTTGTAGACCCCATAGTTGCAAGGCAACTACACTTGTCAATAGACCACTGTGCTACATCAAATCTGAGTTGATTTATTCAATATTTTTATTAAATAGGTTCAAAACTGCAAGGTCAGATGCAATTGTCACATTTTTTTTACTCACAATGCAGCATTTCCCCCATAATTTAAGTGTAGTTGCAGTCAAGAGGAGGCGATGTGCCTGATACATATGCAGTCATTGGGGGCCATTTATAAAATTCACACAGCACAAAATTATTCATACCGTGCCCTACCTGTGCTTAAAGCTGGACAAGACCAGTCAGTGCATTTAATGTGCAATAATGGTGAATTTTGCAGTGCAAATGTACGCAAAAGCTTTTTAAATATTAAATATTTGCGAATATTTATGCTCATACTCTGTGTTTGAGTTACACCACAAACTTGGTGGCGGAAAAAAATTTGCTAAACTGATTTCACAAATTGTGCATATATATTTGAAAAGGGAAAATTGGTGCTATATTCACACACAATAAAAACTCATAGAAGGCATGCACAAATCTCATTTGTGAATTTTTGTGCACATTTCGCATTTCACTGTGATTCACAAAATTGTAAGCGTTTTGGGAAAATATGCGCTAAACAACCATTTGTGAAAAAATATGTGCTGCCTGAACTTTATAAATGACCCCTAATGTACCCAGATCATTGGTGTACAGGTATGGGACCCATTATCCAGAATGCTCGGGACCTGGGGTTTTTCAGATAAGGGGTCTTTCTGTAATTTGGATCTCCTACCTAAAGTCTGCTAAAAACATTATATAAACAATAATTAAACCCAATAGGATTGTTTTGGCTCCAATAAGGATTAATTATATCTTAGTTGGGATCAAGTACAAGGTACTGTTTTATTATTACAGAGAAAAGGGAATCATTTAACCATTAAATAAACCCAATAGGGCTGTTCTGCCCCCAATAAGGGGTAATTATATCTTAGTTGGGATCAAGTACAAGGTACTGTTTTATTATTACAGAGAAAAAGAAAATCATTTTTAAAAATGTGAATTATTTGATTAAAATGGAGTCTATGGGAGATGGCCTTTCCGTAATTCGGAACTTTCTGGATAATGGGTTTCCGGATAAGGGTTCCGATACTTGTACTGATTTCATCACATCCAAAACTTGTTCCCCTACATGGAATAGGATGGAATGAATGGCGCTAAGAGCAACTAAGCAGAAGAGCCGGTTGATGCAAGCACCTTTAAAGAATTAGATTTTTTGCCAGATTTTACATACAGTTTTTGGGTTTCGGAGAGCCCTCGTCATGGTCTATAAGTGCCATTAAAATGTAAATAAAGTATACGGATACAAGCCTGGAAACACAGGGGGCAGGTAATTGCAAGATAAGCAACATTAGTTGGATTTTTTTATTGGCTATTTTTTTGTCTTAGTTATTGGATGTCAGTAGCATGGCATTTATTCTGTTTGTCACCTTTTAGGAAACATGAGATTTGCTTAATCTAGTTCTCTTTATTATTTATGGGCTGTAATCTTCTTTCCTAAAATGATTGTGGGTTTTAGAAAGCCTTTTTTTTTGTGTTTATTATTCTACTTCTTTTTAGCTAGAGCATTCTTTGGTCTGGCTGCTTCTATTATATACAGTACAGGTATTGGACCCCTTATCCGGAAACCCATTATCCAGAAAGTTCCAAACTACGGAAAGACCATCTCCCATAGACTCCATTTTAATAAAATAATTGAAATGTTTAAAAAAAAAAATTCCGTTTTTTCGGTAGTAATAAAACCTTGTAATAGAACCTTGTTCTTGATCCGAACTAAGATATAATTAATCCTTATTGGAGGCAAAACAATCCTTTTGGGTTGAATTACTGTTTAAATATTTTTTTAGTAGACTTAAGGTATGGAGATCCAAATTACGGAAAGACCCCTTATCCGGAAAACCCCAGGTCCCGTGCATTCTGGATAACAGGTCCGATACCTGTAGTAGGATTTATAGTATTCTCAAACTGTTTGTTTAAAAAATAAAAAGATTTTGAAGAAAATAGCCCACTTTTTGGGTTAATTTCAAAACTGCATATAGAAATGTATTTGTTTAGTAAATATTTAACAAAGACACAGTATTTGGTTTTATCCCTAAATATATCAATATTAACATGAGCTAACATGCCATACATTTTGAAGTATTCAATATTCAGTGAGAATGTTCTGAAAGCATTGGATTATTTTCAGTTTCTTACCCTGAATTTCATCTTTCTTGAATTACAACAGATATGTTATGAATCAATTTGAAAGAATGCTGTCACAGTTCACGTGTTTGTAAGACTGGCATATGTTTACAAGCTTTCAGTAATTGTTTCCTGCCAATATGATAAAAGCAGCTTTTCAAGAAGAGAGTTTCCAATTATTTCCTCCTGGTAAAGCTGTATATTGCTTGTGTGGCTACCAAGAATATAGTGGCCACATTATTACCACATATACAGGTATGGGATTCCTTATCCGGAAACCAGTCATCCAGAAAGTTCCGAATTATGGACTCCATTATAAGCAAACAATTCAAATTTTTTAAAATTATTTATTTCCTTTTTCTCTGTAATAACAAAACAGTACCTTGTACTTGACACTTAACCAACAGATAGTTTATGTTAAGTGACCTATTAAAGAATCTCCCCAAACTGGAATATATATATATATATATATATACATGCCCTGTGCCCCCTCTCCAGTTACTGGGATGGCTGATAATTCCCTCTGTGCCCAGTCCAGCTGGGAAGTCACTACAGAAATGGATTCCGAATGTTGCATTAACCCCAGACATGATATACATATGGGTGTGTTGAACTACAACTCTCGGCAGTCCCAAGATATCCTGAGAGTTATAGCTTAAGGACCAACTGCAGAACTGCCCCCACATCACAGTAGAAAGTAACAGTACAATCACATACCCTATAGAGCAGGGAGCAGGTTGTAGGGCAGACAGGTTGAGCCTGAAAAAGCAAAAAGGAATACAAAATGGAGCCTCTGTCTATACTGTCCATTTGCATTCTGGGTATTGTAGTTGTAGTAATTCTAGCTGCAGGCTAATTGTTAGATACAAACTACATTACCCAGCATGCAGTGGAACAGGCACACTAGGGGGAAAAAGTTTTGCTAGTTTCCAAATTACAAACCCGCCGAGGTTCCAAAAATAGCCCAAAACAGTACCTTGGCGGGTTTGTACTTTGGAAACCCACCAGGGCTTTAAATTAGTAGCCCAATTTGGCGGAAAAACCACCAAGCTGGCAACCCTGGTGTGCTCCCTCAGAGATCACATGACCAGAAATAATGCAGCTCTAACTATAACAGGAAGTAGTGTGGGAGCAAAAGACAGAACTCTGTCCATTCATTGGCTGATGGGGCCTAGCATGTATGTGTGCCTTGGCTTGTTTGTGTGCATTGTGACTCCTATGATCCCATAATTCTTAAAGTTGCAATTTTCTATTTAGGAGTACTTGTTAATGCAATATTTTTTTATAGAGACCTAAATTGTTTGGGGTTATATGTAAGAGCTTGTTAAAGGTAAACAGAATGATTGAATGGCTAATTCAACATGGAGGAGAATTTGAGAGAAGGGGTGCAGCTTTACTGAAATTTTGAATGTGTGTATGTGAGAGATAATGAGTGTTGAGAAGTAGATCATAGGAAGAACGCAATGAGCAGTTTTAGAGGAGCAGTAGTAGTAAAATAAAACATTTTCCAACTCTCCCCCCAGTCAAACCCTGCTTTCCCTGCTACTTTCTTGAAAGGGATTTATAACATGACGGGTCCACATGGGCAAACATAGTGCCGTTTATTACATAGGGGGGCAAGTATCTTAAATGGCTTCTCTTACATGGCTAAAGATTCAAGCTTATTTAATAGCACTTGAAAGGGAGTGCTTTTTGGTTATTTATTCAGTTTTATGAAGCAGGTTACTCCAACCCACTTGTCCATAAATACTATTCAAAAGTGGCTGACCAGCCTGCTAAATATAAAACCTACAAAACTAAATAATACATTTAAAAAGAATGAAATAGCACCTCAGCTCTCTAAAATCTAAGGAAGCTTATCTAAGCTCATCTAAACTAGGGTAGTTAAGTCCACAAATTTTTAAAAACAAGCAGTCGTGCACAGAAAACTCTATGAGACGTCATCTTGACTTTATATAGTCACGGAATGCCTCTGTGACCAATACATTATCTTCCATATCATATGATTGTAGACAGCACAAAGTGAATGTAATAGGCCGAGGGAGATAAGCAGCTGAAAAAATGATCTATTGTATATGTGCAACATTTAATAAATCTCGATAGCTATTCAAGGCAGTGCACCTTTCGTTACATATTTTGGAAGAATTTTCCTTGTTTCTGCCCCAAGCTTCCAGATTGCTGAATCTGTGCCTGATGTCTATCTACTATTATCTATGTATTTGAGGTTTCCGAACTTCCCGTAACAAATTGCCATTCTGCTCCTAGATTCTGTAAAGAAAGCAATGTCTTTTGTGTTTTATGTTCGCTGAGAAAATCTCAAAGCAATACAAGAACAGCAGTAAAAATAATAAACTCAGTGCTACACATTCCTACAGCACTCATCTTATCACATAGCACTCATCTTATCACATGTGTAAGAAGGGATACTATAAATTATATATATTTTTACTATTGGCTTTGACTTGAATTGAAGACATATAAGTATAATTTTGAAGTTTTTTTTGTTTGTTCTATGTCTATCTATCTATCTATCTATCTATCTATCTATCTATCTATCTATCGATCTATATCTATCATCTATCTGTCTGTCTGTCTGTCTGTCTGTCTGAATATTTACCTGCCTATTTACCTATATATAGTGATGAGCAAATCTGTCACGTTTCGCTTCGCCATAAAATTCGCAAAACGGTGAAAAATCCGTGAAACACATTTTTCGTGCATTTTTCGCATGCGTCTTTTTTTGCTTTTTTTGGATCTCTATAACTTAAGTCTGCTAAAAATAATTTAAATATTGAATAAACCCAATAGGCTTGTTTTGCCTCCAATAAGAATTAATTATATGTTAGTTGGGATCAAGTACCAAAGGTACTGGTTTATTACTACAGAGAAAAGGGGAATCATTTTTAAAAATTAGAATTATTTGCTTATAATGGAGTCTGTGGGAGACAGGCTTTCCATAATTCGGAGCTTTCTGGATAATGCGTTTCCGGATAAGGGTTCCCATACCTGTACAGCCAATAAATTAAGAAATTATTTTATAAAATCACATATCATTAGATATAAACACTGAAATGACACACATATATCCACACACAAAACAGAACAAATTACCTCCTTTGAAAACCAAGAAATACATGAGTTGGAGCCAATTTCTTGCGCCTGGAAGGGAGTAGGGCTGATAACGTTATAAAGAAAAAGGTAACAGACCTGCAAGGTGTAAGGTTCAAACCTGCAGAGGAAACTATGGTCACATGAGGCCTCTAATTCTATCAAACCAATAAACTATTTTACAGTACTCTGTATTTCTCTGTTTCTGAATTACCAGGCCCAAAATGACCTAATGTTCTGAGCCACTGTTCATGCTCGAGGGAGCCTTATATTGGGGGTTTGAGTGCTTATTCTTCATCTATAAAAAAGCCAAAGTCGTGATTTTAATGAAACCCCATCTATTACTTTGCCCCAGTGCTCCTAATATCAATGAAACGCCCCTAAAAATCTCATTCAGTCAACACCTAGCACAGCTGAGTAGTGAGCAGCCCAAGCAGGGTCCCTCAGTGACAAACAGGTTCTTTTGACACGTCACCTATTTTTCTTTTTAAATTAACCATGGGAATATAATGCTTTGGTCACAGAGAAAGCTACAGGACGCAAGCCACCACACAATCTTAACTAATTAGCTTAATGAGTAAAACCTTAATAAAACAGCCAAGCTGAGGTCACGTATGGAACTTAGATCACTGAGAGATTCCAGAGACTGGTGGATTAGTTTTAATCCCCAGACTTTCATTTATTGCTAGTTATGGGTGATTTAAAATTTTTGTAAGCTCTCCTATTTGTAGAGAGCTTTACATTCATTGAACGGCTAATGCGCAACAACTGAAAAAGCACAGGCCACACAGGTCTTATCTCTCATCACTTAAGCAAGATGGACAGCAGCTAAGGGACATTATTGGTATAACTCTCTCATGGTTTTCTAAACAAACTCCCCAAAACATAATTTTAAAATTGTGTGTGTATGGCCTCACCACAAAATGTGCAACTGTCTTGCAGATGATAAATATGTAGATATAGATAGTGATGAGCGAATCTGTTCCGTTTCGCTTCGCCGAAAAATTCGCAAATCTTTCAAAAGATCTGCGAAACGGTGAAAAATTCGCGAAACGGCGAAAATGTTGCGCGGCAAAAAAAATGGTCGTCCACGGCTATTATTTTGTCGCGCAGCTATTATTTTGTCTCCCGCGGCTATTATTTTGTCGCCTGCGGCAATTCTTTTGTCGCCCACGGCTATTCTTTTGACGCCCACGGCTATTCTTTTTTGACGCAGGCGACAATTTTTGGATGTGCAGCGAATTTTTGCCGCGAATCCATGCCTGGCGAAACATTTTGCCCATCACTAGATATAGATATTGTTAGATGCACACATTTAAGGGGAATGTATATAAACAGTATGTGTAGGTTGTTGTGTAGCAGTATCTATGTATTTGTGTGTCTGTGTGTATATCTGGATTTTCTACACAAAAATAGTCATTTGTAAACCACTTTTACCTGATTTATTCATACAGAATAGGAACTGAATAGAAACTGATAGACTACAACTATGTATATGTACAGGTATAGGACCCATTATCCCGAATCAAGGGTATTCCGGATAAGGGGTTTTTCCGTAATTTGGATCTTCAAGTCTACGAAAAAATCACTAAAACATTAATTAAATCCAATAGGATTGTTTTGCCTCCAATGAGGATTAATTGTATCTTAGTTGTATATAATGTAGTGTTTTATTATTACAGAGAAAAAGGAGATTCATTTAAAAAATCTAAATTATTTGATTAAAATGGAGTCTCTGGGAGACGGACTTTCCATAATTTGGAGCTTTCTGGGTTTCCGGATAACAGATACCTGTTGTGCAATATCTGTATATTAACCACAATATTTATATTTGAATTAGACAGAAACAGCTAAATGATTAATGATTTCTATTCAAATAAAGAAAATAATAAATACTGTGTAGGGACCCATAGGGTTAATGTGCCCCTATGGTGTTAAACCCTACCTTTCCTTTTCTCCTTGTCACTAGGCAGGATAAATGTATCTAGTTGGTATCTACATATACCTTATTATTGGCCCAAGGCTAGACCACACCCTGCCACACTTTAATATAGTGATAGGGAAGGGGTGGATCTTTCTTCTTGGCCTGCAGCATTTGTTCTGTGTGGGTGCTCTCTGAAGCCTGGGATCCACACTGGCCCAGAAGTGTTAGGCCCTAAGGGGACAAGTACCCTTAGTAAAGTCGGGGACAGGGCCCCATGAATGAGGTAAAGCCAGAACAGGTTAAATAACATCATAGCACTTTCTAGGAAAGTGAGTCAGTCACAATTTATATAGTAAGAGCGGCTCACTTGCTCCATCCAGGAGAGGAGAGTAAAGGAGTAGTAGGGACACAGAAGTGCTGCCTCCTGTCACTCTGCTGGTTGTCTTACCCTGAAGGGATAAACCGGAAGACACCATACTTCAACTGCTTAATCTGCTTTATCATCAATTGTATTGCTGAATCCTGTTATACCTCATCTGAGAGTGAGTATTGATTTGCCCTGCATTACCACCTTTGTCTTGGACAAATAAACCATTATCTTTGTTTGCAAGAGCTCCTGGTGTCCATTCTATCCTTTGTACCACAAAGTGGCAGTGGGAGGTGTAGTTCTACAACACCCTCCATAAGCACCTTCCATTTTAGCGAAGGCCCATCCTGTTGCATGTACCTCATGCTCTAAATACTAGCTGAACAATGTGACTATTACAGCCAAACAGGGGTTCCAACTGTTTAGTGGAACTCTGTCCTCCCTAGATCTGGCCCATCCCAAACTGCACTGAGATGTGAGATTTATTTAAAATCCTGCACCCATCAGAAATAGGTGAGATATAGGTGAAAATGGTCAGGGGAAATGGATTATGATGTCAACAAAGGGGTTCAGATATGTGTGCCAAACTGAGTAAGTAAGGTTTCAGCTGGCCCAGGCATAACTATTATGTTCTGTCTCCCATCTTTATCAATTTTTACATCTATCTGTCATCTATTTATCAGTCTGTCTCTCCTTTTTCTGTATAAATCCGGTAAAACAGACATATGTGGGAAATAGATTAATATAGAGATAGATAGATAAAGAGTCGGACTGGAGGGGCAGGGCCCACCGGTGTTTGTGCCTCAGAGGTCCCTGCACCCCCCAACAATGGCCCCTGCTGCCTTCACCCCCCCCCCCGGCGGATTACAAGAGCGCCCTGGGGGGATCAGATCTGGGCTGCCAGGGCCCACCGGGTTTTTTCCAGGTACCCCGGTGGCCCAGTCCACTTCTTGAGTAGTAAAAATAGGGGAATACGGGCAGCAAGTGGCAGATTTCCCAGATCATTCCTGGCAAGTATATAGAAACACAGACATATTTCTGATACAGGTATGGGATCCATTATCTGGAAACCTGTTATCCAGAAAGCTCTAAATTATGGGGAGTCCATCTACCATAGATTCTAGTTTAACAACTGTAACTGTAGTTATTTCCTTTTTCTCTGTAATAATAAAACAGCACTTTGTATAGGTATAGGACCTGTTATGCAGAATGCTTGGGACCAGGGTTTTTTTGGATTTCCATACCTTAAGTCTACTAAAAAATCATTTAAACATTAATGAAACCCAATAGGATTGTTTTTCCTCCAATAAGGATTAATTATATCTTAGTTGGGATCAAGTACAGGTACTGTTTTATTATTACAGAGAAAAGGGAATCATTTAACCATTAAATAAACCCAATAGGGCTGTTCTGCCCCCAATAAGGGGTAATTATATCTTAGTTGGGATCAAGTACAAGGTACAGTTTTATTATTACAGAGAAAAAAGGAATAATTTATTTTAAAACAATGAATTGTTTGATTAAAATGGAGTCTGTGGGAGACAGCCTTCTGGTAATTCTGGTACAGTATTAATGTATTCCACTGTACAGCGCTGTGTACATAAGTAGCGCTTTATAAATAAAGATATACATACATACATTCTAAGATTTCCAGATAACGGCTTCCTGGATAATGGATCCCATTCCTGTACTTGATAGTAACTAAGCTGCATGAATCCATATTGGTGGCAAAACAATCCTATTGGGTTTATTTAATGTTTAAATGATTTATAGAAGACATAAGGTATGGAGATCCAAATTACAGAAAGACCTGCTATCTGGAAAACCCCAGGTCATAAGCATTTCATTGAACAGACCCCATAACTGTATTGCCGTTGTTAATATTTATCTTTCCAGTATTCTGAAGCAATTAACACTTATTATTATCATAAACATTTATGGCATCGACTTATCAGACACGACTGTAGGGCAGCTTGGTTATAATAATGGTAATAATAATGAGTGCAAAGCGGCGCGGCAATCATTACCCACATCACACGCTTATTGGAATAATAAGGCACCTCCGATCCTGCACTTAGGAAGCCGCAGTCATGCTTGATTACATAATCCCAGAAAAAGAACTGTTTATGGGAAAATCAGACAAATTGCCGAAGCTCGCAGGCCAATTTACGCTTGTATCTTCGGCTCCACAGATTTTTGGCTGCAGCTTCGTATATAAAATGCAAATATTTACAAAGCAACAAAAGTGAGGAACTGTTCAGGAAAATGCTTCAGTGAACCCAACGCAAGACTTTTTTTTTTTGCAGTCTTATAATATGTCAGCACAGTCTGCACCAATAATAATATCATTTCAATACAAGTCCTTTGAAGATCCATTTTATTTTATTTTTTATTCAGGTGCTTTTTTCTTTTTGCAAGAGAATGGTTATTAGTTGATAAAAATGGCTTTTCTGTAATTTGCGTGCCTATACAAAAAAAAGTATTGAATTTTTATTGGAAAGAAATTTGAACTTTGCAGGGTTGATCGTATAAACTGGGTTTCTTCCAGCTTACTATAGTAATAATAATGCATAATAGTTTTTTTCTTTACTACTTACAGTTATATTGCTGCCCTGCTGGCCAATAGGGTGTCACCTTAGTTACTGAAACACAAATAAAATGTAATGTATTCTCTGTATTTATACCAGTAAGCTGGCCACGTACAGTATGTATGTACAAAACAGTATGATTTCATTGTTAAAAAGTTATCAGTCTTCTCTGTGATGTATTAATTGTACAGGTATGGGACCTGTTATCCAGAATGCTCGGGACCTGGGGTTTTCCGGATAAGGGATCTTTCTGTAATTTGGATATCCATAACTTAAGTCTGCTAAAAATCATATAAACATTGAATAAACCCAATAGGCTTGTTTTGGCTCCAATAAGGATTAATTATATCTTAGTTGGGATCAAGTACAGGTACTGTTTTATTATTACAGAGAAAAGGGAATCATTTAACCATTAAATAAACCAATAGGATTGTTCTGCCCCCAATAAGGGGTAATTATATCTTAGTTGGGATCAAGTACAGGTGCTGTTCTATTATTACAGAGAAAAGGGAATCATTTAACCATTAAATAAACCCAATAGGGCTGTTCTGCCCCCAATAAGGGGTAATTATATCTTAGTTGGGATCAAGTACAGGTACTGTTTTATTATTACAGAGAAAAGGGAATCATTTAACCATTAAATAAACCAATAGGATTGTTCTGCCCCCAATAAGGAGTAATTATATCTTAGTTGGGATCAAGTACAGGTACTGTTTTATTATTACAGAGAAAAGGGAATCATTTAACCATTAAATAAACCCAATAGGGCTGTTCTGCCCCCAATAAGGGGTAATTATATCTTAGTTGGGATCAAGTACAGGTACTGTTTTATTATTACAGAGAAAAGGGAATCATTTAACCATTAAATAAACCCAATAGGGCTGTTCTGCCCCCAATAAGGGGTAATCATATCTTAGTTGGGATCAAGTAAAAGGTTCTGTTTTCTAATTACAGAGAAATAGGAAACCATTTTTAAAAATTAGAATTATTTGCTTATAATGGAGTCTATAGAGATGGCCTTTCCGTAATTCGGAACTTTCTGGATAACAGGATTCCGGATAAGGGATCCCATACCTGTATTAAATTTGCAGTTTCAAAGGAAAAACTATTTTCTGAAGAGAACATTATTGCTTTTAAGCAATTCTTCTTCAATTTGCTGTCCATAAGTAAGAGTAAAATATCCAGTATGCTCATATTATACGCATGTTACAGAACATCTTCCTATAGCTCTGCTGGGGGGGGGGGGGGGGGGTTGGTGGTTCTGAGAGTTGTAGTTCCAAAATAGTTGGAAGGCAGCAAGCAGAGATAATTGATATTTCAACTACATATTTGCATGAATGACATAAAAAAACATATTTATTAATCCAACTTTTTTGTATTGCAAGGGAATCTCATGATTGCAAGCTTCCGGGGGAAAATGCTGACTGCATGACAAATACCAACATCACCTTTATCTTTAAGACACAACTGAGGGTCATTTATAAAGACTGAGCAAATTTGCACCTTGGCAGTAACCCATGGCAACCAATCAGGTATTTGCTTTTATTACTTAAAGGAATACTGTCATGGGGAAACATGTTTTTTTTTTCAAAAAGCATCAGCTTTTCAAGCAGAATCCTGCATTGAAATCCATGTAACACAAACTGATTTTTTAAAATTTCATTTTGAAATTTCACATAAAATTTCTTCATTTCCCAGGGTGCCACAGCCATGTGACCTGTGCTCCGATAAACTTCAGTCACACTTTACTGCTACGCTGCAAGTTGGAGTGATATCGCCACCCCCCCCCCCAGCAGCCGATCCGCAGAACAATGGGAAGGAAGCAAGACAGCAGCTCCCAGTAGGTACCAGAATAGCACTCAATAGTAAAGAAATCCAAGTCCGGCTTGGGACTCCTCCAGTTACATGGGAGTAGGAGAAAGAATAGGTTACCTGAAAGCAGTTCTAATGTGTAGCGCTGGCTCCTTCTGAAAGCTCAGACTCAGGCACAATGCACTGAGATGGCGCCTACACACCAATATTACAGCTAAAAATACATTTGTTGGTTCAAGAATGCAATTTTAAATGGTAGAGTGAATTATTTGCTATGTAAACAATGTAATTCAAAAATAAAAAGAACACCGTAAAAATCAGTATCCCTGCAGCTGGATGCAAAAGGCTAATCACTGATTGGTTGCTATGGGTTTCTGCCCATGTGCAAATTTGCCCAGCCTTTATAAATGACCCCCAGCATGTATTATTTATACTATTTATTTTTAGACATTTCTAGTGTAAAAGAGTAAATTTCATATGGAATTTAAAATCTCTGTTCTTCGCATAAAACGTTTTCTCCATAGCAAGGTCCAGACCACTGCTTGATCCATGCAGAATTTTATTACTTCTTCATCTTTAACAAACTGCAAATTATTAGGAATGGCAAGAATAGATTCCCAGCATTTGTTCAGGAATCTGTTCAATTACAATAGCTGCAAGACCATCTGCCCCAGCCCAACAAGCCTCAGGAGGATTTAGGCGCCTCGATGATTTCTTTATAAGAAGATTTGTAGCTGGGTCTGGTGCATAAAGTGCAGGTGGTTTAATCCTCACAACATGTTCACAAGTTGTAGCAATAACATTGCCATTTAATCACAAAAACTGTCACCAAATTATTAAAATTCGGAGAAATTTACCCTGGAAATACTGACATAAACCAGTTTAGTTAGAGATATAAGGAGGGGGGCTTGAGAGTTGTTCCAGATCTGGAAACATATGAATTATAATAAATTCTAACAGCTACCTGCATATGTAGGTCTAATAGAAGAAATTACAAGTAAACACGGAGTTATAACATTCATGTGCAGCTTCTCATCATTTGCACAGGATTTTTTTGTTTGAATTTATAGATTTTGGGGTAGGAAAGCTGTGGTTAAGCATATAAAAATACAATTGTAAAAAGTAAAGAGAAGTGTGTGCAGTCTCATTAGCAAGCAATTATCAGAATTGCATATGGGGATGTACAGTAAAACCTCCAGGACAGCCTTTACCCCAGGTCATAGAACTTCCAGAAGTAGAAGCCCTGAAAGGGCTAACCAACCAAACATAGCAATAAGCTAGTTGTGGATTATATACTCTGTCCACGGTTGCCAGTTCTTATAAGTGACCGAAAAAATTCCCCAATATTTTGAGTTCTTCCAAGACATTGCTGAAAGTGTCCATAGTGAACGTTATCCCTAGTGATGAGCGAATCTGTCCCATTTTGCTTTTTGTGAAAAAATTTGCCTGTGGTGCAGTGCAGAATTTCACAGTAAATCCATGCCTGGCGAAAAGATTCACTCATCACAAATTATCACCATTTCAAGTAATTGCTGAAAGTCTGCACTTCATAGATGCCATTCAATGGGTACATGTCTTTGTGGCAACTTTCTGTCAGTACAATGACATAGATCGTAATAGCACTCCAAAAATCTTGTTTAAAAAGCCTTTATTGACCATTGTCAGGGGGTTAGGTAGCGGGAACCAGCTTTCTGGGGGTAAGGCAGCCCTTGGCACAATTACAAAACGTGAGAGTGTAGTCTCTTTTAGGCAGTTTATTTTCACTTGCACAAAAATGACAAAACAGCTCAAAATAAAATCCTTGCTACTTAATGGGCTCTAACTAACATAGGTCAGTTGTCCTAACTAACCAGGAGCAGACCTACCGCCTGTCTCCCACACGTAGAACAGAAAAACAAAGTTCAAACCTTGTAGTGGTTGCAAAACTCTCTGTAAGCTCATACAGGCAGCTTTCCTGTGTCTTTCCCCCAGACTGCAGCCTTCTACTGTGGCCCAGGCTGCCTTTTAATTTGCCAGCTGATATGACTCTGGTAGACCCACAACACCCCGGGCTGGACTAGCAGTCCCAAAACCATTCTTTTAGGAACCTGGGACATATATAAGCTCCGTCCTGGACTTTCCCAGGTATCCTGACTGTGACCTTACCACACCATTTTTGCTTCTAAGACCTAACCCATTATCCATTAAAATCTCTTTAAATGAGATTTTTGGAGTTCTATTGAAATCAATATCATTATCAATAGCGATAAGCAAATTTTTTTACTAGGCATGGATTGCATTTTACCAATTGTTTCTCGAAACTTCCGTGAAAATTTGCAGCGATAAAATTTGTTGTGCATCAACAAAAAGTTGTGGTTGTGTCAAAATGGGCCTGGCCACAGCAAAATAGGTGTGGAGCGACAAAAAAAGACGCAGGCAACAAAAAAAAAAAAGACACAAATTGGGCTTGGCCATGGCGAAAAAAAGCATGTGACAAAAAAATATGCAGGCTACAAAAACAAGACAAGCAAATTGAGCCGTTTCGCAAATTTTCTTGTCATTTCTCAAATTTTCAGCAAAGCAAAACTGGACAGATTCCCTCATCACAAATTATCAAACAGATCCTTCAAGAAGTTTTCTAAAGGTGACCAATGATTATACAACACAAGATATTTGCTCCATATTTGTATATGGATCTTCCTTTCCCCCAAATCCCATTTAAATTGTAAGGATTAAAATCCTTCTTCTGAAGGAACGATTGCTATTTTATGACCTTCTTACTCGTCGTCTAAAGGACATGGCCACCATAATACAAAGGCGGTTGATTGGACATGTACTAAGGTGTAATACAGAGCCACCATGGCCTTCACTGGTCACCTGATGGGAAGCAGAGGAGGTGACATACAGCTGAGGCAGAACTTAACAACTTTGGCAATGATATAGTTTTGTGCAGGTTGATTTCCAATGATTAATACATATTAAGAGGTTTGAAGGGCATGGCAAGGAGCTTAGACGACTCATAGTCTGACGTAATCTTACCCAACCCTATTTCAGATACAAGAAAATAATAAAGCATGGTGCAAAATGGAGTAGGGAACAAGAAGATGCGAAGAATTTTACATAGATTTCTGGTGCCATTTGGGTGTCTGCAGGTGATTGTTACTTTATCCCCCGAGTGCTTTTAACACATTTCAAAGATAATAAAACGATAGTAATGCTGGTGTAAGCTTCTTGTCTATGAACACGTCAGCATACTGACATTATACAGATCAAATTAAAAAACTCAATGAAAAGGAAGGTGAAAACCTCACCTCGGGTGGCACTTTACAAGGTGCAGAAGAAAGTAACCAGAATGTTGTCTCTTTCTAGTGTAGAGAGCACAGTTGTAGGTTCTACATTAACAATCCTATTCATACTGGAGGTGAGCGGGGGTGGAGGGAGCATCAAGACAGAAGCACTACTGAGTAGAAAAGGTTAGAAGTGGTGACTTTTATATCTGATGAAGAGCAGCTGCTCAATGACCTGCTTGATTCTTAAGCTCTTAAATTGCTTAATACCTATTCCATGTGTGTTTTAATTACTTTGCTGAATTAGTCATCACCACGTCTGCTGGAAGGTTCTTCCATGTATTCATCACTGAAGGAGGCACTTCTGTAGGTGAGGGAGTAACAAGGACTATGAAGGCTACTGAAAGACCACAAGAACTACCCCCTCCCCAATAGTGGTTAAAATTGCTTAATAACTATGCCATGTGCATTTTAAGTTACTTTGCCCAATTAGTTCCCACTACATATGCTGGTAGGTTATTCTGTGTATGCATTGCTCTTTTTGAAACAAAAGGAGGTGGTAAACAGAGCCTTGCATTAGAGTCCTGTGCTGGACCAATTTTTGAGACTGGGACCTGACCTGGACTTGCAGGCTGCAATCTGCAACCTGGAACCACAGCTGGCGTTTTTCGGCAGGTTCAGGGCATGCCAGTGACATTACTACCACTCTCTGCACCAACCTGGCATAGTGGGCTTGGCTGCACACACGTTAGGTATCTGGATGATGATCTGCATGTCTGGGCACAATGGCACACCCACACACTTTATGATTTGCCCAGCCATGGTTGTGTTGATTACTCAGTAGTCACATGGCTACAAAATGGCAAAGGTGAGCACAAAGACCAGTTATCTCAATGAGAGGTAGGTGGGTTGGGGGCAATATGAATCAGTCCATAGCCTTACTGTGGTTTCCTATAACAATGTTCCCATGTAATGTTACTGAGGGGCAGGTCAGCTCAGGGGGCCTTGAGTCGAGGCCTATTTCAAGCAAATCTGACCCCATTTAAACTGCTTGCACACACAGTGGTGCATGTACTCCTTCCTTGCCTGCCTACTGCCTTCTCCCAGGTAAGGTTCACCAGTGCATATAAAAATACGTATTATTTAAAAGATTTGGATGTAAAGAATGTGAAATCATTTTTTTTTAAAAGCTAAATTGTCCCTGTACTGATCACATTTGACCCCTAGGCACGTATGCTTTGCCTGCTGTGGGGGTATCCTAGAAGGGGAGGGGGGCAGAGATCAGTTTTAAAAAAAGAACCGGTAACATGAAAGATTTACAAATAATAAAATATATATCCATATTAACAGAAGGAATATACCATTAATGGAAGATGGAGTTTTGTGACTTTTAAGACAGGTTGGTAGTACCACTGGTAAAGCTTTTGTAACTGTTTTATAAATTAAATGTGGTAGACCTTTGGGGTCGCAGCTGAGGGCCTGTAGTTTTGTGCATGTAGGACACATTTTCATTGCTGAGATATGTTGTTTGGAAGCCAGTGAAAATAACACACACACTGTGGCCAAGAGAAACCAGATGGGTGGCCATCCAGTAAAGAGTAGGAGAACCCATTTCAAGAAGTCCTTTATGGAAAGTATATAGCCCAAATATTTTGGAAAGAAACTGAAGAAATAACTTGAGGTTAGTAAAATGGAGCTTTGGGGATGATGATCCATTTAAAAGGCACTGGGTTACACAATGACTGTTGTTGCTGTTCTCACTGTCATATAGTGAGGATAACCTGCTATAGATACTAAAGTGCATTGTGTATTAGTTTGCAGTGTGGAGAAAAACTTGTAGTCATGCTGGGTAGTGGTAGCTGCAAACAAACACTCCGCTCCTACAACCCACCACTCATGGTGTACAAGAAGCTCGGTTCAGAAGATTCCAAGTAGATAACCCAATTTATAAATTCACTCTCTTTTTATTAGTGGTTATTTGTTTTACATTATTGTTTGATATACCTTATTTAATTGTGTGCTCTTACCGAATACATTTCAATAACATATGTATTTGAGCTTTTTTGTCAATTTGATAATAAGATAAGAAAAAAATTTAATCTTAATGTATGCTCTTTACATTGCATTAGATCTAACATTGGTATCTAATTATGCTTTTTAGGGTCAGATATCTAATTTAATATACATAGATTTGAGAGATGCCCTGTTCTGTTCTCTGAGGAGGGCTCATTCATTCTCCTAGAACTGGCACAATAATTACAAGGAAATCAATGAATAAAATTTGATTTTAATTGCTCTTGAGACTTTCTGCTACTAACAATGAAAGTAATGTCACACCCTATTACTCAACAATTCCTCATTTCTCCATAGTGGGCTAGATTTTTAAAACTGTATTTTTATTATTATTATTATACACGAATAATGGTACGTTATTTGTATTAATTTGTAAGCTTTTTCTGCATAGTCAAGGAAAATATTGTGCAGTTGTGCCTGTTCCTGCAGGGGAGCCCTGGAGCTACCATCACCTCCAGACCAGGCAGTAGCTCCAAGGTTCCCTCAATGCCCTGAGTCAATAAGGAACCTCCTTAACTGGCCTTCAGGGGAGGAACCTCTCTGAGTCCGAGGAAGTAGGCAGCTGATGGCACAGGGTCCCATGAAGAGACAGGGGAGGTGTGCAGAGCGGGCAAAAAGGATCTAAGATCATTGAAAGAGGGCCCTGCCTTCATAGCCACACTAGGACCAGCTGCATTCCTCCCATCCTCCCAATGTTTGCATTGGTTTATTTTATTCTGATTCTGTTCCAGTATATTTTTCTTGTCACAGCATTTGGAAGGCATGCTTGCAAAGGAGGGCCCAAGGGCTTGATGGTAAGATGGTTGCAAGACAGTGGTGATGGATTTATTGGAACTCTCCAGGATTGGATGCCAGGAGATGGGTGGAATTAATGTGCCTGCTAACACGTGCCCATCTGAGGCATTATGCTGAAGGTGGCTGGCACTGCAGGTATGGGATCTGTTATCCAGAATGCTTGGGACCCAGGGCTTTCCAGATAAGGGATCTTTCCATAATTTGGATCTCCATAACTTAAGTCTACTAAAAAATCATTTAAACATCATTTAAACCCAATAGGAGTGTTTTGCCTCCAATAAGGATTAATTATATCTTAGTTGGGATCAAGGTACTGTTTTATTATTACAGAGAAAAGGGAATCATTTTGAAAAATTAGAATTAGTTTCTTATAATGGAGTCTATAGGAGGTGGCCTTCCCGTAATTCGGAACTTTCTGGATAATAGGTTTTTGGGTAACGGATCCCATACCTGTAATTCTATTGATGGTGATATTGTGGTAAGCAGTCCTGGGGGTTTATTTATGTTAAAATTCATGATGTAAAGTTATATTCATTTTAAACAGTAAATTTATAATAAAGCTGTGGCCTTTCCATCACAAAAAGCCTGAGAGTTTATTTAAGAGGTTGCAGAAGAGACAGGGTGGTGGGGTTGTTCATAGGGGCACACCTTTTTGCATGATTATTTGATTTATATGCTTTACCCGCAGCGATTCTCTAGATTACCAGACAGATTACCAGACAGATTTTCCATTGAAAAGGCTTTATTTATATGAAGCAGCATTTTTAATATGAACTGTTTTATGTCCTATATTATAAACACACTCGCAACATTCAACATTTATCATTGCTAATGGTACTTCTTATTACTTATTTTTCTACTCAGGTCTTCTATTCATATATATATTCACACTCTGACCCTGGACGTGGATAAACCGGGTCTAGGAATTTACGCGTCCCCGTTGCCATCGGAGCGGCTATGAGTCGCGCTACACCAGGGGATGGTGAGTAGCGATCTACGTGTTGTACCCTTTTCAGAGACCCCACGATCAACTTCTCGTACCTCCACAGTATTATGACCTTTCCATACCTAGTGTGACACGCATAATAGTATGGGAGTTGCAGTTCAGCATTGCTGGTCGGCGTTCTTTCCTTTTACCTCAGTCTATTTCTTTTCACACTATTTACTTTGTCATTTTGGTATCTTGGTAGATTAGTTACATTGCTCTCACTTGCTTTTTTATTTATTGTTACACATACTTTTTATATGTATACACGACTGGAGGAGTTTACTGTTTACTGGCTACATTGATAGTGACGTTACCTGCTCCATTTGGCGCCCGTATGGGTTTATCAGGGGGATTCTGTATGTGTTTTTTCACTTTGACAAAGGCTGTGGAGACGGCCGAAACATTAGATGCACGTTTAAAATAAAAGATTTATTATTTTTTCCACTAAGTCCTGTGAGTGCAGCATTTCTTCTTGATTGGCTATTTCTTTAATACTGCACCCAGGCCTCCTTATCTCCAATATAACCGTGAGTGCCTGCTTTCTACAAAAAACTGCCATATATATATAAATATATATATATATATATATATTTATATGTATGTATGTATGTGTATATTTATACATCAGTCTATCATTTAAACCACTCTCTGTTTGCTAAGATGGTTTGGACCTTAGCAACCAGATAGCTGCTGAAATGCCAAACTGTAAAGCTGCTGAACAAAGAGACAAATTGTTTAAAAAAACACAAATAATAATAAAAAAGAAGACCAATAGCAAATTATCTCAGAATTGCACACTCTATATCATTCTAAAACTCTAAACTCAAAGGTGAACAACCTCTTTAAACCAGCCCTATACATTTCTGGAACATTCTAACTATAATTCACTATATATACCATCAGTTTTTTGCCAACCAGGTTTATTTAAAGATTAAATGCTTCTAAATTTCCTATTTTTTATTATTTTTCTCAGTGTGCCTAACAGCAGAAGCAGAAATGCTTACCTCCTTTTATATGCTGCTAATGTAAAAGGATATTAATTCAATGTAGCCCGGTCCTGTTAACGCTGTACAGGAAACTTACAATACATTGGTGACTTGTCTGTAAATAACAGCCCACATGAGCCTAGAATGTCTGATGATCAGATCAGAGCTTTATGGGGTTTTATAGCTTAATGGTTCATTTAATATTATATCCGAACAAACAGGAGCGGTCTCGTACCAAGAGATTTCCTCGTAATTAATTAAGAAATTGTAATACTAAAGCTGGATGAGACAAAAAACAAACTCTAACGGGGGCATTTACTAAGCTACCGCGTGACTTTTTTGATGCCTCATTTAGCTCTCATATTCGGGATTCTGCAACTTTTTTACCATAGTAAACTTGCACCTTCAGTGTATTCTGTTTTTTAAATTCACTTGCCCAGATATCAGATTAAAGCCTGATAATAAATAAAGCAGAGCCCACATATAATACAGGTATCGGATCCCTTATCCGGAAACCCATTATCCAGAACGTTCTGAATTACGGAAAGGTCATCTCCCATAGACTCCATTGTAATCAAATAATTCACATTTTTAAAAACGATTTCCTTTTTCTCTGTAATAATAAAACAGTACCTTGTACTTGATCCCAACTAAGCTATAATTACCCCTTATTGGGGGCAGAACAGCCCTATTGGGTTTATTTCATGGTTAAATGATTCCCTTTTCTCTGTAATAATAAAACAGTACCTTGTACTTGATCCCAACTAAGCTATAATTACCCCTTATTGGGGGCAGAACAGCCCTATTGGGTTTATTTAATGGTTAAATGATTCTCCTTTCTCTATACAGGTATAGGACCCATTATCCGAAATGCTCGGGACCAAGGGTATTCCGGATAAGGGGTCTTTCCATAATTTGGATCTCCATACCTTAAGTCTACTAAAAAATTAATAAAACATTAATTAAACCCAATAGGATTGTTTTGCATCCAATAAGGATTATTTATATCTTAGTTGGGATCAAATACAAGGTTCTGTTTTATTTCTACATAAAAAAAGGAAATCAGTTTTAAAATTCTGAATTATTTGCTTATAATGGAGTCTATGGGAGACGGGCTTTCCGTAATTCGGAGCTTTCTGGATAACGGGTTTCCGGATAAGGGGTCCGATACCTGTAATAATAAAACAGTACCTGTACTTGATCCCAACTAAGATATAATTACCCCTTATTGGGGGCAGAACAGCCCTATTGGGTTTATTTAATGGTTAAATGATTCCCTTTTCTCTGTAATAATAAAACAGTACCTGTACTTGATCCCAACTAAGATATAATTAATCCTTATTGGGGACAGAACAGCCCTATTGGGATTATTTAATGGTTAAATTATTCCCTTTTCTCTGTAATAATAAAACAGTACCTGTACTTGATCCCAACTAAGATATAATTAATCCTTATTGGGGTCAAAAAAATCCTATTGGGTTTAATTACTGTTTAAACATTTTTTTTTAGCAGATTTAAGGTAGGAGATCCGAATTATGGAAAGACCCCTTATCCGGAAACCCCCAGGTCCCAAGCATTCTGGATAATGGATCCCATACCTGTACACGTGTAAAGCAGGATAATTATTAGATACTGAGTGAAAGAACCCTTCTGTGGTTTTGAAATGATTTTATTTTAGCCAGCAATATATTTCTAGTGCTGTGAAACCACTTAAGAAATATAAAACTTGATTCTGGATAGGCAGGTTATATTAAAGCAGGATACTCTGTTAAACAATAATGTCAAACAGATTTCCTCCCAACACATTTATGAAATAAAAATACATCCAATACACAGTGCAATCAAACTGACATCCACATTGCATTTAATTTTAACCAAAGTAGCAAGCTGGGAAACCATCTGCTCAAAGGGCTTTTGATGAAAGCAGTCCCTCATAACTACACTTCTGCATCCCATACGTATTAGCCACTATAGCAGTGTTAGAACTATTTTGTTTTTGTGCTTGTGTGTGTTATTTTTATATATGTGTGTAAGAACTTCTATTATAACCACATAGTTCACTTGATAATATTAATAACAATAGTGTTAAACCCAGATATAATCATAGATAAAGTCAACTGTTAAAAAAACTTAAGGTGCCCATACATTGAAAGATCCACTCATTTAGCCAGGTCGCCAAACAAGGGGATCTTTCCGTGATATGCCCACCTTAAGGTGGGTGATATCAGATTGATCCAATAATTTTTACTCGAGGGTCAAATTATTAGATTATTTTA
The DNA here is from genome assembly GCF_000004195.4 of Xenopus tropicalis. Lineage (NCBI taxonomy): Eukaryota > Metazoa > Chordata > Amphibia > Anura > Pipidae > Xenopus > Xenopus tropicalis. Next base: position 22,362,616 of record NC_030678.2, read on the forward strand.
TAAGAATACAGGACGATGACCACATCAGTGTGCCAATCAAACCTGCCCAATCGACATTTACCCAATTTTCTGAAAAATATTGGTATGGTTTGAGGGTCCATCTTGGACCATCAGCAACTTTTATCAGCATTTGTATGGCCCCCTTAAGGCCAATTCCACACAGGGCTGTTTCTCAGCCTGAAACACTCAAAAAAGCCTATTGTTGTGCCTGCACCGGTGCCATTGTATTTGCCCGGGTACAGGCACACTAAGCAGAATTCAGCATGAAACAGCATACACGAGCAGTTTTGTGCCAAATTCTGCTTTGTGTGCCTGTACCCGGGCTGCTGCAATGGCTCCAGGTGCAGGCACAGCAATAAGATTTCTGAAGCCTAGGGGCAGATTCTTGACAAGCCGAGAATGTGCCCTGTGTGGCATCAGCCTAAGGAGAGTGAGAAAGGAAGGTGCAGGTGTGAAAAATAAACTGTGATAACAAGAAAAGGAAAAAGAAAGACAGAAACACAAAGAAAAAGAGAAAAACTGTGTGTAGGAGGAGGGCAAATGAGAAAGAACGAGAAACTAAAAAATAGATAGTTTTCAGAGAAAGAAATAGGTGTGCAGAGAAAAATAGTTAAAAATAATAATATGGAATGTCATGTTTTCCTTAGATATTCTGATTAATACATTTCCATGTAACATTAACAGGGGAATGTAATTAGGGTTAAAAACTCTCCTGCCTGAGAACTCCGGGCAGGGAGGTGGTACGTGTTGGCACAGGGGAAAACTGGGCAGGTACTTTTGACCCAGAAGCCAGCCATCCCAAAAACCTGGCTGTCTGGGTCAAAACTGAATGCGTGGCAACCCTAAGGGGCTGATTTACTAAGACACGAATTCGAATCCGAAATGGAAAAATTCCGATTGGAAAACGAACATTTTGCGACTTTTTCGTATTTTTTGCGAATTTTTTGCCGCCTTTACGACTTTTCGGAAATTGTCGCGACTTTTTCCTTACCAATACGATTTGCGCGAAAAAACGCGAGTTTTTTGTAGCCATTACGATTCGCTCGTATCTTGTCGCAACTTTTTCGTATTGAGCGCTCGTAAGCGGCGGGCGAAACTTTCAGACTTAGCATGATTTTGGAAGCCTCCCATAGGGCTCAATGGCACTCTGCAGCTCCAACCCGGCCCAAGGAAAGTCTCCCATAGGGCTCAATGGCACTCTGCAGCTCCAACCTGGCCCAAGGAAAGCCTCCCATAGGGCTCAATGGCACTCTGCAGCTCCAACCCGGCCCAAGGAAAGTCTCCCATAGGGCTCAATGGCACTCTGCAGCTCCAACCTGGCCCAAGGAAAGTCTCCCATAGGACTCAATGGCACCCTGCAGCTCCAACCCGGCCCAAGGAAAGCCTCCCATAGGGCTCAATGGCACTCTGCAGCTCCAACCCGGCTCAAGGAAAGTCTCCCATAGGACTCAATGGCACCCTGCAGCTCCAACCCGGCCCAAGGAAAGTCACCATACTGAAGCTTGAATGAATCCGAACGCTACGAAAAAATCGCAACATTTTGCGCAACTTTTGGAATGGCTACGAAAAAGGCGCGACTTTTCGTGCAAGTTTTAACGCTATGAAAAAATCGCCAGATTTTGTGCAACATTCGGAATGGCAACGAAAAAGTCGCGATAATTTTACGAAAAAAACGCAATCGGACGCATTCGGCCCGTTCGTGGGTTAGTAAATGTGCCCCTAAATGTGTGAAAAGTTGTGGAAATTTGCACAAATAAGAAAAAAAATGTTAACATTTCGCATCGTAATATTCTTCATTACACTGTTATTGCATTGCAAATTTTAATTACGCATTGTGCACATTTAAGGCATGCTTGAAGGTGGTGTAATCTTTTGGAGCAAACATAACTTTTTCATTAAGAAGTTTCATTCATTTATTACACACACTGTGCACTGTTGCAAACTATAGAATTCACAAACTTTCTTCCACTGGCGGAAGTGGTCGCTAAACAGTTTCTGTGTTCACAAAAGCTATATGAAATTCATACAATTCAAATATGTTCGCACAGAGATATACATTTTCGCATTGTCAATATTTTTCCATTACTGGGGGTTATTTATAAAGCTGGCGCAGTGCTTTTTTTCGCAAATGGTTGTTTTGCACCTGTTGTGCCCATCTTTCCTATTGTGTATTGCACCTATTTGTCAGAAACTTTGCAGGTCTTTTTCAGACACCCCTGATGCAATTAGTGCACCTCTTTGCGCTAATTTAAAAGGCACTGTAAAAAGCAATTTCCTATTGTGTAGGGCAGGGCACAAAGTGCAAAAAATGCTGCTCCACACAGCCATTGACTATGATACAGCTTCCTAAATCCAGTTGCCCTGAGACCATTGGAACATCATTGGCTCTGATAATCCTGGTGCTAGCTAACCCCCCCCCCCCCCGCTAGCCCCCATCTAGAACCAGTTTTCTCTATCTAGAGCCAGTATTCTCTATCTAGAACTAGTATTCTCTACCTAGAGCCAGTATTCTCTATCTAGAGCCAGTATTTCCTTTCACCCCAGGGCAAGGGCACACAGCCTAGAGTTCACCATGCCTACCGTCCAAACCCAAGATGGTGGTAATTTAAAAAGTATTTCTACCTGTGATAGGGTCACCTATTCCAAAATGTATTCCAATATGTTCACACCGATCATAGCCTTTGCAAGTCATCTAAAATATCCAACCAAAATATTTTTGCAAATTGGATTTGTATATTCAGGTTTTAATATAAATACAACACAGTCCCTCCTATTTTGCAATCATCCATATGATTGTAGATAGTGATGAGCGAATCTGTCCCGTTTCACTTCGCCGAAAATTTGCGAATCCTCCAAAAGATTCGCGAAACAGCGAAAAATTTGCGAAACGGTGAAAATGTTGCGCGTCAAAAAAAATTGTCACCCGCGCCCATTCTTTTGTCGCCCCCGGCTATTATTTCGTCACGCGGCTATTATTTCGTCACGCGGCTATTATTTCGTCGCCCAAGAGAATTTTTTGACGCATGGCAAATTTTTCCGCGGCGAATTTTTTCATCCGTTTCGCAAACAATCCGCCAATGGCGGAATGCGGAAATTCGCTGCAAATCCATGCCTGCCGAAACATTTCGCCCATCACTAATTGTAGATATTGCTAAGCAGTTGTTACCTATGTTTGGCATGTACCCTCTAATTCAGACCTAACTGCCTAACACCATCTTATGGTTACATATATGAAGTATGCTTCTTTTTCATATATATATATATATATATAAGAACAGAAAATGACGGCACTCATATGGTTTTCTCAATAAAGGCAAAAATAAAAAATAACTTAGCAGATGCAAATGGTGAGATTTTTTGATCCAACGTTTCAGTCATTTCAGTCCCAGTAAAGGACTGAAATTTGGATCAATAAATCTCACCATATATATATATATATATATCATAAAGTCCCGACTGAAAGCCTGTAATGATGAAATTCTGGTTGTTTACTTTTTTGCTGTCCTTTATATTTCTCCAACTATAGTGCTAAGACTAATACAACAATTCTTTGCATATAATATCAATATCTTTGAGGTGAGGAGTCTTGCCCAAATTCTGAACCACTTAGGGGTGAGCTTCAAAGAAAAATATCAACATGATCTACATGATGATTAGGCAAAACACAGCTCCATATTAGTTCCCATTCTTTCAGCTTGCTGTATTCTGTTTATCGCCACTTTATGACAATATTTCCTTATACATTAAAGATGCAAAAATGAAAAACAAAAATGCCTGTGGCATAGAAAGACCTTTTATGAGAAGCCATGTTGGCTGCATGTTCTCTCATCCTGCCCAATAAAGTTTAATGGGGTTGTTTAAAAGTTTCTACAGAACTGATTAATGCGGCACAGTTTGTGCTCTGCCATACCATTTACATTTACAAAGAACCTTTACAAAATGTCATGTTGCAATTCAATTACAGGACTACCCTCTATTTTTCCATTGTAACCCCCATGCCATTTTCAATATTTTATATACAAGTAAATTTTATTCCAGTTATGTGCTACTGCAATATTAAAGTCAGATGAACAACATATGCTTCCATTGAGTTTTAGTATCCTCAAATGCCCAATGAAAAAAACAAAGTCATTGTCTCTTTACGGATACCAAAAGCAGCAGTTTACCAAGGCACCAGTCTTACTTCTACCCAATGTTTCCAAATTAGTAGCCTAGAATAATGCAACTCATGGTCCGGGATAGATTGTTGATGACAAGAAACAGGTTAATAAAAGGTTAAAAACAGGACAATAAAAGGTTAATATAAATTAAAAGTAAGTCTAAAGGCATTCTTTTTATGTACTTACTGCATATCTAAATTCCCAGATCCCTGCTTGCTTCTCTGAGATATGGTGCTGGCAGCCTACAGCAGTGTGAAGCCTACAGTGACATCACTGAAATCTCTCTCCCCTTCCTGTAGGTGCCAGTGGCAGCCTTCCTATTCTCTGAGCATGTGTGTAACTTGATCCTGTCTCCTGTTCTAAACTACACATGCCCACCAGCCAATCAGAAGCGGATCTGGCAGAGGGGAGGGGGGGAGGGAATGAAATACATGTGCAGTATGAAGCAAGGAGGGAAAGGAAGGGAGAATACCTTTTTAGAGATGGCTGCCTGTTCTAGAAAATGTGAAGTAAGTGTGACTGAGTAAATATTTGATTAGGTGAGCCAAAAGTGTGGCGTTTTTACTAAACAATAGGAGGACTATTGGGCAGTATGCTTCTTAAATTTTGACTTGCATTCTCCTTTAAGCTAAATTATTTTTTATAACTCTTACTGAAAAGCTTTGGGTAGCCTTCAAATGCTACCCCCACTAATTTAGGAGCTGATTTATTAAAAATCAAGTTGGCATAGGTGGTTTTTCCACTGTGAAAATAAGGCAGTGCTCAAGATGGAAAAAAAGACACATCACTTGTGTTTTGTTGCTATTCTTCTTTTCACACTTGCATACCCTTGTTAGGATAGAAACTGGGATTTCAGAGGATCCCCATGATATTCTTTGAATTAAATCCCCATCATAAACCCAAAGTGGCCATATAAGGATAATTGTTGCTTACTAAACTATACCTTAACCCCATTTACCTATTTTCAGAGTAGTGTCACTGTTTGGAGAGTGGGATCTGGAGAGTGGGGTTAGGACAGCAGCCAAGGGGACCTAGATATGCGAATACTTGGTAATACATGGTTGGGCTTGCACAGATGTGGTCTTTGCAGTATTTTTCTTTATTATTCTATTTGCATTTTTGAAACAGACATATATAACTAAATCTTTGGGCAGCAAGGCCAAGACCCCTATGCCACATGCATGTCATTATGCCCTAGCTATGGGCCAAATACTTACATTTCAATTATACTGGTCAGTGGACTAGAGGTCTCATTGACAAAACAAAGAGCAAAAAGCATGCACACAATTCCCTGGTTTTTGTAATTTTCAACTTGCCTCCCCCAGTTTGCAGCTAATGGTGCAGCTTTTTGGCTGTCTCTTGCTATGAATATAGAATTGTGATGAGCTGGTAGTCACAGAGGGTTGGTGGTGGGTAGCTCACGGGAGTCTTTTGGAATGCTCCCTAGTTAGAGAGTCATTCAGACACTCAAATGTAATTAACCCCTACGTGTCTTCTAGTATTATAATAATAAACAGGGTAGGTTAGCCTAGAGTAAAATATAGAGCAAACAAGCCTATGATTAAGTGTCAGATGGACATGAAACGTGTCAGGCTTTTTGAGATGAGTATATAATAAAGCTTTTTTCTTTTTAACTATTGGAATTACCTATTTTTGGATTACCAGAGTGCCCTTCCCCTGTCTATTTTTGTTTTGAAGTCTAACGGTTTGTCTGTTCCCTGGAGATGGGGGTTTGGGGTTGGAGCACCCAGACCATTTGGTTTACTTTGGTTAGCTTTTTATAGGCTGTAGGGTCTGTTTTGCTAAAAACATATATATGAGAGTTTTTGTAAAATATAGAGCACAGCCATACTATTACAACTATTACAGAGGACCTTACTTGTTTAGTCAAGCAGTGATTTTAAAATGTTGCAGGAGATATATGCAGCCACTGTAACAGCTGTTTTGCCCACACCAGAAGACCTTATCTTAAGCAAAGAATAGATTTCTATCAAAGAGATGAAAGTATCCCTTTAAGATATATAAGCTGTTCTGTGATGTTTGGCAGCACACTGATGAATAGCATCTGTCTGCAATCTTTTTCCCCACTACTTTTTTAGTAAAGAGAGAGCCAAGATTGTGACATATTCTGCAAAAATGTACATATTTAATTGAGCACAAATATTATCAAAATCTATGGAACAAAGGCAGACACATTTGTGGAAGAGCACTAAGTGTCTGTTTAGATTGTGAAGACATTGAAGTGCAAGTTGGAAAGTTAGTCTTGCTTATTCTTCAGTCCAACAAGTGCAAAGTCAGATAATTTCATACAACTGCAGTTATTTTATAGCTCATGAGTAACCATGTCCAAATTATCAGCCCAATCTCCAGTGGACTGGAGTCATTTGCACATCTGGGGAATTCCCACAGGTCTCTCGTCATCCACAGAAATACTCAACGCTATTCAAAGACTTTCCATCACACTTAATTAGAATAAAACAGATCTTGGATGTTTAACATCTACAGTAATAAACAAGACAAAAAACTAGCCAGTAAAATGATTGCCTAGATTTATTGAGAGAGGAGAACGATTTCCAGAAAAAAAAAATCTCAATAGGGTCTTCCTAAAGCTAATTTACTAATTTATAGAGCAGGACATGGCAATTTAAAGCTTTCCAGCTGTCCTGGATGTTGTAGTTCCCCATATAGAGCCAGCCCCTAGTGCTTACAATCATGTTTTCTTTCCCAGGGCTATAACAGATGAAAGGTTTTGGCTGCCAAAGACTACAGGTTGCTACCCATGGGCATCAGTGGGATGCATAACAAGTAGCTCTTGGCCCATACAGTAACTATCAGGACAAAATATACTGAGCCAGAGGATCCAAATGTTTAACTAAAGTTACATAATCAATGAATGTGCATAACTTTTAGCATATTCTTTGGCTTTAGGTGCTTCCCATTCCAGCTAGTTTGATAGTTAGCTCATAATTACATTTAAAGAAGTACTACAGAGCACTTTTAAAGGAAAACTATACCACCGAACAATGTGGGTCTCTATAAAAAAATATAGCATAAACAAGCTCATATGTAAAACCCTGCTTCATCTAAATAAACCTTTTTCAGAAAAATATACTTTTTTAGTACTATGTGTTATTGGGTAATCCTAAATAGAAAATTGCCATTTTAAGAATTAAGGGCCACCTCCTGGGATCATAGGATTCACAGTGCACACAAACAAGCCAAGGCACACATACATGCTAGGTCACATCAGCCAATGAATGGACAGAGTTCTGTCTTTTGCTCCCACACTACTTCCTGTTACAGTTAGAGCTGCATTACTTCCTGTTATGTGATCTCTGAAGGAGCGCACAGCCAACCACAAAATGGTGGTTTAAGGGAAAAGATGTAAAAGGGCAATATTTACTGATTATATAAATATTCCAGTCTGAGTTAGAGATTCTTTAATAGGTCACTTAACATAATAGAAACTATCTGTTGGTTAAGTATTCATTTTGGGGGTATAGTTTTCCTTTAAATGGAAGTCAGCACTCAGATTTTAGCCATTTTATACAGAATGCAGAAGACAAAACAATGGAGGTTGGTATCATTTCCAAATTCAATTTACCTAGAACCCTAATAATAATAAAATGTCATAATACTAGACTGTAGAAGAAGAGAATTTACTGATCCTATTCAAAGTATTAAGGAGGTAATTATTTCAAAACGGTTCTTTGGTTGACTCCAAAACTACCATCAGGGGGATGAGTATATATACCTATATTCACCATTAAATATGGGCAGTTGTAGAAAACACATTGTGCAGATGTGCTGAAATCCTAGCAGGCCCACGGGCCTATTAATTCACTTCTTTTTCGTTAAATAGGGAGACCAATGAAAGACCAATGAAATACACCTGAAGCTAAGGCGCTCACATTTCAGCACAGCTCTACATAATGCCTTTTCATGTTTGTCTCTCTTTAATAGTGAATGTGGATCTCTTCAAAAAGGTTTGTTTGGATGGATGCAAGCTCATGATGGGTTTAACTTAATGATTGGCAGTGCCTTTTGCTTTCAGAAGAAAGATGACTTTTTCAAAGACCATATTATTTTTGAAAGTATAATTTGTTCCCCCTTTTATACTATTGTTCCCTTCTTTTATACTGAACATGATTTTAAGTGTGGCATTTAATAGATACACAGACAAGGTAACTTTATCTAGACCAGAGATCCCCAACCTTTCTTACTCGTGAGCCACAGTCAAATGTAAAACGACTTGGAGAGCAACACAAGCACCAAAAAAGTTCATGGAGGTGCCAAATAAGGGCTGTGATAGGCTATTAGGGAGCCTCTATGCACACTATCAGCTTTATTTGGTAGGAAATCTTGTTTTTATTCAACCAAAACTTGCCCCCAAGTCAGGAATTCAAAAATAACTACCTGGTTTGGGGGCACTGAGGGGTTGGGGAGCAACATTCCGCTGAATAAATGCTGTGCTGCTGTTTTGCCCAATGTGCACCATGTGAGCTGTGTGATCCCAAACCAAAGTTTGCACTGTCTGTGGGTGAAAAGTGCTGGGAATATTATTTTGCTTGAACAGAATCTTTTATTACGTTTGGACATTTTACATCCAGCTGTGTGTATGATTATATTTGGATATTTTTTACTTCTTGATGCTGGTATAAATCAGACATAACACTTTAAAACATATGACTGCAAGAGAGGAGACACCAGACCATGGTAAGTGTAAGTTACTGCTCTGACAAGATTACTACAGAAAATGATTTTTGTGAAAGAGTTATTTTTATTTCATCTTCTTTTAATGCCTTGTGAATAGAATGTCAATAATTTTATTAGTGAACTAAACATAGTCTTTTGGTTTTGTGAATTTAAGTTGAAGATTTCCAGCAACCCAGATATGAAAGGGACACCCAGTGAGAATGCATAATAAAGAAAGCAAGTGCCCTTCATCTTTTCCTTACTCTATAAAACGGTGGCAATCCATTTAACAGGTCTCACTGGCATGACGGTAGAATAGGGGCTGAACCATATGACAATCTGGATCCCATTTATACAAATAGTTGTTGTTTAAAAGTACAGAAAGGTTTATATAGACTCAGCCTGATATTTGTATTTGGTAATTGAGGTTTATCACTGGTGCAGTAAAACTTCAGTATAGACACATAGCTCAAAGGACTGTTAAATAAGTTGCCCAAAATCCTGCTGCCTTTGCTGCTTTTATGTACATAAACCCTTGAACCAGGTGTATTATTTATCAGTTCCAAAGTTTAGAACTCTAAAGGAGTGGCTAGGATGTCCTAAATTCATATAAAGGAGGTTCAGCCCTCAAAATGTTGGTAGTCCATTTAAAATGGTCTAGTAAATGGTATAATAATATTACATATACAGTTATGGGACCTGTTATCCAGAATGCTTGGGATGGGGTGCTTTCTGGATAAGGGATCTTTCTGTAATTTGGATCTCCATACCCTATGACTGCTAAAATCACTTAAATATTGAATAAACCCAATAGGCTTGTTCTGCCCCCAATAAAGATTAATTATATCTTAGTTGGGATCAAATTCAAGGTACTGTTTTATTATTACAGAGAAAAGGGAATCATTTAACCATTAAATAAACCCAATAGGGCTGTTCTGCCCCCAATAAGGGGTAATTATATCTTAGTTGGGATCAAGTACAAGGTACTGTTTTATTACTACAGATAAAAGGAAATCATTTAACCACTAAATAAACCCAGTAGGACTGTTCTGCCCCCAATAAGGGGTAATTATATCTTAGTTGGGATCAAATTCAAGGTACTGTTTTATTATTACAGAGAAAAGGGAATCATTTCACCATTAAATAACCCCAATAGGGCTGTTCTGCCCCAATAAGGGGTAATTATATCTTAGTTGGGATCAAGTACAGGTACTGTTTTATTATTACAAAGAAGAGGGAATCATTTAACCATTAAATAAACCCAATAGGGCTGTTCTGCCCCCAATAAGGGGTAATTATATCTTAGTTGGGATCAAGTACAGGTACTGTTTTATTATTACAGAGAAAAGGGAATCATTTAACCATTAAATAAACCCAATAGGGCTGTTCTGCCCCCAATAAGGGGTAATTATATCTTAGTTGGGATCAAGTACAGGTACTGTTTTATTATTACAGAGAAAAGGGAATCATTTAACCATTAAAAAAACCCAATAGGGCTGTTCTGCCCCCAATAAGGGGTAATTATATCTTAGTTGGGATCAAGTACAGGTACTGTTTTATTTCTACAGAGAAAAAGGAAATCATTTTTAAAAATTAGAATAATCTGCTTATAATAGCATCTATGGGAGATGGCCTTTCCGTAATTCGGAACTTTCTGGATAACGGGTTTCTGAATAATGGATCCCATACCTGTACAATGTGCCTTGTGGCCATTTTGCATTACAGCAGTGCTTTAGTTTTTTATTTTAACTTAAGAGGCAGATTTATCCACATTCAAACGTTCAGTGTTAATCCCTGAGAGTTAATGCTCCTACAAGCTAAACACCAGTGTATTGTTTTACAAGAAGAAGAAGATTAAGGGAAGAGGGACAATAGTGCATCCACCCCCACCTACTGCACTAAATATGTCTTTTTCCAGTTGATTAAATATAAATGAATGTAATTCTTATGTGAGAGTCAGGTAAATCAAGCGAATCTGACAATTCTAACAAAGCTAAAAACCTTAAAGGGAATTTCATGGGAATTTTTTTTTTTTTTCAAAACACTTTAGTTAATAGAACTTCTCCAGCAGAATCCTAAACTGAAATCCATTTTTTAAAGGTACAAACAGATTTTTTTTATATTTAATTTTAAAATTTTACACAGGGCTGGCCATATTCTTTATTTCCCAGGGTGCCTCAGCCATGTGACCTGTGCTCTGATAAACTTCAGTCACACCTTACTGCTGAGCTGCAAGTTGGAGTGATATCCCCTCCCTCCCAGCAGCCGATCAGCAGAACAATGGGAAGGGAGCAAGATAGCAGCTCCCAGTAGGTATCAGAATAGCACTCAATAGTAAGAAATCCAAGTCCGGCTTGGGACTCCTCCAGTTACATGGGAGTAGGAGAAACAATAGGTTAGCTGAAAGCAGTTCTAATATGTAGCGCTGGCTCCTTCTGAAAGCTCAGGCACAATGCACTGAGATGGCGCCTACACACCAATATTACAGAGTGAGTTTTATGACTTCTTAAGGGAGAGGGAGCAGGACAAGAGAGAGAGAGGTTGCACAGACTCTGGCCCTTGGAATGGATTTTTCTGAGACAGAGGACTCAGTGCAGCGTTTCTGTGAGTGCTTATGGCTGTATTTACATAGACCTTTCTGATAAAGTTTACTTAGTTTTTACCTTTCCTTCTCCTTTAATAACAAGTTAAAGATAGTTCTCTAATTTTCTTCAAAATCTTCAAAAGATAATATCCCCCCTGACTATTGTGTTCAATTGAATTGCCATTCTGTTTGTTCATTTATTTCTAACATCAATGGTGGAACACAATAGCAAAAAATGATCTTGTTGATTAATTCAATCACCTTTAAAACTGTGTGACGTGAATATAATCTAATTACTATATTTAAAAAAAAAAATATATATATATATATATAAATATATATATGGGACCCATTATCCAGAATGCTCAGGACCTGGGGTTTTCCAGATAAGGGATCTTTCTGTAATTCGGATCTCCTACCTTAAGTCTACTAAAAAAAATATTTAAACAGTAAGAGGATTTTTGTGGCTTCAATATGGATTAATTCTATCTTAGTTGGGATCAAGTACAGGTACTGTTTTATTATTACAGAGAAAAGGGAATCATTTAACCATTAAATAAACCCAATAGGGCTGTTCTGCCCCCAATAAGGGGTAATTATATCTTAGTTGGGATCAAGTACAGGTACTGTTTTATTATTACAGAGAAAAGGGAATCATTTAACCATTAAATAAACCCAATAGGATATCTTAGTTGGGATCAAGTACAAGGGACAGTTTTATTATTACAGAGAAAAAGGAAAAAATTTTCAAAATATGAATTATTTATTTAAAATGGAGTCTATGGGAGATGGGCTTTCTGTAATTCAGAACTTTCTGGATAATGGGTTTCCGGATAAGGGGTCCAATACCTGTATATATATATTTTTTTTTCTGTTGTGGGGGGATTTCAAGTTATGCTCAGTTACAGTACGTTCTTTTTGTGTTTTATCTAAAAATAATGTGATTAGTGTCAATTTAGCTTTTTTTATTCATCACATGCAAAAATGTTGATGCTAGGGCAATATTGTAACAAAATGCATTCAACATAATTGAGCCAATTTGAAGAGTGCAGAAGTATTCATGATTAAAAGTATACACCAAGTATTTTACATGCACTGATGTTGCTGGACTGACTGTCATCAACATATAATTGTGCCCATGCTTTAATAATGGAATAATGATAGTGAATTACAATCACATGAGCAGGAACAATGACAAACAATAGAGCAGCAAATTATACTGTGGATGCTGATTAAATGAGGTTGACAGTAGTATGTAAGGAACTTATTTAAAAGGAAAATAAGGCAATATCATCATAAAATTGATAGAGTGGCTTGACAAGTAGAATGAGATGATTGGGGATAAGTTCTGTAGCTCTGCAAAAATAGGGGGGTTCAGTTTAGGTCCTTTGAGTTAATAGCTGGTTTTTATCTTAAATAAAAATTTTGTCTATGGTAGATGTCTAATGGAATAAGTATAAGTAAAACGGAGGTGCTCCTAAGGGAAAATCTTTCATTCAGATCAGGGATATCAAGTCTTATACTATTGACAGCTGTGACGGCACTACTGACAGCTTGTACCTATGGGCAAAAAGCAACTAACTAGAATGCTGGTCAAATGAACCAAGCCCGGTGCAGACTGAAAGCTTAAAGTTTTGAAGCTGGCAATGATATTCAAATGGTTCTGTTACTGGGGATCTAGGAAGCCCAGGCCAACTGTCAGCTGCAGAAGTAACAAAGGCACCAAGGGGTATTAATTCTGTCATAGATTTAAACTGTCGGTTTGGTCTGGATATGTGTTCAAAGATATTTTGCACACATAATGGTGCAAAAAGCTAAGAGAAGAATGGAAGCATTACTGTCTGTTTTATTGTAATAAGAGCTGTTCTATGATAAATCCTAATAGATATACTTTTCTAGTAATCCATAGCAACCAAAAAGTAGGTAGCAATTACTAATTAGCTATTTAAAAATGTATCTAATTGGTTGCTATGAATTAAACATTTTTTACAGCTTTTATTACATTGCACTATTATAATGGAATTGTTGTTATTATAGAAAAGATCACCTAAACTAAAACGAATAAACTCGCAAATAGAAAACTCATCCAAATACAAAAAACCTGAACACCTTGAACTTTCAAGTTTACAAACTCAAAAAGACACACACAAATATCTCGAATAGAAAAAATGGCTTGACTTGGCCTAGGACAACTCTGATTGACTTCTATAGAAATTTGCGAGCTTTTAGATGACACGTTTTTACACTTGAGTTTTTGGGTTTTTTGCACAACAAAACTCAAATCATGGAACAAAAATCAAGCTCTAACGTTGATAAATCTCTCGTTAAAGGTCTATTACAGTTGTAAGCCAAATCATTTCAGGCACATATTTTAAAGAACCAGAAAACAAAAAAAAGGTGAATTAGATCCAATTTCCTACACCAGGGACTTCAGCTTTCATGTTCTGCCCTTAATCGTTTACCATTTATACAACTGATTCTTAGCTGTCGGAGGCAAACAAAGCCCAGTTTAGTTCTTGTTTATTCATTTCCCAATCCCCCCAAAAAACAAATTACTCTCAATCATTAAATATTTTGAATTGCATTTTGAGGCTGTAGCAGAGCTTTTATTACAATCAAGGGTCTCACTACCACAAAGAAAGTTCCCATAATGCCTTGCTCCTGCACCAAAAGCAAGACCCGTGTACATGCTCAGTGTGTAAGACTAGGAGTCAGCTTCCTGCTGATTGGCTCAGATCCACATTCCTAAGGGTGGGGGAGTGAGTTTTTAGCATTCTTGAGGGAGGGAGGAGCAGGAGAGGGGAGAGAGGCGAGAGCTGTGTGCCTCTGGCACAGGAATTACAGACACAACTAATCTTTTGACAGATAAGTCAGTGCAACATTACTGTAAGTGCTTATGGCTGTATTTACATAGACCTTTCTGATAAAGCTTACTTAGTTTTTTACCTTTCTTTCTCCTTTAATTAAAAAGATTTACACACTCACCAAATTAAATGGTAGGTTTGGGTGCTTATGCCCTGAACCCCTCGCTTTATACTGTATGTTAGTCGCTCCTTATTTAAAACAAGACATATCCATACATGGTTACACGATACAGGATGTTTAACTCACCGCCTCATTCGTATGGCCCAGGTGCCATGCCCCAGACCCGCAGCAAGGGGAAACCGACTTCCAAACCCCAAAAAAAAACAGCATAGACTCGTCGGACTCCAATGAAGCGGATAAAAAAATACAAAAACTTTATTGGTGGTCAAAAAAGTCCTGGTCAGGTCAAAATAAACACGGTCGTGTCAAAATGGGCATTAAAAAAAGAAAAAATGTTGAGAGGGACCAATTGGGTTTATGGGCTCATTTATCCATTTTCGAGTTTGTGGCATATCGAATGCTCTCTTATTAATGCTTTAAACTTGGAAGCCTCCCATAGGACTCAATGGCACTCTGCAGCTCCAACCTTGCCCAAGAAAAGTCTCCATACTGAAGCTTGAATGAATCCGAAACTTTCGTACTCGGCGCGAAAGCTGCGAAAAAGTCGCGACTTTTCGCGCAAGTTGTAGCGCTACGAAAAAGTCGCAACATTTTGCGAGCAAGTCGTAATGGCTACGAAAAAGTTGCGACAATTTCCGAAAAAATCGCAAAATACTGATCATTACGAAAAAAACGCGTTCGGACGCTTTTCGGACGTTTGTGTATTAGTAAATGTGCCCCTATGTGTTAGTTTCCATGCTGGCATGTTGAGATAAGATAATGAAGCTAAGGTGTGAAATTAATTTTACATTTTTTTGCCTGTGTATATTCCATTTAGCGCCTGATTAATTATTGGATGGACGTTCCCAGCAGCCC
This sequence comes from Xenopus tropicalis, assembly GCF_000004195.4. Lineage (NCBI taxonomy): Eukaryota > Metazoa > Chordata > Amphibia > Anura > Pipidae > Xenopus > Xenopus tropicalis. The sequence goes on from NC_030678.2 coordinate 22,377,895, forward strand.
TAATAAGGTTATTTCCCCCAAGTGATAATTTATTGAAACTGTGAGTTAACTCATTTTCACCAAAACCATGAATGTCTAGTTTATTAAAAAAGCAAAAAAATGCGAAAACCACAATTTTTTTCACGTTTTTCAAAGAATGGATCATCCAAAAAAATCAGAAAACCTCTAATACCATAAAGCAAAAGAATATTTTCCAATTGAAAACAGGACAGATGCCCATTGGGCTTCTTCATGACCTTTATTCTTTAGGATTTGTTGCCGTTGTGAAGCATAAATAAATGGTGACAAATTTGAGTTTTAGCTAAGAAAAATCACGGATTGTAAAAAACATAAAATACGAATGCTAGCAAATGTAGTTTACATGAATATCAATCGAGCAGGAGAGATAATGGCAAAGGTGATTTTTGATACTATGATAACATTAGGTTTAGAGAACTGAAGACACAGATCTTTAATAGAACTGAACTTACTGCTAGAAAGTGTATTCCGTAGGGTCGGTTTAAACAGGCAGGAAATGTTGGATAAGTGGTAACAAGAAGGAGAAGAGAGAAGCAGGAGGTGATTGTAACATACAAAAGGTCTAGACTTGTGTTGAGAGGTGGCAGTTGTTGATAAATGTGAGTATTCATGAGAGTGTAACTAAAGTGAGGTGAATAAAAAGAGAAAAGATTGTAAGTCACAGGTGAGGATCAGGGAGTGAAGCTTTAAATAAGAGACAAGAAATGGAGAGGATAATATTTTGGAAATGGGGACCTGATTTTACAGTGTAGTGTAGAGAATAACATATAGACAGCAGGGAAATGAGTTTTGTTGACAAGTCTGATATCCTGAGGCGGAAGCAAGTGAAAGGTTTGAGCCCTGGAGAAACAGTAGATTTATAAAGGAAACTGTGCTGTTAGAATTGGTTACAGACCTGTTTCTTTCCCAGTTTACTCACCTGTGTTTTTAACTTAAAATCACCGGGCACTACATACCACATATAGCTACTGCTTTTTATCTAAACTTAAAAGATGATTTAACAAGTACTGTGCTAAAACTCTTCTGCCAATTATGGGCTGTGCTAAAAAGAGTTGGGTGAAATCAAGAACAGAACTCTTATTGCCAAGTGATTGAGTCACAAAGAAGGGTGCAATTCATATAGCAGCCAATGAACATTTAGGTTTGTATCATCTGCTACAAGTTAGAATAGAATAAAAGTAAGGGCCTGATTGGTTTCTACCAATGGTCAACTGCAAATAAGCACCTATATTAGTATAATATATATATATAAAGCTGATGTAAAACTTTCATCAATATGAGTAGATATGCCTTCAAATCTACCACCATGTCCCTGCTGCCCAGTGCTCTTGTTAGAAGTCCATAGTGTAAGAAGTGGTTATGTTATAGGGCAGTGATCCCCAACCAGTGGCTCAGGGGCAACATGTTGCTCGCCAACCCTTTGGATTTTGCTACCAGTGGCCTCAAAGCAGGTACTGCACATTGCCAAACAGAGACCCCTGCAGGCTGCCAGTCCACAGTAGGCTACCAAATAACCAATGACAGTCATGACTAGTCACCCCCTAAGAACTTTTTTCATACTTGACTTGCTCCCCAACTTTTTCTAGGTTTAAATGTTGCTCACAGGTAAAAAAGGTTGTGGACCCCTGTTATAGAGAAGGCAGAATAAATAATCATATTTACACAGGGCAAGGGTAACAAGGATAATAAAAGGGACAGAGGAAAATTTTAACAACAATATGGGACCTATTTATTATGCTTTGTAAAACTAAATTTGGCAAAAAAAACTGTGTAAAAAGCTGTGTAAAATAAATATCAAATCTCACCATCCCAATTCCAGATTTTACACTGTTATTTTATGTAAGTTCATGGAAGTGAAAAAATTATGAAATTTTTTACACAGTGAAGTCTGGAGATGTGTGGTGAATTTTGTCACAGCTTTTTGCACAGCATAATAAATAGACCTGTATTAGTATCTGGCTCTCAAAATTATGCCCGGTGGACCCCGGCCCTTGTGAGCCCTGCCAGCCCAGAACCGATCCCTGCTGGGCAATCTGGAGCCCACAGGTCCCCCTCTCCCAATGCGCCTAAGTATGCATAGTCAGGGAAGGTGGTTGGGTAGGTGGCAGGGGCCCAGAGGTTGTGTCCGACCCAGTTGCTAACTGATAGGAGTCCCTGACAGTCAACATAAAAACAGCAAGCCACAAGAACCCATATATTTTAAAGGAGAAGCAAAGGTAAAAACTAAGTAAGTTTTATCAGAAAGGTCTATGTAAATACAGCCATAAGCACTCACAGAAATGCTGCACTGAGTCCTCTATCAAAAGAAACACAGGATTTCTTGTCTCCTTTTTTGGGAACATGTTCTTCAGTATTAGACTTTCTCTCTTTTAGGGCTTCTTCAGGTTTGGGGTTTGAATCTGCTCAGTTCTCTCCTCTCTCCCTTCTCCTGCTCCCCCCTCCCTTATGAATGCATAAGAACTCACTTCCCCCACCCTTAGGAATGTGTGATCTGAGCTTCTAACAGCCATAACTGCAGCAGAAAGCTACCAAGACCAAGCTAAAATGGCAGCTGCTATGAGAGGGAGCTTCTAGGGCTTTATTCAGATATAGTAAATCTTTCTACGGAATAAATATAGCGTTCTAGGTGGCACTGATGTGGCAAATCTATTGGCAGTAAAATGCCAAAATGACTTTTCTTCTCCTTTATCTCCTATATCTGCCCTGTAAAAAAAGAAATTGTGTTTATTTCTTTAAATATTTGTCTTTTGCCTGAACTATCCTCTGTCTTCTTTGGGGGCTGTTTATAAATCAGAGGCTATTGTGCTAGATTTGCTATAGAAACAGTGATGGAAACACTAATCATATTTTAACTGGGAATTCCTGAATATTTAGCATAATCCCTAGAGAAACAAAACACAAGAGCTAAAAAGGTTTCCTGCGTGGAGGAATCTTACATACACGGCGATTGATTGAGAGTGAATAGAGTAATAGCAATGTCACAGTAATAAGTCATGTTCCAGACGTGCATAAACAAGTCTGAACTATTCGCTCATTCCCCATGAATATATTAAAGTTCAAAATTGCAAAAACATTCCGCATTCGGGTACCAAGTGTCTATTACTATTGACTGTGACAAGTACGACCAAGGACTCCAATTGTTTAAAGAGATTGAGAGTACTCCTTATGACAAGTTCTATACCATAATGCGCTTGATTACTAATTTTGTAATTGGAACGCAATGCGATTGAAGCATAGAAGACAAGAACAAGCCTAAAGCTGACATGAGTGCAGATATTTATTTAATTGCTTGACGTACAAATGAGAGCCATGACAGGCCTAACAGCAGGGACACCCTTACAGGTCCAGGAAGACCACAAGCGCTATTTAGAGTGAATGCAGTAGCTAAAAATAATTGAATAGGTGTCTATCTGCGGATCAGGAAGGGATTATTATCTCCCGTAGTCGTTCTGGCAAAGCATTCTGAAGCAACTACAATGGAATCATTTAGGCTACGCTAACAATGCGTTGAATGCGTTGACTTTATTTTCTTTCAATGAGTGACAACTTCATCTGAGCAGACTAATAATTTAGTAAAAGCTCAACTTTTTATGTTCATTTTGATTCTGCATTAAAAACATGACACTTAAATTAAACAGCCCAGAAAGTAAGAGTAGACGTAAACTACATAGAGAGGAAGAAGTCTTTGTTGCCATGAAATGCTTCCACCCCCAACACGAACACCTCACTGGTTATTATTTTTTATATAGCACTAATACAGGTATGGGATCCCTTGTCCGGAAACCCCATATCCAGAAAGTTCCGAATTACGAAAAAAGGCCATCTCCCATAGACTCCATTACAAGCACATAATTCTAATTTTTAAAAATGATCCTTTTTCTCTGTAATAATAAAACAGTACCTTGTACTTGATCCCAACTAAGATATAATTAATCCTTATTGGGGGCAGAACAGCCCTATTGGGTTTATTTAATGGTTAAATGATTCCCTTTTCTCTGTAATAATAAAACAGTACCTGTACTTGATCCCAACTAAGATATAATTACCCCTTATTGGGGGCAGAACAGCCCTATTGGGTTTATTTAATGGTTAAATGATTCCCTTTTCTCTGTAATAATAAAACAGTACCTGTACTTGATCCCAACTAAGATATAATTACCCCTTATTGGGGGTAGAACAGCCCTATTGGGTTTATTTAATGGTTAAATGATTCCCTTTTCTCTGTAATAATAAAACAGTACCTGTACTTGATCCCAACTAAGATATAATTACCCCTTATTGGGGGCAGAACAGCCCTATTGGGTTTATTTCATGGTTAAATGATTCCCTTTTCTCTGTAATAATAAAACAGTACCTGTACTTGATCCCAACTAAGATATAATTACCCCTTATTGGGGCAGAACAGCCCTATTGGGTTTATTTAATGGTTAAATGATTCCCTTTTCTCTGTAATAATAAAACAGTACCTGTACTTGATCCCAACTAAGATATAATTAATCCTTATTGCAGGCAAAACAAGCCTATTGGGTTTATTCAGTATTTATTTTAGCAGACCTAAGTTACGGAGATCCAAATTACGTAAAGATCCCTTATCCGGAAAACCCCAGGTCCCATACCTGTATACTGATATAGGATCTCTTATTCAGAAAGCTATTATCCAGAAACGCTGTATCATGGGAAGGCATGGGGAGGCCGTTCCCAAAAAGTCCATTTCTTTTTTTTAAATTCTTTATTTTGGTTTTTCAAGTAAAATGGGGAAGGGGGGTAGGGTACAGAAGGAAAAGGAGGGAGGAAGGGAGTGAATAGCAATCTTACACATACATATTTAGCAATAAGATTAAGACATCATCTGCACAAAGTCCATTTCAAGCAAATAATTCAGTTTCTTTTTTCAAATATTTTTTTTTTTTTTTTAAATCTCTTTTTAGTGAGTGAGTGAGTGAATCTGTCCCATTTCGCTTTGCTAAATAATTCTAAAAATGGTGTAAAAATTTGGGAAATGGCAAAAAAATTTGTGCGACATATTTTGACGTGTATGAAATTTTTTGATGCACGCAATATTTTTTTTAAAAAAAAATCCGCCAATGGCAAAATGTGGAAATTCGTAGCGAACCCTTTTTTTTATTATGATAAAACAGTACCTTGTACTTGATGGTACATAAGCTGCACAGAATCTATTATCTGGAATACTTGGGACCTGGGGTTTTCAGGTTAATGAGAATTAATTTGGATCAGCACCCCGTAAAGCAACAGAGCTATGAGTAGCCATGGGGGCAGCCATTCAAGCTGGAAAAAAGGAGAAAAGGCACAGGTTCTAAAGCAGATATCAGATAAGCTCTGTAGAATATAATGGTGTTTTATATGTTATCTGCTATGTAACCTGTGCCTTTTCTTCTTTGAATGGCTGCCCCCATGGCTACATAGCAGCTTTGTTTATATAAACTATAGTATAGAGTTTCTGAGTAGTGATGGGCGAAATGTTTTGCCAGGTGTGGATTCGCGGGGAATTTCCACATTTCGCAATTGGCAAAACGGATGAAAAAAATTTGCAGCGGAAAAATTCGCCGCACGTCAAATAATTGTCGCTGGCGTCAAAAAAGAATAGTCACGCGACAAAATAATAGCCACAGGCGACAAAATAATAGCCGCAGGCGACGAAATAATAGCCACGGGCGATGAAAATAATAGCCGTGCAACTAAGTAATAGCCGCGCGACAAAATAATTGCTGTGGGCGACGAAATAAGAGCCGCACGACAAAATAATAGCCGCGGGCAACGAAACAATAGCTGCAGGCGACAAAATAATAGCGGGTGACAATTTTTTTTTGTCGCACAACATTTTCGCCAGATCTTTTGAAAGATTCGTGATTTTTTCGGCGAAGCGAAACGGAACAGATTCGCTCATCACTATTTCTGAGGCAAAATTTTTTTACCAGTTGTGTTACTATTCCTAACCCTGTCATACACACCTCAGTCTTTGCCTCAGTGGAGCGCCTAGTCTAATAGGGAATTGAAGTACAAGTTATTTAATATTTGCATTTCTAAGTAAAAAAAAAGTGCCTGATCCCATGTTTTTCAATTAATGAGCATAAATATCCTGAGTTGGCAGTTACAACAAGCACAGAAATGTAATTGTTTAACCATAATCACACCAAACATAATTCTAGATTCTGCTTTATTTTATTCTCCTGAAGAAAAATACCTTTGTGATATTTAATCAATACAAAAAAAAAAAAGTTCCGTTATGGTAAAATGACTGTGAAATATGATTTTTTTTATAATAAAATAAAACTGTACAACCAATTACTGACAATAAGAAACAATGCCCTGACATACTATACCTCTTGAAAATTGTATATTGTATGGAAGTTTATGGCTCATAACATTTACACACCAATAAAATATATTTCCTCATAAAACAGCATCTGGCTTAAACATATCTCTGAAATTTATTAAAAATGAAAAAAAGAAAAATAAGGGAGAACAAGTAGAACAAAGGCTGTGTCTAACTCATATATATATATTTTGTACAGGTATGGGACCCATTATCCATAATGCTTGGGACCTGGGGTTTTCTGGATAAGGGGTTTTTCCGTATTTTGGATCTCCGTAACTTAAGTCTGCTAAAAATCATTTAAATATTGAATAAACCCAATAGGCTTGTTTTGCCTCCAATAAGGGGTAATTATATCTTAGTTGGGATCAAGTACAGGTACTGTTTTATTATTACAGAGAAAAGGGAATCATTTAACCATTAAATAAGCCCAATAGGGCTGTTCTGCCCCCAATAAGGGGTAATTATATCTTAGTTGGGATCAAGTACAGGTACTGTTTTATTATTACAGAGAAAAGGGAATCATTTAACCATTAAATAAGCCCAATAGGGCTGTTCTGCCCCCAATAAGGGGTAATTATATCTTAGTTGGGATCAAGTACAGGTACTGTTTTATTATTACAGAGAAAAGGGAATCATTTAACCATTAAATAAACCCAATAGGGCTGTTCTGCCCCCAATAAGGGGTAATTATATCTTAGTTGGGATCAAGTACAGGTACTGTTTTATTATTACAGAGAAAACAGAATCATTTTTAAAAGTTAGAATTATTTGCTTATAATGCAGTCTATGGGAGACAGCCTTCCCGTAATTCGGAACTTTCCGGATAATGGGTTTCCGGATAATGGATCCCATACCTGTATAATGTTTTTTGATTGTCTATTCTAACTACAGAAATGGTGGTGAACAAATGTAATGGAGACTAGTGATGGGCGAAATAATTCAGCAGGCATGGATTTGTGGCGAATTTCTGCGTTTTGCCATTGGCGGATTGTTTCGTGAAAGGGGTGGCAAAATTCGCTGTGCATCAAAAATTGTTGCCCGCGTCAAAAAAATTTGATGCATGTCAAAGTTGTATGCGTCGAAAAAATTATGTGCGCAACAATTTTTTACGTGCAACATTTCAAAGATTTGGAAATTTTTCGGCGATAGTTAATTGATGATGTACATTCCTTGATCCCATGTTTTACTCTGGAAATCTGTTATCTAAAAATCCGGGAAGCCTGTCTCCCATAGACTCCATTTTAAGCAAATAATTATAATTGTTAACAATGATTTTCCTTTCTCTCTGTACAAAAACAGTACCTTGTACTCAATGGTAACTAAGCTGGCAAAAGGGAGGCAGATTTATCAAATATCAAAATTTTGAATTTTCAAGGTTCTATCTATTTTGACAAAATTGAAACTAGAAAATCTTATATGCGTGCCTATTTGTTGAAAAAATAAAATTAAAAAAAAAAAATCATGAAAGAACATGAAAAAAACATTCTACCTAAACTCGAAATTTCGAATGAATCTCGAAAACGTGAATTGAAAAATAACTTTAGCTTTGTTAAAACAACTTCCATTGACTTCTACTTGAATGCTCAAGCTCTTAGGTGGTGAATGTTTATATTTTTGAGACGTTTGTGCTTAATATGAAACTCAAATTCGAATTTATGCCCCAGAAAACTTGAATTGTAGTAAAAACTCAAATTTAGATGTTAATGCAAAATCACCCCCTTAATGTTAAAATGATTTTTTAGTACACTTAAGGCATGGTGATCCAAATTATGGAAAGACCCCTTATCCGGAAAACCCCCGTTCCCTATCATTCTAGATTCTATTTCTGTAATTTCTTTAACTACTCAAATACTGTATCTAGTTTTTAACACCAGGTTGCCTTAGTTACAACTAGTTTTTTAATGTCGTCAACATTAATATTATAACATAAATACCAGCTTTACATATATCATGGATCATTTTTAAGGTCTTATGGGGTTATGTAATAAAAGGCACTACGTTTTCCCAAGAGCAGTAACCTATAGCAACCAATCAGCAGGTAGAATTTACTGGTCACCTGTTTAAAAGGAAACATCTTATTGGTTGCTATGGGTTACTGCTCCTGGGCAACCTTAGTGTCTTTTATTACATATGGGGGTTAGACTCTAGCTTTTATGGCACACAATAACTGTGGCAAATGTACAATACCCCTTCTGTAAACCTGGGACATTAAGGGCACCATTTTTTGTATTGATTTCTTTTTTCAGTTTAGACACTCAGTACAGGTATGGGATCCCTTATCCAGAAACCCGTTATCCAGAAAGCTCCAAATTACGGAAAGGCCATCTCCCATAGACTCCATTTTAATCAAATAATTCAGAATTTTAAAAATGCTTTCTTCCTTTTCTCTGTAATAATAAAATAGTACCTTGTATTAATCCCAACTAAGATATAATTACCCCTTATTGGGGGCAGAACAGCCCTATTGGGTTTATTTAATGGTTAAATGATTCCCTTTTCTCTGTAATAATAAAACAGTACCTGTACTTGATCCCAACTAAGATATACAGGAATGTTTGTCACACTTAAATGTTTCTGCTCATCAAAAACCGGTCAAGATAACATAATTGAACACAAAATGCAGTCCTCCAAATCTGTGTGAAAAAGTGATTATTGTAGTTGATTAAATCAAGATTCTACCTGTTTCATGCCAAGATCCAAAGATATTCATAATTGAGATCTATCAGTCCCCTAAAACTTTTACATGGAACCCATTGATGCAACTTGCCTCAATTAAGGCCCAATTGTTTTTATTATGGGGCTGATAAGACTAAAATAAATCTGGCGTAGGTGTACATGGAAGGCCCATGAATTCTACTGTCTAGAAATAATAGCATTGATGTGAAGACTTCCCAAAGTGAGGACTGTTTGTTGCAAGTTATCTTGACAGTTATTGCTGCTAAATTAGGGCGCATACTTGTGTTATCTTTGACCATTTTGTGTGATGCCCATTAATTAAACAGTACGGTTGTCCCAAGATATAATTACCCTTATTGGGCAGAACAGCCCTATTGGGTTTATTTCATGGTTAAATGATTCCCTTTTCTCTGTAATAATAAAACAGTACGTGTACTTGATCCCAACTAAGATATAATTACCCCTTATTGGGGGCAGAACAGCCCTATTGGGTTTATTTCATGGTTAAATGATTCCTTTTTCTCTGTAATAATAAAACAGTACCTGCACTTGATCCCAACTAAGATATAATTACCCCTTATTGGGGGCAGAACAGCCCTATTGGGTTTATTTAATGGTTAAATGATTCCCTTTTCTCTGTAATAATAAAACAGTACCTGTACTTGATCCCAACTAAGATATAATTAATCCTTATTGGAGGCAAACCAATCCTATTGGGTTTATTTAATGTCGTATTGATTTTTTAGTAGACTGGTATGGCTGGTATGGAGATCCAAATTACGGTAAGACCCCTTATCTGGAATACCCTCGGTCCCGTGCATTCTGGATAATGGGTCCTATTCCTGTATATTGTTTTTGAAACTACAGCATTGCAATGTACTGATATCAATGTACTGTATATTTTTCAACACATTTATGTATGTTAAATGCAGTGTCTATAAGAATGGTCTGATTCAGGTTCAGACAGGATGCGGGGAGGTGTTTTGCATTTAGTATATGAAATAACTTTGAAGTACAATTTTCAGATCTTGCAAGCCTGTAAATGTTGCAAACAACAGTAAATAAAGGACTTATAAAGTAAATAAAACAGAAAATAAAGGACTTATCAGCCATTTAGAACCATTGGTGTTTTCAATTTTGTGTGGTCTATAAAATGCATACTTAGAAAACGTAAGCCTATTTAAATGTTGGAATATGCAGTAACATTACAATAATCCCTATTTACACATAAAAGATCATAGAAACAGCTGATGTCCTGTCCTTGGGCCAGAAAGTATTAATACTGAGGACCCCAAAAACGTATTAACTAATAAGTCCCTCCTCCCTGGAGGTAGAACTCCTACATATTCTGCAGGCATAGCTTTGGTCATATGTGCCTTATTAGACAATAATATACTAAAATTACTGAATTACCCCTCAATATGTAAGACTGAGCAGCCTTTCAATGTTTTTTATCAACTACTTCATCAACTTGCAAATTAAATCATAAACCCTTACTCATAGAGCATTGAGCCCCATTGGAGGGCTCCATAAATAGGCAGATAAGCTGCCAAATCAGCAGTTTAAATCTGTTGCCCGTTTCACAAACCAATCCGCCAATGGCTAAATGCAGAAATTTGCTGCAAATCCATGCCTGGTGAATGATTTCGCCCATCCAGAATGAGCACTGTTTATTTTATAGTCTTTCTTAAATTTTACATACTATACAATACATCATTCATTCTCATATACTGTATATGCTGGTAAGGCCCCATCTAGAATATGCCGTTCAGTTCTCAAATGGGACATTATTGAGTTAGAGAGGGTCCAGAGAAGGGCAACTAAGTTGGTAAAGGGTATGGAAAGTCTCAGTTATGAAGAAAGACTGGCCAAGGTGGGTTTACACTGGTGAAGAGGTGCTTAAGGGGTGACATGATAACTATGTATAAATATATAAGGGGATCATATAATAATCTCCCTAATGTTTTATTTACCAGTAGGCCCTTCCAACGGACACAAGGGCACCCACTCCATTTAGAAGGGAGGTTCCATTTAAATATTTGCAAAGGAATTTTTACTGTGAGAGCTGTGAAGTTGTGGGATTCCCTCCCCGAATCAGTCGTACTGGCTGATACATTATATAACTTTAAGAAGGGGCTGGATGGCTTTATGGGAGATAACTCTTAATACAAGTTGATCCAGGGATAGGTTATACAGTATATGGGCATTAAGGTTGAACTTGATGGATGTATGTCTTTTTTCAACCTATGAGGCATTATGAGGCAGCACATACGCATTTAAAAGTACTCGTGAGTGCACTTTAAAGGGAGGGGAAAGGAGCGCTCACCCACAATCCACTGAAAGCACCAATAGTAGCTCACTAAGATGGTTGCTATGTTGATGCGCAAACCAAAAGTGTACAGCAATATTATTTGGTATTTTACGGGCAGCTTTGGGCAGAAAAGAGTGAGGACACTTGCGCGCTGCTGTGGAATGTAAAAGAACACACAAGAACCCATGACGAGCAATTAAGCAGGCAGGGAATTTTCGCACCTTTAATAGTCTCTCTTTATGACAAAGATGCTTTAAACATGGTGGAAGCCAGAGATTTAAGAAATGAAGTCCTTGATGCTACTTCTTTTAAAAACGGTATATGTGAAAATAAACCGGGGCGATCTGGGAGAGAAAGGGGATACTAATTGAACAGTGAAGGGGGTTTCCTTGCCCTTTAATATATATCGCATAGTTGCTTAGAATCGCATTTTCTTTCACAACAGTATATAGGTGGAGGACCCTGTAAATGATGATAATCCAATGTAAAATTAAACTAAAGCTTATCCATGTCGAGTATAATATACTTCCATGTCATCCACTGAATGAAGCTGTTGCTCACACATATTTTATAAGCCATTAAATACAGTATTAGGTGATCATTATTCTGTCTTTCAGCATTGATTCAGTGATATTTTAGGAAAGACAAAAGTGGATTGTTCAGAATCCCCCATTAGCTATTGTTAAGCACATGTTCCTATCCTACGCACTAAGTAATTCTATATGGTCAATAAAATGTTTTTTTTTTTTATAACCCCACATCTGCTGTATATATTTTTCTTTGAAAAGGCTATAAAGAAATGTAAAAATGCAATAACATTTTAATATTAAGAAAAAAATATAGTACATCATGATTTAAACAACCAATTATTTTTAAGGAGGGAAAATACTTTCTTGCCTCAAAATAACATTTTAATTTCTCTTCCCTTTTTGGCCTATTTCATGCAATGGAATCAATAAGTGAGCAGGAAATATTATTTCAAACATGGTACATTTTTGGGCCGTCTCGGGGAGAATATAACCACAACTCTCAGCTGGGTGTCTTCCATTTTCCTAGCCATCAAAAGACGTTGCTCTACTATAGAGCCAAATTTCATAGATATAAGCATCACTCTTTGTCTTGCAGCTGTTCAACAGAGAAACCCAGGATTTAAGGTGGAACAAACTCTAAAGGCATCATTGAAATGTACTTATTCCCTATTCAGGTCAAGCTTAGAATATAAGCTCAAGGCTTCCATTCGTGGGTTGTACGTCTCCCTAAGTTGTAGACTTTGTACAATTTTACTTCAAAATATATACAGTAATGTAAAGTTTCCAAGCCATGAATATTGTCACATTTGCATTTGCCTATGTAACCCTTGTTTGGCTATGAAATAGTTAAATCCCAGGCTAGTATGGTCATATATGTCAAACACAAGGCCCGGGGGCCAGATCCGGCCCACCTGGCTGTTTTATGTGGCCCTTGGTGAGTGTGTCTGACCATCCAGCCTGATCAATTTTCATTTTCCTCACATAGTAACTAAGACTAAGTCGACTTTTGTGACGTCACTGTGGGGTGGGGCTTCCGGGCATGTGCCTATAAATAGAGAAGCTGGAAGAGAGCTGCCGGCAGTGTAAGGTTGTGCAACCTTATCAGCATCTATCAAATGCATTATGCCTCCCAGTTTGCAGAAAAAAAAAAAAATATATATACTGTATATATAGAACAAAAAAGGAAAATGCTGCACTCACAGGTCTTAGTAGAAAAATTCAGCTTGTTTAGGCATTTTCCTTTTTTGTTCTATACCATTTTTGAATACTGCACCCAGGCGTTCTAACGATCTTAGACGGGAGTGCCGGTTGCCTTTGACTCTCTCTCTCTCTCTCTATATATATATATATATAATTCCACTAGATGTAGCACACCACCTAGCAAGGGACCAATGCCTGGGTGCTACTGCAAAAAAAATAGCAAAATACAATGTAGCAAAGGCTAGCACTCACAGGACTTAAATAATTGTATTGAGAAAAATAGAAACAAAAAATCAAAAAGTCTCACAAAGCATGATCCTTACATGGTTTTTATTGAACCGACGTTTCAGTTCCTCACAGGAACTTTCCTCAGGGGAAATATATATATATATTATTGGTAAGAAGTGAGGTAACCTCTATTATCCCCTTAGACAGTAAAGTAAATGGGCCCAGGATAGTGTTTCTATAATAGTTGTATCCTTGTGAGTGGGAGCCGCCATGGTGCTTACATTTGCTTGTGTATTGCATATAGTTCAACAGTAGCAGTTACAGATCCCCGGGTTCCCTTTTGGCCCATAGAGAAAGCCTGAGCTGAAGCTGCTCATATGTATGAATGCGGCCAGTGAGTTAAGGAATGTTTGTACAAATAATCAGCTATAATCCCATAGTGAACTGTTAAAAATAAATGTCAGACAAACCTAGTTTATACAGTACGTGGTAAAGTTTGTCTTTTAGCAACTAGGAATTTATACTTAAATATTTCTTGTAAATGGGGGGTTCATGTTAATGTGAATGGGGTTCATGTTAATGTGAATGTGGCTTCAAAGCTCTAAGATTGACAGCAGTTGTTTGTGGCTCCGCCCACCTTTTCTAACTTGAACTGCAAATACTCAGTGACTAACTTTGCAAAGTTTAAAAAAATGGCATCAGTTTAAATATAAACCAATTAAATTTAATGGGTGGAAATGGATTGGTTGTTGGTGGGTCCACCCACTTTTCATAATCTTTAACCTTAGTCCCCCAGTAACCAACAGGGAAAAGTGAGAATGGCTGCAGTTCAAATTTCCCCACTGAAATCAATGAAATAAATCTGATTTGGCTGTTGGTGGCTCAGCTTACTTTTTCTAACCTTGAATATGTAGTCACCCAGTGACCAAAATAATATATTAGTAATATCGTAAATATACATACAAATGGTTTTTTTGGGTTTTTTTTCAGCTTACAGAATATTTAATGTCTTGCTTTTTATATTTCAATAGTTTTTTATTGAAAGTTTTCATTTTATAGACATATACAGAAAGAAAGGGGCTGTTGGTGGCTCCACCTACTTTTTCTAACCTTGAATACGTAGTCACCCAGTGACTGACTGTGCAAAGTTTGGGCATAGTGTGAGAAAGGCAGCAGTTTAAATATAAACCAACGAAATTCAATTGGTGAAATCTGATTGGCTGTTGGTGGCTCTGCCTACTTTTTCTAACCTGTAACCTTATTCCTCCAGTGGCCAACTGTGAATATTTTGGGGACACTGGCATTAAACATGTGAGAATGGCAGCACTCTGGCGTAACTAGTATAATAACAATGGCAGCATTTTAAATTTAACAAAAAAATAAATCAATAGGTGAAATCTGATTGGCTGTTGGTGGCTCCACCCACTATGGGTCATCCAACAAATGTCGCTCTTTCATTCGGGGTGACCCCATTATTATGTTATACAAGTTTGGGGGGTGTAGCTTCAAAGATGTAAGTGTGGCAAAGTCTTCCCTGTCAAAGTCAATGGGAAAATTGGGGTGTTCAGAGCGGCGCCACAAAAAGACGGGGAGCCGGATCGCTTAGAAAAGCACAAGCAACCTGCTCCGCTATAGGGCGAAGAAGTGTGGAGAGTTTGGGTGTTGTACCCCTAAAACTATAGGAGAAGTAGCGTTTAGAAAGTGGGGGGGGCTAAGAAGAAAAAGAAGCGGAAGAATAAGCCAAAGTCGAAGAACAGTATGTTGGATTTTTCAACCCAACACAACTAGAAAGGGAAGTTTGAGAACAAACTTCATGTTGGGTGAAGTAACTGAATGAAATCTGATCTGTTGTTGGCTCCACCCACTTTTTCTAACCTTGGACCACAGTTATATAGTAAAAACCACTGTGCAAAGTTTGGGGACCCTGGTTTTAATAGTTTCTGAAAGACAGCAATTTAAATCTCAGAGTGACATCTGATTGGTGGTTGGTGGCTCCGCCCCCTTTTTCCAACTTGGAACTACAGTTACCCAGTGACTAGCTCTGAAAAGTTTGGGGACCTTAGTATTAATATTTAAAGAATGGCAGCAATGTAAATTTATATATGTGAAGTCTATAGGTGAAATCTGATTGGCTGTTGTTGGCCCCGCCAACTTCTCTAAACTTGGAACATAGTCACCCAGTGACAAACTGTGCAAAGTTTGGGGACCCTGACATTAAACATATGAGAATGGCAACAGTTAAAATTTCCCCACTGAAAACAATAAAAAAAATGTGATTGGCTGTTGGTGGCTCCACCCACTTGGTGGCACCCACCCACCTAAAACTGCAGTCCCCTAGTGACTAACTGTGAACAGTTTGGGACCCTGGGGTTAATACTGTGAGAATGGCAGCAGGTTGAATTTCCCCATTGAAAGTCAACAGGTAAAATCTGATTGGCTGTTGGTGGCTCCACCCACTTAAAAAAAAACCTTGAATGCATAGTCACCCAGTGACTGACTATGCAAAGTTTTGGAACCCTGGCATCAAAAAAATAAAAATCAATAGGTGAAATCTGATTGGCTGTTGGTGGCTCCGCCCACTTTCCAAAACTAAACCTGCAGTCCCCTAATGACCAAGTGGGAAAAGTTTGTGGACCCTGGGGTTAATTCTGTGGGAATGGCTGCAGGTTGAATTTCCCCACTGAAAGTTAATAGGTAAAATCTGATTGGCGGTTGGTGGTTTCGCCCACTTTTTCTAATCTTGCACCGCAGTTACCTGGTGCCTAACCCTGCAAAGTTTGGGGACCCCGGTGGTATTACTGTGAGAATGGCAGCAGGTTGAATTTCTGTTAAATCAATAGGCTGTTCACATCTCTGCCCACTTTTGGGCATCCAACAATCATCATTTTCATTCAGGCTGAGCCCATGACTGTGTGATTCAAGTTTGGGGAGTGTAGTCTCAAAGCTGTAAGATTGGCAGCAGTTTCAATTTCCCCATAAAAGTCAATGGGTGAAATTTGATTGGCTGTTGTAGGCCCCTCCCACTTTGGGGTCATCCAACTAATGTTGCTGTTTCATTCGGCGTGGCCCCATTATTATGTTATTCAAGTTTGGGGGGTGTAGCTTCAAAGCTGTAAGTGCGGCAGACGTTTGAAAATCTTCCCTGCCAAAGTCAATGGGAAAATTGGGGTGTTCAGAGCGGCGCCAGAAAAAGACGGGGGGCGGGTTCACTTAGAAAAGCGCAAGCAACCTGCTCCGCTATAGGGCGAAGAAGTGTGAAGAATTTGGGTGTTGTGCCCCTAAAACTGTAGGAGAAATAGTGTTTATAAAGTGGGGGGCGCTAAGAAGAATAAGAAGTGGAAGAATAAACTGAAGTCGAAGAAAAGTATTTTGGGGTTTTCAACCCAACATAATAAAGCAGGGTATGGAATTTCTATGGCAACTGTTGGAGGTACTGGTTTAAGCAGGAAATGGTGTTTCTATGGCAACCACTGGGAGAACTCTGTGATGTCATAATGTAGACAAGAAAGATTAAGCTAGTGTCTCTATGGCAACCATTGTGATGTCATTTTATATTTAAGGGCATTGCTTTGTCCAGTTAAACACAAATCATTTTGCATTTCAATCTCGATGGGAATGGAGTGCAAAGCGATTTTTCGGTAAGTACCCCCTAATCATATCTATCTATACTCTGTACATATATAGGCATATATATATATAACTTTGAACTGCAAATACTCAGTGACTAACTTTGCAAAGTTAAAAAAAAATGGCATCAGTTTAAATATAAACCAATCACAAAACAAAACTGTAGTACCGTGTTAGCCAGTGTCAAAAATGATAAAAAAGCACAAATACAAGAATATTGTATAAATGATACCTATTTGGCTAACAATAAAAGTACATTGCAAATAGCCAAATAGGTATCATTTATACAAAACTCTTGTATTTGTCTTTTTTATCAATATAAACCAATGAAATTTAATGGGTGCAAATGGATTGGTTGTTGGTGGTTCCGCCCATTTTTTCTAATCTTTAACCTTAGTCCCCCAGTAACCAACAGGGAAAAGTTTAGGGATACTGGCATTAAATGTGTGAAAATGGCTGCAGTTCAAATTTCCCCACTGAAATCAATGAAAGAAATCTGATTTGGCTGTTGGTGGCTCAGCCTCCTTTTTCTAACCTTGAATACGTAGTCACCCAGTGACCAAAATAATATATTAGTAATATCGTAAATATACATACAAATGTTTTTTTGTTTTTTTTTCAGCTTACAGAATATTTAATGTCTTGCTTTTTATATTTCAATAGTTTTTTATTGAAAGTTTTCATTTTATAGACATATACAGAAAGAAAGGGGTAGTTACGTATATTTTCACTTATACAACATTAGTATCAATATATTGCAATTTTACATTTGTTGTATGTTTTCATTTCATTTTTATTGTTTGTGCTCATTCCATGGAATCTTTATAAGGATTAGGGGGGGAAGAACTATAGGGGGAGGGAAAGAGGGGAATAGGGGGTAAGCTCATACAAATGTTTTTAAATAAGTGGGTCAGATTTTGGTCAATAATAAACAGAATAAAGCAGGGTATGGAATTTCTATTGCAACCACTGGAAGAGCAGTGTGATGTCATAAAGTAGACAAAGGGCAGGTACTGGTTTAAGTAGGAAATGGTGTGGCTATGGCAACCACTGGGAGACATTGTGATGTCATAATGTAGACAAGAAAGATTAAGATAGGCATTGCTTTGTCCGGTTAAACACAAATCATTTTGCATTTCAATCTCGATGGGAAAGGAGTGCAAAGCGATTTTACGGTAAGTGAGCGCCATAGTACCCCCTAATCATATATATCTATACTCTGTACATATATAGGCATATATAGAGGGATTTTTTAATCCTTTGACTTTAATAGAAGAATACATTTCATTCTGGGGGTGTAGGGGTTATATATCAGTAGGGGTTACCTTTCTTAGTGAAAATGATTTATTTCTAATATCAATTCTCTTATTTTTGCAGTTTTCTTCAAACTTTATTCTACTTTATCATGTATCCTTACAATTTTGTAAGAGATAAAATCAACCGCTTAGTAAAGCCAAAGCGCATTAATGATGACATAGATATTGAGAAAAACACGGAAGAAAGACAAGAAGAAAAGAGGGAAGAAAATACCCCTCCTACTTCCAAATGGCGCTCTACGTTAGTTATCATAATTATTGGTTTCCTTATGATAATTAATACGACCAGTGATGTCATTTTTAGCGGTAAGGTTGAACTTCATTAAAAACTACTTTTGCATCCAAGACTGGATATTGTAGCTTAAACATAAACCTTTTTTTCTAGAACGTTTTAAAAATGTCAGTGTATTAAATCTTTCAAAAATGTCTATTACCTCTGCAATATATATAAAAAATATTCACAGTTTTAATTCTGGAAGGTAATAGAGCAGCTTAACGAACTCCCTTTCATTGTGTCCTATTTTATTTTTTTTTCCATAGGTTCCCTACCTGACATCAGGAATCATTCTGATATCAGCGAACAAAAAGCATGGATATTCCAGAACGGTAATTATCATTTCTTTGCATTGTTTGTGTGCTTTGTATATCATAATCTGTAATGCTTTCATTTCTTATTGTATCTGGCATTTAAGTAGCAATTGTAAAAATGCCTTTAGGCAGATCTGCCCCTTCCAGTTGTGCCTGCACCCAGAAGGACTGAATCTGCCCGGGTAGAGGCCCATGCAGCCGATACCTACTAACAAAGGCGAGACTTGCCGTTGGTCGGCGCATATCAGCTGTGTGTGTCTGCACCCCGGCGGATTCAGTGCTTCTGGGTTCCGGCACAAGCAGAAGTATAGGGTGGGATTGCCAGCTTGCGCTTATCCAAAGGCTGACAATCCGCCTGAGTCGCCCACTGTTGATTAAATCACTATTATAAATTTCTGCCTCTTGAGGTACTTTCTGTTGTTGAATGCTTTGTTAGTTATTAAAAATTTGACTCACAACCTTCTTTTTTCCTATCTCCACAGTGTGTATCGGCATTGGCATATCAATTGCATCACTGTTTGCATATTTATGGGGTGAATACAGTAGTGTAAGAATAATATGTGGAGTTATTGCTGCGCGGATGATATTCTCCACTGCCTGTTTATACATTCCAACAGAGGTAAACTTTTATTTCCTTTTTGTTCTTTGAGCAAATGCCATTAGTGCCATTTCACTAATCTTATAATGCCAGTACCCTGCGCTACATTGATTATTGTTTAATCTGAATCCTATTGATGCATTAAATATTTGGTATCTCTTTTATCCTTTAGAGTTTTGGATTTTGGGCCTTACTCTGCCTTCAAAGTTCATTAACCTCAGTCAGAGGCAGTTATATAACTGCTGCTCCTCTGATAATCGCCGATCTATTTGAAAACAGAACTCGAACTTTAATACAGTGCATCTTTTACATCTTTTTTTCTATTGCATGGTAAGTTTCCCATTCCTTTATGTTAGTGTGATATGGTTTATTCTGCGTGTGTGTCTGCATTCCAACATGGCAACTTGGAATTTCCAGACTGTAATATTAATTAATTTGAAGCACATATTCCCACACCCATGTGTATTGCACTCATTCACTCTTTCAGTCTTTCTATTACAGTGCCATGGGGTCCATTTTTGAACCAGTTGTGACTGCCCTTTTCGGTTCCAAGTGGCGCATTGCACTACAGGTAAGTGAAACATATTTGGATATAACAAAGACCAGTGGGAAGGCATAAGCATCGCTTTCTGAAGTAGCTTGAGGTTTCCTAGAGAGGAAACTTCAGACTGCTTCACACTGCATTTGTCTTCACACATTTACATCTCTCCCAGGAAGGAAAATAGGGATGTTTTGTTGCCCGAGAAGGGGCAAGAGTATAAGTACTCAAGGGTAGAGTATGAGCAGAGCAATCATATACAACTGCACCTTGTTGTGCTAGGGGTTCAAGGGGAATATTACTGCTCATTGCTAAGAACATTCTTGCAATTTAGCTATTTGAATCTCTGTGTTTAGTGTAGATCAATGGGTGCTTCATATTTATGGAGATAACTAAGCCACATAACTGACAGCTATCTTTCTTTTGGAAACAGGTGGACATCTGGTTTGACCTGGTTATGATTCTGGTATTTATTTTACTGATAACCAAACCAGGTGTAGGTGGCTTGGTGATTAATCCTACAATTGAAAAGAAGAAAAGAAGCTTTAAATTGGATATTTTGGACATGATTGTAAAGTGAGTAGCTACCAAGTATAGTAGACTGCTGGACATATTTTCAGTTTAATGTAGAAGCACAATTAGGCCACTCTAAAATTAGACAAAAGGGGCTAGTAACACCCCCAAGATGGCAATGCTACATATGCATTTATCCATAGCTGTTATTTAGACTATATTGCCAAACAATAGGCATCATTTCTATTCAATGATAGAGATCCTTATTTAAATTCATCTAATTTTACCTTTACGTTTTAATCAGTTCTGGCCCAGGTCATGGGCATGAACTCAGTAATCCAATCAATTACAGGTATAGGATCCATTATCTGTAAACCAGTTATCTAGAAAGCTCTAAATTACAGAATGGCCATCTCCTAGATACTCAATTTTAATAAAATAATTTTTAATTTTTAAAAAAAAAATGATTTCCTTTTTCTTTGTTATAATAAAACAGTACCTTGTACTTGATCTATAATTAATCCTTATTGGAGGCAAAATTATCCTATTGGGTTTCAGCAATGTTTAGTTAATTTTTTAGTAGATTTAAAGTATTAAGACCTAAATTACGGAAAGATCCCTTATCTGGAAAACACAAAGGGGCCCATTTACTTACTCACGAACGGGCCGAATGCGTCCGATTGCGTTTTTTTCGGAATGATCGGTATTTTGCGTTTTTTTCAGAAAATTATCGCGACTTTTTCGTTACCAATACGATTTTTTGCGGAAAAACGCGAGTTTTTCGTAGCCATTCCGAAAGTTGCGATTTTTTCGTAGCGTTAAAACTTGCACAAAAAGTTGCGATTTTTTCGTAGTGTTAAAACCTGCGCAAAACGTCGCGCCTTTTAAGTTTTAACGCTAGGAAAAAAGCGCACGTTTTCGCGCAAGTTTTAACGCTACGAAAAATCGCAACTTTCGGAATGGCTACGAAAAACTCGCGTTTTTTCGCGCAAATCGTATTGGTAACGAAAAAGTCGCGATAATTTCCGAAAAGTCGTAAAGGCGCCGAAAAAATCACAAAAAATACGAAAAAGTCGCAAAATGTTCGTTTTCCAATCGGAATTTTTCCAATTCGGATTCGAATTCGTGGGTTAGTAAATCAGCCCCAAGGTTCCAAGCGTTCTGGATAACAGGTCCTATACCTGTATAATAATTGCATTGAATAATTAAAGTGAATTTTACAAGATATTAAAGGTTTCTCTAAGTAGGGTGCATATAAGCAAACCAACGACATTCAGAGAAAACATTATTACACTTTCTAGACTGAAATAACTTGTGTCGACTCAAAAGAGCCATTTTTATCTTTGGGAGGGTTACTGGTCCTCTAATGAGGAATGAAAATCAAGAGAGAGAAATGTGTTGTTTGGTCACACAAATTATTTATGATCTATTTCATTTCAGTCGCAGCTTGATTTGCTCGGTTGTCGGATTTGGAGCTGCTTCTTTTGCTACTAAAGGGGCATTTGTCTGGATTCAAATCCTAATGAAGAGAGTCTACAATGAGCAGGAGCGATATTACATACTTGGAAGGAATATTGAGTACAGGTAGGTCCCTATTTCATTCTCTACTTGGCTAATCGTTAGGGCAAAGACACACAGGGTTATTTAGTAGCAGCTACTTGTCATGGCTACTAAACACCAGAAAATCCACTGCCATAGACAATACTGAGAATTGCCTCTACTAAATCACACATAGAGACAGTTATTAGTAAATGATCAGCATTGTCTATTTTGATAGACACGACTAGTAGCTGTTACTAGTAGCTCTGTGTGTCTTCACCCTTACTCTTTTCAGACTGATACAAAAACTTGCTGATTATCCCTGTGTGTACAAGTAACTATTTCTTATTGGCTGAAGCTTTCTTTAAATCACAGCTTTACAAACCCTAAAACCATTTAATGACAATTTTAGAAGATATACTCAGATGTAAATTACAATAGTTGTAATTATATAAAAATAAGTCCAATATTAGTATATGTCTATGATATTTCTAGTTGGTAGGTATATGTTAGAGCTCTCTAATTCTCAGTATCTATCGACTTTTCCTCATAACCTTAAACAAAGAGCACATAAAATTGATTATGACTGTTACATGTTTAAAACAACAATATATCCGTTTGCATTTATATGTTTATTTCATCAGTGTCCATTTAATCTCTATTATTGTTTATAGCACACTATATGAATTAGGGAAATGCGCGGCCGTTGTGCTTGGCATTGTATTGGGCACAGTGATCAGTTCCATTCGCCGAAAAGCGAATCGACGAGCATATCCGATACTGTGCGCCGTAGGACTTCTCCTGGCTATTCCACTTATGTGCTTGAGTGTTTTGCTAATGAGGATGAGTTTCTTCACAGCTCAAGTGAGTATTATGCAATTGCGTTAATATTTAAATATTAGCACATATGTAATAGTTCATTTCCATAAAACATCATCCAACTCAACTGTTCTCCCATCTTCTTTTTCTCTACAGGTTTTGCTCTTTTTAAGTTGGATTTGCCTGTCTCTGAACCAGGTCCCAGTAAACGAAATTATTCTGGTAACGTATTCAGTTTCCTTTCCTGTTACTGTAATGTCTCATACAGATACTTGCACCAGTACCAGTGCTACTGTATTTGTTTTATGTCTTGTACCCTCTTTTTCACTTGAGTTCAATCAGCTTGTGCTCTACATACTATATTTAGTCTACGGTTTTTGTTGGTTCTTAAGCTTAGGGCAGGAACTAGGGGTAGGAAGAAGGGGCACCTGTCTAGGGCGCAATGATGGGGGCACCAGGCAGGTACCTCTCCTGCCTTCCCCTAGTACACACTTCCTTGTTATTACCCCTGCTGCTTGTCATTACACGGCGGGGGCAATGACTCCCACTGAACAGTATTGCACGTGGGTGAACAGGGGAATCACTAGGGTGCCGGCCTGCCGCTGCTTAAGCTAAACAGACCAATAGGGAAATTGGAGCTATTCTGTGTTAGGGCTTTGTAAGGTAGCTAGTTATTAACCCATTTCTGACACTGTTTTATAAGTAGGAGTCCATTATATAGAGGGCTTATTTGTGTAAGTGCACAGATCTAATCTAATGATCTACCTTGCAATAATCAAACATGGCGTAGCCCAACAGAGTTTGCCCTGTGTAAGATTATGAAATAGCAAATGCCATATACTATTTGTGGTTAAAACATTAGATAAAAAGTACATGTTCTATTCATTGAACTTGGGGGTATACTGCTCCTTTAGGCTAGTGCCCCATGGGGCTGATTCTGTGATTTAGTCCCTATGCTGGAACCAGGCTTCTACCTTGCCCGCACCCCAAAGCATTGGCTCCCCCTAAGTGCAGGCAGATGTGGCGGATATCGGCTGTGAAATGCAAACTCACGCTATATTTGCTGCTATCTGCCGTATTGTAGGCAAGGTAGGCGGCTGGAGCTGGTAGGGGCTGATTCTTTGCATTTTTTAGCAGACCGAGAATCAGCCCTGTGAGGCACTTGCCTTAGGGTAGATTTGTCGCTCGTGTTAGCACATTTATGCTGTGGGCTAAGAATCTCCCCTTGTGCCAGTACCCTGTTGAGGGGACTTAATAGCAAGCTAATGCTTGAAGCAACATTTTGCCACAGGGCTACTGTACATGATGTAGACCTTAATGGTTCCATATACATATAGCTAAATATATAAGATAGAGCAGCCCTAAGACAAGAGCACATAGCAATAATTTAGGTGTTGTCCCCTAATTGTAAGTATAATTTACATATAGTTGCCCAAATTCTCACATGCCAAAATTTTGTTCTCTTTTTCCAGACAACAGTGCTTCCAACCTGCTTCGGTTGGGCATTTTCTGAAAAGTCAGTTGTAGAATCAATAATGGCAGATAAAGGGGTTACAAACCTCTTGCATTGGGTAAGTAGTATTTTTAACCTTTAAAAACAATGCAATAAGCAAGGATAATAACCTTTTTTTCTTGTGGTTGAAATGTATTTACCATTTACCGTTTGTTGTAATGCGCCACAGCATTAACCTTTTGATAAAAAGGCAGTGTTTCATTTCTATTGTTTTAATTTGTCCAACAGATTTTTGAAAGACTAAATAGAGCCGCACCATACCTGTCCCAGAACAGTACAGAGGTCATTCTCTTGATTATCCCATTCGTGGCTTTCGTCGGAGCTGGATTATTTTTACTTACAAGTAAATATATTGAAGAGGATGAGAAGAAAGTAAAGCAATTTATGGATACACCAGATCCTGTGCTACCTTAGAAGAAGAAGGTACATGGCTTTCGTCGGAGGTGGATTATTTTTACTTACAAGTAAATATATTGAAGAGGATGAGAAGAAAGTAAAGCAATTTATGGATACACCAGATCCTGTGCTACCTTAGAAGAAGAAGGTACATGGCTTTCGTCGGAGGTGGATTATTTTTACTTACAAGTAAATATATTGAAGAGGATGAGAAGAAAGTAAAGCAATTTATGGATACACCAGATCCTATGCTACCTTAGAAGAAGAAGGAACAGCCTGATGGTTACGGATATAGCTGGCAGTAGTGTGGGGGTGAAATTTTACGATACGCTTAAAAAATGTAATGAAAAACATTACACCAATAGTGTATTCTATACTGAAAGAAAAGGAAAAAACTTGTACACCAACAGCGCTGAGTATTACCCACAACTTTTCTTCAGCATCTTGGCTTAACTGACAACACTACAGGGGTATGGTCCAGTTGATCCAGGGACTGGTCCGATTGCCATCTTGGAGTCAGGAAGGAATTTTTTCCCCTCAGCGGCAAATTAGAGAGGCTTCAGATGGGGTTTTTTGCCTTCCTCTGGATCAACTAGTAGTTAGGCAGGTAATATATAGGCATTATGGTTGAACGTGATGGACGTATGTCTTTTTTCAACCCAGCTTACTATGTTACTATGTATTCTCCAAAGTTTGGGTGAGAAATCTGTAACTCAGCGTAAGGACTAAACCTGCCAAAACCAAAAGTCAATGTGGACCAAAGATGTGTACACCTTCTCCGCCAAAGTCAAATTCTATCCTGAAAGCACAAGCAAGTTCCAACAAAACCAACCCTACAGAAGACTAAAATACCCTTGGTGAACTCTGAAGAAGTTGCTATCTATTGCCATGAAATTTGAAGCCTGAACATGTGCTTTTGAGAATTATTTAATAAATGATAATAATAATAATAATAATGATTTCGTCTATTGTGAGAATATTTTCATAAATGATAATAATAATAATTTAGGCTGTTGATGCAAGATTGGACTGCTACTGCTTTTGCCGTAGAACTTTTAACAGATCTATTAACTTTAACATTTGACCAACAAATTTAACATAAAACATACTTATAGAACTTAAAGTTCTGCTCTTCTCTGCAGTGGTCGCTTGATATGAAGGTAATTCTTCCAAGTGTGGGAAACCTTATATGACTGTGATATTAAATTTACCCTACTGTATCCAGCGTACCTTAAATTTATACACCAAGGGGCACATTTACTAATCCACGAATCCGAATCACGAATGGGAAAAAATCGTATCTGAAACTAAAATTTCGGAAGATCGCAAATATCACGAAAATGCTTACGAAAAAATCGTATTAGTCACGATAATATCGTATTGGTGATCCGAAAGTCGTGCGCCGTACGAAAAAGTCGTGCGGACGCCCGAAAAAATCGGCGAAAATACGCTCAGAGCGTTTGCATGAACGCTCGAGCGTTCGTGCTTTTGTAAATGTGCCCCCAAGGGATGACGCATTAGTTCACAGAACAGGAACCAGCCAGGGACTTTATGCAAGCAGTATTGCTTCACAAGGGTGTATCCCGGTGAAATGATTTACTGTTGTTTTGTTATTTTGTATATCTTTTATAATACATTTTTATACAAATATATCCTGACACAGATTTTTCTTTTCCAATGTTGCGTAGGGAAAGTGATATATCTTGGGAATATAGAGTGGACTAGGTTTCTTATATATCATCATGCTCTTTCATCACTCAATAGCCATAGTTTCCTCTCCAGCATTTGCTAGGACACTATGGTGGTGCAATGGTTAGCACTTCTGCCTTCCACTACTGCACTGCTTTGTTCCTGTTAGGGGACTGCAATTAATGTGTATGCTTTTGCAATACCCCTGTGGCCTTCCTCTCCTGCCTGATCCTGATCTAGTGTACAGAAAGATAAATACGCATTTGGATTCTGGGTATAGTGATGGCTTCATCATACTTCATATTTGTACAAAACATCTATAAATATCTATCTACCTTTAACATCTTCATCAATTGTTGGATGTTCTTCTGCTGGGTTTCTGGGTACAACTCATTGCTATTCTCAGTATTCTGATGATGGAACCAAAAGACCTAATGATAGATTACAATGACATTATATGAGATTATTAATATATCTTTGCTTAACAAAGAAGCATTTGAATATCATTGGAATATCTTGAAATACATCTGTACTAATAATGACTTCTCTCCATCTGGTTAGCCACAAAACTATCTGGATAGCCAAAATGCTAATGACATCAGACATCTATCGCAGGTGACTGAACCGCTCTTTGGGTTCTTACCCTAAAAAGTCAATTCTGACATTAAGAGGCAGATATATCAAAGTGTAAAATTAAAGCTCATCACAGAAAACTTCACCAACTCTCTATTCCTTTCTATGGGATTTTTAGAAGCATATTTAGCAAAGGGTGAAAGTTAGAGATTACCATTTAATAAATACATTTCTAAAAATCCTATAGAAATGAATATGAAAGTAGGTGAGTTTTTGTGTGGCGAGAGTGTGAATTTTATTTGGCTCAACAGAAATGGTTGCCATTTTGTCAGAACTAGGGATGTTCTGAATCCAGGATTCAGTTTGGGATTTGGCCAGGATTCTGCCTTTTTGGCAGGATTCTGATCTAGCCAAATCTAAGTGCCTGGCTGAACCAAATCAGAATCCTTTAGAGATTGAGCATAACCCACTAGATTTTAAAGTACAGCCAAGGCAATATGCTGATTAGAAATGTTAGGGAAATGTGTCTCCAATGCCATTCTGGAGTCTGAGTGCTGCTGGTGGTGCCCATGGTAGGTCATTAGGTATTTCTTTATTACCTTGAACATAGAACCAGACAAGAGTTTATGATAATGGTGAGTAGAAGAATCCAATCAAAGCAGGGCAGGAATTAGGGGTAGGCTAAAGTAGGTGGCTGCCTAGGGAACAATGGGATTGGGGGCACAAATTGGTGGAGGTTTATAAACTTGGTCACTGGTGCAGGAGACCCGATCAAGCAAGCGACCATTGGAGGGGTGGCAGGGGAGTGAGATGTCATTAGTGATGAAAGTGCAGGGGAGAGAATGACTTGAAAGTGACCAACAGTATAAGGGGGTGGGTGGTCTGCACCTTAGGCCTTAGTCACCAGTAGAACTTGGCCTGGTGCTGCATCAAGGAAAGTATTAATGGGTCCTAACTTACTGAATCAAATGATTAAGTTATGGCTTGCTAGATTTCCAACAGTGATTTGAAGATATAAATGATGAACTGAACTGAATTCAGTTATATTTAAGTTTTCTCTAATGATACAGGAGATTAAATAAACCCCTGTTTGTAGAATGTTCTTATATCCATAAAGAATCAGAGCCATAATGGAACCCACTATAGTAAAAGAAATCATATCATAACTGGAAGTACAGCAGAGTTGAAAAGAAAGAATGTGGTTTCTGGTATATTTACTTCTCACCAGTTTAATTTTAACTTTGGGATAAACTTCTTAAGACCTTCACTCAGTGAAGCCGAGTATCTGAATAAGAAAAGCTGAAGATGAAAAATGTTTTAAGGCATAGCACTGCCTTAAAATTAAAAAAAAAAAGCCTTAACCCTTAATCTATTTATGGCTCTGAATTAGATTTATTGGTCTGAATTACTGGGCTATATCTGTGTTATTAAACCAGAAATTCTGGATTAATTTCCATGTCTCTGCCCACAAGTGAGAGTTAAAGACTTTCCATTTCGGTTTATAAGTCAGAACTATGTGTGTAGCACGAGACATGTGAACAAAATCTATTTTCTGAAGTTTTATTATATCCAGACAATGTATAACTGCATAAACAAATGTTGGTCTATTGAATCAAAGTGCAGATAGAACCAACTTCCTTGAACAGAATGAAGCGATTGAAGTCGAATACATATGTTACTTCAGAGTGCCTAATAATACATGCCGAATGAAATACCTCAGGAAAAAATATGCGTTTGATTGTATATAACAAAGAATGTCATGTGTCTAAATGAAAAATAGCGATAAATGAAACTGTAAAGCGCCGTATTTAATATTTTACATTTTACACTTGCGAACGCTCACATTGCAAAGTTCAAGAACACAGTGGGGAAAAAATATTATCGCCTCCTAATCCTTCCTCCGAATTCGTACAGCAGTTTCACAGTATGCAGCATACATGGCAGCATATCATTTACTGGGAAAAGAAATAGCCCTGTTTAAAGCACATCTCAGCACTTTTTGCTGAAAATTCAAATGCTGTGAGGGCTTGCTAGTCTCTCTGGGTACTGAATTTAATACAGGTTTCAGCTACCTTTTTATTACCCATAACTCTAACAGACCAAAAATAAATAAGTGTTGGGTCTAAGCAAGGTTTGCAGATACAGATGAGAAATTCTCCTGTGTTTCATATCATTGCAATGTTCAGGGGTTGCCAAAACAGTCACCTGAAACAAAAAAAATGTCCAGAACATCTGCACATCATAACTGGATCATGTCACTTCCAGTTTCTCCCACTTTATCCCCCTCTTCCAGGTGCAAAGTAGAATCATTTCTCTGATTTGGATGCACCCCTGAAACACCTCATACAGGTGAAACCTTACGCTGCCAGCAGTTAACTCCTTCAGAATATGTTTATCCATTTATATGTTTATCCATTAACCAAGAAAAATACTGCTGCAGAGATATCTTCAAATCACTGCTGGATTTCAGCAAGGCCCGGATTTGTGGCGAGACCACAAAGGCACAGGCCTAGGACTTCAGGGGTGGCATGTAGTGATAAGCAAATTTTTTTCGCCAGGCATGAATTTGCAACAAATTTCCGCATTTCACAATTGGCGAATTGTTTCGTGAAACTTCTGCAAAAATTTGGCACAAACAAAATCCGTGCATGTTAAAAAAAGTCTCCGACACGTCAAAAAAGTCTCGGACACACGGACACCTAAAAAAAGACGCGCTATAAACGCGTTTTGCATTTTGCGCATTTTCTGGCGAATCAAAATGGGACAGATTCGCTTATCACTAGTGACGTGCTGTTCAGCTGCCTGTAAATTAGGTCTGGAGCATTGGGGAAGTGTAAGCGGCCTGCGCACCGGTCCCCAGTGCTCCATACCCGAGCGCGCAAGAAGGAGAATGGGGCTATGCTCCGAGATGGGGCCCTAGGGGCGCCCGATATGCAATTCTGGGCCTGACTTCAGGATGCATTTCTTGTGACCTAGTAATTTTATTATATATCTATTGAGCTACCCTAAGTTGTATGTAACATATCACTTTGAAACGACATATCAAAATTCAGATTTGTGAATTTTAGATTTTTTTTTTCAAAAAAAACTTTATCGGATAAAACCGTGAAAAAAGCTCTAATGGATCAAATTCATATTCTTCTTATCATTTTTAATGGGTCTACAAAAATCCTTATTGGAGGCAAAACAATCCTATTGGGTTTAAATGATGTTTAAATTATTTTTAGTAGACTTTAGGTATGGAGATCCAAATTATGGAAAGATCCCTTATCCGGGAAACCCCAGGTCCCGAGCATTCGGATAACAGGTTCCATACCTATACTGTATTTAGTCTATGACAACTCCCATTGACTCTTATATAAACTTTCACGCTTCTAGATGCTGAAGTTTTACATTTGAGGTTTTTTTGCTTAATAAATATCTAACAAGTTTTCAGAATGACTGCAAAAATTTGAATTTGAATATTGGATTTAAACAATTGATGGTAAACCTGTTTCACTCCTGAAGTTTCCATTTCGTGGAAAAACCTATAGACTAGATCACTAGTTGAGGCACATGTGTGTAGCTCACCATTGAGCATATATGGGCCAGGGAATGGGATCAGTTGCAGAGATTTGGATCCATTTCCCTGGCTCTACATGTCAGGACCCATAGGGTTAATCTGCCCCTATGGCTTTAAACCCTACCACTTCCTTATTTCTACTGTTACTGGGCAAAAACCCATGTATCTAATTTGTCCTTTGCACTTATACCTTATTGGTTATTTGGGTTGATTACACCCCTTGCATTCTCATATAAGGGTTGATTCACTAAAGTGCGATAAGCGTTATCGCATGCTTTTTTGCGTTTAAATTGACGCGGAAAAAACCCACTAAAGTATTATCACATGCCTTAAGTCGCATAACGCGTGTGTTAAATAGCGCGCAACTGAATGCATTAATTTTAACGCATTGCGTTAATTCTCGTGCAGATATAATACTAACACATGATTCACAAACACTAAAGGTCCCCATACACGGGCCGATTGTAGCTGCCGTAATCGGCCCCTTGTCCAAGACAATATTTTTGTGGTGTTTTTACTTTGAGGTATTTGAGTTTTTCGTGTTTTTTGGGGGAACTAATCTTGCCATTTAAGTGATGTAAAATTTACATCCCCATTTACATTTTTTGTCACATTTTTTACAAATGTATGTAACCCCCTATTTGGCTGAAATACAGTCAAAGCACGGCTAGCATAGGTTTAGAGCATGGGGTACATGCAACTCAATCCTTCAGGATGGGCCTTCGCTAAATGGAAGTAACCAAGGGAGCCGGAGGATGTAGTGCAACTACCAATCACTGTAGCTGTGTGCAGTGCAACTTAGCAGAAATGGATGCCAGAAGGTTCTTGCAGTTTAACAATAGTCTGGTTTTATTGTCATAGACAAATAAAGATGCAGGGATAAATCAATAAATAAATCAATACTCACAATATGCAGAAGTAGCAGAAACCCTTTGAGGATAGTGAGAGAGGATGCCACTGGTTGATCCCACCTCGTTGGGAGACTGGGCAGGGTAAATGCACCTGTCAGCTCGGCACCACTATGGGGGTATTCTGGATAGATACCTCAATCTTCAGGTTGAATACCTTTAGCTTATAAGGGTCCTACAGCGGACTATGGATCAGGGATTTACACTGACCTGTATCCTGCGTGTTAACTGTGGCCCCATGCTAAGGCAACAGTGCCTGTATGGAAGGGTACTTACAGCTAACCTCCTGGTTGGAGCCAGAACTGCTCTTACTATCTATAGCTATCTATCTCACTCTCCTAGAGAGTGCTATTACGGTATTCTGCTATGCTAGATAGTCCTCATTCACAGGGTCCCTGTCCCCGACTTCACTAGAGTGGATGTTAACTTTAGGGCAATGACTTGGCTTTACTGGGGCCTATGTCTGATCCCAGGCTCAGTGGACCCTCACCTGAGACACAGAGGCAGCCAAAGAGGAAGTCACGCCTCCTTGCCAAACACTATTTGAGAGTGAAAGGGGGTGTGGTCAACAAATAACCAATAAGGTATAACTGCAAAGGATAAACTAGATACAAGGGTCTTTGCCCAGTAACAGTGTAAACTAGGAAGTGGTAGGTGTTAAAGCTATAGGGGCAGCTTAACCCTATGGGTCCCTACATAAGTATAAATTTTGCTTTTTAAAACGTGAGTGTAGTCATGTAGTCTATTAGTGGTTGTATATATAGTTTATGTATGTGAGTGTATAGATTGGTAGGTGTGGGTTGTGTGTCCTGGGTTTACTTGGATGGGTTGAACTTGATGGACTCTGGTCTTTTTTCAACCCTATGTAACTATGTGACTATGTAACTATCTATGGTAGAAAACTTCTAAAATTACACAAATTGAAATTTTGATAAATGCGCCTCTTAGAGCGTCCTGGCAGTATACTGGCATACTGAGATCTGAATGCCCTGTAAGAGACCTGACCACTTACTATCACACTGTAAGTACTAGCACAAGACTACTTTATGTCACAAAAAAGTCAGGAACTTTAAGGCTTATTAAACTATTGCAACACAAGTACAGGATAAGAGTCCCTCGTGCCTCAATAAAGTTGTTTATTTATGGATCACAATATAATGGTTCCAGCATGATAGACCCCCTGTTTGTCAGACCTATGAGGTCTTCTTCTCTGGACCATTCTACTCCTTCTGTGAGTAGAGTTACATTGATCTTTTGATTGTTGCTTGTGCCCCAAATAACATAAAAACCCTCCATACAGGAACACTAGCTATAATCCCAAAACAAAAAGCAAGGGGACAGCCATGGAACCATGTTAATGTTTGGACGAAGCTAAAAAGCCATCTTTATGGAGATCGGCAGGAGCTATCAAGTGTCCTGGAAGACTAATCTGTTAAACGACGAAGAGCCAAGAAAGTTAGTATGCAAATAAACAGGCAACCCTTAACAACAGATATATTCGTTATCAACGGGTTTTTTTTACATAAAGCCTAATTATTTACTTGAATACATTTTTGAAAAGAAACCTGCCACTAAAGCTATTAATCCCTGGGAACCCAGCTGCAGTATGGGCAGGTCAGGGATTGCAGCGACGTGGAGCGACACTGATGTTTACTGAAAGAAATATTATCATTTGAGCCTTCCAACCAGTGTGGTTTGTCAGAAGCCATGCCAAGCTGTGTTACAGCAGTTGAACCATTTGTTGATGCTCTGTAAGTTGATAGACTCGCATGAATTAATGATCTGTAAGTGGAATTTTAATTACATCACTCACACAGGAGTTACCGGCAATTACAAAAATGCCAGTGCCAATTCCAAACTGCTTAATGTGATGATATAATCTATGTTGCTTTGTTTTGGGGGTTGCTTTTTGTAATTATATAAACATTCTGTCTTTTTTTACAGATAAAAAGTTGGTCAGATAATGAGGGCAGGTGGTTCTATTTTTTTATATCACATTGGGTGATTTTAACATTTTGTCACACAGGGCTCATGTCTTCATAAATCTAAAGGGATGTTTTGTGCACTTATTTTACTTAAAACTCAGCTTTTAATCAATCATTCTAAAAAAGTCCAGCCACTGGGGGGTTACCCAATTAAAAACAATTAAAATACCCAGTCAGAAAACATTCGGGGCGTAATTCAAATTAATTAATCGGTCAGTGTAATCACTTGCCTCTGGGGAGTTATAGTGCAACAGCACCGCAAACATCTACACTCAATGCCTTCTTGAAAATATATACGAGTAGCGCTCAGAAGTTTTTGTCACCAATTATTTCCAGTGGGCTAAATGGTTGCAATTACGTATTAGAAATACTATTTATACGGCTGGTGAGCAATGTTAAAGATAACCCAAGAATACAAAGGTGGAGCAACAGTGCCCTATCCCCAATTCCTTGCCCTACAGCTTTCTAACCCTCCCACCTGCTATTGCTCTGAATAGCCAGGCATGTCCCCAGTTATACTCAACAGGGTGTATAATTGAGGGTCATTACTGCTATTTGACACGTAAAAATTAAAGAAGGACATTAACCACAAGTAGAACAATTCAACCATGTTGGTTACCAAACATGGTTGAATTGAATTGTTCTACTTAGACTTAGGTCTAGCTAGTCTACAACCAAGTCATCTGTTTCAGACAGGTACCACTAAAACATCTATCATCGATGCATTTTCTGTTCAACATCTTCACCCCCATGAACACTTCTAGATCATTGATAATCAAAAATGCTCATGGCAGCTTAAGTCTTAATCAAAGACCTCACCAATTGTTTTCTATCATTCTGAGAATATATCTAAAATTCTTGTCTTCAAGACAAGACCACAATTTGCCTTGTTACATGGTCACAAACTGCAAAGAAAATTCCCTTTGCTGCAACCATGTATTGATATTGATGAGAATTGATATTATTCTATATCGGTGGGCCCTAACCCTGTGGCTCGGAAGCAACATTTTGCTCATTAACCCCTTGGATGTTGCTTATTATTGAATTCCTGGCTTGGAGGCAAGTATTTGTTGCATAAAAACAGGTGTGATGCCAAACAGAGCCTCCTGTTGGCTGCCAGTCCACATATGGGGTCACCAAATAGCCAATCACAGCCCTTATCTGGCACCCCCAGGAACTTGTTTATGCTTGTTTTGCTCCCCAACTCTTTGTACACTTAAATGTGGCTCACAAGTGAACAAGTTTGGGGATCCCAGTTCTACATAATGGTTAACTGCTGGGTATGAGCCCAGGGCTATACAGGCAACAGGCTGGGAGGGTGGGTAGTGGTAAAAGAGCCAGTTTTAGTTAGTTTCCTCTTAAGTCATATAAGTTTATCCATTTTCTGTTGGTCCCATATGCTGCACTACTGCTACTGGCAGTCTTCAAATCATGGGGGAGCTCGTCTAACTGCCAGGCTGTTCCCATTGTAACAGTGTTACTGCGTCCAGTTCTAATGATATAAAGGCATGCCTGTTATACGTGTCAGTTAACCAAGCAGAAGATTTCAATTTACAGGTATGAACCTTTTGACAAAACAAAATGGAACCCAGTAAAAGCAGGGTTTATATGGGGGCAATTACAAGAAACCATGAAAGGGCTGTTAAAGTTAACAATGCCACCAATAAGGTTTTACTGCTGGAATATACTGTAATTCATCAGACTCAAACAAAGGCTCCACTCACATGGTACGTTGAAGCAAGTTAAAATGGAAACCACAAGACAAAAATTAAATTTGCTTCTTTTTTATACAACTGCTATACCTTCCACTCATCAAATGATTTCATCAAGTCTCGTTAGGAATGTATAATCATCTGCAGGAATTTAGATTCAAAGTGTTTACCGAGGAAGAGATTTGTTTTAATTCAGTAAGAAATAATGTGCTTTATTCTTAAGCCAAGATTCTAAGAGTCACAAGAATGTTATTTTACTGATTATGTGGTAGCAAATGGAATGGATTATTACACAATGTGCATACGTTTAGTGGAGATATAATCATGGCACAATACGTGTATATGTTTTGGCACAGAAAAACTGTCTAGTGACTGGATACTGTCATTTCATTAGTTTAACCCTCTTTTACCATTAGAATATCACCAGTAAAGGTAAAAATAGTATGTAACATAGTAAGGTAGGTTGAAAAAAGACATACGTCCATCACGTTCGACCATAATGCCTATATATAACCTGCGTAACTACTAGTTGATCCAGAGGAAGGCAAAAAACCCCATCTGAAGCCTCTCTAATTTGCTGCAGAGGGGAAAAAGACTCAATGGGGGCATTTATCAACACTGGGCAAATTTGCCCGTGGGCAGTAACCCTTGGCAACCAATCAAATTGTTGCTTTCATTGTTGTACCTGCAGCGGGCTGAAAAAAGGCAATTGTTGATTGATTGCTATGGGTTACTGCCCACGGGCAAATTTGCCCAGTGTCGATAAATGAGCCCCAATGGCGTCAATACCAATGTCTTTTATGGTATTAATATTTGGTGGTGTAGTCTTGCTTACTCAGGTAAATAGCAGCGTAAGAATAACTTTAGGGAGTGATGTATACTCTATTACTCAAAGTCTGTGCAAAGCATCAACAAAAAGGGTCACATAAGCAATCTAACTTCTCAGAACAGCTTTATAGGTTTGTTGGTAGATAGAAAGTGATTTTATAAATGTGCCAATGATGTCTGTGTAGATGCTTAGAAATATGTGATCATGGTTTTTATACCAATATCCTACATTAGTAACTTTATTTACTGTACATACCAGGTAGAATTTATATACCAAAATATTATGAAAAGCTTTACTGTGAGAACCTACCTGGTTAGACCTTGTATTTGTTGGCCAGTTCTCCTTGTGGTTGTGCCACAGATGGCTGTATAGGTTCAGATATGAAATCAATATTAATGACTTCCTCATAGGAGTTATGAAGAATCTAATATGATTTTTATATATCTAAACAAGCCTCTTTATGTTGCCGACACTGGTTAAGGCTATTTGGGGTTAGCTGTTGGAGATTATCCAGTGAAGGGGCAATTTAAGCCTACCACCTTTTCCTGTCAAAATTGCTGGATCATTAGATGTCCATCCATGTTTTGCTGCCACCTGCCTTGACCAGTGACCAGTTATATGGGCTTTCCTCTCTGCCTGCACTTCATAGAGAATCTGCTGTTTTGTTCACTTGCTAATTTATTAGATTAAAAAAAATGTAAATGTTTCTTACACCATAATATGGCTTCCAGTTGTTATCAAGCCAATAACATGCATTACCAGGCTTACACAGCACATTGGCGCCTACCAGCCACTGTTACACCTTCTGGTAGTCCTGACTAGAGATAAGCAAACTTTTTCACCCTGTACAAAATATGCTCCAGTTTTATCAGTTACAAAATACAGGTATAGGACCCGTTATCCAGAATGCTCGGGACCAAGGGTATTTCGGATAAGGGGTCTTTCCGTAATTTGGATCTCCATACCTTAAGTCTACTAAATAATCAATAAAACATTAATTAAACCCAATAGGATTGTTTTACATCCAATAAGGATTATTTATATCTTAGTTGTGATCAGTCACAAGGTAGTGTTTTATTACTACAGAGAAAAAGGAAATCCGTTTTAAAATTCTGAATTATTTGATTAAAATAGAGTCTATGGGAGATGGGCTTTCCGTAATTCGGAGCTTTCTGGATAACGGATTTCCGGATAAGGGATCCCATACCTGTACTAGAATTTTACCATGTGGTAAAAATACAGACAAATGGCTTCTATAGTCAAGACAGAATCTACAAGCACAGCAAGAAATATCTGTGTAGAAGCAAGAGGAAGCTCTGTCTATCTAGTAAGATATCTATAATTTTATCTCAAAGCTTTCCAATAACAGAAAAAAAATATTTGCAAGAAAATTCTTCTATGAAATAAAGTATGAACATCTTGCATTTACGTGCTCTACATACATTCACCATAATCCAAGACCAAGATCGGCATCATAGACTAGTGATCCAATGTTCTGCTTATGATGCAGTATCTATGATTTTGATATTTCTTCAGGAGCGTTTTTCGCCACCCGAGGCAGCTCCTCTGATGCCGCCCCCCCCCCCCCCTTGGCCCTTCGTGCTTACCTTTGCATCGCCGTAGGGGTCTAGGGGGGCCAGATTGCTAGTGTAGAGAGTGCAATTGCACACTACTTTTTTGTCTTGCACAACTATTTTGACGTGTCTGCATCTATTTTGACGCACCCTGAATTCGCTGCAAATCCATGCCTGGTAAAAAAAATTCACTGGTCATCATCAATTAATGCCTAGTTATTAGTGATGAGCGAATCTGTCCCGTTTCGCTTTGCCATAAATTCGCGAAATTTTTTTTTGTCACCCACGTCTATTTTCTGACAAAAAGATTTCTGTGCGCCAAATTTTTCCGCACCAAAAAAAAATTCGCCAAAACAATTCGCCAATGGCGAAATGCGGAAATTTGCTGCGAATCCATGGCAAAAAAATTCGCTCATCACTACTAGTTATTTGATGGAGGGATACACACCATGATCCTACATCTCCAATGTTTACAAGATCATTCCTAGGATATCAAAGGGTTTAATAAAACCATAAAAATATATTTTCTCATCATTTCCTTAAATATTTCTAATTAAGAAAGGGAGACAGCAAGGACATTTAAGGATATTTTATGAAGAAAATGTGATGCATTGAAAAGTCAACGTGCCATTGGTTTATATGGCATAAACATTTAATCAAATTCTTCCCTTTATTGCTCTATAGTAAAAAAAACCCCAACTGTTTCATAAATATAAATCAAGAAAGATTAATATCATGAGAGAAGTGATTTGATGAACAATATGTATGTTTTGAAACGGAAGTGTTCACCTGTTTTTGCCTTATGCCAAATTAACATCTTTCAAGGAGCATCTAAACCATTTTTCGGATAAATAAGAATATGGAATAGGCTGCTTTCAGGCTGCTTTTCGGCTGATACCATTTCTGCTTAAAAACAAACAGTTGTGATTTTGTTTGAATAAAGTTCCTTGAACCCATCACATTATTGACTTTACTGTAAAACTATATGGCGACATCTGAAGTGCCAGAAAGTATATAATGTCCCATTTTCTTTTTTTTCACTGTAGTCTCCTTGTAGATTGTAAGCTCTTTTGGGCAGGGCTCTCTTCACCTCTTGTATCGGTTACTGATTGCTTTATATGTTACTCTGTATGTCCAATGTATGAAACCCACTTATTGTACAGCGCTGCGGAATATGTTGGTGCTTTATAAATAAATGTTAATAATAATAGTTTTACATATATATTTACCTCTTGGTATAAGGAAGATTACTAAAGTGAAACTCAGCTTTCAGTAGAAAGGGATGGCATCAGTGTAGATTTAAGTGCTTCAGGGTTCTGTAATATCCCAATGTAATGTAATTAGCACTTCTTTTTATAACGTAGATCTCACACTTCTGCTTCCTGTGACTTTTCCAAGCATATCTCACATCAATGTGTAATGTCTTCAAACAAAGGAGTTCCTGCTAAGCGACATTTAGAACAGCAAATTTAAATTTAAAGGGGGCGATTTTATTTATTTTATTTTATTTTCGAATTTTGATTTTGTATCTCTTTTCAACAGAAACAGACTATATCAAAGATGCATGTGGAATATACTTTTAACATGATAACTTACATAATGAGAGTGGAGAAAAGGAGGGGGCAGGAATGAAAGTAAGAAAATTGTAGATAAATGAGTGAGAGGGAGGGGCATAACTCTTGGGTTCTGGACATGAAGGGTTATTGTCATGATTTTTATAGTATACAATTTAAACAAATGTATTTTTTTTTAGCTGTAATATTGGTGTGTAGGTGCCATCTCAGTGCATTGAGTCTGAGCTTTCAGAAGGAGCCAGCGCTACACATTAGAA
Source organism: Xenopus tropicalis (assembly GCF_000004195.4). NCBI lineage: Eukaryota > Metazoa > Chordata > Amphibia > Anura > Pipidae > Xenopus > Xenopus tropicalis. Next base: position 22,417,305 of record NC_030678.2, read on the forward strand.
CTGCTTTCCGCTAACCTATTGTTTCTCCTACTCCCATGTAACTGGAGAAGTCCTAAGCCGGACTTGGATTTCTTACTATTGAGTGCTATTCTGATACCTACTGGGAGCTGCACCCTTCCCATTGTTCTGCTGATCGGCTGCTGGGAGGGGGGATATCACTCCAACTTGCAGCTCAGCAGTAAAGTGTGACTGAAGTTTATCAGAACACAGGTCACATGGTTGTGGCACCCTAGGAAATTAAGAATATGGCTAGCCCCGTAAAATTCAAAATTAAACATAAAAAATCTGTGTATTTGAAAAATGGAATTCAATGCAGGAGAAGCTCTATTAACTGATGGGTTTTGATAGTAGATTTCCCAGGGCATATACTGCAGTTTATTTAACCTGAGGCATAATTTACCAGTTTCACCACAGCTTTGTGTAGGCCATTGCGGCCAAAGGACTTTATGATGTGAGTTTATTGGGCAGGGAAGGACAACTAATTTATAGAAGATAATAGAGGATTGGCATTATAAATAAAGGTTTGTCAATTTGTTTCACATTGAAGAAAAGTGCTCATGTTCTTTCTGTGTAAACAGAAAAGCTTTATTCCAGATGCTTTGGTTTTCTAACTGTTGAAATCTAATTGCTGATTGGTTGCCCTGGGCAACATCACCGGTAATGCTTCACTCCACTTTTTACACAGCATGATAAATATACCCCTTAATGTCTCACTGTATGTTGTGGAATTTACTCTGACCTTGTACTGTAGACTGTGTGATACACTAAAGAAGGACAGTGAGGTACTGCACTTATACCTTGCATGGAGATGAGGTTCACAGATAGTTCTATTTGCCTAAGATGTCATAATGCTGTTCCAGTACAGTACAGCCCCAGTGATCTTGTTATATGCAGTTCATTTTACTGGGAGTGGGGATAAATTATAACAACTTGTAGTGGAATTGTTCCTTCAGTCACACCATCATAAAAGTGATTTAGCCAAAGGAATGTTTGATGCTCCTTCCTGGAGTCTCACTGGTGCCTGATTTTGTTAAGTTATTGTTTCACATCTTGGAAGAATGTGGCATTTGAAAAATATGACGGCAGTTTAACTCTATACAAAATCAGCAAATGTGAATTAAACTTTATCTGCGTCAATTCTACTTGCAAGGTGACATTGGATAAAAAGAGAAACAAATTCAATTGAATACAATTTGAGCAAATGCTTGAATGAAATGTTAAATCACACCTCAAATCTATATTTAGGTCCTAACACACACACAACCAGGTCACAGTCAAAAATAAAATGAAAAATCAACAAACAGATTAGAGAGAGTGCATTAGACCGACTCAATGCATTGATTACATTGTACACTACAGGGTAATAGATCCAGCTTTTACTGTACATTAAAATTCTATTTAATTATGCATTTTCTGCCACTTACTTTGTACGTCAATAAAACATTCCTACAGATAATATGTTGTTGGTGCTTTCACATTTGCATGGCTGATAGCGTCTGTATAATATGTTAAAACCACTACTGTTAAACAGCTAACTGCAATGGAGTCAAGGTTTAAATGTATGCAGTATGGGAACAAAAAAAGTGGTGAGGAGTTGTAGCCCCAGCAGAGAAATTCAGATTTTTCAAGTCTCTTGTCTATGATTACGTGCTTTCAGGCATGAAACGCGTCAGACTTTTTAATGACGTTAAAGCTGGACCGTTTTATCGAAAATAGTGATCCTGTGGACTGGGTGCGTCATTTTTTTGAGCCAGTCTGGTTCTCCCCTTGCTGTGGGTTCGGGGTGCAGCACCCGGACCACCAATTCGGAACGGTAAATGAACCTTAGGGGCCCATTCATTAAAGCACGGATTTTCGCTAGTTAAAAGCAAGATTGGAAAAAATTCGAAGTAACCACGATAATTTCTGCGTGAAAATTCTTTTCTTGGTCGTACGAAAATATCGTGGTTGCGATCCGAAAGTCTCAAAATTTTCATTTCCAAACTATCGTAAACGGCGCAAAAACCTTTCTGGCTTTGAAACTTCAACAGATGATTTTGGAAGCCTCCCATAGGACTCAATGGCACTCTGCAGCTTCAACCTGGCCCAAGGAAAGTCTCCCATAGGGCTCAATGGCACTCTGCAGCTTCAACCTGGCCCAAGGAAAGTCTCCCATAGGGCTCAATGGCACTCTGCAGCTCCAACCCGGCCCAAGGAAAGTCTCCCATAGGGCTCAATGGCACTCTGCAGCTCCAACCTGGCCCAAGGAAAGTCTCCCATAGGGCTCAATGGCACTCTGCAGCTCCAACCTGGCCCAAGGAAAGTCTCCCATAGGGCTCAATGGCACTCTGCAGCTCCAACCCGGCCCAAGGAAAGTCTCCCATAGGGCTCAATGGCACTCTGCAGCTCCAACCTGGCCCAAGGAAAGTCTCCCATAGGGCTCAATGGCACTCTGCAGCTCCAACCTGGCCCAAGGAAAGTCTCCCATAGGGCTCAATGGCACTCTGCAGCTCCAACCCGGCCCAAGGAAAGTCTCCCATAGGGCTCAATGGCACTCTGCAGCTCCAACCCGGCCCAAGGAAAGTCTCCCATAGGGCTCAATGGCACTCTGCAGCTCCAACCCGGCCCAAGGAAAGTCTCCCATAGGGCTCAATGGCACTCTGCAGCTCCAACCCGGCCCAAGGAAAGTCTCCCATAGGGCAAAAGATAGTCACAATACCAAAGCTTGAATGAATTCCGAAATGATTGTAGTCTTTGCGAAAAATACAACTTTTTTGTGTTAGTTAACGCAAACTGCAAAAAAGTTGCATAATTTTAACGATATTATCGTGGTCATTATGAAAAGTTCTATAATAATGCATTTTTTTCTGAAAAAAAATAGTAATTATTTATGTAAAAGAGAGCTCTCTATTCATTTCTATGGGAGTTTAAAGAACAAGGAAAGGTTAATATAAATTACAAGTAAGTCTAAAGGCATTCTTTTTAAGTACTTACTGCATATCTACTCCATCTCCCACGGACTGCATTTTAATCAAATAATCCAAATTTTTTTTAAATTATTTTCCTTTTCTCTGTAATAATACAACAGTACCTGTACTTGATCCCAACTAACATATAATTACCCCTTATTGGGGGCAGAACAGCCCTATTGGGTTTATTTCATGGTTAAATTATTCCCTTTTCTCTGTAATAATAAAACAGTATGTATGTATGTATATGTATGTATGTATATCTTTATTTATAAAGCGCTGCTTATGTACGCAGCGCTGTACAGTAGAATACATTAATACAAACAGGGGGTTAAAGATAATGGATAAATACAAACAGTACCTGTACTTGATCCCAGCTAAGATATAATTAATCCTTATTGGGGGCAGAACAGTCCTATTGGGTTTATTTAATGGTTAAATAATTCCTTTTTCTCTGTAATAATAAAACAGTACCTGTACTTGATCCCAACTAAGATATAATTACCCCTTATTGGGGGCAGAACAGCCCTATTGGGTTTATTTAATGGTTAAATGATTCCCTTTTCTCTGTAATAATAAAACAGTACATGTACTTGATCCCAACTAAGATATAATTAATCCTTATTGGGGGCAGAACAGCCCTATTGGGTTTATTTAATGGTTAAATAATTCCTTTTTCTCTGTAATAATAAAACAGTACCTTGTACTTGATCCCAACTAAGATATAATTACCCCTTATTGGGGGCAGAACAGTCCTATTGGGTTTATTTAATGGTTAAATGATTCCCTTTTCTCTGTAATAATAAAACAGTACCTGTACTTGATCCCAACTAAGATATAATTACCCCTTATTGGGGGCAGAACAGTCCTATTGGGTTTATTTAATGGTTAAATGATTCCCTTTTCTCTGTAATAATAAAACAGTACCTGTACTTGATCCCAACTAAGATATAATTAAACCTTATTGGAGGTAAAACAATCTTATTGAGTTTGTTTATGTTTTTAATTAATGTTTAAATGATTTTTCAGTAGATTCAAGGTATAGAGATCCAAATTATGGAAATACTACTTATCCGGATACCCCCAGTTCCTGAGCATTGGGGATAACAGGTCCCATACCTGTATATTCTCTGTTTGAGTTGATTAACCCTCTCCCCAAATATTGTAAAATGTTCCAATGTCAATTCACTCACACTCATATTTTATAAGGGAAACCCACACTGCTAAGATGACAAGATAATTATATTTTCTGTACCAGTCAGTCCCACGATTATTTGCTTAAATGTGATTGATGAAAATACCAGGCTATTTGTCTGTAAGTAAAAGAAATGTACAAATTGCCTGCAATAAAGAGTCACATACACAACATAAAATACCTGACAAATAGCTAAATATATAATGATGGGCCCTAGTGTATAGGCATTTCTTCTAAATAAAATGCCTTCTTGATCACTAATGGTTCATAAAAGTGGCTAATTATCGTTTGCTGAAAGTCTGCATAACTACTAACTCACAAACGGTGTCAGATCATAATTGCAGAGCTCAGCACAGTTAACACATCTGAAAATAAAGCATGAAATAGATGTTAGCACCGTTGTTAAAAGTATGATTGTTAAATACAAAAATAACAGAGACACGAGGATGTTAATCTACCTAAAGCTAAATAAGATTCATGGCAGTTTCATATATTTATTATCTTTTATATACCTATAAATAGGCTTGTTTTGCTTCCAATAAAGATAAATTATATCTTAGTTGGGATCAAGTACAGGTACTGTTTTATTATTACAGAGAAAAGGGAATCATTTAACCATTAAATAAACCCAATAGGGCTGTTCTGCCCCCAATAAGGGGTAATTATATCTTAGTTGGGATCAAGTACAGGTACTGTTTTATTATTACAGAGAAAAGGGAATCATTTAACCATTAAATAAACCCAATAGGGCTGTTCTGCCCCCAATAAGGGGTAATTATATCTTAGTTGGGATCAAGTACAGGTACTGTTTTATTATTACAGAGAAAAGGGAATCATTTAACCATTAAATAAACCCAATAGGGCTGTTCTGCCCCCAATAAGGGGTAATTATATCTTAGTTGGGATCAAGTACAGGTACTGTTTTATTATTACAGAGAAAAGGGAATCATTTAACCATTAAATAAACCCAATAGGTCTGTTCTGCCCCCAATAAGGGGTAATTATATCTTAGTTGGGATCAAATACAGGTACTGTTTTATTATTACAGAGAAAAGGGAATCATTTATAAAAATAAGAATTATTTAATTATAATGGATGCTATGGGAGACTGCCTTCCTGTAATTACGGGTTTCCGGATAACGGATCCCTTACCCGTACAGGTATAGAATCCATTATCCTGGAACCCATTATACAGAAAGTTCTGAATTATGGAAAGGTCATCTCCCATAGACTCCATTTTAACAAATGATTCTAATTTTTATAAATTATTTCCTTTTTCTCTGTAATAATAAAACAGTACCTGTACTTGATCCCAACTAAGATATAATTACCCCTTATTGGGGGCAGAACAGCCCTATTGGGTTTATTTAATGGTTAAATGATTCCCTTTTCTCTGTAATAATAAAACAGTACCTGTACTTTATCCCAACTAAGATATAATTACCCCTTATTGGGGCAGAACAGCCCTATTGGGTTTATTTAATGGTTAAATGATTCCCTTTTCTCTGTAATAATAAAACAGTACCTGTACTTGATCCCAACTAAGATATAATTACCCCTTATTGGGAGCAGAACAGCCCTATTGGGTTTATTTCATGGTTAAATGATTCCCTTTTCTCTGTAGTAATAAAACAGTACCTGTACTTGATCCCAACTAAGATATAATTACCCCTTATTGGGGCAGAACAGCCCTATTGGGTTTATTTAATGGTTAAATGATTCCCTTTTCTCTGTAATAATAAAACAGTACCTGTACTTGATCCCAACTAAGATATAATTACCCCTTATTGGAGCCAAAACAAGCCTATTGGGTTAATTTAATGTTTAAATAATTTTTTAGTAAACTTAAAGTGCAGAGATCCAACCTACAGAAAGATCCCTTATCCAGAAGACCCCATGTTCCGAGTTTCCGGGTTAACAGATCCTGTACCTGTATTTGTTGTATACTGTACTTCTACATTTCCAAAAGTTATTGCATTTCAAAAACTAATGCACTAATACCTTTCTGCTGCTGAAAAACAATACAATTATTAACAGATTTACATAATAATTGTTATAAGTAAAGGAAATAATAAAGTTGTTTATTTAGTTGAATGACAAGGCCAAAGATTAGCAGCAACCGGAGGTCACTATCAGTTGTGAAATAAGGATTTCTATGTGCAAACCTTTTGCCTGCTGAGAAGAGAAATTTCAGTATGTAGGCTAACAGCCTCTCCTTGCGTGATAAGAACAGGAAAAAAAACCATGACAAATAATCCCAGAATACCCAGCCTTTAAATATGTAGGAGTCTTACGCACGCAGGAGAAAGTTACAGTAGGTAACTGCATACATTATCCTAATCACTCTTAGAAACAGACAGATATTTATCCATCTTAGGGGCAATGAAATGTTTTAAAGAGATACTGTATGTACAGCGGAATCATTTTTCAATATGGATATATGGGGGGAAAAGACTTACGTAAATGACCTTGTACATTGTTTTTAAAATGCTGTGGTATTGTAATCAGTTTTAAAAGCTGTTATTTTATTGACTGAACCTGCTTCATTTGGGCCACTGCCCCATATAATAACAAATATATAAGTTACTTACGATGCCACATTTCTTTAAAAGCTGAAAAGCTTATGAACTGAGTTCTCTTTTGTATGGGACAGAATTCCTGTTTGGAACATGTGGGTTCCCATATGCCCTATAAATACAAAATGTATGCATTACTCATTATGCCACATTGTGATTGGTACACAATAGCTTGCCATGGAGAGTAGGTGCCAAACCATCTATATAGTTTTCTGTACAGGAATGGGAGCTGTTGAGGACCTGAAGCTTTCTGGATTAGGGGTCTTTCGGTAATTTGGATCACCATACTATTACCATCACCACAATAAACCCAACAGAACTGTTTTGCCTCCAATAAGGATTAAGTTTATCTAAATTGGTATTGCACTCAAGGTGCTGTTTTATTATTACCAAGGAACAGGAAATCAAAAAAATTATTTTATAAATGTAAATTATTTGATTGAAATGGAGTTAAGATGCAGACAATGAATCCCTTACCTGTATAGTATGTTACATTTTGCATCTCAATTCCCAAACAAGCTATACACACAGAAAATACAGTATTTGTATAGAAAAAGTTATTGTACAGGGTTAATATTTGTATGTCATCTGAAGGTTAGATGTATCCACACTATGATATCTAATGTACAGAAATACGAGGCTGTATATGTATAAATTATAATTATCCCTAGAGGGGCAGATTTATCAATCTGAATTCAACTTGTTACTGCAAAAATTGGGAAATCAAAGTTTGTGAAACTTGAATTTTCAAGATTTATTAAGCTTATAAAAATTCAGTTTCTAAAAGTGGCAAATTCATGTAGAAGTCAATGGGTGTTGCTTTAGCAAATGTTTCTATTTAATTTGTATGAAGTTGCGGTGTTTGGGTGTTTTTTCATGTCTTTATGAAATCAGGTTTTCGAGATTCAAATTTTTTAATAAGAGCACATTTAAGTTTTGCAATATTTAGTGTTTTTTCAATTAAAAAAAAACCCTAAAATCTGAAGATTCAATTTTTTATAAATCAGCCTTCCTGTACTGGGAATGAGGGTAAAGATATAAAACTCATTAGTGGCAATTTACCTGAATCTCTTGTTAGGGTTCAGAAAATTGAATATATAAACGCTCAGCCTTACTGCTCACACGGCACGATGCGTCAATCCCCAATAGCCCACCGCTTGGCTTTTTTGGAATATCACAAGAAAAGAGGAGAGCACCTTCATGCAGATGAACTGCTTCAGCCTTTCTTCAAACCACAGCACACAACATGTTTCGGGCTGTATCAAGCCCTTTCACACTTGAGAAAGGGCTTGGTACAGCCCGAAACATGTTGTGTGCTGTGGTTTGAAGAAAGGCTGAAGCAGTTCATCTGCATGAAGGTGCTCTCTTGTTAGGGTTGTTAAAACTAGGAAAAAGGTTGTGCTATTGCAAGGGTAAATTGTAGCTTTCTATTGCCTGTGGCATGAAAAAGAAATAAATACAAGTAAAGAAAGATTAATTAAAAGAATGCAGAGTCTAAAGGTGCCCATACACGGGCCGATTCTAGCTGCCGATATTGGTCCTTTAGACTGATTCGGCAGCCTATCAGCCATGTATGGGCATTAACGATGGGCCTTCCCGACCGACATCTGGCCTTAAATTGGCCAGATCTCGATCAGCCAGGTTTGATTTTTCGTTGGATCGGGGACTGCATTGGCTTGATGGTGTGGTCCCCGAACCCACGGGCTTCTAATTTGATAGTTTGGCCCCAGAGTGAAATGACCAAATTAGCATTATATTGCCCACCCGTAAGTGGGGACATCAGGAGAAGATCCGCTCGTTTGGCGACGTCGCCAAGCGAGTGGATCTTACTGTGTATGGCTACCTTTATAGTAGTTTATTTAAAGTTTATTTAACAACAATAATAATTCAATTGTAAGATCAACAATTACAAGATCAACTAATGAATGTCTTTATAATGGTCTTTACATCATGAAGTGCACAGTAATATAAGTAATGCTGCACAGGTTGAAATATTTGCTATAGAAAAAATAACGTTTAAGAAGTTAATAAAATGAATACAAATGTACGAAGGAACTGGAAAGATTTTCTTCTTCAATAACTATAATTACGGGAGATTTTAATACCCTACGAAACTACAGCTAATAATAGAAAGTGTAATTAGGCAGAGGGCACCAGAAGGATCTTTTCCAAATTGCAGTCCATGTTGTATCACCTGACAGAAAAGGTAATGCATATGGATAAGATCGGGCAAGGTCATCGTATTTCTCAATCATCAGTGTAAATTATTTATTACTGAAAATAAAGTTTCAAAAGAACAAATAAGGCAAAATGGGTCGACAATGTAACTTCCCTGCTCAGGCTGTGACTTTTCATAATTTAGGGTACTACAGCAGAAGATTATCAAGGGCGTCAAGAGATTACAGTGACAAAATTAATTAGCTTGTTGTCATTAATGATTAGGGGAATTGCATATGAGCATTTCCAGAAAAGATGACTCTGCAGGAATTTATTAAGTGAATCCATTTTAAGCAGATATTAACCAAATAAAAAGAGACTGGACATATCGCAATAAGTCCAAAATCACAGGTTTCTTTTTGTAAAATATAGATATGCAAAAGTAACTTTAATGTTGGATTTTATTATATGTTATATGTCTATTATTTTATTATACTGGTTTTAGTTTCCTGAAGGTGCTTTAATACATATATTAACAGCTGAGAATGCTCAGGACCTGGGGGTTTCTAGGTATGTGATCCTTCCCTAATTTGGATCTCCATACCTTGAGTCTACTAAAAATCATTGAAATATTAATTTAACCCAATGGGATTATTTTGCATTTTGCCTCCAATAAGATTTAAATAAGCTTAGGATCAAGTACTGTTTTATTATTACAGTAAAAATACTGTTTTATTATTACAGAAAAAAAGGGAATATTTGTAAAAAAATGTGAATTATTTGATTCAAATTGACTCATGGGAGATGGACTTCCCGTAATCCAAAACTGTCTGCATAATGGGTTTACAGATAATAGATCCCATACCTGTATTATATTCTGAATATATTTTTTCCAGTGGAAAGTGCACAATTTTATATCACAATTTTTTCCAGAGATTCCTGATAATATTTCGTAACTTCCAATAAGCCTTTGAATGTAAATGTAACAAAATGTTCAAGCTAAATTCACAAGAATAATATCCTGATATTGGAGTTTCTGCATCAAACTGCTTTTTTTCTGCTGGTAAACATGATATGTATTTAATGTTAAACATTATTTCTACATACTTTCTCAACAAATTCACATCTTTTGTTTGTAGTGGCACTTTGTAGCTGTCTATACCCTGTCAGCATTGACCTGTTTCATAGAGATACAGGTTTTTCTGTATTATTGTACAACAACAACAACAACAACAAACATTTGTAAAGCGCTTTTCTCCCGTGGGACCCAAAGCGCATTGTACATCCAATCACACCTTCCTGGTTCTTCAGAACAATTGTGTGAAGAGGAGAAATTAATCAAATTATCCTTACCAGTAAAACCCACTCGATAATGATGTAGTCTTGAGGCTTGAAATCGGCTTTTGTTTATACAGGGCTTGTTATATATATTTAGGGAAGATCTAAACCTTCTGTAAAACTGTCACAGTGCCCCTCAGCCCTCTAGAGTCAATAACCAAAAACATAATTACATACGTAAGGATTAGTCAACAGGACCAACAATGAGGAAAAAATGGCAGCCACCTGAAACATGGTGCATAGTGGTACCCCTAAAAGGAAATAACAGATAAATCAAATTCTTCTTGGAGTGTCTGCCTCGTGTTTTTAAGTATACTTGGTAAAAACACAGTGGTCGGACTGTGAAAGTATAGAGCACCCAGATCATACATATAGGAGTAGCAGTGAGCACAGAAATTATTGTAAACATTTTAACCCTTGATAATGTGTTAGCCAATGCTGGAATTTGTAGTCCTGTCACTGATTAATGTGTGGTTGAGAAACAGTATTTAGATTCCCCTTAAAGTAGGAGGAGATTAGTGATGAGCGAATCTGTCCCGTTTCGCCAGAAAATTTGCAAGATTCACGAAACAGTGAAAAATCAGCAAAACGGTGAAAATGTCACGAAACGGCAAAAAAATTACACGAACGTCAAAAAAGCAACGCACGCGGCAATTTTTTGTTGCACAGCAAATTTTCCCGTGGCAAATTCATGCAAAAAAAATCCACCAATGGTGAAATGTGGAAATTCGCCACAAATCCATTAGTGCCCATCTCTAGAGGAGATTTGCAAACATAATTTTAAATCAGTTAAAAACACACACAGACACAACAGTACAATTCAACCTTATTTATTTTCCTTGAGCTAAATAAAGGTTTATATTTCCCTGAATTTAAGAGGCTCACCTGCCTCCAATTTGGTATATCCCAGAAGTAGAATGGCAGCAGTGATATATGTACATACTTACCATGTTTGCTGTAAATCATTGCGTGTAAAATAATCTGTGTAGAGATTTGCACTGTCCAACTTTTAGACTTGCAACCAGTCACACCATGTATCTTTGACTGTGGTTTCCATGATAACAATCTATGATGTTGTACAATATTTCCCTTGACTGTAGAACATATCTTCTAGTGCAGCATCTCATTCATCATTCTGTCCCATCTCATGTGGAGGCTCCATCTGGTTTATCGGTGTCTTTGGAATTTACTTACAGGTATCTGCATAGATAACAACTGGATACCTCTTGCTATGTTAGTTATTGAAAACATCAAAAGGGAACAAACTGAATACAGAATAATTATAATAACTCCAAATCCATTTTAGGCAGTACAGAAAAAGTAGAGTACAAAAAAGTGAAGTGATATAATGCATTTCTTAAATTCAGCCATTTTTATTTCATCAAATTAATTGTTTCCTTGATAATTATTTTTAAAAACCTGATTTTTTTTTTTGGAAAATTTGTGATTAAATCCATGTAAGTGAGTAAAAATCCTTAGAAGTATATATCTGTAGGGCGAGAAAGGGACCATGGACATAAGCTTTGCAGCCTGTTACATGAGGATCTAAATCCCAGACAAACCTTTTCTGGGGTAACTGCAGAGTGAATACTAACAAGTCATTCAAATCATTATCCACCCATCAATTATCACCTTAAATGGCAACTTTATGGATCACTTGTGTGTACATTGAATGAAGCTTTTTCTTAATTACTTCCCCCTTTTAATTGTTTAGTTGCTTTCAGTTAATTATTCCAATAATATCAATGAGTGTAACAAAAAACGCTAGTCATTGAGTCATGCAAACGGAAACTGATTCAATTAAATTGTACCAGGTTTATTGGAGAGCACAAAGGATATTTACAATGTTGATAATACCATCTAAATTATTATTAAAAAAATTCATATAATATTATTTTAATACAGGTGTCGGACCCCTTATCCGGAAACCCATTATCCAGAAAGCTCCAATTACGGAAAGTCTGTCTCCCATAGACTCCATTTTAATCAAATAATTAAGAATTTTAAAACTGATTCCCTTTTCTCTGTAATAATAAAACAGTAACTTATAATTGATCCTAATTAAGATATAAATAATCCTTATTGGAGGCAAAAGAATCCTATTGGGTTTAAATAATGCTTTGTTGATTTTTTAGTAGACTTATGGTGTGGAGATCCAAATTACGGAAAGACCCCTTATTCGGAATACCCTTGGTCCCGAGCATTCCAGGTAACGGGTCCTATACCTGTGTATATATTTTAAATATATTATTATGAGCGATGAAAAACTAAGGGGCAGATTTACTAAAACGCCATAATTTCTCATTTTTTACATTTTCAAATTTGACTAAACTTGTTTTCCCAAATGCCTAATATTTATTTAAAAAAGTCACATGAAAAATACGCTGCGAGAAAAGCAGTAAAAACTCGACTTTTTCTGATTGTCTCAGGAAGAATCCTGATTTTATCAAATTGTCGCTGCGACAAAACCCATCGAAATCTGTAACGTAAATGTAATCTGTAATGTAAACCCACGTTCCACTCACTCCTATAGGAATTTTAGAAATGTATTTATCAAATGGTGAGTTCTAATTTTCACCCACTGATAAATAGGCTTCTAAAAATCCCATAGGAATGAATAGTGAAGAAATGTGAGCTCATAACTCACATTTTGATAAATCTGCCCCTAAATCTCAGAAAAGTTGCATTTTTTTTCTCTGTGACTTCTTTGAAATAATTTTTTCAGATTAAAAATCAATGGTTAGTAAATGAGCCCCCCGTGTGTACTGGAGGCGACAGAATTCTGCTAAAAAAAAATCAATGAGTTCAAGGTATATCAGCAGATCTATTCATTCCTTGTTGCATTTGAGATTATATAGGCTCACAAATGCAAGCACATTCCAATAAGAAAAATCTTTTACCACTGTATAAACTATTTATCATGGGAGAATGACATTGGTGCTGGTAACAACTACAGTCAAGTGACCGTGTTATGTGACGGTGCGATTGTGAAGAGGAGCAACTCCACCAGCCATTCAAGTGGCAAAGTAACAATATGAATGATGCCGGTTACGTCATCTTGGCCCACCCCTTCCACTAAGCGTGGAGAGTTATAAATATGATAAATGTGATTGGCTGAAACAAGAACAAGTATTGCTTTGATCGCGATACAGTTGCTAGCATCAATAAACTAATAGAATTTTATCCAATTTGGCTTTATATAGAAATGTAGTGAATGTCCATGCCTCGGATTATGTAAATATATATATATATATATATATATATATATAATTACAAACAAAGAAAAGGAAAATTAAGTAAATAATAATGATCTAAAGTTAAGGGCTACTTAATCAGTTAACCTAAATGCCTCAAATGTCGGAAAAATAAAGAAATATAAATTAAGTTAAGCGTACCAAATGTAATAGAGAGACCCGGGTGTATAAACCCTGGGTCTGTCTCCCAGTTGATTAGGATTTCCAAAACCGTCAACTTGGCTCTCAATAATACAAAAAAAATATCAAAAAGCTCACCGTTGTCCAAAGGTGGTTCGGGTGCTCAAAGCCCCGAACCCGTAGCTGGGAAGGCGAAATCACGCATATTCAGAAAGGGCTCCAAATACACCGAACACAGCGGCTTGCTTAAAACTCGATTTTTATTGCTCCATTTAAAATCAATACGCCTGAATCGTTTCGTGCATTAATGCACTTAATCATAGGCTATATATATATATATATATATATATATATATATATATATATATTGAAAAAAAGACCAGCAACACCGGATCTATTGCAAACAATCAATTATATATTGAAAAATACATGAACAGCCAACGTTACGTTTCGGTCCCCGTCGGGACCTTTCTCAAGGCAACCTGAGAAAGCCTTGAGAAAGGTCCCGACGGGGACCGAAACGTAACGTTGGCTGTTCATGTATTTTTCAATATATAATTGATTGTTTGCAATAGATCCGGTGTTGCTGGTCTTTTTTTCAATATTTAAACTCTTTTACCGTGCACCTGGGACAAGGATTGAAGCGGTGTGCCACCCTTGGTTCGATATATATATATATATATATATATATACTCATGTGTTTAAGTGAATACTGATTACTAAGCTAACATTCACGGTAAAGTGACATCCAAGAAAGCGCTATAAGGATCAGTCACGATGCGAAAACTAAGATGCAACACTGGCACTGGGAAATAGGAACCTGGAGGAGAAAAGCGATGGTGAGATGTCAAGAGAAGGTGACAGGCAGACAACCAGAGTGTTAATAAAGTGAAAATTACATTATACAGACCTAAAGCTGTTTTCCCAGATTTCCATCTTCAAGCAGTATAACCCTATAGTTTTGGAGTACATTTTAAACTAGACATTGTGTCTTTGTTATCATCAAAAATATTATTTAAGGTACATGTTACTTTTTGCAAGCCTTCAAAAATTGCATGGGTTTGTATGTTTACTATAAAACCTAGGACAGAAGAAAAAAAGTCAAACTGGGTCCCAATCACAAGCTACAAGCCTGGGAACCTAGGAAAAGTCAAACTACAAGCCATTTCCTTCTGTGTAATGCACGGCTAAAACGAGGCGGAGGGAAGCAGGAAAGCGAGGAGCTGCTGAAGCGTAGCTAACCTAAGAGGACAGTTCATGCTTATTATAGAGGCACTGCTGATAATAAAATCTGAATCAAACTGCAGACTGAAACCCACTTGAGAATTTCTGCCTCTTTAATATTTAAAGTTATGGAAGCACTTGACAGAGGTAGATCAAATATCACTACTTTGCGTGCAAATACTTACTTAAGCAATCCAATGTGCCCGAATCTGTGAGAAAGCAACTCAGGTGACCAGCAGTGTAAAGACAACTAATTACACTGTTCCATTACCGCTCCCTAACTGTTACAATTGGCCCTAAGTGGTCATGGCTGATTAATTTCAATTAGGTTGTGCAGACTTTAAGTTATGACAAATTTATGTTTTGACTGTCGGAAATTGGTACCGATCACGAAACTACCAAAACATCAAAACAAAAGGGAGTGCTCCTGTTAACATGCAGGCTACTTTACTCCCACAACATAATGCACAGTTTAGTTCAGTTCAGTGATTCCATGGACACGGAGAATTGCATGCAAGCTCGCTGTTGCTAATGCTCTTATTTTATTCTTCATATTCAAACTGCATGGAATTTATATTCTTTAGAAAAGATCATTTATCTGGTTAAAAAAAAGGGAGGGTTATTTTTAGACACTAAATATAATTTATTAATTTGCAGCACTGTAACCAATCGTGACAGTGCAATAAGCACAACAAGCTCTAAGTCTAAACCTTAGCCCCAGACATCGCCACCAATAGACACAAAACAATCATCCTTTCCATATTGGATTGTGGCTTTAATCTAGATGTTTGATAGACCCAACTCAAATAAATAACAGGATAATGCAAGCTTTCCCTAGTATTCAGCAATTTTTTTCAATAGACAATAGAATTGTCGAAATTCGTGTTTTTTCATGGCAAACATTTTTTAAGATCTGCACTAGAATTTTAACACGCCTTTTCAAAAAAAAAGTTTTTGTGCAAGAAAAAAATTAGAGAAAAAGCACCCATTGACTTCAATGCCTTTGGCACTAAAAAAACTGCCCATTGACTTCAATGCATTAGGCATGAGAAAAACTGAAGATAAAACACTCATTGACTTCAATCCCTTTGGCACTAGAAAAACTGTCCATTGACTTCAATGCATTAGGAATGAAAAAAAAAAACACCCATTGACTGAAAACTGAAAAAAAACCCATTTAGGACAAAATGGGACCGTTTTTTTTCATTTTTTTAGTTGTGTTTAATCAAACTGAATTTATGCAGCAACTCAACGGTAGATGGTAGAACAGCCCTGGCCCTAAACAACTTGGAAGGAACCTAACAGCCAAATCGCCTGGTGATTGGCTACAACAAGGTCCTATTTTTGCATATAGGAATAAGATTGAAAGCTCCCCCTTCAGTTGCACTTAGGGTGACTTTTCAGAATTTTTTAGTGGTAAATGTCAAAGGGCTGTTCTGTTCTTATTTAAGTCCTGATCAGTGGGTGCTTTGCACCCTTTGGCCCCCTCACCCTCTGAAACTGGGATTGTGGATAATAGGTTCAGCTCCATGATTGCTACACCACTGGTTCTTACTGAGGCTGACATCTGCATATTATGCTGTATGGCCCGTACCAGGTTGAAAATATCCTCCTGTGTTTTGTACGGTTTGAACAATGTTTATGTCCATAAATACATCTAATTGAAACTTTATTTGAGACAAAAAAATTTACTTTTTAAAAAATAGCTCCTTGAGCATAACAATGCTTTTTGTTTATCAGCGAGAAAGAAAGCTAAGTGGCCTTGTTATACATAGCAGTATTACCACACTATTCATTTTACAAGACTGGAAGAAGCAATGACCTCTATTAATAGAGAAATGCACAAAGACAAACATTTTAATCTTCTTTTCTCAGTTTAGAAAAATGTCAAGCGTATCTATCATTTCAATTAAACACCGTAAAAAATAGCTGTCAAAATGTATGTGGTTCCTGGCACGGTTTTTATTTTGATCCTTGAAGCCTGCGGAGTAAATTGATGCTTTAGGAAGGGAAGAGAGGGAGAGGCATGAGGGGCACAGTTTATGTTTGCTGATGAAGGATAAATAGAAATTCTGTAGAAACCCGTGTGAGTTATTAACGCATACAGCTAAATGCACTTTGTAGTGTCTAAAGAGAACGGAAAGTCTATTAATATGCATTATTCAATGTTTTTTAGACAAATAATAAGCATATTGTTACTAATTGCGTTTTTTTTAATTCATGGTTTAACTCGTTAAAGCGTAGCTTTTCAAGTTGAAAGCATGGTCCCCTTCAGTGATGCCCCAAGAAGTCGACGGAGGAGCAGAATAAATGCACAAAATGATGAGATCTCTTATCCAGAAACCAATATCCAAAAAGCTGTGACTTAAGAGAAGGCCATAGCCTATAGAGTCCATTTGTAAAGATACCTGGTGGTCCAATGGGGCGGCGGGGATGCGTGAGTGAGACACGTGAGTGCGTGTGCATCCATCTGGTTTTGACACGTCATATTTGGCACAGATTTTAAATATTTAAAGAGCCTTCGATCCTGTACTCATTGCCCAACATAGGTCAATTCTAGATTGTGTCAGGGTGCGATCCTGTTCTGATTTTCTATGTTTGACTCCTGCCTGTTCCTGACCATGGCTATATTGCTGCCTGAACCAATCTCTGCCTGTTTTTCGAGTTCTCTTCTGGATTCCGATGCTGTACCACACTGTCTGATCGTTGTTGACCTTGGCCTGTCCTTTGACTACTCTGACTCGTTCCCCGTTCCTCCTGTCTCATGATTTGGTTCCCCCACCTCCTCAGAACTCTTGCCTTGGGTCTCTCACTATAAGTCCTGGCAGCATCCGAGTAGCGAAGGGCTCCTCCCGATATGAAAGGCGGCTGTTATAAGCAGAAGTGTGAGCTGTGACCGGACCCTTGGTGCCTGTGTTGGGATACCAATCGTGACAGCATTTTAAGCAAATAATTGATAATGATTTCCTTTTTCTCTGCAATAATAAAACAGTATCTTGATCCAATTAAGGGGCGTATTTATTATGCTGTGTAAAACTAATTCGCCGAAAAAAAATGAGTAAAAAGCGGTGTAAAATAAATGGAAAAGATCGCCGTCTGAACGCCGGATATTACGCTGTTATTTTCCATAAGTTCCAGTGGAAGAAAAAACGTGTAAAAAAATTTCGCTGATTTTTTACACGGTGAAGCCTGGCGCTGTGTGGTGAATTTTCTCGCCGTTTTTTACACAGCATAATAAATATGTCCAACAGATTTTTCAATAGACTAAGGGCCCTATTTATTAAAATGAGAAATTGTGTTTTTTTTCCACAATTAAAGAAAATGACAGTGGAAAAAGTCCAGGTTTTCTAAATACAAATTTTCGATATTCATTCTTGGAAAATGTCTGGAAGTGTTATTTCACCATTCAAGTTATTTGATTTTTCTAGTTCTTTTAAAAATTACAATAAATGGAACAGTTAGACTGAATATTTATCTGTGAGTTTGTCAGATTAAAATGTTTTCATAAAAATGGTAACAATTGGGAAAAGAAGTCTATCACATCTAATCACATCTAAAAAAATGATAAATCAGCCTCCCCAGGTAAGGGGATCTAAGTAACAAAAAAATGTTTTTTTTTGTCCTTTTCTGCAATAATGGTTCTGACTCTTGAAACAATGTGACACAAGTCAGTTCTATTCCGGGCAAAACTCCAGATCTATCAATGCCTTGTATCCTCATCGCTGTCTGTTAATTAACTGGCTTCTACACAACAGAATCAGTTGATAAAAATAACTCTAAAACCACTAAAATGAATGTGTAGAATAAAGTTGCTTTAATTACATGTTTACTCTTCAAATTGTTATTTTTTTAAGGCCTGCTTAAATGCAGTATATTTTTGTGACATAAAAATTACAACCTTTTCCAGTAAGAATTTTTAGTGGATACAAAACTCACAATTTTGTGCCGCATGGGGTCACTTAAAGGAACAGTGACATCAAAATATGAAAGCGTATTAAAGTAATTACAGTATAATGTACTGTTACCCTGCACTGGTATAACTGGTGTGTTTGCCTCAGAAAGACTATTATAGTTTATATAAGCAAAGCTGCTGTGTAGCCATGGGGGCAGCCATTCGAATGAGAAAAGGCACAGGCACATAGCAGATAACAGATAAAATGCCATTGTATTCTACAGAGTTTATTTGTTATCTGCTATGTAACCTGTGCCTTTTTTCCAGCTTGAATGGCTGCCCCCATGGCTACACAGCAGCTTATTTATATAGACTATAGGAGCGTTCTGTAGCAAATACACCAGTTTTACCAGTGCAGGGCAACAGTACATTACATTTTATTTACTTTAAAACACTTTCATATTTTGGTGTTACTGTTCCTTTAATACTTTCTGGGAAGTGATGAGAGAATTTGTCCCGTTTGCCACATCCAATTTGATGCAACCTCTTCCATTTTGAAATGACTACAACCTGTTTTGATGCGAGCGACTTTTACTTGTAGCAAATTTTTTCTGCTTTGAATTTTTGCGGCTGTTTCGCGAAAATATTGTCCAATGGCGAAACGCTGAAATTCGGTGAAAATCCATGCCTGCCAAAAAATTTCACTCATCGCTATTTCTTGGCTCACAAAAGCTGCATGAATTATGTGCAAAGGTAAAATTTGTTTGCGCAAAAGAATCCTTTTTTGCATTGCGCGTATTCAGTTGTAGAAAATGGTGCCACATTTATAGAATAATGTAAATAAGACAGAATAGAGCCTTGCATCTTTCATATGTATTCACTCTACAGACTATATTTTTTAAAGAATTTATGGTTGTCGGAGAGAGAAATGTACTGGTGCATTTAAGATATTGACTGTTACAAGCAATATTACAGCTCAGTATCCTCTATTATTTGCCTTCAGAAGATATATATATACTAAATACCAGTGCTTATTTTGTGCTATTCCCCCCCTAAATTGGAATGATTCATAGAGTTTAATGTTTATAATTTTGCTGTTGCTTGGATACTTTCTTCCATTATTCATTATGTGTGAATGAAACCAAATTGCATATTTATACGGGTTTTGGTCTAATATTTAGCAGATTTAGCAAATTACTAACTGAACCCACGCCTTTATGACATCATTGATTCCGGTGACAAGCTATCATTATTCCTCTAATGCAAAGGATTGTAGAAGATTGCATTGTAATAATGAAATGATGGTAAAACACAGGCTGGCAAACTCCTAATGATCACAAGGGGCAGGACTTTCCGAGATGTGATAATGAAATATACATGGAAATTTGTTTTATTATCACATGCAAATGTCTCTCTCTTAACACATTTAATGGAAATAGGCAAGTTGTAAATTGTGTCTATACGATCCTGATACCAACAGCAAATGTTGTAGGAATTATGGGTTGTGTCTGTATTTACCCCACCCCCCAAGTAAACAAACACGGAAACAACAATTAATAACCGATGTAAGAAAATTAATTAAACCTAATTTGTTAAAAACACTTTTCACATTGGAAAGCTTTGAATATGGGATAAAACCAGGATTCTAGGAAGAAAACCAAGTTTTGCTTGTAACATTGTCAGTGGGTGAGCCTCAGTCTATATTGCTTTTCATGAAAATGAATATTTTAGGGAGCACTTTTTCAGGAATCCGGCTGTGCTTCATACCAAAAAAAGATAGAATCTCCTCCCTTCACTTCTGCTGTTCCTTATTTCTATCTTTTATCTTGGAAAGATAAAAGATAGAAATGCTAGAATGCTTTTCATCTAAAAAAGTATGAAATATTCTGATATTTCTCCCTAATTCTTATAAAATGATGAAGGGAAAAATAAAATGAAGATTGGTCTCACCTATTTTTTTTCTAAATGATTATATTCTTCAGTAGTAGAATAAAATATAACAATTAGAATGAAATACAGTATCTAGTAGAATTAAGGCTGATGCCAGACGTGGCGTATTTTCTAATTCTCTCGGCAGCTGAAAAACGCACGATATGATATTCCGTAGAAATAACTTGAAAAGACTCTAAGGAAACCACACAATGCGTAAATACGCTAGAAAACGCCTTACCATGGATTTTCAAGCATTTGCCGAAATACGCCATTATTTACACAGCAACTCTTTCCTATGTATACACAAAGGCTGATGCCAGACCTTGCGGAAATACGCAGCGTTTTTTACTATTTTGCCCTATTAACTCCATGGGAAACAGGATTTGCTACGTCACCAGTACTAGGGTGAAAAACGCCACAGCGTTTTAAGGCTGAGAAAATACACAGCGTAAAAACGCCACGTCTGGCATCAGCCTAAGTCTTTCTGAGTTTTTCTAGAGTTTTTCTAGAAAATGTTTCACCACTTATCCAAGTGGCTTCTTCAGTTCAACTGAGTGGTTGTTTTAGACTTGATTTAGACTACTATATCCTGTATATCATGACCTGGATGAATGAGAATCTTCATAGACATAATGGGAATGAAACATATTTGGGGGAAATAGGGCTACATTATTACATTATTGTTTTGTCTTCTTGGCTTAAACTATATCTTTGAGATTGATGGTGAAGGTTTTATGGCTAAATTATAAAGTTATCCATTTGGTTTTCTTATTATAAGGGTTAATATTTTCTATAGCATAATTAGGAGCTGTTTGCATATAACATTTTGTTATTTTATTGAACTTTTTTTCATAGAGCCAGAACAGGCTGATTGGCTCGTTTCACCTAGCGGAGAAGCCACACACTGTGATTCCTGTAGCTCTGATCTTTTTAATGCAAAGCCGAATTGCATTGGGCTAAAATTAACCCTTACAATGTCTACTTTTTCTTAAAGAAGTTATATTACTTGTTTGTAGGAATAAATGCTATGTTGTATAGGTAATAAAATAAGCTAATTAAATATAACATATACAGATTAGATGACCCTCTTCTAGATAATTAAAAACAAGGGGGCTACATTTTCTGGCAGGTGCTTTATTCCAGACGGATCCAATTTTAAAATTCAATGTTTTATCTGCTGTACAAATCAAGTCTTTGATGCTGTTCTGTTCTAGCACTATGGGAAGTATTGGCTGGGGTCCAAAGCTGTTAAAAAAAACAGAACTGCAAAAACCAGTCTTTAACCTGTTTTATTGAATTCTCATTGCAAAAACTATTTCTTCTGCATAACAGATCCCTCATTTTTATTACATACTGGTAATGTATCATCATCTGATTGCATGTTAAACTTTAATCACATAAATATTAGCAAGTTTTTTGTCAGGCATAGATTCACAGCGAAATTCTGCATTTCTCCATTGGCAAATTTGTTTGCGAAACTCCAGCAAAATTTTTCTGCAAAAAAAAAAAATCCGAAAAAAAATCCAAGGGGGCACAATTTACTAAGCAATTTTGTGATAAAGTCGGATTTTTTTTTCTATTCTAGATAATTTCGAGATTTATTTATTTATTTATTTATTTTTTGCCAGAACTCAAATTTTTCATTATTGTTCCCCGAAAAATTCGAATTCTCTGAAAATAACTCCCATAATTTGTGATTTATTAATATTTAGTTAACTTTTTTTGTAAAAAAAATAGAATAGGACAGCCTGTCCTTGACAAGGACAAGTTAATACTCTCAGTGTTTTCAGTTTCACCCAGACTTCAAGGGGAACTTGAAGAGGATTCATTGAAATGAACGTCCGTTTAAACTTGAATTTTTCAAGGTTTCACAATGCTTTCAATTTGAAAAATTTGTGATTTTCGAATGTAAATTTTGTAGATTGTATATTTTCGTACGAATGATACAAGCATTATTGTGATGTTTTATAAATACAGCAATGAAGGAGTTTTAATTCGAATTTATACCATGTTAAGTTTATACGACTTTTAAGGGCAGAAAAAAAACGAATTTTAGTAAATGTTCCCCCAAAAGACGTGCCATAAAAAAGTTGCGGACCAAAAAAAACCTGCATGGTCGGAGAAAAAAAACACTCATTGACTTTAATGCTTTTGAGTGATAAAATAGTCTTGAGCATAAAAAAATGTTGCGCAAACTAATCGAGAAAATGTGTTTCAAAAATGTTTCGCCATTTCATGAATTTTTCAGCAGTTCGCTGACTTTTTAGTGAAGCAAAACGGGACAGATTTGTTCATCCCTAAGGGGCATATTTATTATGCTGTGTAAAACGAATTGGCCTAAAGCTGTGTAAAATAAATGGAGAAGATCGCCGTCCGAAAGCCAGATTTTACGCCGCTATTTCACGTTAGTTCTGGTGGAAGAAAAACCGTTTTTACATGGCGGAGCCTGGCGATATGTGGCGCATTTTCTCGCCGTTTTTTACACAGCATAATAAATATGCCCCTAAATGTTATGATTTATTTACTGTATATAGCACGGAGCAGAGGTTACAGAGGTGTTTACCATTCAGATCAGTGCCACCCCCATAGAAGTTACAATCGGACCTGCTAGTATAGTTATGTAGGTGGAAGCCAGAGCGCTTTACGAAAACCTACACAGACACGAGGAGAACATACAAATTCCTTGAAGATAGTGACCTGGTTGGAATAAAACCCAGGACCCCAGCAATCCTAACCATTGTGCCACCATGATTTAAATCTAATTAAATATATTTGTACAGTTTGGCATCTTCTTGTATTTTTTATGCATGATTATTACGAAATAGGTGGGGTTTTCTGCATAGCGATGCACAACATTTTGTAAATGCCCCGAAAATACCTGAAGAAGGCTCTATGAGTCAGCTCCAACATATTGCAGCCTGTTCTTGGGAAAATACTATATTTTACTCTTCAGCAGGATATAGAAAATTCTTCTGACAATAAGATGCCAAAAGCCAAAACTGACTCACAGTCTCCCTTGTCTAGCTTTGGAACTGTTCAGGTACCTTCAGCTGTCACAGAGGAGATATATGTACTATGTAATATTTATTATCATATCATAATTATACAATATATTCCATGTAAAATGATCCACAAATATATTTTTAATAAGGCAATGTAACTGCTTAATTAGAGTTAATTTATCACAATTACAAATTAAAAAATTATCTCAGAAGTAACCCCCATGCCATTCCAGTTATTTGCCAAGGCTGAAGGATGGTATATAAATGTAGCCATAGGGGCCGATTTACTAATCCACGAACGGATCGAAAGTGTCCAAATGCATTTTTTTCGCAATGATCGGTATTTTGGGATTTTTTCGCCGCCACCGCAACTTTTTCATAAATTGTCACGCCTTTTTCGTAGCCGTTACAACTTGTGCGAATTGTCGCGACTTTTTCGTAGCCGTCACGAAAAAATCGGAAAGGTTTACCCGCCGTTTACTAGCGCTCAATACGAAAAAAGTCGTGACAATTCGCGCAAGTCGTAACGGCTACAAAAAAGTTGCGACAATTCACTAAAAAGTCGCAAAATGTTCGTTTACAATCCGATTTTTTCCCATTTGGGATTCGGATTTGTGTATTAGTAAATCAGCCCCATAATGTATAATAATACATTCCTTATAGTGGTGGGAACATTTTTAACCAATAAATCCTCCCTATGTCCCTATGTTTTTCATGGTCAATTCTCACACCTTTTAACTTCGACTGGACTTTTCTCAAGGAAAATTCTTTAAAAACCAGGTCAGTTATCTGTGAATACCAAAAATTATTTCTGTTTACATAAGGCAATTCTAAATTATAATTTCTGCTAACATAGGGCAACCATAAATTTTTTTATGGCAGATGTTCCAAAGCAATTAATTATTTTTTGCAGATAAAGAAATGCTAATTGATATTTAAGTGTTATTTTTTTTTTCTTGGTGCCATTAAGATTTGATATTTATTTCTTTTTACAACATATCACTTCTTTTCGGCTAGTCTTCAGATGTTTTTCTTCTGGTGACCCCCTCTGCTTATTTAACCTTTCTGTAAACCCAACTGTCACTCATAGAGTTGGATATAATTTTTCTTACATGATGAAGCAGTCATTCGGGGAGGAGTGGGAATTGAACCAAGTATTTGTTTAACTGTGTGAACTTTTCTAATTTGTACAAATTGTCCATTATACTTTTACTTGAACCTATAACCCTATTGTTTTACACTTTATACTCTGAACAAGAGGACTTTTTTTGCGTGAACTATATTTATTGATTATAGCTAGTGATGGGCGAAATGTTTCGCCAGGCATGGATTCGCAGCAAATTTCCGCATTTCGCCATTGGCGGATTGTTTTGCGAAACGGATGAAAAAATTTGCCACGGGAAAATTCACAGAGCGTCCAAAAATTGTCACCCGTGGGCGACAAAAGAATAGTCACGCGACAAAAGAAAAGCCACGCGACAAAAGAACAGCCGCGGGCGACAAAAGAACAGCCGCGGGTGACAAAAGAACAGCCGCGGGCGACAACAGAACAGCCGCGGGCGACAAAAGAACAGCCGCGGGTGACAAAAGAACAGCCACAGGTGACAAAAGAATAGCCGCGGGCAACAAAAAAATAGCGCGGGCGACAAAAAATAGCGCGGGTGACAAAAGAACAGCCACAGGTGACAAAAGAATAGCCGCGGGCAACAAAAAAATAGCGCGGGCGACAAAAAATAGCGCGGGCGACAAAAAAATAACCGCGGGCGACAAAAGAATAGCCGTGGGCGACAAAAAAATAGTCGCGGGCGACAATTTTTTTGATGTGCGACATTTTCGCCGTTTCCCGAATATTTTGAAAGATTTGCGAATTTTTCGGCGAAGCGAATTGGGACAGATTCGCTCATCAGTAATTATAGCTGAATTATTTCTCCTTCATGTTCTTCTTTCTTGTGCATCATAGTTGTCAAACTCTTAGGCCGATTAATATCAAGCCTAGTAATGAGTGAATCTATTTTTTTTCCGTGGGCGACACTTTTTTGACACACTGCAAATTATGGCGCTTCGAATTTTGTTGCCAATTTCGCAAAAAAAATCCACCAATGGTGAAATGCAGAAATTCACCATGAATTCATGCCTGGTGAATTATTTTGCCCATCACTAATCAAAGCTGTAATAGAAAAGTCTATTTTTCCTTTCTGCTTGTGTGTTCGATTCTCAGGAAATACTAATCAGACTGCTGTTCCCCTACTAAGCCAACATTAGCTTCCAAAACTCAAATGTTTAATTTTTATTAAACACAAAAAATTAAAAAACAAAACAACTTCTAATGTAACTACTTAGGCATCTAAAAGCTTGCATGTTAACATAGAAGTCAATGGGAATTTTGTAATTTTTTTGATGTTTTTTGAGAGTTTGTAGATCAAATAAAAAATGTTGAGAAGAAGATGAATTCGATGCATTCAAGTTTTTTTTTTATGGTTTAATACGTTTTTTATATTTTCGTTTTTTAATAAATAAACAGTCTAGTTTGATAAAAACAAATCTCTAAAATTCACCAATTTCAAATTTTAAAATAAACCTCTAAAAATACAGCAATAAATTGTAATTAAAATGGAGTATTTGATATCATTGGGATTAAGAATCTTCATTACACGAACCCATTGCTCATATTTAGAAAACGTAGAGTTTGGTGCATGCATATAAAAACTGTCTATTCTCAACAAGAACACTATGGCCCTTATGTAAAATGTGCCAACGTAGTAATGGTTTTGTGCTTCATTTGCTGCATTATTGCAATTTCATGCAAAAAGATTTAAGAAAATAGAAAGGATTGTTGGAAAGGTGTCAAAATATTAATGGAAATATAATGCAATGACATTACCCCATATAGGGTCTATTTACAAATATTTTATTTTTCATAAATAGACATGTTTCTTGTTTCTTTTTGGACTATGTGGTCAGAATGTGATTAGGAGTATGGAGTATAATAAAAAAGACCCACCGGACTCATTGGAATAGCATTTTTTTTTCTTGAAGAAGAAGAGTGAATTAGGGCTCTTTTTCAAAGACCAACTGTTCCTTGGCTTAAATGATTTAAGTGATTATAATTGCTGTCCAATAAACTGTACTTTTCAATTTTTTACATTGTGAAAAATCATTTGCCGCACCAAACTGAGGTCTGACAATTTGAAAATGATGATAATTGACTCAAAAAACAATGGGGCTGATTTACTAATCCACAAATCCGAATCCCGAATGGGAAAAAATCGGATTGGAAACGAACATTTTGCGTCGCCGTCGTGACTTTTTCGTGAATTGTTGCGACTTTTTCGTAGCCGTTACGACTTGCGCGAATTGTCACGACTTTTTCGTAGCCGTTACGACTTGTGCGAATTGTCGAGACTTTTTCGCAGCCATTACGACTTGCGCAAATTGTTGCGACTTTTTTGTATTGAGCGCTAGTAAACGGCGGGCAAACCTTTCCGATTTTTTCGCGACGGCTATGAAAAAGTTGCGACAATTCGTGCAAGTCGTAACGGCTACGAAAAAGTTGCGACAATTTACGAAAAAAGTTGCGACGGCGACGAAAAAAATCACAAAATACCGATCATTATGAAAAAACGCATTTGGACGCTTTCGATACGTTCGTGGATTAGTAAATAGGCCCCTATGTGTGGGCAGCTATGACAAAACAAAATCCATTTGCCTAGGAATTTCAACTGTCACAAAACGTTTTCAGAATAGAACTATGGACATCAGGGCAGAATCTAGAAAAGCAAGACCTGTTCTAATCTACAAACCAGACCACAAAGATTTCTCTAAACAGCCTGCTAACTTTCTTAATCCACCAGAGAGTCAATGCACAAAAGTCTGAAGAACATCGTTCTTCACAGAAGAGTTGTCGGTGACCTCATCACAAAATTCATCTAAAGTAGTAACATGTTATTAATAGTTCTGAATGGAATTATGAAATAAAAATTGGATTGTACAGCTACAATTGCACAGGATACAACTGGATATGCAGCATTAAAGAAAAGAAGGCATCTTGGTTCTGTATACAAGGAAGAAGAAACAATACAGGTATGGGACCTGTTATCCAGAATGCTCGGGACTTGGGGTTTTCCGGATAAGGGATCTTTCCATAATTTGGATCTCCATATCTTAAATCTACTAAAAAGTCATTTAAAAATTAAATAAACCCAATAGGATTGTTTTGCCTCCAATAAAGATTAATTATATCTTAGCTGGGATCAAGTACAGGTACTGTTTTATTATTACAGAGAAAAGGGAATCATTTAACCATTAAATAAACCCAATAGGACTGTTCTGCCCCAATAAGGGGTAATTATATCTTAGTTGGGATCAAGTACAGGTACTGTTTTATTATTACAGAGAAAAGGGAATCATTTAACCATTAAATAAACCCAATAGGGCTGTTCTGCCCCAATAAGGGGTAATTATATCTTAGTTGGGATCAAGTACAGGTACTGTTTTATTATTACAGAGAAAAGGGAATCATTTAACCATTAAATAAACCCAATAGGGCTGTTCTGCCCCAATAAGGGGTAATTATATCTTAGTTGGGATCAAGTACAAGGTACTGTTTTATTATTACAGAGAAAAGGGAATCATTTAACCATTAAATAAACCCAATAGGGCTGTTCTGCCCCAATAAGGGGTAATTATATCTTAGTTGGGATCAAGTACAAGGTACTGTTTTATTATTACAGAGAAAAAGGAAAGCAATTTTAAAAATCAGAATTATTTGCTTATAATGGAGTCTATGGGAGATGGCCTTTCTGTATTTTGGAACTTTCTGGATAACGGGTTTCTGGATAACGGATACCATACCTGTATTTTTCATTTTATAAAAATGTATCCAATGAACCCTAGAAGCTACGACCCCAGAGTTAGTGACTCTAAAAGAGGATGGACCTTTCAACAAGACAGCACAGCACAAACCACCCTGATGAGCCAACTGTAAGGATAATTAATTTTAGATTGTAGCATAACATTTCATGCTGCAAAGCCAAGGGGTATCCTCAACCTTGAAGTGAATGCAAGAAAACCTAGGAATTTCTGACATAAAATTAGCACATAAAAGAGGTTATATAAACTTAATGGCATGCATTTGCATGTGCAATGTTCAGCAATCTTTTGTACTGACGATGTAATAAAAAGCCATTTGCAAAACAAAGATAACATGTTTAAGCTTATTCTCTACAGTAAAAATAGCAGGAAGGCATTTCACTTAAATACCTGTCATCCCCTATTATTACTATCTCAATAAAAAACTGGGCATGCTCATGGGACAAAAAAAAATGATTATTGTGCCACCAATTTTTGCTGTAATTTATGAATACAGATACAGGTATGGGACCCATTGTCCAGAATGCTTGGGAGTTGGGGTTTTCTGGATAAGGGGTCTTTCCATAATTTGGATCTCCATACCTTAAGTCTGCTAAAAAATAATTTAAACATTAAATAAACCCAATAGGATTGTTTTGCCCCCAATAAGGCTTAATTATATCTTAGTTGGGATCAAGTACAGGTACTGTTTTATTATTACAGAGAAAAGGGAATCATTTAACCATTAAATAAACCCAATAGGGCTGTTCTGCCCCCAATAAGGGGTAATTATATCTTAGTTGGGATCAAGTACAGGTACTGTTTTATTATTACAGAGAAAAGGGAATCATTTAACCATTAAATAAACCCAATAGGGCTGTTCTGCCCCCAATAAGGGGTAATTATATCTTAGTTGGGATCAAGTACAGGTACTGTTTTATTATTACATAGAAAAGGGAATCATTTAACCATTAAATAAACCCAATAGGACTGTTCTGCCCCAATAAGGGGTAATTATATCTTAGTTGGGATCAAGTACAGGTACTGTTTTATTATTACAGAGAAAAGGGAATCATTTAACCATTAAATAAACCCAATAGGGCTGTTCTGCCCCCAATAAGGGGTAATTACAGTGGTGTGAAAAACTATTTGCCCCCTTCCTGATTTCTTATTCTTTCGCATGTTTGTCACACTTAAATGTTTCTGCTCATCAAAAACCGTTAACTATTAGTCAAAGATAACATAATTGCACACAAAATGCAGTTTTTAAATGAAGGTTTACGTTATTAAGGGAGAAAAAAAACTCCAAATCTACATGGCCCTGTGTGAAAAAGTGATTGCCCCCCTTGTTAAAAAATAACTTAACTGTGGTTTATCAATTTCAATTTTCAATTTCAATATCAATTTCTGTAGTCACCCCCAGGCCTGATTACTGCCACACCTGTTTCAATCAAGAAATCGCTTAAATAGGAGCTACCTGACACAGAGAAGTAGACCAAAAGCACCTCAAAAGCTAGACATCATGCCAAGATCCAAAGAAATTCAGGAACAAATGAGAACAAAAGTAATTGAGATCTATCAGTCTGGTAAAGGTTATAAAGCCATTTCTAAAGCTTTGGGACTCCAGCGAACCACAGTGAGAGCCATTATCCACAAATGGCAAAACCATGGAACAGTGGTGAACCTTCCCAGGAGTGGCCGGCCGACCAAAATTACCCCAAGAGCGCAGAGACAACTCATCCGAGAGGCCACAAAAGACCCCAGGACAACATCTAAAGAACTGCAGGCCTCACTTGCCTCAATTAAGGTCAGTGTTCACGACTCCACCATAAGAGAGAGACTGGCCAAAAACGGCCTGCATGGCAGATTTCCAAGGCGCAAACCACTTTTAAGCAAAAAGAACATTAAGGCTCGTCTCAATTTTGCTAAAAAACATCTCAATGATTGCCAAGACTTTTGAGAAAATACCTTGTGGACCGACGAGACAAAAGTTGAACTTTTTGGAAGGTGCGTGTCCCGTTACATCTGGCGTAAAAGTAACACAGCATTTCAGAAAAAGAACATCATACCAACAGTAAAATATGGTGGTGGTAGTGTGATGGTCTGGGGTTGTTTTGCTGCTTCAGGACCTGGAAGGCTTGCTGTGATAGATGGAACCATGAATTCTACTGTCTACCAAAAAATCCTGAAGGAGAATGTCCGGCCATCTGTTCGTCAACTCAAGCTGAAGCGATCTTGGGTGCTGCAGCAGGACAATGACCCAAAACACACCAGCAAATCCACCTCTGAATGGCTGAAGAAAAACTAAATGAAGACTTTGGAGTGGCCTAGTCAAAGTCCTGACCTGAATCCTATTGAGATGTTGTGGCATGACCTTAAAAAGGCGGTTCATGCTAGAAAACCCTCAAATAAAGCTGAATTACAACAATTCTGCAAAGATGAGTGGGCCAAAATTCCTCCAGAGCGCTGTAAAAGACTCGTTGCAAGTTATCGCAAACGCTTGATTGCAGTTATTGCTGCTAAGGGTGGCCCAACCAGTTATTAGGTTCAGGGGGCAATTACTTTTTCACACAGGGCCATGTAGGTTTGGATTTTTTTTCTCCCTAAATAATAAAAACCCTCATTTAAAAACTGCATTTTGTGTTTACTTGGGTTATCATTGACTAATAGTTAAATGTGTTTGATGATCAGAAACATTTTGTGTGACAAACATGCAAAAGAATAAGAAATCAGGAAGGGGGCAAATAGTTTTTCACACCACTGTATATCTTAGTTGGGATCAAGTACAGGTACTGTTTTATTATTACAGAGAAAAGGGAATCATTTAACCATTAAATAAACCCAATAGGGCTGTTCTGCCCCCAATAAGGGGTAATTATATCTTAGTTGGGATCAAGTACAGGTACTATTTTATTATTACAGAGAAAAAGGAAATCATTTTTAAAAATTAAAATTATTTGTTTATAATGGAGTCTATGGGAGATGGCCTTTCCGTAATTTCTGGATAACGGGTTTCCGGATAAGGGATCCCATACCTGTAATTAAAAAAAAAATCCCTCCAACAAAAAAAAGTTGCTGACTGAGTAGGGATGAGTGATTTTTTTTGCTCATACAGATTTAAAGCAAAAATGAGTTGTTGCGAGTTCCTCAGTCTGTGTTAGAATTTCTCCATGCATTTTGCTTTGGCAAAAAAACGACACTGCAACATAAAGTTATGCATGACATAATGGTCGCAAGACACCCGCGTTTTATGGAATTTTTGGCGCTTCATTAATTTTTCGATAGTTTCGATCATATTCCGCCAAAGCGAAACATGACAGATTCGCTCATCACTACTACTTACTCCAATGCATTTAGCGGGAGAAAAAATGCCACTGACGTCAATCATCGAAAAAAAATGTGATAAAAAAATCCCTTGACTTCAACATCTTTGTCAAAATTTCACCGTTTCAAAAATTTTTATGGTTTTATTAATTTTAATGCATTTGGTTGTAGAAAAAATGCCCATTTACGCCAATGCATTGGGCAAATTTTCACCTTTTTTAAGAATTTTTCCATAATTTGCCAAATATTTTATGCAAAATGAAACAAGGCAGTTTCACTCATTGCTTTGACTGAATAGTGGCCTTTTTTTTACATTTAACACCTCATTTTCCAATACCCATTATTACTATAGTTTACAAAGATTTACAAATGTCAAAAATGTTTTTAAAAATATGTTATATTTATCGACAACATATCTTTTGTTGATGGAATCTTAATGGTAAAATCCAAAACAGATTTTTAATATGGTTAATATTCATAAAAAAAAATGAAAGACTACAATGTTAAAGGCTACAGGCAGGGTTGGACTGGGGGTTGCAGGCCCCACTGGGGCTATCGCCCCAGGGGCCCTGCAGGTGCCCCCGCCGGCTACGTACCCCGGACCCCCTAGGGGCCCCTGCTGCTGGGCCCCCGTCCGACGTTCTCCCTCGTATTTTTAATGCATATGGGGAGGAACACCGTTGGCCGCAGGAGCACTAGCAATGGTTGGGTCTGAGCCACCGGGGCCCACCGGGTTTTTTCCCAGTGTCCCAGCGGTCCAGTTCGACCCTGGCTACAGGTCATTAAACACTAAATATTTTGCTAAATCTGAAGCCTGCAAAAATGTCCTAATTTCTCATTTCTGTATCTGCCTTTGGCACGTCCCTAACACAAAGCAAACTTCATATATTTATGCTCAGGCAGTACATGGAATTTATAATTGTGTATGGTTTTGATAGCTACAAAGGGCATATATGAAATTTTATCTACAAAAGTTAAGAACCGAGCAGGAAAGAGAAGGGTTATGATGAGAGAAACGAGTAAGAAAGATATATAGAAGATATGAATTCCCAGTAGGACCCTGGCACCCAAGTTCGACACTGGAGATCAACAGAAGAGTATATAAGAATAAAACACAACATCTGAAAGAAATGTCACTAATGATTGCTAGAGATGTAGCGAACATCGCCGAAAATGTTCGCGAACACGTTCGCGGACTTTCGCCAAAACTCGCGAATATTCGTGAACTTTGCGAACCCCATAGACTTCAATGGGAAGGCGAACTTTAAAACCTAGAAAAGCCATTTCTGGCCAGAAAACTGATTTTAAAGTTGTTTAAAGGGTGCCACGACCTGGACAGTGGCATGCAGGAGGGGGATCAAGCAAAAATTTCTCTGAAAAATACTTTGTAAAAAAAAGCCAAAAAAAACGCAAAAAAAATAACGCAAAAAAATAACGCAAAAAAAAACACCAAAAAAAAAAATGCAAGCTATTCCTATGTATATGCATAGGCGATAAAACGCGGCGGAAAAACGCAGTGGAAAAACCAAGGCGAAAAAACGCGGCGCCAAAAAAAACGCGGCGAACCCAAAGTAGCGAACATCGGCAAAAGTCCGCGAATTTGCGCGAACGCAAACACCCGATGTTCGCGCGAATTAGTTCGCCGGCGAATAGTTCGCTACATCTCTAATGATTGCTACGTCGGTGGCTGTATATCATAGTAACATCCATAAATAAACCAAATTAAATAATACAATAAATAAACCAACATCATATATTCCTGAAAAACAAGAATAGAGTTCCATCCCTAAACATGTTTGTGGGAAAATTGCTTAAACAAATACAAAATGCCAACATTTCTCTTATATCGAAGATTCATAAAAATCCCTGCAACACTGAGGGGGTTAAAAGCAAAATAAGTACCTTTTCATTCAAAGCTGTACTTTATCTTATAATTTGCCAATAACCTTTTAACATGTTTGTGATTAATAGAGGGTGGATCTTAATTAACATCTTGCTATGTGAATTCACCATTCTATCCTTATCTGTTAGTTTAAATTGACTTCTTGGTTACATTGCACTCACCATAGACTGTTTCAGACTCCATACATGGAAATGTCCGTATTAACACAGAAGGTTGTAACTTGATATAGAAAATTGTCCTTCTAGAAGTTGATTATACCATATTTCTTAAATTAAACCTGTTGCATATAGTTACTTAGTATTCAGCTGCAGTAATTGCTAAATTGTTGTCATGACTTGAGATAATGAAGTAACATGTTATTCCTTTTTGTCTCCTCTAGTGTCTCCAATCTATTGTTATATGACAGACAGTGTTATCCCTTATGGAGGAGATGCTCATCACAGGTAGAACACTCCCTTTCACACACTAACATAGTGTTTGGCAAAGGGGTGGATATATGTATGTATGTATGTATGTATATCTTTATTTATAAAGCAGCGCTGTACAGTAGAATACATTAATACAAACAGGGGGTTATTAAGATAATAATAGATAAATACAAAGTATAACAATAAATACAGATAGATACAAGATAAATACAGTTGCAATAAGTTAAGAGTCAAAGGCACAAGAGGATGGAGGTCCCTGCCCCGTAGAGCTTACAATCTATATGGGAGGGTAACTAACAAACACAAATAGGCAAATATAAGTGCTGTAGGTCACAGTGGGTGACACTACAATATAAGTGCTGATTCCCAGATCAGGTGCTGGGCGAGTGCTCCCAAAGGGAGTCTTTAAGTTTAGTTTTAAAAAGACTGAGGGAGGATTCTCTCCGGAGGAAATCAGGGAGGGCATTCCCAATGTAAGGGGCAGCAAGGCAGAAAGGTTTAAGGCGGGAAACAGCAGTAGTAGTGGGGGCGCAACCAAACGATTGCTCTGCGAGGAACGAAGGAGTCGGCCAGGAACATACGGAGACACAAGGGAAGAGATGTAGTGAGGAGCAGAGGAATGGAGGGCTTTGAAGGTTAAGAGAAGAAGTTTGTAAGATATTCTTTGTTTAATAGGAAGCCACGATAAGGACTTTAGCAGGGGAAGGGCCTGAACTCTCCTGGATGAGAGTAGGAGAATTCTTGCTGGATCTTCCTCTTTGGCTGCATCTGTTGAATCAGGTGGAAATTCCACTGAACTGGGATCTACAGGGCCCCAGTAAAGCCGCCTGCCCCAGAGGGATCTTTATCTCTGTAGAAGTCGGGAGCAGGGACCCCGTGAATGAGGATCAGTAAGTACAGGATTATATTTGTTATAGCACTTTCAAGGACAGAGAGACAGTCAGCTTTAGTAAGTAAGAACAGCTTCTTTGCTCCAATGAGGAGAGATAGCTGGGAGTATTCTCCTTTACAGGGTCTGCTGTACTGACAAGTGTGTCAGGCATAGTCTTCTCCCTGTTTCATGTCTGCTAGTGATGAGCGTAATTTTTCGCCAGGCATGGATTCACGGCAAATTTCTGCGTTTCTGCATTTTTTTACAGCGGAAAAATGTTGCGCAAGGCAAAAAAATATTCTTGCACAAGTCAAAAAATTACGTGTGCAATCATTTTTTGGACATGCAGCATTTTCGCCATTTCGCGAATTTTTCACCGTTTCCCAAATCTTTTCAAAGATTCGCTAGTTTTTTGGCAAAACAAAAAAGGGACAGATTTGTTTATCGCTAACATCTGCTGTAGGGGATCTGGACCATTAAGGTAGATGAACTACGGATAAAAGAACTACTGTCCAGACTACTCCCCACGGTGGTGCCTTGGAATGCACATTCTATGCTTTGGGATATTCCACTGTAGAGGTACCCAGGCTTACAATGTCTTAACCTTAGCATTACACTATTTTTGCAGGCAATAAATTAATTACACATGATGCACACACTTTACCAAAATGTATTTATAATAACCATTGCTTTGTAGATATAGGTGCCGAAAAGACCAAAGAAATTTAATTCCTTCCTGTTAACTTTACTTTCTGCTCTTTTAACTTATAGTGAACCCTGTATCCCCAATCCCATCTCCTTGCCTCTTAATATAACTCTTTTGCCTCCCTTATGTTCACTCTACCACCATGATTACAAAGTTACATTTCTACTTTTGTATTTCTGTATCAGACAGAAGCAGCTCCACCTACTGTACCTTGTTCAACCTACCACTCTTCTGACCCCTTGAATCAACTTGTCCCAGTCGCCCAAGGTATCTGTAGATATCAAAAGGCCCTGCATTACCAGCACATGTACTGACAGACAGATACAGGTATGGTATCCCTTTTCCAGGAAGCTCCGAATTACGGAAAGGCCATCTTCCGTAGACTCCATTATAAGCAAATAATTGTAATTTTTAAAATTGATTTCCTTTTTCTCTGTAATAATAAAACAGTACCTGTACTTGATCCCAACTAAGATATAATTACCCCTTATTGGGGCAGAACAGCCCTATTGGGTTTATTTAATGGTTAAATGATTCCCTTTTCTCTGTAATAATAAAACAGTACCTGTACTTGATCCCAATTAAGATATAATTACCCCTTATTGGGGACAGAACAGCCCTATTGGGTTTATTTAATGGTTAAATGATTCCCTTTTCTCTGTAATAATAAAACAGTACCTGTACTTGATCCCAACTAAGATATAATTACCCCTTATTGGGGGCAGAACAGTCCTATTGGGTTTATTTAATGGTTAAATGATTCCCTTTTCTCTGTAATAATAAAACAGTACCTGTACTTGATCCCAACTAAGATATAATTACCCCTTATTGGGGGCAGAACAGCCCTATTGGGTTTATTTAATGGTTAAATGATTCCCTTTTCTCTGTAATAATAAAACAGTACCTGTACTTGATCCCAACTAAGATATAATTACCCCTTATTGGGGCAGAACAGCCCTATTGGGTTTATTTAATGGTTAAATGATTCCCTTTTCTCTGTAATAATAAAACAGTACCTGTACTTGATCCCAACTAAGATATAATTACCCCTTATTGGGGGCAGAACAGCCCTATTGGGTTTATTTAATGGTTAAATGATTCCCTTTTCTCTGTAATAATAAAACAGTACCTGTACTTGATCCCAACTAAGATATAATTACCCCTTATTGGGGGCAGAACAGTCCTATTGGGTTTATTTAATGGTTAAATGATTCCCTTTTCTCTGTAATAATAAAACAGTACCTGTACTTGATCCCAACTAAGATATAATTACCCCTTATT
The DNA here is from genome assembly GCF_000004195.4 of Xenopus tropicalis. NCBI lineage: Eukaryota > Metazoa > Chordata > Amphibia > Anura > Pipidae > Xenopus > Xenopus tropicalis. The sequence goes on from NC_030678.2 coordinate 22,454,304, forward strand.
GGGGGCAGAACAGCCCTATTGGGTTTATTTAATGGTTAAATGATTCCCTTTTCTCTGTAATAATAAAACAGTACCTGTACTTGATCCCAACTAAGATATAATTACCCCTTATTGGGGGCAGAACAGTCCTATTGGGTTTATTTAATGGTTAAATGATTCCCTTTTCTCTGTATTAATAAAACAGTACCTGTACTTGATCCCAACTAAGATATAATTACCCCTTATTGGGGGCAGAACAGCCCTATTGGGTTTATTTAATGGTTAAATGATTCCCTTTTCTCTGTAATAATAAAACAGTACCTGTACTTGATCCCAACTAAGATATAATTACCCCTTATTGGGGGCAGAACAGTCCTATTGGGTTTATTTAATGGTTAAATGATTCCCTTTTCTCTGTAATAATAAAACAGTACCTGTACTTGATCCCAACTAAGATATAATTACCCCTTATTGGGGGCAGAACAGTCCTATTGGGTTTATTTAATGGTTAAATGATTCCCTTTTCTCTGTAATAATAAAACAGTACCTGTACTTGATCCCAACTAAGATATAATTACCCCTTATTGGGGGCAGAACAGCCCTATTGGGTTTATTTAATGGTTAAATGATTCCCTTTTCTCTGTAATAATAAAACAGTACCTGTACTTGATCCCAATTAAGATATAATTACCCCTTATTGGGGACAGAACAGCCCTATTGGGTTTATTTAATGGTTAAATGATTCCCTTTTCTCTGTAATAATAAAACAGTACCTGTACTTGATCCCAACTAAGATATAATTACCCCTTATTGGGGGCAGAACAGTCCTATTGGGTTTATTTAATGGTTAAATGATTCCCTTTTCTCTGTAATAATAAAACAGTACCTGTACTTGATCCCACCTAAGATATAATTACCCCTTATTGGGGGCAGAACAGCCCTATTGGGTTTATTTAATGGTTAAATGATTCCCTTTTCTCTGTAATAATAAAACAGTACATGTACTTGATCCCAACTAAGATATAATTACCCCTAATTGGGGGCAGAACAGCCCTATTGGGTTTATTTCATGGTTAAATGATTCCCTTTTCTCTGTAATAATAAAACAGTACCTGTACTTGATCCCAACTAAGATCCTTACTGGAAGCAAAAACAGTCCTATTGGGTTTATTCATATATAAATGATTTTTAACAAACTTAAGTTACGGAGATCCAAATTATGGAAAGATCCCTTATCCGGAAAACCCCAGGTCCCGAGCATTCTGGATAACAGGTCCCATACCTGTACAAGAACATTAATATAACACAACAACACTTTCGTATTGACTTTTATTTTTTCATATGTATTGACTACAAATAACCAGGGAATACAGAACATTTGCCAATGATGCATTCTCCCCAAACTTCTTGTAACTGTAGGAGTACTAACTCTTTATAGTGTTTCAGATATGTGCAGCCATGTACTTTATGGGAACGTGCAGCTGCTCAGCCCGTTGAGCCCTTTGTAAATGTACAGCACCTTCACCAAATACCTTGAGCATCTGAGACATCTAAATAATACAACTGTGATATTCTCTGCATGATGCCAAGTAAGCGCCTGTGAATTCCCAGCTGTATTTTCAGGAGGAATCTGAGCATGGATGCAATGACAGCTTGGGAAAAACTTGCATGCATTTAAATGTATTTAAATATTTTAATCTACATACATTCCCAGGCCCCAATCTGCATATTTTACGTTTGGAAAACTGCGCTTATTTATACATTGTGCGTTTGTAGGCAGAGTAACTGAGCTTGCTGTATTCAGAACTCGCCTGCTCTTCACTAAATGATATTTATATAGCAGTATTTGAGAGGGTAGAACTCTATTCTGCGCCACAGACTTCCTGCAACACAATTTCCTGCAAGTAACAAGTGTCTCCCCTCAGGTCTCGATGACAGACTCGGAGCCCTTTTTTACGCATGTCTAGTGTATGTATGTATGTATGTATGTATGTATGTATAACGTTATTTATAAAGCGCCACAAGGGTACGCAGCGCTGTACAATCTTACAATATACACAATTACACACAGAGAGGACAAGTGTTATAATAAATACAATAAATAAGTATAAATAATGTCACTATAGTGTCACTATATTTGCTTATAGCAACCATCTTTAATACTGTATATACTCCCTCATGGTAACATTCATTTTACACTAGTATAAATAAGTTTCTTTGGAAAAATAGGTGAAAACTCAAGAATAATGTATTCTATAAATCCCCCCACTATTTAAAGTGAAAGTTCACCTCTGAAAAAATGCTGACCATAGTAACCCAGACAAACTTCTGAAGCAGTGCTGCCCAACTTCCATGGTACAGAGGGCAGGAATTTTTCTAGCACATACACAAAAACATGTATATAAAAAATGGGTTCTCACTGTAGGGATATCACCCATCATTCATAAGTGAAAGAAGTTTTTTTTATGTCATATTAAGATATACCCTTAATTCCATATAGCTCCTCCTCTCCTGTGGGTAGCACAGCAACCCCCATAACATAAATACACACCTTAGGCCCATATTCTAACAAACTCCCAAGACAAAGCCCTGCCAGGTACACTTTCCACAGGCACAGCATAGGGCAGGCAGAGTATGGCACACAGGCAGCATAGGGCAGGCAGAGTATGGTACACACAGGCAGCATAGGGCAGGCAGAATATGGCACACGCAGGCAGCATAGGGCAGGCAGAGTATGGCACACAGGCAGCATAGGGCAGGCAGAGTATGGTACACACAGGCAGCATAGGGCAGGCAGAATATGGCACACACAGGCAGCATAGGGCAGGCAGAGTATGGCACACACAGGCAGCACAGGGCAGGAAGAGTATGGCACACACAGACAGGGTAGGGCAGGTAGAGTATGGCACACAGGCAGCGTAGGGCAGGCAGAGTATGGCACACACAGTCAGCAGAGGGCAGGCAGAATATGGCACACGCAGGCAGCATAGGGCAGGCAGAGTATGGCACACACAGGCAGCACAGGGCAGGCAGAGTATGGCACACACAGTCAGCAGAGGGCAGGTAGAATATGGCACACGCAGGCAGCATAGGGCAGGCAGAGTATGGCACACACAGGCAGCACAGGGCAGGCAGAGTATGGCCCACACAGACAGGGTAGGGCAGGTAGAGTATGGCACACACAGGCAGGGTAGGGAAGGCAGAGTATGGCACACACAGGCAGGGTAGGGAAGGCAGAGTATGGCACACACAGGCAGGGTAGGGAAGGCAGAGTATGGCACACACAGGCAGGGTTGGGCAGGTAGAGTATGGCACACACAGGCAGCACAGGGCAGGCAGAGTATGGCACACACAGGCAGCATAGGGCAGGCAGAGTCAAACAGCATTAATATAGATTCATGCTGGGCTAGTAATATTAATTACAAGACATTTAGACTCATTTACAAAAAATGAGGCACAAGGAGCAGGCTTCGAACCTTGACTTATGGGTTGTGCCCTAGAATGGAGCACAAAAAGCTGTTCCATGCTCTAAGTAGAGCACTGACGCATCCATAGGAGGTTGGTGGTGGCTGTCATATTCAGATGCTCAAGCTATGGAGAACCAACGGCTGCAAGACTCAGTGAGGCTTGTACTTTTAATTTGTCACAGAGCACAGCTTGCATTCCCTAGTGCTACAGGGGCATACTCCCCAGCATTCCAGAACCAGAGCTAAGTACATAAAAGCTGCACTTATCATACATTATTAGAAGTTCAACAACAAGTAATTGATCTTGGTCATAAATAAAGACATATTTTTAACGGAATCCCGAAAAAATACAACATAAGAAAGCAATGCATCCAAAATCATCTGAATTTGAAAGATGGGACCTAGTTTGAATTAGGTCAGATTATTTTGGGACCCCGCTGGGAGAGACACATATGCCATTTTGTGTCCATGGTTTGACTCAGTAGTAATGAACATTTGATGGGAACACTGCAAGGTCAGATTGTTGGGGGGCACAAGTGAAACAAAACAGCAGGATGCAGTCAGTAACCTATGCTGCACACATGTTTGTATATGTATATTACACAGAGAGTGTAATATAATCAGCGGCATTAATTATACAATATGTCATGGGAATTATGTCACTGGAGGCACGTTGTACATGAAACTTTAACCATGCCGTTTTCTTTGTTTTTTGTTGATTTTAATTTGCCTTAGTTACAATGGAACAATTTTTATGACTGAATGGACTAGGTGACATTAATAAAGGGGATCTAACATCTAATACATAGAAAATAAATAGAAATTTACTCAGAGTGCTCGTCTAAGCAGTTTTCTTTATTTATCTTTAGGCTTTTCTGAGATATTAGCAGTTTTGGACTGCTTATAGCAGACTTATGGTTCATGTAATGTAAACTTTAAGAGTAATGCCCCACAAGGTTAGATCTTTGCTACTGCGGGTAACAAATCTCCCCGAAATGCCTTTCCGCCGGCAATAAAGTGAGTGGCCTGTGGAAAGGCATCTGCGTCGCTTAGTTTTTCCGAAGTCGCACAGAGTTTTCCCCTGTAGGCAGCTTTGCATGACTTCGGAAGCCAATGCGGCTGTATGCCTTTCCAACGGCGATTCACTTTGTTGCTGGTAGAAAGGCTAAATACCCGTGGTAGCCGAGATTAACCGTAGGTGACTAATCTCCCCATGGGCCATTGCCCTAAAACTGCTCAGAAGAGGGCCCCATTTACTAAACAATTTTCAGATAAATTTGTACTTTGCGCAAAGAATATGAACATTTCAGAATTCATTAACGCTTTGGTTACACTTTCATCAGGACTATCTTTTCGCCAGGTTTGATCTGTCGAGGGCCATTGAGTCCGATGGAAGGCATCAAAGCCAGAATGGTTTTTGTGGCGTTAGCGAAATTTTCGGAACGAAAATTTCTTGACTTTCGGAACGCAATTGCAATATTTTCGTACGAACGATAAAAGCATTGTCGAGACATATTAGAGCTTCGGATATTATTGTGGTTACTTCGAAATTATACCATATCGCGTTTCGAGGCCAGAAAAAAACGCATTTTAGTTAATGTGCCCCTAAGTGTGTTTACATTGATTTTCTATTTGGGTTCAGATGAGTTTAACAGGTTACATATTATTATACAGGTAATATTGTTATATATATATACGCTTGCAATGCTAGTGGGAGCCAATGTGTTTGTCTATTTTGTTACATAGAAAATGACAATTACATTTGAATCTTGAACTAGATCTATACTTCTACTATTTCCCCTATGTTTAATTAAGCCCTAGCCTTATGGTTAAATATAATAAAAGGTGCAATTTAGCTACTGCCAGCCTATTCATCTCTAGCAACCAACCAGCAGGAAGCATATACCAGTCACCTGTTTAAAAGCAAAAAAAGCTTATTGGTTGCTATGGGTTACTGCCTTTCATACACATGGACGTTAGTGTGTTGTAATATTGTACTACTAAACAATGCATGTTCTGTCCTTTAGATTCCAGTTCAAAACAAAATATTCTCAGTCCTGATGCTCCCATGTTGTGAGACAAGTGCAATACAATAAAAACAAATATTAACTTAATTTGTTCAGTGCTAAAATCATTTCATACATGGAGAGTGCTATGGAGCACATATTCTTGACTGTTTAAATGTTAATATTTTCTTTCAAACTCTATTTTTCACCAACATACAGAAAACTAGTGTTTTAGTTATTTCATTTTTTGTTCAGGAGCGCTGCAGTTTGGAGTTTCAGCAGCTATTTGGTTGCTAGGGTCCAAGTTACCTTAGCAACCAGGGAGTGGTTTGGATGAGAGGCTGGTATATCATTAGGAGAGGGCCTCAATAGTAAAGAACGTTGCAAGAAGTAACAATAAGAATAAAGATGTAGCCTCACAGAGCAATGGTTTTGTTGCTGCATTTAAAAACTGCAAAGAGTTGGAGGAAGAAGGCAAATTATTCAAAAACTATAACAAATAAATAATCAAGACTAATTGAAAAGTTGATTAGAACTGGCCATTCTATAACATACTAAGTTACCTTAAAAGCTGTATTGGCCAGTGAGTTAAACAATTAACTGCTCTTAATTTAAACTCAACAACTTTAGTTTTAAAGGTACCGTTTTTTTCCATTGCCTTATTATATCCTGATGAAGGGAGGGAGTGCCCCCCCAAAACGTTGAGTTTGCGTGGTCTACTGGCGGAATAAATGGCGTAAGCTCCCCTGCCAAAAGAGTTTTCATGTGTGTGATCTACATTCCCTACTCTATTTATTATATCTAGCCCTATATATAACATTATAGCACTTAAGCATCACGATTACTTGGATCAGAGATGAAGGATAAAACACATTGTATGTTATGGCCTTAAATCAATTCTTCCATAGAGCTAGAATAACCAAAAGAGAGATGATGGATTGCTCATGTTGTACATACTCTTTCATTCTACTTTCTTAGATTGAAATTATGTCATCTTACTATGAGGTAGAAAAAATGTGTGAGAGGAAACATCTGCAGTTGAGCTTCAAAGTGCCTCCTCTGTTCCTGGGCATAATGAAACCCTACACTACCAAGCACTGGGTTTCTCAAATGGAGATGCCAGTGTCACTTAGCCCTCCCTGAGAGAGCTCCTCGACTCCCTCGCTACCCATTTATATAACACTTCATTCATAGTACAGTAGAATGGCAAGTCCAAACACCTTTTATTAGTATAAAACGTAGGAAATGTATAACAGTAATATTACAGATACCTGTAACCCTAATTATGTTTTTATTAGAGAAATGGGTGGGGCCTGGTGTTGACTTTGATAAACGATAGGCTCATATGATTTGGGGCATTTTTCGGCAAAGCGAAATGGGGCAGATTCGCTCACCATACCTACAAATGCCTGCTATTCCACCAATAGTAAAGAACGTTACAAGAAGTAACAATAAGAATAAAGATGTGACCTCACAGAACAATGGTTTTGTTGCTGCCAGGGTCAGTGACCCCCATTTAAAAACTGCAAAGAGTTGGCGGAAGAATATATTGGTGGAATAGCAGGCATTTGTAGGTATGGTGAGCGAATCTGTCCCGTTTCGCTTTGCCGAAAAATTCGGTAAATAGTGAGACATTTTGACGTGACTGCGACTTATTTGACATGTCCGCTGCTTTTTTTTTGCCGTGACTGTGACTTTTTTTTATATGACTGTGATTTTTGCACCAGCTTCATTAAAAAATTTGCCCCTGGCAAAATGTGGAATTTCACAGCAAATCCATGGCTGGCAAAAACATTTGCTCATCACTAGTTACTTTAGATTGACTCCTGGATAACACTTTCCCTTTTGCAAAAAGGGCACAGCATTCACACCTCTGTGAGTTTCAGGTGTCACCTCTCTGAAGAGTTACATAGTGCCATTGTGATTGGATTAGTGGAAGAGTATATATGCTGAGGACTTCCCATACCAGTCAGTTGAACTGAAGAAGCTGCTCGGATGAGTAGTGAAACATCTTCAATGATTACTTAACAAGTCCAGTTGCTTTAGATTTATTTATTTCAGAAAAATCCAGTTGTTTTAGACTTAATTCTACTAGATAGTGTATATCATGGCCTGGATGAATGAGAATCTTCCTAGACACACTGTCAGTATAGGTTGTCATGTTACTGCCCTCAACTTTGCGGCTTTACTTCCCCATGGGCAGCGCTTTTCTCTGGCAACCAGACCTGCTCACGGGAATTTATTGTTATCCCTTATCCGGCCTTATAGTTGCCTCTCACTCTCCTCCCAAGGAACAGCTAAGTCAAAGTATTTCATCTCTTGGACCCAACATGGAATTTGTGTGGTCACAGTCCCAGGCTGTCAGTGTAGTCCACTTAAATAAATCTCTTTGCAAAAGCCCCTTACGGATAGTTCTATGGATCTGATTTCATGTAAAGTCAAAATACAAAAGCACGCACAATTGATTTTCCAAAATGTGTTGGAAAGTGTGTATAATATAATAGACTTTTAGAAAGCTCCAAGTCAATCTGACAAGGCTGTTAGAAACAGTATTACAAAAGGTCACGTTGTTCCAATATTGTATTTTACAAAAGATTACCATTTTTTAATCTTACTGGGGTTTTTTTTAAGTATTACATTTTTAGATTTCTTCATGTTTTGTATTGATCAAAAAATCTTTCCTGAATTATTTTTGAAAAAATGTCAGTTGATTAAATGGTCAAGATTTATTCTCTGATGTATGGTTCTTTCCAAAAAGCAATTTTTTTTTTTTAAGATGATCTAATGCACTATTGTAGCTCCACAGACCAAATGTCAATATATTTACTTGAGAACTTGTAGCAGTTTTAGAAAAAACTGCTAATACCGGTATGGGATCCCTTATCCGGAAACCCTTTATCCAGAAAGCTCCGAATTACAGAATTACAAGCCCGTCTCCCATAGACTCCATTTTAATCAAATAATTCAGAATTGTAAAACTGATTTCCTTTTTCTCTGAATTAATAAAACAGTACCTTGTAATTGATCCCAACTAAGATATAATTACCCCTTATTGGGGGCAGAACAGCCCTATTGGGTTTATTTAATGGTTAAATGATTCCCTTTTCTCTGTAATAATAAAACAGTACCTGTACTTGATCCCAACTAAGATATAATTACCCCTTATTGGGGGCAGAACAGCCCTATTGGGTTTATTTCCTGGTTAAATGATTCCCTTTTTCTCTGTAATAATAAAACAGTACCTGTACTTGATCCCAACTAAGATATAATTACCCCTTATTGGGGCAGAACAGCCCTATTGGGTTTATTTAATGGTTAAATGATTCCCTTTTCTCTGTAATAATAAAACAGTACCTGTACTTGATCCCAACTAAGATATAATTACCCCTTATTGGGGGCAGAACAGCCCTATTGGGTTTATTTAATGGTTAAATGATTCCCTTTTCTCTGTAATAATAAAACAGTACCTGTACTTGATCCCAACTAAGATATAATTACCCCTTATTGGGGGCAGAACAGCCCTATTGGGTTTATTTAATGGTTAAATGATTCCCTTTTCTCTGTAATAATAAAACAGTACCTGTACTTGATCCCAACTAAGATATAATTACCCCTTATTGGGGGCAGAACAGCCCTATTGGGTTTATTTAATGGTTAAATGATTCCCTTTTCTCTGTAATAATAAAACAGAACCTGTACTTGATCCCAACTAAGATATAAATAATCCTTATTGGAGCCAAAACAATCCCATAGGGTTTAATTAATGTTTTATTGATTCTTTAGTAGACTTAAGGTATGGAGATCCAAATTACGGAAAGACCCTTAGTCCCAAGCATTCTGGATATACCTGTACTTGTAAAGTGGCAAAGGCAATACTGCAACAACTCTGTCTGTCCCTATACTTTTCATCTCTGTGAAATTATTTAAAAAATATATGTGCTGACTTGCCCAGAAGCAAACACACTTTTTGTCTTGATAACAAAAAAATTATATTGGAAAAAATAAAAAAACTGTTTTTCCCCAAAGTTTTTTTTTTTGCCAACAAGACAAAGCTCACCACCTAAAACCCCGGGCATCTCATGGTAAAAATACATTCTTTTTTAAATCTATTTCAGCAATAAGCCAAACCAATCAGGAACTTAATTGCATTTTCTGCAAGTGATGGCATGAAGGCCTTATCACAGTCTATTTTAAGCAAACAAATCTTATATTTTTTGTTACTTTTTCTCTGTAATAATAAAACAATATGGTGTACTCGATTCTAAATAAACAGCATAATCCATAATTCTATTGTGTTCATTTAATATATGAATATTTTTTAGACTTAATGGATACTGTCTTTGAGAAAACATGTTTTTTAAAAACCCCATCAGTTAATAGAGCTTCTCCAGCAGAATCCTGCATTGTAATCTGTTTTTCAAAAACGCAAACAGATTTTTTTTTATATTTAACTTTGAAATTTGACATGTGGCTAGACATATTGTTTGTTTCCCAGGTGCCCTCAGTCATGTGACTTGTGCAAGTTGGAATAATGTCAACCCATCCCCCTCCAGCAGTCGATCAGCAGAACAATGGGAAGGTAGCCAGATAAGTGCTCCCTGACACCTGTTAGTGATGGGCTGGTGGGTTTGGGCCAGCACATCACCTGTGGTTCGGGGGCGGGTTCCGCTCACCCTCCACGCCCAAGACCTAAAACTGCCGGCTACCCAGTTCCGGCTTGGGAATTTATAGGCGCTGCCCCTTTTGTGACATCATTGCTGGTTGGGTTCGGGCGTGGGTCTATAAATAAAGGGGAGAAGCCAGGTCGGGATAGGGTTGGGAGCGGGTGCGATAGGGTCAGTATTTCTCGACCCACACATGAGAATAGCACTAAAAATCGCCCAATTCATGACTCCTCCAGTTACAATGAGCCGGAGAAACAATAGCAGATCTGAAAGCAATTCCATTGTGAAGAGCTGGCTCTTTCTGAGTGAATTATTTCCAATTTAACAAATGTAATTTAGAAATAAAAAGTACACCATAAAAATCATGACTCTTTGTAAAGGTATCTTTGTAAAGGTATAGAGATTCAAATTACAGTAAGACCCCCTACCTGGAAAACCCCAGTTCCCAAGCAATCGAGAAGTTGAGACATAGGAGGAAGAAGGTCCTTACCCTGTAGATCTTACAGTCTAAGTAGAGACATGGGTTCCTGCACAAACATATGGAGGAATGAAAGAATATTAATGCTTTAAACCAATATGACTCATCCCAATGCCAATCAATGTTATTTCATTGTTTGCTGAACACTCCTTATAGGTAATCCCCAGATAGTGTTTTTTCTTTCAGCCTCACAACATCCTGTTAATGTTATAGCGCTTTTGCTCATAATAACATTCCTTGCACTGAATAGCCAAACCACAATTTGTTTCTGCCTGTTTAAATTATTCTTTTTTTTTCTACAGGTGTCAAGTTATATCATCATAAGGAGTCTTGCACAACAATTGCTATCTGTCTAGAATTATAAAGATCCTGATAGTACTGAACGTTACACATGTGAATCAAACACACCATCATCTTTTTTTCCCATAAAAGTGTAGGGGGTTCCTCACGGTGAGGGCAGTGAGGTTGGGGAATGCCCTTCCTAGTGATGTGGTAATGGCAGATTCTGTTAATGCCTATAAGAGGGGCCTGGATGAGTTCTTGAACAAGCAGAGTATCCAGGGCTATTGTGATGTCTAGATCTGCAGTTAGTTTAGCATAGGTATCACCTGCAACAGAACTACCTGCAAGAATAATGCATAGAAAGCTTCCGCAAATCTTACCATCTAGAACAAAAGGAAACCCAACAGGAGAATTGTCATCAACTTAAGATCATCAATAAGTAATCTAAAGAGTGAAGTAAAAAAAAAAAAGATAAGAAAATGACCACTAAGGTTCAAAATAAACATTAAAATGTAAAAATATAATACCTTCAAAACATGATAAATAAAGTGGTGTGAATAATGCAATAGTTATACATTTAACTTTCTCTAAATATATCCTCTAAAACCACCAAGTCAAAATCCAAAAGGCAAATATGCTATATTAAAATTAGGAAGAAAGTAAGAAAGAGACCAAGATGCCCAAACAATATTGAGTGGCTAAGTCCCTATGAGTTATATCATATACAGTTGAGCTCCAAACATCTCCGGACACGACATGCTGCTAAAACCAGGTCTTTATTGTTCCATCTAAAAACTAGACGCCTGACATGTTTCGTGCGCGAACGCACTTACTCATAGGCATACACATACAACAGTAGGAGGGTTTAAATAGTGTCATAAGCAATTAAACATGCAAATTAAGACATCAATACATACACCCCCATCAGTAAAAAAGCACACATAGTGGAATCTGGAACCTGTATAAATCAAAACTGTAGGCTATATTTACAAGGCCAATCATTTAAAGAAGACTTTTTTTGTAAAATACATATGTAGAATACATCCAATTAATCCAAGTAAACTGTTCAATACATCAATATCAATAAATATAGTAAAAAGTAAATAATATTAATTTAATACATGAATGGCAACATTAAATGTTAGAAATTCTTTTATGTACAAATAAATAGACTCATAAATTCAAACATAGCAGCTAATGTCAAAAATAGAATTGAGGCCATTAGGATGTCGTGTATCAAGAGTAAATATCCATTTGACTTCAGAACGTAAGAGCCTAGCATATAAGTCACTGCGCCTTGCATCAGGAAGAATTTTATCTATGACTTGAATGTGCAAAAACGATACATCAGATTGGCAACATTGTAAAAAGTGTCTAGCCACGGGACTGCAGCTACTTCTAGCAGCTATATGTCTAATGTGTTCCCTCATCCTGCTCTTAAGGGAGCGTGTTGTACAGCCAACATATTGAATGCTACATCTTGAACAGGTTAAAAGATACACAACATATCGCGTATTACAGTTGGCATAAAAATGCATGTTAAATACTGTCCCAGACACTGAACTACTAAAGGTAGTGGATTGCCTGATATGTGAACAAGTAACACATCTGCGTGCTCCACAGCGATATGTACCCTTTACTGTAAGCCATGTCGCTCTCAAAGGCCGGGACCGCCACAGAGTTGGTGAAAGCATATTACCCAATGTGGGAGCTTTTTTTGCAACAATATTGTAGCCACCTTGTAATACCAATGCCAAGTCAGGATCATTATAGAGAACAGGAATTAAATTAGAAACTATACGTTTAATCTTATAGAACTGATTAGAAAACGAAGTTACAAAAGTAGGAGAAACATAACCCCTTCCAACTCTGCCATGATGTTGACCTTTCCTATCAGTGAGTAAGTCTGATCTCTCCATCCGTAAGGCCTTAATAAAGGCTGAGGACAGTGACCTCATGCTATACCCACGATCAAGAAATCGATCTCGCAGTATGACGGCCTGCTCCAAAAAGGCACTCTCTGTGCTGCAATTTCTCCGTAAACGCTGAAACTGTCCCACAGGGATGCCCCTAAACATGTGTGCTGGATGGCAAGAATCTGCCCTTAGCAAAGAATTACCAGCACAAGCTTTACGAAAGGTTGTGGTTTCCACCACAGTGCCCCTAGCAACCAGTTTCAAATCTAAAAAAGAGATAGTATGGGTATTAAATTCACTGGTGAATCGTAAATTAAGCGTGTTCGTGTTCAGCTCAGTGACAAAAAGTAAAAATTCTGAATGTGACCCCTGCCAAACCAAAAGGAGGTCATCCACATATCGCTTATAAAAAACTATATTGTGTAAGTAAAGTGAATCACCTCCATAGATGTGGGTCTCCTCCCACCAGCCCATGTACAAATTGGCATAGGCTGGTGCAAACTTAGCACCCATCGACGTACCACACCTCTGGAGGTAAAAAACTTGATCAAAAAGAAAAAAATTGTGAGACAATAGATAACTGATAGAATCTAAAATAAAGTGCTTGGTGCCCTCATCATAAGTGCTATACATATCCAAGTGATAAGAGATCGCTAGCATTCCTTTCTCGTGTGGGATGCAGGAATACAATGATGCTACATCAATCGTGCCCCAAGAAAAAGTGTCAGACCACTCTAAATGATTAAGCAATTGTAAAACATGTTTTGTATCCATGACATACGAAGTTAACCGTTTAACCAAAGGCTGTAAGTAAAGATCTATATATTCCGAAAGTTTCTCATTCAAAGATGCTATACCAGATACAATTGGTCGCCCTAAGGGCGGACGCTCAGACTTATGGACCTTAGGTAAGTGGTGGAAAAGGGGGACTCTCGGAGAAGTCGGTATCAAATAATCCCTGATTCTCTCATTGAACAATCCAGACTTATAAGCATCATTAACTAATTCCACCAAATTTTTAGTAAACTCAATGGTAGGGTCAGTACTCAGGGGTTGGTAAGTAGAATTATCATTCAACTGTCGCATGGCTTCATTCTTATAAGTCTCACTGTCTAACACAACTACCATCCCCCCTTTATCGGCATTCTTTATAACTATAGACTTATCATCCTGTAATTGTTTAAGGGCTGCCTTTTCTTGAGAAGTCAAATTAAAGCCAGTGAACTGACTCCTAGTCTCCATTTTAAGTGACAACAGCTCCTTCTCTATTAGCTCCTGAAATCTATCAACAACACTGCCCCTACAATGCAGTGGATAGAAATCAGAAGTCATACGTAAGCCATCCCTTATCTCCTCAGGGTCAACACCAAAACGGTGTATGGACGTGCCTGATTCATTTTGTAAAGCATATAAATTCTGCAAACAACGTTCATCCTGAAACAGTAATTGACAATTCAAATTATCAGACATACTGGGGAAAGACAAACCTTGACTATCAGAGCCATTCTCAATAAGGCTTCCCGGTGTCACCGCATTTACAGGTTGTTCTAGTTGTACACAGTTTAAATCATTCAAAAAATATTTCTTTAAAACTAGTTTACGAACAAACCTATTGATATCAATCAAAGTTTCCAGTATATTAAAGTCCCTTGATGGTGAAAAAGATAACCCTTTTCCAAGTAGAGAAAGTTGTGCCTCAGTCAAGTCTTTAGTGGAAAGATTTAAAACAAAAGGACTTTTGTTAGATAAATTTAAAACTAAACTACACCTGACTTTTCCAATCATTAGTTAAATCTACCCTCGTTGCTCTAGAGATAACGTATCTAGATGTCTCGCTGGGATGTTCATACAAATGATCAGATCCCCTGTCAGTGTGACAATGAAACTTTCTTAGAAGGTGATTTAGGGGATTCTGTTGGTTGATTTTTTGCATAATTTGAAACAGTATGAACCAATCCTGAGATCTCCTCAAAGGTAAATTGAAATGTTCCTCAGCCATAGATAAATCCAATGCACACTTCACTAATTTTTCTTGTTGCTTGGAACCTCATAGAAACATTGTGGTGAAGATAGGGAAAATATGTGAGGGTGCCCCTAGCCACTTTATGTGCCTTTTCTATCCACATCCTTATGCCCCTGGGTATCTATCCCCATCTCCTGTTCCAATTTCCCATGTTTCTATGGCTCTACCTCTGTTGCTGTCCCCCTGTCCTTATACCTCTCACCTATTTCTATACCCCCTTCCTTATTCCTTTGATCTATACATCTACATTTATCCATCTATTTAGACTCTCTATGTTTCCTATTATCCCTAGGACAGTTTCTGCCCCCATTCCCTGAAAACTACTCCTGACCCTGCCCATTATCCATATCTATCTTCCAGTCTCTGTCTCTTTTAAACTTCTTTAACCAATCCCAATCAGTGTAGCTACAATCTCAGCAGACCTGCTAATTTGCTCATCCCTGCTGTCCCTGTCCTCCAATAGATTATCCCTAACCAACCTAATTAAAAGCAGATCATCTCCTGAAAACACTATTTTTGTCTATTGAGAAATCTGAACTGAATTTGGAGATTCTCTGAGGTTCTCAGAATTGAATCTGGACCATTATATTATATTGAATTTATATATATATAAATATGTGCCTGTATGTTACCCAACCACTTAGATTGTAAGCTCTACGGGGCAGGGACCTCCTTCCCACTGTGTCTCATACCACATGGCACTTATTCCTTGTGCATTTATATATATTTATTGTATTTATTTATTTATTTTTTATTTATTATATCACTCCCTGTGTGTAATTTTGTATTCTGTAAGATTGTACAGCGCTGAGTACCCTTGTGGAGCTTTATAAATAAAGTTATACATATATATATATATATATATATATATATATATATATATATATATATATATATTATAAAGTGAATCTAAATAAGAAGCATACATACACTTTAAAATGACTTCAGTAAATGAATGTAATGAATAAATCAAGGAACAGTCAGAAGAGATAACATGATATGCAAGACCCTAATTGATTGGTGAATATATTTTCAAGAGCAGAATCACCCAAACATTTATCTTGAAATAGCTTTAGATTAATAGCAACCTTCCAGACGTATTACTTAGGAACGCAGTCATGAAAAATGTGTCTTATTTAACAAAGTAAGCATGAACACTCCACAACAATCTTTCTTGCTTGTTTTAATTAAGAAAACAAATGGAAAATAAATATAAAGCAAAACTAAACATTAATCTTTAAATCAGGAGGATTTACTTGGGCGTTTTAATCAATCACATGCATGAAATCTTATATTTAGTAGTGTGATGACCTTCGTTACTTACTTTAATCACGAAAATAAAACCAATTTCCCAAACCGTAATTTGGATAGTTTCCAAACACATACCATCCATTTAGCAAATACCCTGATGCTAACCTGTGAAAATGCATCACGCAGTCGTTATTCGGTTAAATTAAGTGCTGGAATATTCATAAATGTAATCTTTATCCAAATTCCCTAGTCTTGCTGCACTTTCATGGAATAATTGAATCTCTGGTTTACAAATACAGTTATATATGCAAAGGTAAAGGAATGTGTGCATGTGTATTTAGTGTTGTTTAGTTTGTTGATTATAGGCAAATATATGCATAAACTGAAATTCACATGTAGATAAGTCCCCAATTCGGTTGAGTGACCAAACTGTAAAATCATTGTTAAGGCCCCCATACACGGTAAGATCCGCTCGCTTGGCAAGATCGCCAAGCGAGCGGATCTTCCCCCGATATCCCCACCTACGGGTGGGCGATATCGGGGAGCTTGTTAAAAAAAAAATAATCCGATCGTTTGGCCCTGGGGCCAAATGACCAGATTATGTAGGCAGCAATGGGGCAGTCATTTCGGGGACCGCATCAACAAGCTGATGCGGCCCCCGATCTGACTGAATCTTTTAACCTGGCCGATCGATATCTGCCCAATTTCAGGCCAGATATCGGTCGGCCAGCCCGCTCGTTTCTGCCCCTACACGGGCAGATAAGCTGCCGAGTCGGTCCAAGGGACCAATATCGGCAGCTTCTATCGCCCCATGTATGGGGGCCTTTGCACGTGATCTAATAGGTGCACGTCTGTTTAAGTGTTAGAAAAGCATTAAATATCAATCAGGTACCAGGATGAGTAGCAATCAGCTCACTGGTGCCATTTAATGTGCATTTTGTCATATGCATAGCATCTTGGAGAAGCCATTCCAGCAAGCATAGCCTTGTAGGAGGTGCAGATGTGTTTTCCTTATACAGGTATCGGACCCTTTATCCACAAACCCATTATCCAGAAAGTTCCGAATTACGGAAAGGTCATCTCCCATTGACTCCATTTTAATCAAATAATTCACATTTTTAGAAATGATTTTCTTTTTCTCTGTAATAATAAAACAGTACCTTGTACTTGATCCCAACTAAGATATAATTACCCCTTATTGGGGCAGAACAGCCCTATTGGGTTTATTTAATGGTTAAATGATTCCCTTTTCTCTGTAATAATAAAACAGTACCTGTACTTGATCCCAACTAAGATATAATTACCCCTTATTGGGGGCAGAACAGCCCTATTGGGTTTATTTAATGGTTAAATGATTCCCTTTTCTCTGTAATAATAAAACAGTACCTGTACTTGAGCCCAACTAAGATATAATTACCCCTTATTGGGGGCAGAACAGCCCTATTGGGTTTATTTAATGGTTAAATGATTCCCTTTTCTCTGTAATAATAAAACAGTACCTGTACTTGATCCCAACTAAGATATAATTACCCCTTATTGGGGGCAGAACAGCCCTATTGGGTTTATTTAATGGTTAAATGATTCCCTTTTCTCTGTAATAATAAAACAGTACCTGTACTTGATCCCAACTAAGATATAATTACCCCTTATTGGGGGCAGAACAGTCCTATTGGGTTTATTTAATGGTTAAATGATTCCCTTTTCTCTGTAATAATAAAACAGTACCTGTACTTGATCCCAACTAAGATATAATTACCCCTTATTGGGGGCAGAACAGCCCTATTGGGTTTATTTAATGGTTAAATGATTCCCTTTTCTCTGTAATAATAAAACAGAACCATGTACTTGATCCCAAATAAGAGTTTAATCCTTATTGGAGGACAATCCTATTGGGTTTACTTACTGTTTAAATAATGTTTTTAGCAGACTTTAGGTAGGACATCTGAATTACGGAAATGCCCCTTATCCGGAAAAGGGTTTGGCATGTGGTGTGAGGTTTTTGTGAGGGGCTGGGAAGACTTAGCCTTTGTGATATACTTGCTATCAGTGAAGGGTAGAAGTCCTCAAGAATTACTGGAAACGTATGACATATTTCCCATTCCATAAGCTATGGAAGTTGGGTGGCTTTTGGTTTTTAGAGAACTAGGGGTCTAGTACAGGTTGTTTAGCAGGTGAGCTGTACTTTGATGATGATGCAGTTGTTTTAGGGAGCAGAATAAAGTAGCAAAGGACTTTAAACTAGGCCTTAGCGGGGAGGAAGCAGTATGAAAAAATGCAGATAATATATTAGATAAAAGCCTGGGAATAGCATGAAAGAATAGGGGTGTAGAGGTGGGTTGGGGACCACATGTGACAGGGAGGGGAAGTCACATGCAAATGATGTACAAACTGGGAACTGTATTAAATGTATGTCCACAAATGTAAGAATTGGAAACCACATGGGTATGGCTTGGATTAATGGCACTGGGTGAGAAATACAATGTTTCCTTATTACTGAATAAGTCAAATGACTGGAAGTTAAATATCCTTACCTTTTTGACAGGCAAAAAAAGAAAAGGAGTTAGTGACAGGGCTAAAGCTCATTCTCATGAGAATTTTTACCTGCATTCTCCTTTGGTGGCATTCTCCTGCTTTCCACCACAGGGGAGCGCAGAAAGAAATGTGCAGCATTCTTCCTTATGGGGCAGTACTAATACCGGCACATGTAAGCACAGAATGCAGTCAGGTTAGACAAGGAATAAGCATTGGAACAGGAAAGGTAAGTTAGGTGCAGGCAGGCAAGCAAGGTGGACTAAAGCTCAAAAGCCAGGTACAAGGGGTTAAACATGTTTTCTTCAAAGTCCAGTCAGTATAAGTCAGCATAAGAGGCCAAAGTCCAATGCCAGGAGCGTAGGTTTGCAGAGTGTACTGGTAGGACAGGCTAGGGGGACCTATCCTGGGCTTTAAACTCCTGAGCACTGCATACAAGCCTGTGCTCTGGTAACGGCATGGTTGCAATCTTTCTAAACATACAGTAACTCAACATAGATGGAATTACAGAAAAACAAACTTTGATCATTCTAAAATAAATAGATTAGGACTTTGGGTTCTCAGCTAAATTTGCAAAAGGGTTTTTTTTTTCAGTAAAAGATGTGATATGTGGAATTCTCTCCTTGAAGTTGTACACACAAATACCTACGAAAATTAATTTTTATTACATTTTATAAATGGTTGAATACCTTTTAACAAGTGAACAAATGAAGGGTTTCTGTTAGTTCCTCGGTACAATGCTGATCCAGGGACTGGTGTGATTGCCCCTTTGGTCAGGAAGAATTTTTTTACCCTTTGAGGCAAATTGGAGATGACTTCACATGTTTTTTTTTTTCCTTCCTCTGGATTAACTAGAGGTTTCCCATGGCGAAAAGATCAAACTTCATGGGTGTGTTCCTTCTTCAACCTTGTCTACTACGGAACTATGTAAATAAATTGCCTCTGCCGCAGTCAACCTTAAGGTAAATAGTGGCCTTGGCTAAATATCCAGAGGGCACCCATTAGAATGTTATTAAAGTATAATATCTTCCCTTTCAGTCTATAGCCACAGGCTGAAATTTAATAATATCTATTGACTGTAAGTCTTGGGAGTCTTGTGTATTTAGAGAAAATGGTTGGCCTGGCATCTTTTCTTTTCATAACATATCATGCCTCATGTAGCCAGACAGGTCGAAACACCTTAAAATCCAGCTTCAGCACTGGCTACCAGTACAAAGGAAGAATCATGGCAAATAAAGAGTAAAACAGCTGTAAACCCATTTCCAGAAGGTTCTAACCTTCTGTAGATACCGCATACCACCACCGTACAGAAAACTTGTAGACTAATAAAACTTGTAGACTAATAAAACTTGTAGACTAATAAGACCAGAGGGTCGTAGCGCTGGACAGTTTTGTAAGCCAGATACTCTGTGCTACATATTAAGACTCCCAATCTGTAAGTACAGCAGGAACTTCTACTTGGGATATGGTCTTGAACAGTGATCCCCAACCAGTGGCTCAGGAGCAACATGGTGCTCCCCAACCCCTTGGATGTTGCTCCCAGTGCCCCCAAACCAGGTAGTTATTTTTGAATTCCTGACTTGGGGGCAGGTTTTGGTTGAATAAAAACAAGATTTCCTACCAAATAAAGCCCCTGTAAGCTGATAGTGTGCATAGAGGTTGCCTAATAACCAATCTTAGCCCTTATTTGGCACCTCCATGAACTTTTATGGTGCTTGTGTTGCTCCCCAAGTCTTTTTACATTTGACTGTGGCTCACGAGTAAGAAAGGTTGGGGACCCCTGGTCTTGAGGGACAGCTAGTAGAACAGTAGCATACAGATATCTTAAATTCTACAGATGGACTGATACTAGTCTGATATACCTGTATGATCTAATTAAAACAGATCTGGAATGGGGAGCTGGGGGCCCACCAGGGCTCTCTTCCCAATGTCCGTGATCCCCACCCACATGCTGCTTACTTCTTACCTTAACTTTATGGCTGTGAGAAGTGACGGTCTGATGGGGGAAGCAGGCCTGGGTCGGCTGGGCCCATGGAGGTGTCCTGCCAGCACAGTCCAACCCTGAATTAAAATATGGAATGGATAGTGATGAGCAAATCTGTCCCATTTCACTTCGCCATAAAATACGTGAAACGGCGATAAATTCGCGAAATGCATTTGTTGCGTGATTTTTTTGTCACCCCCAGCTATATTTTGTCGCCCGTGTATATTTTTTTGTCGCCTGCACTTTCTGACACAATCACGCTTTTTTTTTAAGTGACCACACTCAATTTGACAAATTTTTCCGCTGCGAATTTTCACAGAAGTTTTGCAAAACCATTCGTCAATGGCGAAATGCGGAAATTCGCTGCGAATCCATGCCTGGCAAAAAAATTCACTCATCACTAGGCATGGATCAATAAATTCATATAACTGCATATCTACCTTAAAAGAGAACTAAAAATTCTATAAATGAATATGGCTAAAAATGCAATATTTGTAATGGTGAACTTACTACACCACACTAATGTTTCAGCATCTCAATAGCAGCAATGATCCAGGACTTCCAACTTGTTACAGGAGCTCCCCATCTTGGAAAGTGTCATTGACACTGCACATGCTCAGTGGGCTCTGGGCAGCTGTTGAGAAGCTTCTTTAGAACTTTTGTAAATATTAATAATGATGGTTAAATCTACATTGCACATGTTATATAGCCAGCACTCAGACTGATTCAGGCAATAGATGCCCATAGTGTCTGACCATTATCAAGCTAAACTGCAGACTGCAAGATTATTGTGAGCCCTGCTGGAAATGTGTAAAATTAGGTTATAAAAGAATAAATCGCAGAGGTTGTTCAGTACAAAAAAAAACTTCTATTCCAAAACCAATAAAATTTAAAGAAGTCAGATAATTAAGTTGAAAATTAAGGAGGAATTACATCTGATCCTTGAAATGTCAATAATTCATTTGTTGAGTACTCTAAGGCTTAATATTATTCAGAAGCACGGCTTTGTGAGCAGATATGTAATGATTTTCTGAAAGTTGTGTTTTACAACTTAATAAAAAGAAAATGACTGGAGATAATTATACAAGTTCATGAATACAACAAGCCGTGCTTTGCTTGTCCCAGTCAAGGATTCTGAACATCAACTGTGACGTATACATTGCCGGCCAATCAGGTGTATATAGCTGATCATCTGAATAGAAATAAAAAACTGTGTTCTATATATATATATATATATATACAGGTATATACTGTATATATCTTGCATAAGAGCCATGAATGTCTTGTAAATTATATCCTTATTAACGTTGCTTAGAGACGTCAGTTATAATTGGTGCTTAGTGATGTAATTTGTGCATACTCCCTTTTGTAATATATGTAGATATTAGAAGTCACCTTGACCATGACCTATATAAAAGCACTGTCTGTTTCCTCCTCTGTGGCTCCTTATCCTTATATTTCACAACAGGGTATACAATATTCCCTATGTACTCTATAGCCTGAATTCTGAGATGGGTTGCATCATTTCCTCTGTTGCAAGCTTTAACTAGAGGTATTTGACCTAGGTGCTAGGTTACACAGTGTAACTGGAGGAGTCATGGCCAGACTTGGGTGTTTAACTATTGAGTGCTATTATCATATCTACCACTATGTGGGGCACTGGGGCATTTCTAGCAATGCAGGCGTCAGGGAACTGCTTTTGGCTGATACAAACTATTTTACAACACTCGGCAGTGATCCCCAACCAGTGGCTCGGGGGCAACATGTTGCTCCCCAACCCCTTGGGTGTTGCTCCCAGTGGCCTCAAAGCAGGTGCTTATTTTTGAATTCATGACTTGGAAGCAAGTTTTGGTTGCATAAAAAAAACATGGGTACTGCCAAACCTTCTGTAAGCTAGCAGTCCACACAGGGGCTACTAGATAGCCAATCACAGCCTTTATTTGGCACCCCAAAAACATTTGTCATGCTTGCGTTGCTCCCCAACTCTTTTTACATTTGAATGTGGTTCGTGGGTATAAAAGGTTGGGGATCACCACCCTACTGATTCGGTAGAACACATTCTTGCCTATGGGCGTAAATCATTTTCTGGGTGGTAACATAGGGGGTCCCCACTCCAGCTGCCCCTTCTCCACAGATCAAGATCACAGCATAACTCAACCCCCCGTTTCCCACACGCATTTCGGCTTCTTTTTTGACGCTATCAGGGGTGGAGGGAGGACCAGAAGCAGGACTGGGTCGACAGGGCCCCCCAGTTTTTTTCCCTTTGTTCTGCCGGCCCAGTCCAACCCTGGACTTGATACCTGTTGTTACCACTATAATTATCAGCATTCATTGACCACATTTAGCTGTACAGGGATTCTGAGAATGGTCATTAAATAATACTTTGGGGGCCACAGGTTAGGCAATCATCATCTGTTATTATTTGACTGAGCCTTTACGTTTCCATTTCTGAAATTAGGCAGCTGGTTCAGCAGTAGTTTTTCTGTTATTAGATAAACTAACAACTTTTGGTAAAGATATATTTTCTTAGAAATCAACCTGAAACCAGTTCTATTTCTGTCCCCTTTGAAGCTAATGCCTGAAGGACTGGGCCCTCTGTTGATTAAACAACCCGGTAGTTGGAAAGTTTACTTAAATAATATTCACATAAATAGAGGGTGCATTTGAATTAATCATGGAAAAAAAAGAAGTTTCCCCCCAAGCATTTCTCCAACACATTTCCCATAGAAAGGACTGACATATGGTACTTTTAGCACTATACGGATTCCGCTGTTTATTATTGAAGTTAAAGTCACACATCTTCGTTTAGCAAATTAAGCCAGGTGACTGAAATCAATATATGGCAGCCATTCGGGAACGAAAACGCAACAAATTACTAAAGACCTCGGAATTGCTGGGCACGGAGCTTGCAAATGATGTTGTGGAAATAAAAAATGGCTGACAATAGGTTTTCCATTAATGGCTTTCACCATCGCTAACAGAGAGTAATGAGAAACAAATGAGTCGAGGCTCTGTGAGAGCGGTAGCTGGAATATTAAAGGGCTGACTTGCTGAGTAGGGTTTCACAGCATTCAGTAAGTGCCTGGAGGCAGTTCCAAATCCAGACAGACTGTTTAAGTAAGCTTCTTTATTAGAAAAATTGACTTAACCCTCTAATTGCCACCCAAGATTACAACATACAATAAGACCTGCTCATTTCTAGAAGGTAAATTTGCCACCCATTCAATGGACCATGGGATAATTCAATTGTTCTGACTTCAAAGAAAGTGACAATGCACATATTTTGGGTTAAGATTGCACCCAAGGCCCATTGCATTGGTTTCCCAGGCCCAAGTCCCAGTAGGATACTGACTGGCGAGACTACTGGCTATGTCAAGAAAATGTGCTTGCTTTTGGGAGCCATAAGCCTGCGAAGTATTAAGATAAGATGATTACTGCTGAAATTGATCCACATTAGGGGGTACATTTACTTATCCACAAATGCTCCGAGCGTTCGTATTTTCCGCGACTTTTTTGTACCTTGCGTGACTTTTCCGACACTTGTGCGACTTTTTCGATTTTGCCGCTGTTTACAATTGTTCGGTGCGAAAATTTCGTGACTTTCGGATCGCCAATATGATATTATCGTGACTAATACGATTTTTTGGTAAGCATTTTCGTGATGTTTGCGATCTTTAGAAATTTTCGTTTCCAATCCGAATTTTTCCTATTCGGGATTCAAATTCATGTTCTGATAAATCTGCCCCTAGGTGTAGTAATATAAGGGATATTACCCAGGGTAAGCTTTTCAGTAAAGAAGCTCAATGGGCACTTTATGGGTTTAGTTTACTGTAACATTGTTGCTCTTAATTCTGGTTCCCCTGGGTAACCCTACACTTAGACCCTCATAAACTAACATAGGAAAACATTTGCAGGATTTCAGTAACACACAATGTCCATCAGCAATTAGCACTGATCAGTAAATAAAATCTTATGCTAATAAGCCATTACCACTTTAGACTTACAAAAGGCTGGTTGCTATTGGTTACTGCACTAATGCAAATTCGCTATTATTTGTATGATTTCAAAACAATGGAGACAGAGTTGACGGATAATGTGTATCCACTCATTTGCCTATATTGTAAATTAAAATTTGCAACGAGAAAAAATATCTCCATTGCTGGCTATATTCAGTGGCAGAGTTATGGTGGTACCTGAGCCTTTGTGACAGTGGCCCTTCTGCAAACGCAAAGTGCAGCCTGAGGGGACGGACTGAAATCCAGCATATAGGGTGGCTGCTGCCCAGTTATTATTTGCTATCATCTCAACATGCCAGAACCCTGGGAGTGCACTTATATAGACTTATACTGATCTAACCATATATACTAACATCAATACTTATTGTGTAGTATAGTATCACAATAGCCTTGGATATTATGCTTGTTCAAGAACTCATCCAGGCCCCTCTTATAGGCATTAACAGAATCTGCCATTACCCCATCACTAGGAAGGGCATTCCCCAACCTCACTGCCCTCACCGTGAGGAACCCCCTACGCTGCTTCAAATGGAAGCTCTGTTCCTCTAATCTAAAGGGGGGGCCTCTGGTGCGCTGATTGTTTTTATGGGAAAAAAGAACATCCCCCAACTGCCTATAATCCCCTCTAATGTACTTGTACAGAGTAATCATGTCCCCTTTAGGCTTACTAGCACTTATAGGGTTAATCAATCATTCTGCAGAAGGCAAACTGCAATAAGTCTGAGCTGACTTATACAAGCTGTCTGGCATCTGCAGTCTGCACTTCTTATGCACAATGCGTTAAATAAATAATAGCTGCCATAGAGCCATACATACCCAATAACCATGCCTAAAATAAGTATACACTGATGCTGTATTTTTTTAAATGCATTTAATTAAATATAAATATTGATATGACTTTCTTGCAGAGTATGCCATGCTGGAGGAAATAACC
This sequence comes from Xenopus tropicalis, assembly GCF_000004195.4. NCBI lineage: Eukaryota > Metazoa > Chordata > Amphibia > Anura > Pipidae > Xenopus > Xenopus tropicalis. The sequence continues at coordinate 22,479,833 of NC_030678.2, forward strand.
CAAGTATGTTAGGGGTTAGGGGTATTGAGGGTCAGACTGGGGTGTGTTGGGCCCACAGGATCTGCCTCCCCAGGAACCCCACAGGGTCCCCCATCACCTGTTCAACCCCACCCCGAATGGGCATGCCTCATACTTACCTTGGCATGGTCAGGGGATGGAGGTGTACTGGTGGGGATCAGGTCTGGGTCAGTGGGGCCCACCGGGTTTTTCCTTGTGTCCCGTCATCCCATTTTGATCCTGGGGGTATTGGCAGTATAGTACAGAGAGGATGTGCCCGTCATGGAGGTGCAGTGATGGTAAACAAAGTACCCTAGGCCTATGTGATTTTAATGGAAGATGCACAAGGTTAGCATTTAACTCACCTTTCTTTACTTATCTTTACTTCTCCTTTAAACTCCTCATTTTCTGTCTGCAGCCGAAAATGTCTTATTTATTTGGACAGCACGAAAAAACTTGAGCCAGGAACGCCGGGCCAGCAAAGTAGTTACAGGTTTGCTTGTTAAGGCATTAAAACAAATTAGAGAGAGACAGAGGTTAGGAGAATAACATAGAAATGATGTGAGCGCTCGCTCTTTATCATGGTATTTGGAAAGCATAAACATACACAGCCTGGCGCTCTGATACGGAACACATGGGCTCTGCTTACAGCGCAGGGTAATAGCATTACTTGCAGACTTGCATTTTCCATCCCACTACTAATTAACTTCAATTAAATGATATATATTGCAGATGTTCCTTCATGCCTGGGGAGGAAAAAAAAGATAACAACTTGTATTGTAGAAAAATCTACATACAAAAAATAAATGTTGTCTCCTTCACACTAATGTCAAAGCTGGGCTGCCTTTTCTTCTACACCAAAGGACAAATTCCATGCAACCTTGAATGTATTTGTGTATAATAATTAAAGTAAAGAAAAAAATCTTGACAATTAGAATGAACAATGCCACCGCCCAAAGCCTTAACTTTTTCTTTCTAGTTTATTAAAAGAAAATGAGACCCATGTACTTGGGTTACTACTGCTGGAGTGGCCAACCTGCCAGACCGACCGCTCCCCAAGGGCCTAACACACAGCTTTTCCAAAAACCAAAAAAAGACTTCTCTTTGTGCCTCTCATTATCGTGCAATTTCTTATGCACAGTTTTTATCTTTTTGAAACTTCAATCTTAGTATAGAGCCAGACTGCATGGCAGAACCCCAGACAAGAGACAACCCTACATACAATAGACTTCAAATCAGAAGTTGTGCATGCATCATTTACTTTGGCCTGGGTTATAGTGTATTGTGGTGCATTCCCTTGTTGTGTGGGTCCCTCAGGAAGACCCTTTATACATTTCACTAGGGCCACCCTGCCGGAATATTACTGGCCTAGCCCCCGTCAAGGCTGGGGATTAGGGTTGCCACCTGTTCCGTTTTGACCTGAACAGTTCGGTTTTCCTTAGGCCTGTTCAGGTCTCAACTATCTTTTTGTTTTTCAGCCTTGTTAAACCCGAACAATAATCTGGACAATAGATGAATAAATATTTTAATACTGAGATTTTTTTTTTCTATCAACATAGCTTAGTTATCCTTAAAGTGGACCTGTCACCCAGACATAAAAAGCTGTATAATAAAAGCCCTTTTCAAATGAAACAAGAAACCCAAAACCATTTTTTCATTACCACAACCATACCCTTTATAAAAGCATTTAAAAATCCCAGCTGTCAATCATATATTGCCTGCCCCGCCTCTATGCCTTAGGCATAGAGGTGGGGCAGAGAGTTACTTTCACTTTCAATTCAGAACTTTTTCGATGTCCTCACATTCCCCCTCCCTCCGCACCATGTAATTGTGTAACCAGTGCATGGACATGGGTATCAGGTCCCCCCATACTGGCACAGAAACAAGATTTTGGCATAATGCAATGCCTGCTTTGATAACAGTGTCCACAAAATGGTGCCAGCCTGCTCACTGCAATTGTGAATTCCAAGGCTGAAGAAAATAAGATTAAAATAATTTATATAGTGTAAGTTAAGTTTATTTTGCTTGACAAACACAATAGAAAACAATTTGGAATTATTTCTTAAGGTGACAGGTCCCCCTTTAAGTTCAATTAATTTCTTATTATTACAGAAATAACTGGTATAACAGACCCCATACAATTAAAGGACTGGACTTACTCATCAGGCAGAATAAAGACTAGGGTTGCCAATCATCTGGTTTTAAACTGGACATCCCAGTTTTTCAATAAAAAAATCTGAACAGAATTCCAGTCAATTGTAAGTGATGCAGTAACCCAAGGATCCCCAACTGTTCTTACTCCTGAGCCACAGTCAAATGTAAAAAGACTTGGAGAGCAACACAAGCACCATAAAAGTTCATGGAGGAGCCAAATAAGGGCTAAGATTGGCTATTAGGGGCCTCTATGCACACTGTCAGCTTACAGGGGCTTTATTTGGTAGGAAATCTTGTTTTATTCAACCAAAACTTGCCCCCAAGTCAGGAATTCAAAAATAACTCCCTGGTTTGGGGGCACTGAGAGCAACATCCAAGGGGTTGGGGAGCAACATGTTGCCCCTGAGCCACTGGTTGGGGATCACAGCAGTAACCACACCCTGGCATCATAACAACATTCAATGTGCCATGTGTGATGTCATCATGCCCACCCCCTAGCTTTACTGCCCTACCCTCGATACCATCAGCCCCAAAGATGGCAACCCTACTGGAGATGGAATAACAAATTTGCAATATCCTTATATTAGGCCTGCCCAACTTAGCCTTTGACCTTTTCTCTTCCCTTGTCTCCCCTCAATCCACCCTCTAGCTCATAGCTTTGACATCATTCCCCTCCTTATCATGCCCGTTTCCATAATAGTCCGTACCCTGTGTCACTGCCCCCAGCCAGTCGGTAAGAAGAATTTTGAAAGGTGGTAACCCTAACTAGGGCAGGGACCAAAAAAATGGTCCCAATCCATTTGGGTCTCTTTCATAGTCATTAACTATGTGCAATGTCTTCCTACAGTTAAAATAGTCATTAAAAAAGGTACATAATTATCTCAAATCCAGGTGCCAATGTGCCCTTCCAGCATACTCTGATGGCTAGCAGGTAAGCATGCCTACTGACACTCAGAACCCTGGACTTACTGTCACCTCCTGAACTAATTCCAGGGTATCAGACTTGCCCAACTGTCTTGCCTGTCCTCGCTAATCCCATTTTTGATACTTCTGGCATGCCAGTGCAGAATCCCAACACAGTAGCATCATCGGACTGGGTTGTCCAGGACCTATCAGGGCTGCCACCTCTGGTGCCCCAACCCTAGTTGTGAGCTGAAGCCACAACCCCCCTTCCTGCACATACCGTATACTTCTCCATTGCGGCTCAATTGGGGGGAGAACAGGAGGAGCACAAATAGTTTCTGGAGGGAAGCAGCTCTGGGTCGGTGGGGCCCACAAGGTTTTTTCTCAGTGTCCCACCGGCCCAGTCCAACCCTGCTCACAGTATTTGTTCAGACACATCAGATACAACTCAGTGCATGTTCGCAAAAAATAACCATTTGTTTCCAGGAAAAATATGATTTGTGCCTGAAAATTGCACTTTTCTCACTGCAATGCAGTCATAACTAAGCTTTACATGTTCAATATAACACAAGCTTTCCCCCAGCGCCGCTGTCACTTTAATTTCTAGCCGAGCTCTGTTTCTCTGCATGTAATTCCAGTTGTGTCACAAGAATGATACCTAATTGAACATCCTCAGAAAATCAACTAATCAGGAGTCTAACTTCATTCATAAAAATCCCCATGTGAATATAAATACTTAACAATCACGGCAGAGATTTAATTTTCCCATCTCAACCAATTTGACAAAATAATTTCATTTGAAGCAGTTCCATACTGTGTAACAATGCTGCCCCTCAGAGGCGAGCCTGAGTACTGCATTCACCAAGCCCTGAATGGAGATTTTACATTAGCTAAAGGAATTATATGGTTTCCCCCCTCTATTTCAGAGAGGTAAACACACAACAGAGCATTTTACCAAGGATAATTTAAAAAAAAGCTTTAAATATACTACATAGTGCTTTGTTATTGTCCTGTTATATCATGTGTATTAATAAGGCTGTGGGATTTACCCCTTAGCTGTGTAAAAGTGAAAGTGTAAAAAGAAAAGAAGTGCTGATGCCTGTCACATAGCATTTTACACCACTTTTAGCACCAGAATTTCTTTGCCACCTGAGTTGGTGTATAATATAGAAGTCATTTTCTGTGTAAAAAAAATACACACCTTTATAAATCGTCAGACTTGCCCATTGCGATTGTAATTATTGTGACTGCAAAGAATGACATTAATTTACAAAGAGCAGAGCTTTTAAAATAGGACGTTAATTTTATGCCAACTTTTATATCTTCTGCAATGTGTGATGTTGGACACACCTTTACAAATATGTCATGATAAAGAACAATAAATGTTTATACTATATTTATTAAAATATAAGTAAGTTAGGTTGAAAAAAGGCACATGTCCATCAAGTTCAACCTTATATGGCTATATATAACCTGCCTAACTGCTAGTTAAAAAATTCCTTCCTGACTCCAAGATGGCAATTGGACCAGTCCCTGGATCAACTTGTACTAAGAGCTATTTCCCATAATTCTAAGCCATCCAGCCCCTTCTTAAAGATATATAATGTATCAGCCAACTTCACAACTTCACAGCTCTCACTGTAACAAACTTTTTTGAATATTCATTTGCAGAACTTAACATATTTTATGTCTTTGCAGTCATCTGCAATGGACACTGTTGTGAATGAATATTTTCAACTTGAAGGTATTAATGGCACACTTGGTGATTTTAGGGCATTCTCACTCCTGCCGTTTGAGCATGGAACACTGCCACCTAGTGGTTCTGTATAAAGGGGTTACATTTTGTCACTGGAGATATTCCAGACTCTTTAAAATGTCCAAAAGTAAGAACAACCCCATAAACCAACTCATTGATAATAATGGTGATTGTCTGTGTTAGCAGCACCCATGGATGATCCCACTGTAATATATATAGGATATTGATATCAATCCATGCAGGGAAAGAGCAACTTTTACAATAGGGAAAGTGCATCAATGCTCCTGGCAATCAAGGGGTCAATTATGTTTGTCTATTAAAAATCTGCTGAAATGGGGAAAAATTTCAGTTGTTTATTTTGAATGCCACCGGTCTGAAACATATGACAAAATTCTCTTTATCCGCCACGATGAATATCCAAAATTTCATCCCCCCTCCTCTTGGGTTGAACTGTTTTTTCAGACAGTTCTAATTCCTTTGCTGTATTCTAACATTATACTGGAATGTAACTGATCACTCAAGGCTGGAGACGTTTTGGAATAAGCGGGAGTTTTCGTTAGATAACACCTTCATGAGAGAATACATCACTTCGGAAATATTCCTCTAAGCAATCAGTAAGGTAAATACTGGCGAGATTTCCTATGATGACTGCCATCTGTATGTAATGAAACCCTTTACTAATACACTTCCTGATCTGTGATGCAGGGTCCTACTTACCAACGCTAAATTAAATGTTTAGACAGAGGCATAACTATGTGGCATTGGCCCCTTCTCCAAACAAAAACATCTTCAGAGGGTCCTGGCACACAAAGCATTCCTACCCAGACCCACTAACCCCACCCTTCTACCCACTCAAGCCCCCAGCTTCCTGCCTGCTCTCAGGTTGTAAAGTGGCTGGGAAAGGGGGGATTTTTATACAACAGAACAGGGATCCCCAATGTTTTATAACTCATGAGCCACACTCAGATGTAAAAAGTGTTGGTGAGCCACACAAACATGAAAAAAGTTCTTTGGGGATGCCAAATAAAGGGCTGTGATTGGCTATTTGGTAGCCCCATGTGGACTGTTGGCCTGCAAGAGGCTCTGCTTGGAGTAAAACTGTGTCTCTGGGCTTCCAAAACTTGTCTCCAAGCCAAACATTTAAAAATAGGCACCTACTTTGAGGCCACTGGGAGCAACATCCAAGAGGGAGGTCAGCAACATGTGGCCGGTGAGCCACTGGTTGGGGATCACTGCTATAGAGGAAGCAAAACACTCCAAGCCAAACCCTGCACTGGCTTCCCCTACCATGCAGAATAAAATTCAAACTAATGACTCTCACATTCAAAGCAGTTCATAACTCAGCCCCACCCTACATCTCTGAACTTCTCTAGGTACCATCCAACCCGCTTGTTACGCTCCTCTACTGACCTGCTCCTCAACTCCTCACACACTCGCATTCAAGACATTACAGGGGCTACACCTCTTCTCTAGTATTCTCTCCCTTGTTCTGTCTGACATTCTCCCAAACTTTCTGCCTCCAAACAGTCTCTTAAAATGCATTTATTTAGAGACGCTTACACTGATTTAGTTTAGCGTGTCAGTGTGCTGCTAAATGCAATACCCTGTGCTACATCTCTTGCTTACTTCTGATCTTGCCCATTCCCACAGCTTTAGGGCCTATTACCTCTTGTATCGGTTATTGGTTGCTTTGTTTGTAATTCTGTATGTCCAATGTAAAAACCCTTTGGGCAAACATCAGTTATGTGGTTGGCTTGTGTCCAAATCCCTGACTTAAGGTGCCATACCCTATAAGAAGTGCTCATTTGACGGTCAGTAAAGGAGGGGATCTTTCCCCCGACATGTCCACCTACTGTGGGGGATATCGGGCTAATCTGATCAGATTAGAACAAGAATATGAGCCGTCAGAGCAAGGTCCACATCAGTGAGCCGATGGGTTACTCAAACTGATGGGAAAAATCAAACTTACTTGATAGACATCTGGCCTATTTTCAGCAAGATATCGGTTGGGGAGGACTGTCGGAGCCCCATACATCTGAAGGGTCTAAAGGGCCCCAATCATTATTTTAAATCTGCCCGTATAGTCACCTCTAAAGAATGGGTGCATCTCTATATTCTAGTTTTGCCTACGTGTATATATCTATTGTTCTGGATGAGCTTTCTCTGCTATTTTGAAACAACACATTCCTAGAGTACTGCCTAGAACCCAAAAGAAATATATGTCACATATTAGAGTATGTTTACTGCAAGGCAAGCGTGCCTTTGAATTCTCCTTTATTTAGACAACTGGAGCAGTTTTATAGACAATGCAATCTGGGTGGCACTTAGTTCTTTTAAGAGGAAAACTGCCGGCATATTCACAATAACGTCTGACAGGTAAATGTGATGCTGTCTTGCTAGCCATAAGCTAAACAGTTTCCAAGCAATCATAATTATCATCATTTATTTATATAGCACCAGCAATCTGTGTGGTGCGTTACATTAATTTATCCAGATAAATAATTTTTCATGAGTAAATAATGAATAACACGTGGCTGATGCTGAAGAACAATTGGAAGACTTACAAAGTCATGTAAACATGTTAACAAAGTGATGCCATAATAACAGTATAAAAATGACTTATTGGAACTGGCTTTGTAGAATTATTATATGCTTAGGCATGTTCTGTTTGGGGTTGTAGCGCTGATAATTGCATTTTTTGTAGATGATGCAATCTCAGAATTATACCAAACAAATGAAAAGTTTGCCAGCTATAAACACAGCATTCCTAGATGGGGAAATATCCACAGCGTAGATTTTAATGAGGGGTAATTAGAAGTGAGCCACGTGCCTTGCCCATTACTTATCAGATACCATGTGTGGGTGACAGTAGGTGCATAATGCTAGGGAGTACTGTACATAGGTCGGGGCTGGCTGGGGGTTATTCTGAGCGAATGGGTAGGATTGATATTAGCATTAGTATGAGCATAATGTACCACAGGACTCTCTTATGTTCTTCTACAACTTTTACAGGAATGAATTTATGAATGATATTGTTGAACATCTTGTACACTCCTTACTGGGGGGGGGAGGCTGGATGGGGCTGTGGCTCTCCTTGTATATCCTGAGGTTTGTATAGGGCCCTATTCACTATGCCTCTCTGCATCAGCAATGTTCCCTTTGCACTTTATTCCATACAATTTTCTTTTAACTTGGACACTGGTCAGTTGTTTCCCTTTGTTGAATTTACAAATACAGGGTGTTTTCACACCCCAGAAACTGCATGGCTCATTTACAGACAACAGGGCATGGAGCAAAGTCCAAAAGTGCCATGTTTTAGGCACTTTGCACAAATGCCCTGCCATCATTGCATGTGGCCACAGGTCCTACATTTTACTGTATGAATACAGAGCTGCCACACCTACCTGATAATACAAGAATACCAAATGCAGTGACCCAGGAACATAGCCATTTGCTTATATAAAGCAGAGGTGCAACGGACTGCATAGTAACCTGCTGGTCACTGGTTCAAATCTAGGATGTTACAGACATCTTGAATGTGGTACTATGTTTATATATATATATATATATATATATATATATATATATATATATATATATATATATATATATATATATATATATATATATATATATATATATATATATATATATATATATATATATATATATATATATATATATATATATATATATATATATATATATAGTATTTACTACTCTTCCTTAGGAAATTTAAATGTATTCTCCAAAGTTTGTTATAACCCTTCTGCTGGAAATATATGAATACTTCTATAATATCACCTCTGCCTTTTCAGGCTGTACATAATGAAGCCTTGGAGTCTTTCCAGATTTTTTTTTTCTGAAGTTTACTAAATTGTTTGCTAAATAAGTGAAAATTAACATTAGGTTAGAATTTCGTTCACTGGCTGCTTTTGTCCCTACCTTTAGGTTACGGTTCCTAAGGTAAGAACAAGAAAAGTAAAGAAATGAAATGAACCAGTCCCTATACCTATGAAGCTGAGGGCTATGAAAAAGGATTGCATGTAGCCCAAGTAAGGCCATCCTCACTGTAAAAAAAAACAAAATGAGTTTATATGAAAGAAAGTATAATCAACATGTACACATAACATCTACAGGAGAATGGCTTTTAGTAAAAGCTTGTAAAATCTGCTCAACCTTAAAGAACCTTCATATTCAATTCATGGGAAGACTACAATCAGCTGGCATTAAAGAGGTTGTTTTGAGAGCATCTGCAATTGGTCTTCATTTTATGTGTTTTTTTCATTATTTTGCTATTTGTTCAGAAGCTCTTCATTTAGAAATGTAAGACCCTATCTGGAAGCTATAGTCCAAATTAACCTAGAAACCAAGCAGTGGTTTGAAAGAGAGACAGGAATATGAATAGGAGAGGGGCCTAAACTGAAGCTTTGGAGAGCAAAAGCTTTTTTGGCTGCTATGGTGAGTGATCCCTATTTGAAAGCTTAAAAGAATCTGAAGAGGAAGCAAATAATTTAAGAACTTTAAAAGTAAAAAATGAAGACCAACTGAAAAGTTGCTAAGAATAGGTCATTCTATAACATAATAAAAATTAATCTGAAGGAAGGTGGACTGAGACAAAAAAGAGGCTTCATATATAAAATGAAAAAAAAAACCTAGGATTCAATGCTCTGCTGCTCCTTAGGTTTAGCCACATGGATAACTTAATATGTATTATTAGACGGGGAAAATAGAGATAATTTAACATATATTTATTATTAAAATACCATTAAAAAATATTTCAAAACAATATGGTTTGTATTGACTAATATCCATTTTCTGAGACTGCAGCACTATTTACATACAGGCCGGAGACCTCGCACCCCCAGACTTGACCAGTTGTCCCCTTATTGCAGTTCCAATAAAGCAGCTTCTGGGCATATTAAACAAAAGCAAGAAGTCTAATCATAGAACTTTCCATTCAAGCTTAAAACTTTAAAAGCAAATCCCTACTAAGTAAGAATCCATATTAAGACAACAGGAAATGTGCTTTGGGTCCTGGCATGCAGCAATCCTCTCAGGTCTTAAACACAGGACCTAGGGGAATAAAAAGGGATGACACCTCAGTATGAATTATTACTAAGCTTCAGTAGGCAGTGAAAGTAGCATTTTGCAAGTCTCCTTTTTATGGTTTTTGTAAATTCAATTCCAAGCTGAAAAGTGACAAAAATAAAAAAAGGAAAATAAAAAACACAAACTTGACCCCAAAATACATATGCTGTGATTTGCTGGGTGTCACAGATCAGAGATGAATAAGGAAATAATACATGAAAACACAGAAAATAATGCACAATTGCCCCCTTGTGCATTTGTAGAAAGTAGGCAGTGACCAAACTACTACCCCACTTATTTGTGGAGAAGGCAGATTTTTTTTTTTTTTTAAAGGGACATATCCCTGTACTCTGCTCCTTCAAAAAGTATGAATAAATATCATTTTTATATGCTGAAATCCAGCTGCAGAACAGTTCATCTCTTTCTGCATCATTTGAAATCCTGGCAGGGGAGGAGGGGCTAAAACACTGATGTTACCAATTGTAACAACTTTTCCACATCTTACAGACAGCATGCAGGAATTACATAACCCCCAATGAATTGCACTGTTATGTTCCTTTTACTTATTGACATAATGTGTGCAAAAAATTGTGGGATTCGGAGGATGCAGGCTGAAGGCAGACTATTGTTACATTTTTGTTCAGTCTCAAAGTAGTCAGCCAGATCAGAAGGAGAACAGGGGGCGGGGCTTAGGGAACTGATCCAAACCGTATTATTACATTAAAAGTCATGAAAAGGCTGCATACTTGTTTAACAGATGTATATGGCAGAGTTGCTATTGTTTTCAAAGAGCTTAAGTTATGTTTGGGTGGAGTTCCCGTTTAAGAAAAAGATGCCTTTCCAAGAAATTATCTGGCAGAGTGGGCACAGGGACAATGTTTTGTAAAGCTAAAAAGGGAGAGAGTTCAGCAAAACACAACTTAAACACATTAAAAAAAGGCTTTCTTGAAAGAATAAAAGATATGGTAAAGGAAACTGTGTTACTGTGTCGGCTTCTCCACTTGGATCCAGATCATCCTTAGACTGCTTGTTATATAGTGAAATTAGAACAGGCAATTTAAAATATTGTCCCTATATTGCAAAGAGCAAGAAAGTAACCTTTAGCTATAATATTCTTCTAAATCTTTAGTCTTGTACTGAATAGAAGGTCTTGGCGCTGACTCAATTGAACCCAAAGCACCCAAAGCACTCTGTCCCAAGATTTTCAAATTAACATTCTTAATCTTCCAGCTGGCAGTAACTGGGCAGCGAATGAGTCCAAAGATCTGTTCAAATATACCCAAACACTGATTATCCCTGTGAATGGTACCAGCCACTGCCACAACCACCAAACCATGCCGAGAAATGGCACATTTTAACCCTCCTGTGTCAATACTTGGGTTGAACAGCAGTCTCTCCTCCCGTGTGAGCGCCAGTAGGCGCAAGCTTGCCATCTGGGCCCCGCAGTACTCTTCTGTACTTTCCTGGGTTGTACGATAGGCAAATTTCAGCACGGTGTTCTCCCAGAAGTGCTGGGGTCCCCAGTAACCCTTTTCACAGCCAAGTATTGGATTCTGTGAGTTTAAGAGTGGGTAAAACCACCTGCAGAAATGTTCTCCAAGCAGCTGACAGTCAAGCGAACCAGAATGTGATGTGTCATTGCTCTTGTCCTAAAATACACGTAAATGTTAGTAAATCCACATATATTGTATATAACTAAAGCACAATAAAGTTATTGTATATTATGTATTTATTGTTTAGAAAAAAAGACGTGTATAGCAGGAGGCATGTGATTATATTCTAGATTACAGGTATTGGAGCTATTATCCAGAATGCTCAGGACCAGGGGGTTTCTGGATAAGGAGTGTTTTGGTAATTTGGACCTCCATACCTTAAATCTACTAAAAATAATTTCAGCATTAAATAAACCCAATAGGATTGATTTGCCTTCAGTAAAGATTGATTATATATTAGTTGGAATCAAGTACAGGTATGGGACCTGTTATCCAGAATGCTCGGACCTGGGGCTTTCCAGATAAGGGCTCTCCATACCTTAAGTTTACTAAAAAATGATTTAATCATAATTTAAACCCAATAGGATTGTTTTGCCTCCAATAAGGATTAATTATATCTTAGTTGGGATCAAGTACAGGTACTGTTTTATTAATACAGAGAAAAGGGAATCATTTAACCATTAAATAAACCCAATAGGACTGTTCTGCCCCCAATAAGGGGTAATTATATCTTAGTTGGGATCAAGTACAGGTACTGTTTTATTAATACAGAGAAAAGGGAATCATTTAACCATTAAATAAACCCAATAGGATTGTTCTGCCCCCAATAAGGGGTAATTATATCTTCGTTGGGATCAAGTACAGGTACTGTTTTATTATTACAGAGAAAAGGGAATCATTTAACCATTAAATAAACCCAATAGGGCTGTTCTGCCCCCAATAAGGGGTAATTATACCTTAGTTGGGATCAAGTACAGGTACTTTTTTATTATTACAGAGAAAAAGGAAATCATTTTTTAAAATTAGAACTATTTGCTTATAATGGAGTCTATGGTAGATGGCCTTTCCTTATTTCTGAACTTTCTAAATATAGGTTTTCGACTAAGGGATCCTATACCTGTACAATAGTGAATATAAAGTAAAAGGTAATTCATTTTATCCTCAACCCGATGGACACATTTCTTGAAATTTTTGGCAGTGTGGCCCTTTTTTTTACTACACATGCCTATTTGGGCATGTGTGTCAGGGGGGCATTCAACAGACTAGCTTGTGGCAAGAGATCGGACTTGATAGAAATTTCATCTGCCAATGTTGTGGGGAGCAGATGAGAAAGTGAAGAGGGAGTTCAGTTCTAATTGCTCTAGTCAACCAACAGAACCATATGAAGGCAGCCATACATGAGAATGGCCACTTATATGGAAGCCGATCAGTCACACACCCTAGGGCAACTTATTACATGAAGTGGGACGATTATTTTCCATGTGGTATGTTCGAGGGCTGGATTAAATTCAAATGATGATGTCTTTGGAGCCTACAAACAGAAGGGGGGGTAAGGAAGTCCTTCGGAGGGCCACATACGCGGGCCTTCAGTTGGACATCCCTGCCATTACTTTACTAATACAGATCATACTGTACCTGTGAGGGCACTGAGTTTTGCCCATTGAAGCTGCTACTCTCAGGTGCTGAGGAAACGCTCTCTGTAGCAGATTCTCTCCAAAACTCCAGGGCGCGCTGGATAAGCTGATTCTTTTCACTAGAAGGTGATACGGCTATTTTCTTTGCGGCCAGGTACTTAAATATGATATCGCGGTAAACCTTCCTCCGATTCAGGAGTTCAGCAGCATTCTTGCTGTACGTTAGTATCGCATCCATCGCCTCTTTAGTAGAAAAGGATATTACAGGAATTAACTGAGTGCTGTTGACAACCTTCTACTTGTTCTAAGGAGAGTCGTGTTTAGTTGTTGAGTTATTGATGCGTACCTATCTCTCTGGATCACACATAGATCCGCCCCTGGGAGTTATAGTTCAATAACAATTGGAGTGTTACATGCTGGGCACTGCTTATTTGCACCACCCCCACCACCCAGGGGATTTGCGCAACTCCTACCTCTCCCGGGGCAGGAAACGAAACCAAAACACTTCCCTGTCGGTAAATTTGTAATACTCTTAAGCTTGGCCCCTGGCCCGCCCTCTATCTGCCCCAATGTGATAATAACTTACCTTATTTTCTCCTGGATCAGGGTTGCCAGATTTATTTTTTAAAGTAGCCAAAGTCAGTTCTAAAACCAGCCCAAAACGAGCCAAAAGCTACTTTGAAAGTAGCCCAAAAATAGCCCAATATGCACAATGAAAAAAAATTCTAAAAAAAAATAAAAGTATACATGGAAAAGCTTGCCTTTTTAAAGCATATAATCACTACCCATGCCCTGTGCCCCCTCTACAGTTACTGGGATGGCTGATAATTCTCTGCCCTCTGTGCCCAGTCCATCTAGGAAGTCACTACAGAAATAGATTCCGAATGTTGCATTAGCCCCAGACATGATATACACATGCGTGCATTGAACTACAACTCTCAGCAGTCCCAGTCCAGAGAGATATAGCTTAAGGATCAACTGCAGAACTGCCCCCACATCCCAGTAGAAAGTAACAGTACAATCACATACCCTATAGAGCAGGGAGCAGGGGGTAGAACTGCCCCACATCACAGTAGAAAGTAACAGTACAGTCACATACCCTATAGAGCAGGGAGCAGGTTGTAGCGCAGACAGGTTGAGCCTGAAAGAGCAAAAAGGAATACAAAAAGCAGCCTCTGTCTATACTGTCCAATTGCATTCTGGGTATTGTAGTTTTATATCAATTCTATTAATTCACTGTAGCAGATTATCTCCAAAACTCCAGGGTGCGCTGGATAAGCTGATTTTTATCACTAGAAGGTGATACGGTTATTTTCATTGAGGCCAGGTACTTAAATATGATATCACGGTAAACCTTCCTCCGCTTCAGGAGTTCAGCGGCAGTCTCGCTGTACGTTAGTATCGCATCCATCGCCTCTTTAGTAGAAAAGGATATTACAGGAATTAACTGAGTGCTGTTGACAACCTTCTACTTGTTCTAAGGAGAGTCGTGTTTAGTTGTTGAGTTATTGATGCGTACCTATCTCTCTGGATCATACATAGATCCCCCCCTGGGAGTTATAGTTCAATAACAATTGGAGTGTTACATGCTGGGCACTGCTTATTTGCACCACCCCCACCCAGGGGATTTGCGCAACTCCTACCTCTCCCGGGGCAGGAAACGAAACCAAAACACTTCCCTGTCGGTAAATTTGTAATACTCTTAAGCTTGGCCCCTGGCCCGCCCTCTATCTGCCCCAATGTGATAATAACTTACCTTATTTTCTCCTGGATCAGGGTTGCCAGATTTATTTTTCCAAAGTAGCCAAAGTCAGTTCTAAAACCAGCCCAAAACTAGCCAAAAGCTACTTTGAAAGTAGCCCAAAAATAGCCCAATATGCACAATGAAAAAAAATTCTAAAAAAAATAAAAGTATACATGGAAAAACTTGCCTTTTTAAAGCGTATAATCACTACCCATGCCCTGTGCCCCCTCTACAGTTACTGGGATGGCTGATAATTCTCTGCCCTCTGTGCCCAGTCCATCTAGGAAGTCACTACAGAAATAGATTCCGAATGTTGCATTTACCCCAGACATGATATACATATGCGTGCATTGAACTACAACTCTCAGCAGTCCCAATCCAGAGAGATATAGCTTAAGGATCAACTGCAGAACTGCCCCCACATCCCAGTAGAAAGTAACGGTACAATCACATACCCTATAGAGCAGGGAGCTGGTTGTAGCGCTGACAGGTTGAGCCTGAAAGAGCAAAAAGGAATACAAAAAGCAGCCTCTGTCTATACTGTCCAATTGCATTCTGGGTATTGTAGTTTTATATCAATTCTATTAATTCACTGTAGCAGATTATCTCCAAAACTCCAGGGTGTGCTGGATAAGCTGATTTTTATCACTAAAAGGTGATACGGTTATTTTCATTGAGGCCAGGTACTTAAATATGATATCGCGGTAAACCTTCCTCCGATTCAGGAGTTCAGCGGCAGTCTCGCTGTACGTTAGTATCGCATCCATTGCCTCTTTAGTAGAAAAGGATATTACAGGAATTAACTGAGTGCTGTTGACAACCTTCTACTTATTCTAAGGAGAGTCGTGTTTAGTTGTTGAGTTATTGATACCTATCTCTCTGGATCACACATAGATCCCCCCCTGGGAGTTATAGTTCAATAACAACTGGAGTGTTACATGCTGGGCACTGCTTATTTGCACCACCCCCACCCAGGGGATTTGCCCAACTCCTACTTTTAAAATAACTAATAATTCAATCCCACCTTTATCCCAGCAGTTTCACTACAACTCCCAGCATTCCCTGCCAGCCGTGATAAAGCACAGAAATAAGAACTTTGCCCCCCCCCCCCTTGTATAAATTCATTCCTAAAGCGCACCTTCCCTGCTGAACACTCGGATCATCCGGTTGGTGACGGTCTCTGCCAGGGACATGATGTCGGAATCCGCCATCTCCCCCAGCAGCTGCCGGCATCCTGCCTTCTCCCTGCCATTCAGCCCCGCCATGGGTGGAAAAGTGACAGCAAGACTACTGCCTCTCCCGGGGCCGGAAACGAAACCAAAACTCTTTACTTCTGGCTTCAACCGCTAAAAGCACTTCCGCTGACGCAACAGGAAGCAGAGCGATTCTTGCTTCCCTAGCAACCGTTACTATGCAGTGTATGGGCAGTCATAAATTCTATGAAACCTTAATGTAAAGGCATGTTAAGTTGGAGCTAAGGCTACTGTATTGCCCAGGGTAGAGTTTGGGGTCCCAGTGTGAATGTGCAGCTTAGGCAGCGGGACTCATGAGCCCACTAGTTGTTGGAGAAGGGTTGGAAGAGCATTTCCTAAAGGGCTCCCACATTGGGGTTGGGGGGAATGAAAACAAGGCCATATATATTGTGTAAAAGATGTTTGCACGCTTGGACCTGGATTCAAAATAAGCCCTATTATCAGGGCCATATTTATATATAGGCACCCAAAGGCCAGCAGGAGGATATAATAGATTTACTAAAAATAATAAAAATCCCCCCAGCTAAGGGTGCCACCCAGCTGGTATTTTACTGGCCTGGCCGATATTACAATGCAGCTGTTGGTAAATTTGTAATACTCTTAAGCTTGGCCCCTGGCCCGCCCTCTATCTGCCCCAATGTGATGATAACTTACCTTATTTTCTCCTGGATCAGGGTTGCCAGATTTATTTTTCCAAAGTAGCCAAAGTCAGTTCTAAAACCAGCCCAAAACGAGCCAAAAGCCACTTTGAAAGTAGCCCAAAAATAGCCCAATATGTGCAATGAAAAAAAGTCTAAAAATATAAAAGTATATATGGGAAAACCTGCCTTTTTAAAGTGTATAATCACTACCCATGCTCTGTGCCCCCTCTCCAGTTACTGGGAAGGCTGATAATTCCCTCTGTGCCAAGTCCAGCTGGGAAGTCACTACAGAAATAGATTCAGAATGTTGCATTAACCCCAGACATGATATACATATGGGTGTGTTGAACTACAACTCTCAGCAGTCCCAAGATAACTGCAAAGCTGCCCCCACATCACAGTAGAAAGTAATAGTACAATCACATACCCTATAGAGCAGGGAGCAGGTTGTAGGGCTGACAGGTTGAGCCTGAAAGAGCAAAAAGAAATACAAAACAAAGCCTCTGTCTATACTGTCCAATTGCATTCTGGGTATTGTAGTTTTATATTAAAGGAACAGTAACACCAAAAAATGAAAGTGTATAAAAGTAATTACAATATAATGTACTGTTGCCCTGCATTGCTACAACTGGTGTGTTTGCCTCAGAAAGACTACTATCGTTTATATAAATAAGCTGCTGTGTAGCCATGGGGGCAGCCATTCAAAGGAGAAAAGGCACAGGTTACTTAGCAGATAACAGATAAACCCCCATTATATGGGGCTTATCTACTAGTTATCTGCTATGTAACCTGTGCATTTTCTCCTTTTTTCCAGCTTGAATGGCTGCCCCCATGGCTACACAGCAGCTTATTTATATAGTAGCTTTTCTGTAGCAAAAACACCAGTTTTTTGCAGAGCAAGAGCACGTTATATTTTAATTACTTTAAAACACTTTAATTTTTTGATGTTACTGTTCCTTTAAGTCTAGCTGTAGGCTAATTGTTAGATACAAACTACATTACCCAGCATGCAGTGGAACAGGCACACTAGGGGGAAAAAAACTTTGGCTAGTTTTCAAACTAAAAACCCGCCAAGGCTCCAAATAATAGCCCAAAACTGTACCTTGGCGGGATTGTACTTTGGAAACCCGCCAGGGCTTTAAATTAGTAGCCCAATTTGGCAGGAAAACAACCAATCTGGCAACCCTGTCCTGGATGCGTTCCTTATCCCTCCCTCAGGCCCTCGCCGTGCTATAACTCCACCCATTTCATGTCCTTGCCCTTTTGTGCCCATCCCCTACCTGCTACCTGGAACGTTTCTGCAAAAATCCAAAGCTTAGGTTGGTGAAGGGATTGGCTGTGATACACAGCACATTTGACATCACCCATACCAAAGTGACATCACTCATACCGAAGTGACATTACACTCTACAAGAAGCCAAGAAGTGATTATATGGGGCCCCCATGGACACAAGTGTGTAGCACCAAAGTTTTGGCCACTTCCCTTGTGTGTGCAATATAAACAGCTGATGTTACTCTATAATAAACAGTTCATATAAATAGTTAAAATGAATAATGAATATACTAATTAGTCAGTCAGTTCATTAGAGGTCAGTGGAGTCTGCCCTAAGATTAACTCCTTCCCACCTACCTGCCCCTGCTCAGCGCTGTCATTGCTTCATATGGATGTAATGCGTAAAGGTTTTGCATAAGTTACATAAACTGCGTAAGATTAGGGTGCGTTTTTCTCCTCCAGTGGCATCCCATTTTTTCTTATGTGCCAATACTAACACAAGTACATGTAAGCGCCAAACGCAGGTGGAACACAATTTAGCATTATACCTGCGCTTGGCGCTCACATACACCTGTGTTAGTACAGCCCCGTAAAAAAGACTGGGATGTATTTCATCCTGTGCTCCCCTGCAGTGAAACCCAGGAGAACGGCACCACAGGGGAACCGCTCATCCGTACAAGCTTTTAGAGAGGAGGTCTGATACAGAAGAACATGTTCCCAAAGAAGGAGACAGGAAATCCTGTATTTCTTTTAATAGAGGACTCAGTGCAGTGTTTCTGTGAGTGCTTATGGCTGTATTTACATAGACCTTTCTGATAAAGCTTACTTAGTTTCTACCTTTCCTTTTATGGCCTTTTTCATCAGGATTTAAATTCGGCCAAACCGAATCCTTAAAATCATGTCACATAAACACGGGAGTTGAAAAACGTCTCTTTAACCCTTCCTTATCCTAATTTGCAAATTAGGATTTGGTTCAGTATTCGGCCAGATCTTTCACAAAGGATTTGGGGATCGGCTGGACCCTAAGATAGTGGATTTGGTGCATCCCTACCCAATAAGTAACAAACTCATGGCATGGGTTAATTGTGTCTGAGAGCCCTGCAGTTTGCACCTTGAGCCCAGTTCTAGGCTGAACCAATGCTACACACAAGCTGTAATGGCCCTGGTGATGAGCATATGTATAGGTGCAAGTCCTCGCGTTTATTGAGCCTTCATAAATCCTTTATCCGCGTGCCGAAGTTTTGTACCCCATAGCAAATCACAGCTATTACAGAACAACCCATTTATATATCAACAAAGACAATTTTATTGGGAAAAAACTATGTACATACAAAATATGAATAATAAAACACCAGTGATTTATTGCGATCCAATGGCTCAGTTTTTTTTTTTTTTTTATTTTGTTATCAAAGAGATCATTGAAGTTGAAACAAGAAAGCACAAAAGATGTCGGCATAATCTAAAATATTACAAACAAGCTCTTAATGCAAAAAAAAACATGCATTTTATTCAATTTATGAATTACTTACAAATACTTTAGGGAATAAATAAGTTTATAAACATGTCACTCCCCATTTACAATTCCACTTGGTGGAAAAGAAGTTCAGAGCAAAAAAGCACAGCTGAAAGGGTGGTTTTTAACCACTTACCTTTGCCTAGGGCAGATACATTTTATTGCACTTTCATTGCAAATACCAAGAATTATTCCCACTGTCAAAATGAATTGTTTCCTATCATGGGAGGGAAATATATGAATATATATACTGAAATAGGCAAACAATGTCTAGGGCATCAAATACTTTCCCGTTATACTTCCATTTGGCACGGTACCGGTTTAACATGCAAACAATGTACAAGTGTTGTGTTGCAAGCAAATAGTATTGGCTCAGTCATTCTCATATACCTCATTATATTCATAGCTATACTTGGGTAGCCAACAAGGGGCTGTTGGAAGTTTATGAACTGCATTATTAGACTGCTTGGCTTTTTGGGACAGAGAATTAAAGTATATACCCTGCTGGCAGATATACAGTATATAGCCTGTCTATTTTCAACCATGGACTTACATAACTATACACAATCCCTAGTTAGGTTGTGGCATGATAATAAAATAGATACACTTGTATTACCTGGCCCAAAATATATGTTAGTTAGTAATTGGTCTAACAAAGTTGTCCATAATAATACAAATGGATTTCAGTTTGTTGGGGCAGCACAATAATCAAGACAGCACAGAAACTCCCACTCATTAATAACTGCAACACACTGTTCTTCCTGCTGCCAACTGCCCCTACTATCCAGATATACCTATGCAATATAAGGCACTACGTTAGCCTAGGAGCAGTGACCCATAGCAACCAATAAGATGCTGGTTATTAAACAGGGGACCATAAAATATTACCTGCTGATTGGTTGCTATGGGTTACTGCTCCAGGGCAGACTTAGTGCTCTTTATTACATAACCCCCATAGTGCTGCTTACTGCATATAAGTATTTCTGAATCTTTATGGCCAGAATGATGGTCTCAGCATCTTCGTTCACTCATTAAGCAAAAGGAGAGCTTTAGATAGAGTTACAATACACATGTTGATGTGTCATTTAATGCACAGTATATCCCCAGTAAGAGCATGGCGTATGACACTAATCCATCGGTATACATTCCCCATGGAATGCCCATTCTCTAACTCCCACCCTCCCGCTCGGAGATCCATGATCCATTTTACTTCACAATGAAACGTTTACCCCAAGCTGTCTTGCATCCCCTTACTGTGATGGTTCTTAGAAACAAGAGAACCTTTGGGGTTAATTTTCAATAAACAACTGGAAATGGTGGAATTGGCTTGGAGAGTCTTCTATACGAGTTTCTACTTTTTGCATTTCTAAAATATCTAGGAGAGGTGCTGCTTGTGTTTCGGACATTAGAATACGTAGGCAAACCCATGTATCTAGTATTGTGGTAGGGTAGGGTACCCATACAAAACCCTGGCATGTATCATGTGCAATACACACACAATAGCACTTTTGTTTGAGAACACTCAAAGATTTTTCTTTCCCACTCTTTTCCCTTAATTTTCTATCCTTCGGGAGATGCTGTCCTCTCCATTATTCCATCTCTTCCACCACTGAGAGAAGCTTTTATCTCCCTATCCCTTTTTAACTCTACACTTGCCATTCTCACTATTAAGACAGCAAGAAATATAGAACTGTGTCAATACAACATGGCCAATAAGGTCCAAAAACTATTTGCCAACTATCTCTTCCTCTGATTTTCACTTCTATTTTGAACTTTTGTCATATCTCATGTGTCTTCAGTCATCAACCATACAAAACATAGCAAAGGATAAGAATTTCTACTGCAAGCTATATGTGTTTTGTTTTATGTGTTTCTTACAAATATTTTAGATTAAACAAAATTTTATAGTAAGAATAGGATTCAGAACGACCGCTTTCTTCCCAAATTAATAAAGGTCAAATTCACGCTGGGCACCTTCCCAGGCAAGTTATAGCAGTTGAACATATGTGGAAGATGCTGCTCAGGAGAGCAGTAAGGGGCCACCACAGTATTGCAAGGACAGTTGAAAGGTTAGAACCTCAAGCTTGCAATGTCACAGAAGAAAAGACTTTCTACAGTACACAAGGCTCATCCAGAGGCATCAGAGAAGATGCTATACCAACCATCACTAATATTTCTTGATCTATCATGATATTAATACAAGCCTCATCTCAGGGAAATTAGAAACCTTCCAAATATGATTAAAATTTGTATGGTTTCTGAAATAATCAAGCTACCCTCTCAGTAATCTGTCTCTCTACAGGTAGGGTTTGTGTCAGAGTCATTGTTTTTAAAGATGCTTAGCTCTAATACAGTATCTAAAGCAGTTCTGTCCAAGAGTTTCTATAATGTGGGTCAACTACCCACTATTTCATGTTTTTCCACATTTTCTAATACTTCTAAAAGGTTCTAAGAAGATTTCCAGGAGCCCTTATCTAGACCAATGTTTTAAAATATCAGAAAAAAACAACTCAAAGACACAAAGCCGTGGTACAGAACTTTTAACCTGTTAGGATGAAGATGCACTGGGCTACTTAGTAGCAGCTACAACTATATGTTTTCAAGGTTACTAAACACCAGAAAATCCCCTGCCATAGACAATACGGAGAATTGCCTCTGCTAAAATACATGTAGAGACAGTTATCAGTAAATGATCAGCATTGTTTTTTTTAGTAGTCGCGAGAAGTAGCTGCAACTAGTAGCTCCGTGTGTCTTCACCCTTATAAGTATCCCCTCCTGAAAGAAGATGTTTTTGTCTTCATGATAGTATCCCTTTAAAGCTAACTGTCACATTGTTTACAACATCCTAGAGTTTTCAGCTCTGAGGGGTAACTTGGCCAGTGTGACAATATGAAAACTTTTACAAAAACCAACCTCTAAATGTTAATAAGATTAACTAAAACACTGGCATAGATGAGTTAATACTTTTTATTTGAGATCAATTCAAGAAAATATTGAGAACTCAAGTGGATCTGTGACATTTTAACTCAATTATCAAAATAAAACAGCTGGATATATTAACAGGCACAAGGTAAAGTCTTCATAAAATGCTCTAAAAATGAGATATTTTTAGGACATTATATATGTATTATACATACACATTATATATGTATAATGCATGTACAGGTATGGGACCGGTTATCCAGAATGCTCGGGACCTGGGGTTTTCCGAATAAGGGATCTTTCCATAATTTGGATCTCCATAACTTGTCTGATAAAAATCATTCAAATATTGAATAAACCCAATAGGGCTGTTCTGCCCCCAATAAGGGGTAATTATATCTTAGTTGGGATCAAGTACAGGTACTGTTTTATTATTACAGAGAAAAGGGAATCATTTAACCATTAAATAAACCCAATAGGGCTGTTCTGCCCCCAATAAGGGGTAATTATATCTTAGTTGGGATCAAGTACAGGTACTGTTTTATTATTACAGAGAAAAGGGAATCATTTAACCATTAAATAAACCCAATAGGGCTGTTCTGCCCCAATAAGGGGTAATTATATCTTAGTTGGGATCAAGTACAGGTACTGTTTTATTATTACAGAGAAAAGGGAATAATTTAACTATTAAATAAACCCAATAGGGCTGTTCTGCCCCCAATAAGGGGTAATTATATCTTAGTTGGGATCAAGTACAGGTACTGTTTTATTATTACAGAGAAAAGGGAATCATTTAACCATTAAATAAACCCAATAGGGCTGTTCTGCCCCCAATAAGGGGTAATTATATCTTAGTTGGGATCAAGTACAGGTACTGTTTTATTATTACAGAGAAAAGGGAAATCATTTCTAAAAATTAGAATTATTTGCTTATAATGGAGTCTATGGGAGAAGGCCTTTCCGTAATTCTGAACTTTCTGGATTACGGGTTTCAGGATAAGGGATCCCATACATGAATTATATATAAATTATCAATGAGGCAGATAATTTCCCATAAAAATTAAAATCACTGGGTGGTGCCTACTATTTTTTTGGTCACCCCATTTTTTTTAGTTGGATGCTATAATGCTCTGATGATGCCTTACACTTTATAGGTACAGGATTTAGAATCCAGAGATCTCCAAAACACACCATAATACTATTTAAGACATTTCTTCAAAAATAAATTTTCTTTTCCCATAACAATCTAGCAATAGCTTGCACTTATTCCTAACTAAGCCGCATAAATCCTTGTTTGTGGCAGTAAATCTAATGGTTATGAATTTTTTTAGCTTCATTGCAGTGAGTTTAAGAGGATTGTACAAAATAAAATTAGCTTTAAATAATGGGGTTCATTTTCAGAACTTTGAAAGCAATCTATTCCAAAACCTAATAGAATTCAATTTTACGAATCCATAAACAAAATGAAAAAGGCTCCTGTAACTCACAGGGAACCAAGTGTCTAGGAAAACTCGAAGAATCACAACCCTTCTCCCCCCACAAAAGTATTAATTGGAAAAGTAATATTTATGACCTTCCCCAAAAGCTGTAATCAAAAGCAACCAACTGGTATTAAATAAAAACACACAAACAGAACAAAAACAAAACAATCATGCTTGACAGAAGTCATATTAACATGTATTTGGGGTATCTTCTTTATGCAGGGTTGGTGGCCTTTTCACATAAATGTACATGTAAACAAAAGACTGACGCAATTGCTTTGGTAGTTATTTAAAAGTGCACTTTTCGTTACGTATGATTTATGTGATCTGCCACTAAAATTTAGAAATTGTTTTTCTCTTCTAGGTTAGACATGACGAGAGCAATCTGCCCTTCTTTTTACCTCACACTTAAGTATAAGTATATGGTATATGGTATCTGACTGGGTCTTAAATTGAACATTGTTTCTATTGGAAGGGCTGCTGTCAAACTACTTGCCTCATACTGGGTCCGATTTGGGCACCTACATGTTAGGCAAAATCAGGCTTATGCGATGGGCCAATGATCATATCAGGATGAAGGGCCTATGGAGACCAGTAATAAACTGCATGCCCACAATGGGATTGGCAACCTGGTCGATTGTTGGCCACGTGGCACAGGCCGATTGTAGCTGCCAATATCGGTCTCTTAAACCAATTCGGCAGCTTACCGGCCCGTGTAGGGGCAGCAACTACAGGCCTGCTCAACCAACATCTGGCCTGAAATTGAGCAGATATTGATCGGGCAGGTTAAAAAATCTAGTCGGATCGGGGACCACATCGGCTCATTGATGCAGTCCCTGAACCGACTGCGCCCATTACCGTCGTTATAAAATGATCACTTGGCTAAACGACTGAATTAGCCTAAATTCGCCCAATATCGCCAACCGTAGGTGGGAATATCGGGAGAGGATGCGTTCACTCGGCAACCTCGCCAAGCGAGCGGATCTTAAAGTGTATGGCCACCTTAAGATACTGCTGGGACAGCACCATATAATAAACTGCACTCAGTCTAGATGGGGCGAGACAGTCCCAACAAACCGCTATATAATACTCACTTATTTTGATCAAAAAACTCAGGCTGTTCTATTTATGTCTCCAATGAATGTTTCAGCCAAAGCATCAAATTTGGTAGCACCCAAAAAAGTTTGGGAATTAAGCATAGGATTTCTACATTGTAATCCTCAAAACTTTAGTATAAAAAGGGCAAGGGGAAGTATAATATAAAGAGATTGATATTTCCATTGAGACCAAAAAAATTAAAGGCAATGGAGTGTAAAAAGGGTTAATGGTTAAGGGATACAGTAAAAAAAAAAAAATATATATATATAAAGGGGTTGTACTTCTTTCAAGACTACATTACTTTGTAGCGTATTAGAACATGTAGAATGGCCTACAATAATCCAGGAAATGTTTTACATTACTTCTTAATGGAGGAATCCATTTCCTTACACTTGTGTTACTCTTTCTGTCTGTATATTGCAACACGTGCCAAGGCACATTAACACAGAAAATTTCAGCAAGTCAAGTGCTTTGTGCACTGGGGATTCAATCATAAGAATTGGGGTTCCATTTTCCATTTCAAACATCTTTAACCACCTCACAGTTTTTCATAATACAAAATTACTGAATAAATAAGTCCATGGTGACATGAAATCTCAACATAAACAATGTTGGTAAATATAAAATATTTTTATTTGATTCAGTCATGAATGCAGGATACACTGGAAGTTACATGGCACACCTTTTTGTTCCCAGTAAAACCAAGTAATTTTCTGGACTTGTAAAACACATCTAGAACTCCACGGATATTTGTGGACTGGTGAAAGATGACAACTCCTTAAGGCCAATCTGAACAAAAATGAACTTTACTGTTGCCTCCTTCTTCGTGCAATTACCAGGCACCTGGAAAGAAAACAGTTCATGACATTAATATCTTTGTGCCTAAAACTGAAATAATTTCATCTATAGAGAGTACAACCTAAACCTGAATCATTGTTATTCTGTATGGATGCTATGATTTATTAAGCCAAAGCTGCCACGTCTAAAGCCGGCCATACATGCACCAATGATATCCTATGAAACCTTGTTTCGTGCGATATTCGGTGCGTGTATGGCAATTGACTCGCCAAAGGGGCAGGTTAAAAGATTTTGATTGGGCGCCATTGAAGGCGCCTGAGCAAAATCTACCTTCAGGGCTGAATCGGCAGAAAGAGGTAGAAATCCTATTGTTTCTAACTCCATATCTGACGATTCAGCCCTGAAGGTCTGTGGAGGGTGGGAACGATCTTCCGTGCGACCAAAAAGATCGAAAATCGCCACATGTGTTGCCACCTTAAGGATAATGCCAAGTGTGGCTGATTGGCATGTGGATAAACTCAGACCAAGAATAAGCCCCTATGCTGGCATCAGCCTTTCCTAGTGCCTGTACCTGGAGCCACTGCATTGGCCCAGGTGTATGCACATCGAGTGAACTTCAGCACCAAAACAAGCGAGTATACATTTTGGTGCCAAAATCTGCTGTGTGTCCCAACACAATGGCTCTGAGCGCCGGCACAGGGAAAGGCTGATGCCCTGTCTGGCATCAGCCTAATAAAGCCCTCAGGAGTCAAGGCAGGGTCATGCAGGTAGAGAGAGTCACCCAAAGTCAAGCTGACAAACGTGCAAAGTGCATGATGTTACAGGTACGTGGGTTGGTATATTGCCTGGGAAGTACAAGGTGGCAACTAGGGGGGCTTAGAGGGAGATTTGCTCATGTTTTAAAGCTGCTACAAAAATGTGTGCGCAGTTTCCTATGTCACTTAGGCTAATGTCACACATGGCCTTTTAAGCAAAACTTCCTAAAGTGAAGTGGCTCCAATGGTGTGAATGTGTTCCCAACCAAAAATGCAATGGTAAGTTAAATCCTTAGGGCTATTAAAGATCCATGAAGCCTTGATCCATGAACATTCGATGCCAGAAAGCATAAGCGGGTTAAAGAACTCCCTTGGGTTTTCCACCATCTATATGGCTGATTAGCTTCAAGGTTATTAAATGTACCCCTAAGTGTAACATTAGCATTACAGCATCTAGGGATAGGTACTGGGATTGCCTTCTAACAATGCAGTAGTCACAAGCTAATACTCATAGGTATGTGACCAACTAGCCCACAGGCTAAATCGCTGTATTACAGAAGGTGCCATACATGACATGACTGCCTTTTAAGCAGGCAACTCCTGCAAAACCGCAGGAATGGGCTCAGTGCCAATACTTAGTTGTAACACCCCCAAAGTAGTTGGATACATTCTGATGAACAATCTACACAATGCATCAGTAACTCAATATGATGTAGGAGGGTATCTAAAGCATCTATTAAATGATCCCACAGAAGAGGTGGATCAAAAGAATCAAAAATTGTTTTCATTCAACAGCAGCTGAAAACTTAGATTATTATATTCCAGAATAAAACCACATTTGTCATAGGAAATAGCGGAAATAAACTGCTGCAACATTTAATAACATTAAAGCGTGCTCATAAGAAGAGAAGAGAAGAGAAGAGTGTACCCCCGGGCATCTGACACAAAAAAAATGGTTATGCAAATGTTTTTTTTAGCATTATTATGGCAATTTAATGTGGTGTGCAGGTATTTAATATGTGCACTATAGTCAATGCAAATGTTGTGTTTGCCTTTACGGGAATGTCCCGACACTAAATGGATTTAAACGACTGACCAATAGCTGTGTACAAGGCAACTTATTCCTGCTATGGTTTACTTTCAGGCCAGTTAATATGCTGATCATAGGACACTATCATCTAAATCACTTGTTTAATCGGCACCCACACCAAACAATGGTGTGAAGAATGCTGGAAAAACACAAAATTCATATAATTTTAGTCCCGTAAATTATAGTGAAGGCCATCGGCATCTAGCCGGTTGTGGCCTGTTATGTTGTGTGTTGCTACCGCACCCCGTCCAATAATTTTATGGATCACTGACAGTGTGTTCTCTGCACAGAAGGATACAAAGGGGAGAACAGTGGAGGAAATAAAGGGACAGAAGAAGTAGAAATGAAAAAAAAGAGGGTGCAAGAATATAAAGCAGAACGGAGTGAGATGTGTGGGTATAAAAGAAAAAGGAAAGTTGTAGGGTCATATAAGGATTAGGGTGGCAAAAAGAGAAATGAAAAGAAGAGTAAAGAGAGTTAAGAGAAAAGTAGAGTGCACTTAATAGTGGGAAGGAAGCAAGTAATGGTGGAAAGGATGGGAAAAAGGCAAAAAAGATGGTGGGCAAATAAGGAACATACAAAATATGAATGGGAAATAGAAATTGGGTTGAGGTGAAAAACGAGTAACTAGAACAAGAGTTAGAATGTAATGTTGGAGGGATATTTAGTGAAAAAGGAGTAGACTGGGCATCTGTAAATTAAAAGAAAACTAAGGGGCACATCAGCTCAAAAGAAGGGAGCAAACATTAAAGCTTCCCATATATAAAAAATAACAAATATATAGGTACAGTAAGGATTTAAAATAGGGCACAAATAAATATGGTGGGGGGTCCTTAATCTCATGATGTGGCAAGGTCTGTCTATGTTTCCCCATCTCATATTCTGTGAACATAAGTTAAGCTAAAATCATTTTGCCATACATCTCCAGAGTTTTTTTTTTTTATTATTCTTGCCAGTGGCTGCCACAGACATCAGGTGTGACCATTTTGGAGGCTCATCACATACACAGTCCCAGTCATACAGGGTTTAAAAATGTAGCTGTAGCTTGAGGTTAACCAATACACACTGCAGCTTTAAGTATTAGGAACTACATGGAAGGAAGGAAAGGAAAGGAAGAAAGAAAGAAAAGAAATAAAGAAAAAGAAAGAAAGCTACTATATAGCTATGGTAGCTGCCATACAAGTACCTGGCCAACACTTGCGTGGAAGACAACAGATAAAATTTGTGAAATATAAAAAACAAATTAAAAAAAAAAATTGTTGCACATGTGGTACATGAAGAAAATTCTAAAGGCAACGTTTTACTAGGTCTGCCACAACTAAAACCTCATATCTATCCACTAGTTATAATAGCCCATATCAAACCACCATGGAGCACATGATAAACCAGCATAAGGCAGATGGGGGTAGAATACCTGTGGATAACCCATGAAAACTATACATATGGCAAACTGAGGAAAAAAAAAAAATCAACTTACTTTCATCATCGGAGTCAAACCCAAAATAAAGCTGACATTTGTTTTGTGCTGTGTGCTCATTAAGTGCTTCTGAGCTAGAGTAATTAGTTAGGCACTTCCCACATCTGAATCTTTCTGATGATTTTTTAGAAACTTTGTCGTTTTCATGCGTCAGTTCCTCAGCATTTTTTCTCCGCTTAGGCATACTGATATACTGTTCATCTAGGTAACTTGGAGGCTGAGGTCTGATAAATGGCGCCTTAGGAGCCCTACCATATGTTGTAAGAGGAGAGCCTGGAGGCCTTTTGGAGCAAGCAAACCCAGCAGCACCTTTTTCTTCAAAGACGTCCTGCATGTCATCCATAACCAAACCCTCTTTTGCAACAGTCTCCGTATTAGGTGGTGCGGTATCCAACAAGCAAGGTGTTTGCACTACAGTCTGCTCCTGCACGTTACATTTATTCAGACTACTTCCATCGGCAATGTCACTTTGTGCCAAGTTTCCTTGCTCAGGAGGCTGTGGCTGCTCAATCTCTTGCAGATTTGAACTTTCTTGTGAATTTCTATTAACGTTCTGGATGTCCCCATTTACTTTTTTCTCTGTCTGTGTATAGGTCTTTGGTTCAACTGTGTCCTTTCTTGCTTTCCAAACAGGTACTGGTAAGTCTGCTACCTCCGTGTTGTCCTCAGGTTTCTTTCCTTTAGAAAGCCTAGAGAAGTGCTTGTAATTGTCCATCAAGTCGTGCAATTCCCCCAAGGAAGAATTCTCTGCAAGAATATGGTCCTTTGTACAACCATCTGAAGGAACCTGATCTAAATGAGCATTGCCTACAGAAGCACTGGAAGCAGCAACACCGGCCATGATCTCCACATCAGGATATGGAGTGGCAGCTTCACAGGGATTCTGACTATAGTGCACAGCTTCATGCTCATAAAGTGAGGAGAGTTTATCAAAAATCTCAAAACAGTTAACAAAGCTACACTGAGCTTGGAATGATTCATGGCTTAGCAGGTGCTCTGCCAGATGGGTCACTAGCTTGAACCTTTTACTGCAATCTAAATGCTGGCAGAAATAGACCTCGGGATAAATGTGCCTCTTCATGTGATCAAAAAAGTGTTTGGAATCGGCAAACCTTCTCTGACAGAATCTGCATTTTCCCTTGTTGTGTTTCATTAAGTGTTGCTGCACTCTCGCATCCGCTGGGTGGGCTATCCTGGCATGCTTGTTAAGAGACCTCATCTTTGTAAAAAGACGTATACACCCTTGAGCCGGGCATTTATAAACACCTTGCTCCTTTACAGCCTGCTTTGCTGCAAGAGGGCAAACAGACCCATTTATTTTAATGCAGTCAGAGGCATCGTTAGCACTGGACGTGACATCAACTGCGTCCTCTGAATCATTTACGTCAGGCTGATTAATATGATCAGCTGAGTGATTTTCAACAGGAATTATGGGATGAATGGATTCTGGATAAGTCATATTTACGGCTGGGGCAACAGTTAAAACATCAGTGGTGGAACTACTAGAATTTCCATTTTCCAAGCACGATGTTTCTTTATCTCCACTTGAGGCAGAGTCTGTTAATCCAACAGAAGCAGCGTCAAGTGCAGCCATTGGCTGTACCTGCATTTTCTTTATGTGGTTCTTTAAATGTTTAAGGATTTTAACGCGATTTCTGAACTTCCTGGAGCATAAAACACACGAAAAGCAGCCTTTTTTTTGATGAGCCTGAGCATGTCTGAAAATATGGCCACCAAGGATCACCTTGTTGCACAGGGTACACTGATGAACGGGAACATTATGATCTATCTTGTAAGAGCCAAGCATAGGAGGAATACTCTTTTTAACAAGAGAGATTTTTGATCTGGTGCTCCTGGACTCTCCATTGTCAATGACCCCATTTTTCAAGTCCATATTAGAGGTATCTGAATTTTCAGTATCCAGTGTACTTGCATTACATGATGCTGGAGGCTCATCTTCCCCAAGGAGAGAAGTACATTTTTCCTCGATCATAGAGAAATTCCAAAACTCTGGATCAAACATTAACCCCCTTTTCAGAATGGGAAGCAATTCAAAACGCACCCGGTTTTCAACACAGCTCAAAAATTCATTGTAATCCTCGTCGGAACATTTGTACAAGCGTTCGACTGCAGCATAGGATTCGGCGGTCCTCTCCAAGAAGAAAACGGATAAAGCGCAGACCCTGCAAATCTCCAAGTCAGTGGGCAAAAGGTAAGCAATTGTTTTATAAATTAATGATTTGGTTTCTGGGTTATCATGAAGGTCTAATTGTAATGCACATCCACAAAGCTCTACAGCCAACTGCCCAGCGACTTCTCCAACCTGCAATGAAATAAGTGTAAGAGCATAAAAATCTAGTTAAGTATCACACTAGAAAACATACCAACTTAGCTACAAACCCACAAAATGGTTTTAGAAAAACAGATATATTAGTTTCTTTCTGTAGCTGAAGTTGGACATCCAATTCTAACTGATGTTACCAGGCTTTCTTTCTATAGAATCAGGGTGGCAAAAGAGAAAAGGAATACTCTGTACAGATGACACACACCTAATGAATTGCCTACATGTGCAATTATAAACTGTTACTAACTGTTCTATGTAACAGAATTGCGCCTTATCAGAAAATTATTAATTCCGTGTCAGTGTTGAAAATGCTATAATCATATCAGAAAATGCAGAAGCTAAAGAATATTTTCTTTAAAATGATAATGACACTAAAAACTACTAATATGAATATACATTAAATCTTACTTAAGTTGATCATTTTTAGCCAATAGGCCTACTGTTATAGGTAATTGTTACTTGAAGTTCCTATTCCTGACTGTTTTGCCAACCTGACCATCCCCCTTCTCAACCTTTTACAGCTTCTAATTAGGGATGCACAAAACCCACTTTTTTGGATCCGGCCAAACCCCTGAATCCTTTGTAAAGGATTCATCCAAATTCCGTCTTTACGTGACAAAAAGTCACATGCTCTTTAGGATTCTGTTCGGCCAGGAGCGTGGATTCAGGCAAATCCGAATCCTGCCGAAAAAGGCAGAATCGAATTCTGGATTCGGTGCATTCCTACTTCTAACGCTAAAGGCCTACAAATATGGCAGCCGCCACATAGAGAAACATGGGGGATCAGATAGGTAAAGGCATGATAAAGGGGTCACTTTGCCCCGAAACGTTGCACCTCCGCAATAAAGATTTTTTAAAGGGCTAGTCCAGCTCCGTATGCCAGTGCTTTTTTTGCTATTTGGAATTTTGTGAGGGTGCCGATCCCTCCAGCAGTGTGCACCAAGTGCGTTCTGGAGAGCCAAGGGTGTGTGAGGAAGGTCTTCTGTTACGGATCAGATAGGTAATGTAAAAGCATTGGGTAAAAATCACAAAATCAAATAGCATCCAAATACATTGTTATGATAAAAAATTATTTATTCTTGTGTCAGTTTCTCTTTAAAGAGTTACAATGCCTGTGCTGCCTACATTTTCATGGTTGGTTTCTGTTCACATCTGTGGAGCTGATAACACTGAACAGAGCAATGTATAAGTATGGATGAATAAAGTGATATGTGAGTAGATACTTACTTCATTTAAAATTGTTTTTATGAAAGGGAAGATGACTTTAATGTTGGTGGCTATCCTTAACATCTGATAGCACTGCTCAACAAAGGCTTGCTTCGAGGAGTTCATTTTCAGCTGAAGCTTGCTCCAAATAAATATTAAATCCCTGAGAAAGATAAAAAGAAAAAGGACATGTCTTTTTTTCATATTCACACCCAGGACCCCAGTAATTCCAAGTAATTCCCTTGTCTCCACGAGAGCTCACAGTTAAACAGGCAAAGCCAATGAACCTTTGAATACATAAATATAGGATATCCAACATCTAATGCGGCAGAGGTATCCAAGGAAGGCAAGTGGTCGGAATAGCAGACAAGCATAAAGCACACACATAGATGACTTTTGTTCATTCATTTTACACAATTTATGCAATATGCAAACCTTGTCCTGGGTACACAAAGTCCTAACAAGACCTACAGAAATCCGTATTTTAAATATCCTGAAAATTCAGGATCCGTTATCCAGGAACATGTTGCTGATAAAGGCTCCATTAGCTGGCTATGCACATTTTCTGTGTCATTCTTAAACAGACTATTGTTGATTTTTGAACTTCATTTTTGTGCCATAATCTTTTGATGTTAAGCCAGCGTACATTCCAGTGTTAACTGGACAATTTAAGATTTATTTACATATGTATTCTGATAGCCTTAATTCAAGGTGCTTCACATTAAAGGGATACTGTCGTGATTTTTATGGTATATTTTTTATTTCTAAATTACACTGTTTACATAGCAAATAATTCACTCTCCCATTTCAAATTCTATTCTTGAACCAACAAATGTATTTTTTAGCTGAAATATTGGTGTGTAGGCGCCATCTCAGTGCATTGTGCCTGAGTCTGAGCTTTCAGAAGGAGCCAGTGCTACACGTTAGAACTGCTTTCAGCTAACCTATTGTTTCTCCTACTCCCATGTAACTGGAGGAGTCCCAAGCCAGACTTGGATTTCTTACTATTGAGTGCTATTCTGATACCTACTGGGAGCTGCTATCTTGCTCCCTTCCCATTGTTCTGCTGATTGGCTGCTGGGAGGGGGGACTATCACTCCAACTTCCAGCTCAGCAGTAAAGTGTGACTGAAGTTTATCAGAGCACAGGTCACATGGCTGTGGCACCCTGGGGAAATGAAGAATATGGCTAGCCCCATGTGAAACTTTAAAATTAAATATAAAAAATATGTTTGTCTTTTTGAAAAACAGATTACAATGCAGGATTCTGCTGAAGAAGCTCTATTAACGCATGCGTTTTGAAAAAAACATGACAGTATTTCTTTAAGGAATGATGCATTATCTGGTCCAGAAATTTTAGATGTTATCCCACACCTGTATCTTCTCATAACATTTCAATAAAAGTGTATTTCTCCCCAGCTCACTCATTGCCAAGGTTAGCCAGTAGTGGGGGCAGGGTTTTCACAAAAAAAAAAAAATAAACCTAAACTATAACCCAAAAATCTCAAAATAGTCCATAAGAAATATAAATTTGGTTTTATTAAATGCAAAATGGTGTGGCATACCTTTAGCGGAGGCAATTCTGTTGGTATATGCTGATTTATGAGTGAAAAGGGGCAGCTATTCAGAGTTCCAGGCGATTTTTGAATCACCATGTTCTCTTCTTCTCTACTTTCACCTTCCTAAAAAAGAAGAAAGAACTACTTTCAAGCTCACTTTCAAGGAAGCACGCCCTCCTTCACCCAAACTGACACTAGCGGTAGATTACTGGGGGCCAGCCATTTCATGAAACCCTTATGGAAAGTACTAGCCATTTGCAAAGACAGTAGTCTAAGCTGAGCTGCCCTCTGTATAGGAGACCAATGGCCAAGTATCTGCCACCATCTATACAGCCCCTAAGGCTGTTAGTTTCCATTAATGCACATACCAGGGCACTGGTACAGCCAACCCATCCCTTCAGTTATGCTCTACACCATCTTGCATTTAATAAAGTCATTTTCCAGTTGATTTGTGTCATAAGAACAACCTAATATTTTAGGCCACATTTTTTTGATAATATCTCTTCTTGGTGAATATCTTCCATGGCTTTAGTAATTTTCCTCATATGTGGGACCCAGTAGTCATGCATGTCCCTGTCCTATGTAGATGTCATATTTTTATATTATATTATTACAATAATATAAAACGTATACAGCAGAAAAATTCAATTTTCAGCGTATCTTTGAGCTTCTCAGTTTGAGGGATTTCCTACATGGCATTGTTGAAGAGTAAAAATTAGACCTCTTCTGTATTAATTATTATGCTCTGGAATCTAAAAATGTTAAAAAGAAAGTGTCACAGAACCAGTATCAGGTGAGTTTTCAATTGTATGGCAGCTAATTCCCATGCCATTGATCCTATAACTCCATGGTTTTCCGTTTTATCAACTTTTTCTACTTTAAAACCACAAGCTGAGAATAAATTCCTCTGAAGTTTAGCAGGCCCTCCAGAAAAGCATTCATTACTTCCCCAACATCCAAGCTCCTCAGAGATCGGAAAGTTTTAAAGCAGTCCAATAAGTTGATCTTCAAAGGTTTAGATGGTTTATTTCAAAGAAAAAATGCTATTCCCAGGCGAATTGGTCATTTTGGTGCTTATCGTTGTTTTTCAAGAATCGTCAATGGTGTTTTCCAAATAAAATTTGCAAGCTGAAACCAGTTAAGATCCACTAAAGTCAACAGAAAACTTGTGTAAGGAAATGCCTAGTAATGGCAACTGTCCCGATTTCTTCTTCTTAGAAGGATTTACGCGCTTCAATGAATCAATGACCCCCCGTCCCCTACAATTTACTGCCATATCAAAAAACAGCACTGGCACACAGAAGTTATTAGACACTGATGGAGAGGCCACTGAGGAAAAAGCAGCAATGTGTAGACCCAGGCAATGAGCCGGAAATCACTGCCAGGACACTGGGTCAGACAAAAAAGCATAATCTACCAGGCAGTGTCAAAAACACGCAGAACTAACAGAAAAGATTTGTAACACAAAACCAAAACTGAAATGGAAACAATGCTTAAAGTTCCTGGCACATAGGGAGATTTTCTGTGGTAACTCCGTGCTACCAAGGGCGTAGAATCTTCTGAACAGGTCATCACCTTGCCTTACCTTTCGGAAGGGGATGGCATTTGCGGCAATCCAGCTTAATTATGGGAGAATGCAAAGAAGACCCCATGTCTCACAGCCAATAAAGCATAACAACATATGCTCTTTAACAAAGTCTGTAACATTCACAGTAGTGGATGCAGCCAATGCAATCTTAAAATTGATACATTAATCAGCTCTGACAATCTGGATTACTAAACAGACAAGGTAATAAGTACAAAAAAAAACCCTTAAATATGTATTTTTAAACTGTTAAAAATGGACAAAAGCTTGAAATAATGAAAATTTCATTTGATTGTAGAACCAATTATTGATTTCTGGTTGTTTTTGAATGTTTAATGTATACACCCATTTATTGTACAGCGCTGAAGAATATGTCTAGAATATATTTTATAAATACATGTTAATATTAATAACAATACTAATTATGATGATGATGATAATGCACGTATGTACATACAAAAGGAGTGGCATTTTCACGCCGAAGTCTGTTCCATGTTCTCAATTGTGAAGGGAAGAGACTACACTGCACTGTTGTGCTTTCCTGAGCGGGTTGACAAATCCAGCAAAGATACATCTCTACCCATGTAGGATCAGCTTTATTCATAATATCTGTATTTCAGAAAGCAACGAAATACGTAACGGCCACCTCCCATTTTAAAGCAAATAAGTCTAATTTTTAAAAATGATTTCCTTTTTCTTTGTGTTAATAAAATAGTACCTTGTACTTGATGCCAACTGAGCTGCATGAATCCATATTGGCGGCATAACAATACTATTGGGTTTATTTAATATTCAAATGATTTTAAGCAGACTTAATGTATGGAGATTCAAATTATGGAAAGACCCCTTATCCGGAAAACCCCAGGTCCCGAGCATTCTGGATAACAGGTCCCATACCTGTACTGCTGAAAAACTCATTTGTGAGGAAACCTTACTTTCTTGACTTTTCTGACTGAACAATTGGCAAACACCATAGCAGGTTCTTCACCCCTAATCTAACCTAACCTCAAAATCATCTCTTCTGTAGCTCAGCTGCAGAAACACTAAACAAAAGCCCAAAAACAAAATAAAGAGAGATGACAGGTGAAGAATGATGCAGTTCAGTGGATGGGGTATAATGTTACCATTTCAAAAGCCTGCAAGGATATTAATCAATAGCACAGTCTATGTAACAAAGTCTATAGCAGGGAAAAGAACATAGGGCAGAACATTGTTTTTTTTTTTTTTTTTTAACAATTATATCATTAATCTTTACTGCCCAATTAAAGAACATATTTCTGGCAAGGAGTCTAAAGTACTTACCAAATGCAGTCCATCTCCCCAGTCTGTAGCTGTGTGAGGAGGAAAGCTTC
Organism: Xenopus tropicalis; assembly: GCF_000004195.4. Classification (NCBI taxonomy): domain Eukaryota; kingdom Metazoa; phylum Chordata; class Amphibia; order Anura; family Pipidae; genus Xenopus; species Xenopus tropicalis. Next base: position 22,516,951 of record NC_030678.2, read on the forward strand.
GCTCAGCTGCAACGCCAGTACCGTTTTACCTTCCAGCTCAGTGCTGCAGATAATTTCTACCCCATCTCTTGCATTTATCCTTAGAACATGCTGCATTAAATAAATCAACAAGACTACATATTAAGAGGGCATAGCTAAAATATTTTTTTTTATCATTAAAATAGTCCAAAAAGCTGAAGATGATTTTTTTTTTTTTTTTTTTTAGTTCATTGGATGTGTGCCCACACAAAAACTGAATGCTTGCATCGCACACAGCCACCATCAAAAGGAAATTACCCATAAGTAAGGCAGAGTGACACAATTATCTTTTAAAAATTCTACTGCCCTTATTTCTAGGTGAAGGTCCAACCATAACTCAGCCATACAGCAGGGACATGGATCATAACTGAAATGAAACTCACGTCATTGTTACCCCATGGAACAATATTTCTGCTTAAAAATTAAGTTGGTAAAAAGAACTGTTTTATGAATTGACAGGAACTGAAGTTAATAAGCTTTAATAGGCACAACATTTCAAGTAAAAATGGCAAATATATTTCAAATGCATCTGCCCAAATTATTTAATTGTGCATTTTGTTATTTTCTTCACAGTGCAATAAACTTAATACTCTTAGTACTTAAGAAAGTGGCCATGGAGGTTTTTGGAGGAAATGAATGTGGAGGCATGGTGGATGCCTTTGTATCTTAAGTGTGTAAGATTGGGATTCCTTGTCCTTTAAAGCGGACCTGTCACCTTAAGAAATAATTTCAAATTGTTTTCTATTGTGTTTGGCAAGCAAAATAAACTTCACCTACACTATATAAATTAATCTTATTTTCTTCAGCCTTGGAATTCACAATTGCAGGCAGGGGCCATTTTGTGGACACTGTTATCAAAGCAGGCATTGCATTATGCCAAAATCTTGTTTCTGTGCCAGTATGGGGGGACCTGATGCCCATGTCCATGCACTGGTTACACAATTAGATGGTGAGGAGAGAGGGGGAATGTGAGGAGAGCAGCAACATCTAAGAAGTTCTGAATTGAAAGTGAAAGTAACTGTCTGCCCCACCTCTATGCCTAAGGCATAGAGGCGGGGCAGGCATTATATGATTGACAGCTGGGATTTTAAAATGCTTTTATAATGGGTATGGATGTGGTAATAAAAAAAATATTTTGGGTTTCATGTTTAATTTGAAAAGGACTTTTATTATACAGCTTTTTATGTCTGGGTGACAGGTCCTCTTTAAATCTTTCTATTGCACTGGGGGGTAGTACAGTAGATCAGCTACACTGGCATAGTTCTACAGCACACATCAGTACAAGCTATTTCAACTGCTTCCAAGACCACACTACAGTGCTGGGAAGGGTACTATAGAACAGCAGCACACTACAGGAGTGTAGGAGTACTGAGTGAGGTGATGCTGAAGGCAGTAATCTGCAAGCCTAACAAAATGTTTTTGAACCTAAAACAGTAAAAAAAAAAAAAAAAAAACCTTCATAAAAGCCAGGAGAAAATGTAACACTCATGTTATTTCCATTATAAAAACACAAATGGGAAATGCTGGAGACGCTGCGGGGAGATAGGGACATTGCCAATATAATGTGGTACTGCCCCTCCCTAGCCACATTTTGGGGAAGGGTGGAGACTCCTAAATAAAGTATTTTATAGAGAGTATACTCTAGACCCACTAACTACTTTGACTGGGAAACCATCTGACCTTAATACCACAGATGAACAGAGATTAACAAATTACATCCTGACTGCATGTAGAATGGGGATCACATAGCGGTTGAAAAACCCACACCCACCAACACACTCAGAGATAATACCCAGGATAACTGCCATGAGAGGAATGGAACATATGACAGCCAGAATCATAGGTACAATTCCCCGATTCAATATGGGCTAGATGGGACATCTTTACAACCACAGATGTGTATAAAGAACTATGTGAAACCTGGACCTAGAAGTAGAAGCAGCAGCCCCTCAAACAAAAAAAAACATTTACAACGAAGACCTGTTGTGTTTTGTTTCCTCCCTGTTCTTATAGATGTTAATGACCTACCCGGGTCTAAATCCCCTTTTATATGACCTAAAACAGTAATACGATGAAACAATGTGCTAAATGAAAATGACAATTTTGCACGGGAATTTTTCTTTCTGTACCATGTAACAAAATTGTATAACAGCTCAGACTATAATGTACAACAGATTACAATGTTTTTTTTTTTTCTCTTTTCCTTTTTGATAAAACTTTTCAATAAAAAGCTAAAACCAAGTTACAAAAAGAACCAAAAAAAAAACAAGAGGGAGGAATAAAAGAACAGCACACCCTTTAACTTAAGGAACCATTCATTAACAATGCTTGCGGAATTACTTTACAAACGCATAGACAAACAAGGAAAAAGGTATCAAACCTCGTGCAGAAGCTGGTCAGTTAATCGGGTCATATGTAGGCATATGAAGTACGCTTGATGGTAGTACAGGTTTTTACTGACATCGCTGTTACTTAGGCAAGTTGTGATGAGAGCCACTGCTTCTGGGATACGCTCACAGGCAATGAGGTACCTCACTCGCAACTCAAAGAAGAACTCACTCTCAGACCTCAAATACCTGTCGACTGTATAAAAAGAGAGATGGGAGAAAGTTTAAACACAATTAAAGGGCCAGTTCACCTTTTGTGAACCACCCCTTTAACACAAAAGCAACTGTATATGCAAATAAAATGAAATTTATGCAAAAAAAAAGATCGACGCAACAATTCTTTTATGTTGGGGCGATCAAGGGATATCAAGCAACCCACCCAGTTCAGTCCCCTCCGACAGGTTCATTTAAATTCTATTAGTTCAGACACTGACCAATGGTTGCACAATTTGGTTGATGTCAACAAAAATACAAAAAGTACTAAACACAGTCAATGGAGTACACACCACTGCTGTCACAAGTTCAGTTCCTGTGAAGCTCAAGTATAAAGAACTTCTTTGGTCCTAATTCTACATCCATGCACCTACCATGTATCAGGCACATTAGTCTAGAGCTCAGCTGAACAGTTGCCCTAAACATTAACAATCTAAAGTAGTAGATTTCAAAAAACTTTCAAGCAAGAAAACTGTTAATGAGCAATCACCTATATCCTGTGGTTCCGATCTTCCCTTGAGTATAGCTTGTAATACTGGATTCTCCCAAGGCCCGCCATCCTTAATGACGTAAGTGACCAGCTTTAAATCTGTATTATCATATCGGATCAGGTGGTCGTGGCACTCCTACAATACACATATTTTGTCAGAGAAAATACAACATCTTTGAAAATACAAAAGTAAACCCCTGAAAATGTTCCACTATAGGCTATAGGACATAGGGATATTGTGTTATTTCCAACTACAAAGCTAACCGTTCTCCCCATAAAGCCTCTGTCTCTCCAGTCTCTTTAGATCTATTTGCGATAAAGCTCTTTGCATAGAGGATAAGCCACTGATGATTGCAGGGGCACACACTACATCTGGCATTCCCAAGATAATATATGGAAGCAACAACGCAACCATTATATATTTATACATACCTACTAAATTAATTTTGCTGTGGTGTTTTTTGCATTTAATCTAAGACAAACTATATTTGGTTCAACAAACAACATTAAAGTCCATCTTGGGACTCCTCCAGTTACATGGGAGTAGGAGAAACAATAGGTTAGCTGAAAGCAGTTCTAATGTGTAGCGCTGGCTCCTTCTGAAAGCTCAGACTCAGGCACAATGCACTGAGATGGCGCCTACACACCAATATTACAGCTAAAAAAATACGTTTGTTGGTTCATGAATAAAACTTTAAATGGTAAATTATTTGCTATGTAAACAGTGTAATTTAGAAATAAAAATGATACCATAAAAATCATGTCAGAATCCCTTTAAAGGAACAGTTCAATGTAAACCTGCCCAAACAACATCTGGCCGATATTTGGCTGGATATTGATCGAGTATTCCCATCTTATTGCCACATACATGGGCCAGTGAGTTGCCAATTCGACAATCGACAGCTTTTATCGGCCCATGTATGGCCACCTTAAGGGAACGTCGCCCTCTTTTTTAAATTGATTTACTTCCCATCACTGCAGATGTTCCATCCCCACATAAACAAAGACCATTACCTGCACCGAGCCAAGAATGTCTTTCAGAGGAGCCTCGTAAAACTCATCTTTTCCAAAGAAGAGTAACAATTCAAACAGACTCCTAAAACAGGTAAATAAAAACACATACATGAGATTAACAGAAGGTCATGTACGCAAAGCTAACAAAGTGTTTTGTTACTTCTTGAATAAAGAGAAACTCACACACAAGCAAAGGATGGGCATAGACACATTTACTGGCATGTCTCTTGTTAGAATCTTGGAGATCAGAAGTTTTTTTAATAGGGAGTTGAGTTATTTACCATTATAAGAAGTGACATGTATTTAAGGGAACAGTACCATTAAAACAATGAAGGTGTTTTAACTGCATTTACATACAACTGTACATATGGTAAAAACTACTAATTTAATATATATAAGTAGCTGGGGGCAGCAATTCAAGTTAAACTGGACAAAAAGGCACATGTTACATGGTAGATAACAGATAAGCTGCATAGAATAACATGTGTTTAGTTCTTACACAGGGATAACAGCCAAACATTATTCATGGTTCTCTGCTGGAGTACAGGTTAAAAGCAGCTCTCATATAAAATAGTACTCTTGTTGCCAATAAATTGTTAATTGCAGGTCTTGGATAAAACAGAAAAACTTTAAATGTAAAGGAAGTATTTTCATTTTTTTTGTTACTGTCCTTTAAAAACACAGTGGGTTGCTCTGAAAAATGTTTCTGCCAACGCAAGCAATTCAGCAATTCTTGGCTAAAGTATATAAAGGTAATTGTTAAGGACTAAAAATAATATTCTGTATATACATTAAGCCACTATTCACATGCCACAATTCTTTGGGATTTAATTCATGGAAACTAAATAGAAAATAAAACATAATGATAAAATTGCAACACATATAGAAATGCATTTTTTCCATTTACATAATTTCGGTCAGTACTAAAGGTTAAAGACTTATTGTGCAGCAAGGATCTCTCCCATTCACAATAAGCTCTGACCGTCACAACAAAAGATTTGTCCAATGCATGAGCAATAATATTCCAACATAGAAAACCATCAGGCAAGGCACAGCCATAAACAGGCATACATTACTCCAGCTAACCCATTTAAAAAAAAAAAAAAGGGTCACCTTCTTGGGGTGGCTGTTTTTAGAACACTTCAAGGCAAAACAGAACAAAAACAATAAAATATTTTATTAGGAAAAGAGTACTTACAAAGCTAGTCTACTCAAAACATACTGTACGTGCTCACATTCGGCTGGGAAGGATATGGTGGCAGATGTGAAGCAACACAGAGCTGTTTGGAGGACTTGGAGTTGGGGTAAAGGAACCTGGCATCTTGAAGTATAATCTTCAACAACCTGCAGGTAGAATAAGATGCAGCAGTCAGCAGTCATTCTAAGTCAGATTCCAATGGACTGCCTTGACCTAGAGCTTTAAAAACATATGTACTGCAGTTTTAAAGAATTACACAGATCTGTTTCAGAACATACAAGTTGCACAACCAACAAGACATTGCGCCTGACGGGGGTACTGTGCTCTTACTTATTCGCTGGTCCATTTATGTGCCCCATGTGTAGGTACTGTGCTCTTACTCGCTGGTCCATTTATGTGCCCCATGTGTAGGTACTGTGCTCTTACTTACCCACCTTTTCTTACTAAATTGTCTGCATTTACAGCACTTTCAGATATGAATAGTGGATACATCGGACCTCAGTCATATGAGGAAACGCAGTGGGCACATAGCCTTTAGCTTTTTCTTTTGCTATCATTTGTAATTTCACCAAAACAGCATAAAAGCAAAAGTAAAAAAATTCCTGCCTCCAGTGATATGGTGACGTACTGCAGGTTCATAGTATTAAGAGCAGAAAGATATTCAGCCATATAATAAAAAAAAAAGACATCCTGTGGACTAGTAGGAAGTGGCTAGGAAAAGACAAGTGCGGCACCAGCCGAAAATGAATTCCTAAACTGACTTTCCAGGAACTTAAGCTTAAGGGAGAAGGAAAGATACAATCATTGGGGGGGTTGCCATACTCACTAAAAGATCTGCTCCTCTCGCGAGGTCGCCAAGCGAGTGAATCTTCTCCTGATATGCCAACCTACGGGTGGGCGATATTGGGCTATTTGATCATTTGGCCCTACAGCTGACTGTATCTTTCCTTCTCCTTTAATGGGACATGGATTGCTATTCAGACAGATCTCTTCAGATGGCTGAAAAGTGCCCTATGCCCATTTTGCTGCTTCTCACTGTCATGGAGGTGAAATGTCCAACATTCCAATCACTGGTGTTAATGATTAGCCATGGCACAAAGACATTTAGACCACTGTGCTCAGGTAGTCAACTGCCTGTAACCATTTCCAATGCAGATGTAGCAAGGCCATTATTTATTACTATTAGAATGCTTACTAAGTCTAGCAATTATAGCCCTGTAAACTTGACATTTGCAATGGGGAACATATACGAAAGTGTGTTAATAGATCACTTTGGGGATTATGTCATTATAATTAGTAATCAGCCCACATTTATTTGCTATCAGTTATGTAGTAAGCTGGACAAAAGGGCTGCAGCAGATGTGGTCTAGTTTTGACAAACTGAAGACCAGGTAAAACGTTGCTAAGTATAGGCCAATCTATGACGAACATAAAGTTAAATCAAAGGTGAACTTTCCCTTTAAAGAGGATCCAAACATTGACAGAAAATATTTTGATAATACACTTTAAAAACAAGCAATTTGTATTATACAACATGAATTTTGTTCATAGACTTTAGAATACAGTTCCTTCTCTCAGATGCATCAGTAAGGATAAGCGGTATGTGGTAAGGATTAGTCCTACTATGTGACATAATGGAAAGGGAAAAGTAATAAAAAATCATTCCATGCCCAATAATCAGCCCTAAAACCTACAAAGCACACAGGCATTTTGACTGCAACTGTGCCTGTCATCATTTCCCTTACAAATGTAGCAAGGCCATTATGTATCTCAAAAGGCCATTTATATGCTATAAACAAGAGAAAAGTGGATATAATGCCAATATTAAAAAAACAGGTTTGGGCACTGTTACTATTTACTGTTTTATATCACTCCCAAAATCTTGTGTGTACCCCTGAATGGGGGACCTACTATCCAATACCATGCTACATAATTATGGGCCATGAGCAGAGAGGGGGGATATGAGGAGCACAGTGACATCTAGAAAGTACTAAATGGAGGCGGCGCAGCTCAGATTTTGAAATACATTTATAATAGGTATGATGTTTTAATAAAGTAAAAAAAACAACAATAGTTTTGGGTTTTATGTTTAATTTGCAAAGGACATTATTATACAGCTTTTCAAGTCTGGGCGACAGGTCCCCTTTAATGACTTGTAGGAAGGCATTAAAAGCAAAGTGTCTATGTTTGCCAATGACACACAAATCTGCAGAACAACTGAATCCATCCAGGAGATGATATGCTTGTGGGGAGCTTTTAACAAACTGGTTAAGTGGCTTATACATACATAAACGTAATGTCACATAATTGCTATTTAAAAATATCCTAGCAACAGCTACCCTTAATTGGACTAATACAAGTGAATCTATGATGAAGTACTGTAGGCTGTAGCAAGCAATGAGAGTCAGTGGCAGCAAAGGCCAGTAAGATTTTGCTTTGCAGTTTTGGACACAAGTATTCAAAAGAGACATTACATTTAGAAAGTAAGCCCAGAGAAGAGATAATCTGGCATTCTCTGCCTAAAGTGGTTGTACTGGCAGATACATGAGAAAGTTTCAAGCAGTGTTGATGCTCTTTTAGCAAGTAAAAAAATCCAAGGCAACACATACTAATACTCTGAGCAGGGTTTTGACCCAGGGACTGGACCAATATCCGTATTGGATATTGGGAAAATTTCCTCTTTTGAGGAAAACTAGAAGTTTCCACCTACCACTCAGTTAAATACAAGTTATGTAGAGTGAGTAAAAGGCTGAACCTGAAGGTCCAACTTTTTTATTTTTAACTACTCTAAAACCATGAAGAGAAAACAATCTGCCCAGAGCTCATAAGAGTTGGCTTCGATATTTCTAAGTGTGAAGACACACGGAGCTACTAGTAGCAGCTACTAAAATAGACAATGCCGATAATTTACTGATAACTGTCTCTATGTGTGTTTTAGTAGACGCAATTCTCAGTATTGTCTATGGCAGGGGATTTTCTGGAGTTTAGTAGCTGTGAAAAAGTAGCTGCTACTAGTAGCTCAGTGTGTCTTCACCCTAAGGGCAGTGGCACACAGGGAGATTAGTTGCCTCGCGACAAATCTTGTTACCGCGGGCGACTAATCTCCCTGCAACGCCATCCCACTGGCAAGAATGTAAATTGCCGGTGGTATGGCATACGTGTTGCTACGATTTCTGGAAGTCGCCCAAAGTTTCCTCTCAAGGCAACTTTGGGCGACTACTGGAAACCATATTGTGGGGAAATTAGTCGTCCGTGGCAACGAAGATTTGATGCGGGGCAACTAATCTCCCCGTCTGTGACTGCCCTAAAGGGTAGCCTCAACCAAGTTTGCCAAAGGCAGGGTAATACACATACATGAGCTGACAAGTCAGGCATTCAGACCATTAATGCTTGCTGCCTAAACACTGTGGAGGTCAAAACACACCAGTAGCATAAGGCACATAGGACTGTACAACAGGTGGCCAGTGGATAGGATGCAGCCCTCCGCCTAAGTGTCAAGACAAACAGAGCTACTTAGTAGTAGCTACTTGTCATTGCTACTATAAAAGACAATGCTGGTCATTTACTGATAACTGTCTCTACATGTGTTTTAGCAGAGGCAATTCTCAGTATTGTCTATGGCATATATGTCAAACACAAGGCCCGCGGGCCAAATCCAGCCCGCCTGGCTGTTTTATGTGGCCCTTGGCAAGTGTGTCTGACCATCCAGCCTGATCAATTTCCATTCTCCTTACATAGTAACTAAAAAAATTCCGCCCGCGACTTAGCCTGTGTTTTAGATTTCGGCCCTCTTATGTGATTGAGTCTGACACCCCTGGTCTATGGCAAGATATTTTCTGGAGTTTAGTAGCCATGAAAAAGTAGCTGCTACTAGTAGCTCCATGTGTCTTCCCCCTTAGGCGGAGGGCTGCATCCCATCCACTTGCAGATACACCAGTGCTGTCCCAACTACTACACCCTAACTCAGGGGTCCCCAGCCACCGGGCCGGGGTCCGGTGCCGGGCCGTGGGTTGTGCTGAATCGGGCCACCTCTGGTCCCAATCACCTGTGATCCCAACTCTCCGATGTGTTACACAGCCATGACAACAGCTAGGCAAAGCCCAGGAAGCTTTCTACTGATCAGGACAAGGACCAAAGTACTTTATACTTTTTACTTTAAGCTCTATGTAGTAATAATAAGAATAAAGGGCATAACATAAAATGTAATAATTACATTTACATTATGTATGTAATAATTAAATTATATACTATGGTTTAGTTGCGCCAAACCCCTCCCCCCTCATCCCCGGTCCTTGGAAAAATTGTCTTGCTTAAAACCGGTCCGTGGTGCAAAAAAGGTTGGGGACCACTGCCCTAACTGAAGATATGAAAATGGTGATGTCCTAAAAAGAAATCTATGGGCAGACTGAGGGCCACCAGAGTGCCTTACGGTCAAGACAAAGCTACTTATTAGAAGTTACTTGTCAAGGTAACTAAATGCCAGAAAATCCCCTGCCAAAGACAATACTCAGAACTGCTAAAACACACGTAGGTACAATTATCAGTAAATGATCAGCACTGTCTGTTTTAGTAGCTGCTACTAGTAGCTCTGTGTGTCTTCACCCTAAGGCCTATGGCCCCCAGTAAGCCCACAGACTTCTTTTTATGACATCACCATTGTATATGTTCAGTCAGGGTGTGGGCCCCCAGCACAGGAGTAGTCGGGACAGCACTGGTGTATGTGCTGTAACATACACCCACCCTGCTGCTGATGTAAACATTAAAGTGAATGAGATAAGGAGGCAAAGAGATACATATATATAAATCAAATCTGCTTCCCAAAGGCAAGAGATAATACCCGGAAATGGATTATAGGAACATAGATACCATTTATGGGAATGATATTTAAAGACAAATAGGGAGTGAGGGTTAGTAGGAGAAAAGTACTTGGCGTTCTACATCCGCGATGGGAGTAGGTATGGGGAGGAAATCATAAAGCTGCTGCAGAGAAAGAATGAAGCAGGACCCCAGAGAACTATTACTTCTAACAGAACCCCCACAGGTGCTCACCTCGCAAAAGCGCCGGCAGTATTCCCTGCTGTTCACACGGCACAAGTCGCCATTCCCCACGTCTTCATCCGCGATCGCTACCAGCTCTTCTACCAGTCTCTCCGATTCTTGATCGCTCTCGTCTTCCGCCATGCTGCTATGCCCGACCTGCGCGTACTGCTACCGCTAGGCAACCGCTGCTCCCACCCTTTCCTGCCTTGCCCAGGTCTAAGCCGCCATTGGCGAGAATGGCTGTCAATCACATACAGAACCGCAAACAACGAGGAAGTACTCGCGAGAAGGGTGATTGGATGACAGCTACATCCGTCAACATTCGGCAAGCAGAAGGCGTGGCATTGAGTCACAGTCGTTTCTAATTGGCTGGCCTCTCAATTACGCTGAAATGATTAGTTGATTGGATGAGTGTTACGTGTGCTGTGTTGTGGTTGATCAGTTTGACTGAGTGTGAGTGGCTGGGAGTTGAGGGAGCTGAAAGTTTAGTCTAAGATGGAGCTGCATTGTCATAGTGGCTTGGGACTATTGTGCCCCTAATATTCGTCTATTATTGGCTGTAGGATAGTGCCTATAGTAGCAGTGGGATAATAGCCTCTGGGAAGGGACTGGGGCTGTGGGATAGTAGGGAGAGATGGTGCCTATAGTAGCAGTGGGGGGATAATAGCCTCTGGGAAGGGACTGGGGCTGTGGGATAGCAGGTATAGTAGGGAGAGATGGTGCCTATAGTAGCAGTGGGGGGATAATAGCCTCTGGGAAGGGACTGTGGCTGTAGGATAGCAGGTATAGTAGGGAGAGATGGTGCCTATAGTAGCAGTGGGGGGATAATAGCCTCTGGGAAGGGACTGTGGCTGTGGGATAGCAGGTATAGTAGGGAGAGATGGTGCCTATAGTAGCAGTGGGGGGATAATAGCCTCTGGGAAGGGACTGTGGCTGTGGGATAGCAGGTATAGTAGGGAGAGATGGTGCCTATAGTAGCAGTGGGGGGATAATAGCCTCTGGGAAAGGACTGGGGCTGTGGGATAGCAGGTATAGTAGGGAGAGATGGTGCCTATAGTAGCAGTGGGGGGATAATAGCCTCTGGGAAGGGACTGTGGCTGTGGGATAGCAGGTATAGTAGGGAGAGATGGTGCCTATAGTAGCAGTGGGATAATAGCCTCTGGGAAGGGACTGTGGCTGTGGGATAGCAGGTATAGTAGGGAGAGATGGTGCCTATAGTAGCAGTGGGGGATAATAGCCTCTGGGAAGGGACTGGGGCTGTGGGATAGCAGGTATAGTACAGAGAGATGGTGCCTATAGTAGCAGTGGGGGGGATAATAGCCTCTGGGAAGGGACTGGGGCTGTGGGATAGCAGGTATAGTAGGGAGAGATGGTGCCTATAGTAGCAGTGGGATAATAGCCTCTGGGAAGGGACTGTGGCTGTTGGATAGCAGATATAGTAGGGAGAGATGGTGCCTATAGTAGCAGTGGGGGGATAATAGCCTCCGGGAAGGGAGTGTGGCTGTGGGATAGCAGGTATAGTAGGGAGAGATGGTGCCTATAGTAGCAGTGGGGGGATAATAGCCTCTGGGAAGGGACTGGGGCTGTGGGATAGCAGGTATAGTAGGGAGAGATGGTGCCTATATTAGCAGTGGAATAATAGCCTCTGGGAAGGGACTGTGGCTGTAGGATAGCAGGTATAGTAGAGAGAGATGGTGCCTATAGTAGCAGTGGGGGGATAATAGCCTCTGGGAAGGGACTGGGGCTGTGGGATAGCAGGTATAGTAGGGAGAGATGGTGCCTACAGTAGCAGTGGGATAATAGCCTCTGGGAAGGGACTGTGGCTGTGGGATAGCAGGTATAGTAGGGAGAGATGGTGCCTATAGTAGCAGTGGGGGGATAATAGCCTCTGGGAAGGGACTGGGGCTGTGGGATAACAGGTATAGTAGGGAGAGATGGTGCTTATAGTAGCAGTGGGGATAATAGCCTCTGGGAAGGGACTGTGGCTGTGGGATAGCAGGTATAGTAGGGAGAGATGGTGCCTATAGTAACAGTGGGATAATAGCCTCTGGGAAGGGACTGTGGCTGTGGGATAGCAGGTATAGTAGGGAGAGATGGTGCCTATAGTAGCAGTGGGGGGATAATAGCCTCTGGGAAGGGACTGGGGCTGTGGGATAGCAGGTATAGTAGGGAGTGATGGTGCCTATATTAGCAGTGGGGGGATAATAGCCTCTGGGAAGGGACTGTGGCTGTGGGATAGCAGGTATAGTAGGGAGAGATGGTGCCTATAGTAGCAGTGGGAGGATAATAGCCTCTGGGAAGGGACTGTGGCTGTGGAATAGCAGGTATAGTAGGGAGAGATGGTGCCTATAGTAGCCATAGGGATAGCCTCTGTGAACAGACTGTGACTGCAGGAACAGTTGCCTATAGCCACTGTTGGGTTAGTGTTTATATACAGTCACCTTTTGGTTGTCAAATTTTTTTCACATCAGTTTCCCTTGGGATACACTGAAGTTGTAGGATTTCTAACTTAAAAGTTAGAACAGGTAATATTTACATGAATATTGACCAAAAAACATGGATAACAGCACAAGTGTGTTTGATGCTGGAGTCCCATTTGCCGGAATGAATTAAAAATGCCAGGGTACAGGAATGCAAGCTTTGCAAAAGTTGCAACTTTTAATTACAGCATTTATTCAATTACAGTTTCTTGTTTTTAACATCAACGTCATTTGCAACATCCAATATACAGTAAGTGGTTATTCTATGAAATAAGTTGTCTGGATGTCTAATATTTTTGAAAGAAGGGGGTTTGTAATTTGACCACAGGGGGGCAGTGTAAGATTCCATATACATTATACACAGCGTATGTATGCTGGGGGCTTGAACAAATTCCTGTGATGACCTGAAAAGCAGCTGCTCATCTAGATCTGTGCCCAGTGCCACGATATGATTATTATTTATATATACATGAAGCCAAGGGCATCACTATAGAGGAAGCATGCTACTGTTGGGCTCAGATGGAATACATCTTATTCTGAAAGTCTGTGAGGGAAGGCACCTAAAATGACTTTGCTGTAAGGTCCAAACTTTCTATTTATACCACTGGATGTAGTGGAATACTGCAGAATCTAGGGGGCTAAAACTAATAGGGGCTAAAAATCAGCACTGTCTTAAAAAAATGGATTGTGTTTAGAACCTCTTATTTCCAAGTCTGATAAAGGGCCCACAGTCAGCTAAATGCAGCCCACGCCACTTGCACCCTTTGGGTCTCCATAGGTCATCTCACCCTGTGCCCCTCAATGTAAATGTGGGGAAGGGCAGGAACAGGCATGTATGGAAAGGGTTAAAGATTAGGAGGAGAGGGCACAGGATAAGCACTTGCAAGCCTGGGAAGAGCAATTCCAACAGTGTTTGTTTGTGCAAGAATTAAACCTATGGTTTCTGATGAGCTAAATATAGAGGAAAGAATCTGTGAAATGACACAAAAAAAATTGCTGCAAAAAGTGAAATATCCAAACTGGGAAGCCGCGCTCACATGGCCTGTTAAGGAGAGAGCCAAGCGTTTTGCCTTTGTAAGCTATTATTCTTCTTTAAAGAAATAGTTCTGTGTAAAAATGGAACTGAGTAAAATAGACAGCGCAAAATAGTAGGCAAAAATTAAATCTATAAAGGCTGGAGTCAACGGATGTGATAGATAATAGCCTGAACACTACTTTCTGCTTTACAGCTTTCTAAGCTGTTAGCAGTCAGTGACCAAGTTAGTGTCTTGAGGGGGGGGCCCTTATGGGACATAACTGTTTAGCTAGTTTGCCTTTGAATCTGACCTGCGTGCTCACAAAATAACTGAACAGTGATGTCTCCTATGGCCCCCCCTCTTGTCATTTATTTGGTTACTGACTGCTAACAGCTTAGAAAATTCAATGCTGCAGTTTCTCCTGTGGTGCACCACCTCCACCACAAGAGGGCAATATTATGCTGTTGGTTGATCACTATTCACAAAGTTTACTGTCCTTTAGCACAGAACAGTGATCCCCAACATGTTGCTCCCCCCTTTTATGTTGCACTTCTTGGCCTTAACTCCCTTTTATCTTGGACTTTAATACCTGCTTGAATGTAAGTCCTGGAGCCATAAATGTAACTAAGAGAAAGAGACTGCTGGCAGGCAAACTTAGCCTTTCTTTTTATTAACCATCATAAGCTTCTGAGGCAGAAGTGTTACACCAGTATTATGTGCATTTTCCATATCCGTCCAGTAGCTGTTTAGAGCTATTTAGATGCAAATGCTTCTAGTCTTGCTCCCCTTGAGTTGGAAACTTGCATACACTGAGGGCATCCTGTCAGTGATGGTGCCTAGAATGCCACACTGCGTGCCATAATGCACTAAAAAGCAGTAGTGTCTGCTCTTCTGGACTGTGTGCAAGCCCCATCAGGTGTTTTGCCTGCATCGCTGCATATAAACAAAAACAGCTGATGTGCAGCTGCAATGAATTTAATACACCATGCACTGCTGCTTTACGGAATATATGGAATATAAGAAGTTTTGCTTCTAGGGAAGATTTTCTTTCCCCTCTGCTACAGATAGAGGGAGCACTGAGTGTTAATTGGTAGTTCCAATTTTCTGTGAAAGGGAGAAAAAGGAAAAGCATTAATCATTCTATGAATTCAATTTTACCCTTTCCCACCATCTCAATGCCCGTCAGCCCTCGACATGCTATTTAGCTAATCAAAGCTGCCCACAGCAATATTTCCCATTTCAGTACTTGAAATACCCACTCCGGTACTTTTCAATAAATCTCTCTCTCTTTTTGGGGCTCCCATCTCAACCCTATAACAAGACACATATTAAACCACATGCTGTGTGGCTAATTTGTTTGTCCAAATACCTGCTACATGGCCCAACGTGCCGCCTACAGCATGATTCTAAACTATCAATCAATACTGTGTGATTAAAGTGTAATTCCTTTCTCATCTCTAAGCTCTTGTTAAATGTTCCTTGTTGCGATACCTCCCCTTTAATTTAGGGGCATACAGCACGCAGTCAACAGAGGAAACATTTCATTCGGCAGATATGTTAAAGTATAGTAAGATATTTTATAACCATCAATACTTTTAGAGAATAAGTAAAACTTTTTAAAAATAATCTCTAAAATTACTCTCGTTTAAATACCTTGAATACCTTGCTTATGTCATTTTTAATTGGTGGCAAAGCTTGAAAAAAAGACTTGAATTGACTTAAATAGTTAAAATTTTGCCATGGGCACTTCCATTGATTTCTACATGACCTTGCAAGCTTTTAGATGCTGAATATTTACATTTGAGTTTTTTGTGTGTTTTTTTGCTTAATAATTTGAATGATGACATGCCACCCCTTCGGGCATTGTAATCTTCCTATTAAAATGCATATGTCTATGAATGGTTCGTTGGAGGCCCCATCTATGCTTTAGAAGAGCCTGTGTAATAGATTGGGTTATTCAGACATTCATGAGAGCCGTTCCGTAATTGTTTAGTTTATTATTTACACTCAAGCGTGCTTTACAGGGGCATATTTTGTATTATATCCTTATATCTGCAAAGTAGAAATTATGTTTAATCTGCAAATGTAAAATATTAATGCTGTTAGAAGCAACAGAAGGAATCCTTTGGGAATAGTAGGCAAAAGTGAAAAGAGATGTAAGGTTCCCCAGTAAGTGGCAGGCATGGAAGCCAATGAAAGGAAAGCTAGTCTAGTATCTGTACATGCTAAAGCATGGAAATCATTAGGCAGAAAGGCAGGAGACCATGGGTCACAATAAGGAGTTCTGACATGGCAGGACAGGCTGGAAGGACGTGAACAGAGAAAGATTTCTGAGCAGGATGCCAAGATGGAGAAGTAGGGTTACAGGCACAGCCAGTAAAATACCAGCACGGCCAGGGCCACAATTACAAATGAACCAGCAATGTAATTGCCATTGTATTTGTAATACCCTATAAATTCCTCCCTTGTCTGACCCTTTCCGCTGCCAGATTCCCCCTTATAAGGACAGGCCCACCTAGGCCCTACCTATTTCCCAGCCAGTCCCCCAATTTTACCTGCCTCTTTCCCCGCCCCTGATGTAATTTCCCCCACAAGTGATATCCCCAGTCACCACTGACCCAAGGCTGATATTATTCAACTAAAAAGGTGGCAACCCTATGGGAAAGCCAGTTTATCTATAACTATTTTATAACTGCATTGCAATGGGTTCATTAGAAGCATTGAGCGCAAACAAAAATGGCATTTCATTTTTCAAACCTCACTGAGCTGCCCTTGCTACTGCTTTTTGGGGTACAGGTAGGGCAAACAAGGTTGTTTTGGGGGAGCACAGTGTGGTTGTAGAGAGGGTGCTCACTCCAGCAGTCTTAACTAAAAGAGGATGTTCACCTTTGGAGACATGTCTGAAAGTAAACAGCCAGTGCCACTAAAACATTTTTCCTAATTGACCTTGGCCTACAAAAGTAAATCATTTCCAGGATAGCTACCTCTGCAGCTGCAGTCCAAGTCACTGTCCCACTTAGTTTTCTGGGCCTGACTCCTACATTATCCTAAAAAAACCTTTCTAATTAGTTTGCATATCTGCCATGCAATTGGCTAGCAATTCAGCCAATCATTTGTCCAAAGGTGAACATCTTCTTTAACTTCTTCTTTAAAGGAGAAAGAAAGGTAAAAACTAAGTAAGCTTTATCAGAAATGTCTATGTAAATACAGCCATAAGCACTCACAGAAACACTGCACTGACTTCTCTGAAAAAAGATTTCTTGTGTCTGTAATTCCTGTGCCAGAGACACGCAGCTTTCTGCTCTCTGTTCTCTCCTGCTCACTCCCTCTTAGGAATGTGGATCTGAGCCAATCAGCAGGAAGCTGACTCATAGGGGCTGATTTACTTACCCACGAACGGGTCGAAATGAGTCTGATTGCGTTTTTTTCGTAATTATCGGTATTTTGCGATTTTTTCGTATTTTTTGCGATTTTTTCCGATTCTTTACGAATTTTTCGTTACCAATACGATTTTTGCGTAAAAACGCGAGTTTTTCGTAGCCATTACGAAAGTTGCGTAAAATCTGGCGATTTTTCGTAGCGTTAAAACTTGCGCAAAAAGTTGCGCTTTTTTCGTAGCGTTAAAACTTACGCGAAACTTTGCACCTTTTAAGTTTTAACGCTACGAAAAATGCGCAACTTTTCGCGTAAGTTTTAACGCTACGAAAAATGCGCAACTTTTTACGCAACTTTCGTAATGGATACGAAAAACTCGCGTTTTTACGCAAAAATCGTATTGGTAACGAAAAATTCGTAAAGAATCCGAAAAAATCGCAAAACATACGAAAAAGTCGCAAAATGTTCGTTTTCAAGTCGGAACTTTTCCAATTCGGGTCGGATTCGTGGGTTAGTAAATCAGCCCCATAGTCTAACTAACTGAGCATGTTCACTTGGTCTGAGTGCCTGTGCAGGAGTGAGGCATTAAGGGAACTTTCTTTACACAGCTCAGCATTTTTTCTTCCAGTTTGGCTTCTGAACAGGAGAAATATGGGGAGACTTAAGGGCACTATTGAGACAACTGAAGGTATGCCTGCAGCTTGAAATTAACTCTTTACTAGCCTTTCCTTCTCCTTTAATAAACTAGGAGGAAAAAAATCATGACTGTGAATTCTGAAGATAATTCCATTGGCTTCTATTGAATCTCAACAAGTTTTTGATTGTGGAATTTTTCATTTGAATGTTCAAGATTTTTTATTTGAAAACCACCGTTGTAAACACTTAAATAGTTTAGAGCTTACGTGTTTTTGCAGCAGTTTAATCATATTGTTGAACAAAAAAACCTCAAATATTTATACATTTTCCAGCTTGTTTTGCGAGGTTGCTAAATGAGCCGATATTGCTCCTGGGAGATATTGGGCTAATTTGATTGTTGGCTCTAGGGCCACATGATCGAATTATAACAACGGGCATGGGAGCCGTCGGAGCGAGGACTGCATCAATGAGCTGGTGCCCTCGATCTGACTTAAAAAAATCAAACCTGCATGATTAATACCTAGAGAATTTTCGACCAGATATCGGTGGTAGGCCCTTTGAGGGTCCCCATACACAGGCAGATCACTTGCCGAATCGGTCTAAAGGACTCAAATCGGCAGCTTAAATCTGCCCGTGTATGGCCACCTTTGCACATTCTAGACCTCTGCTTGTTGAACCTATTTTAAGGCACCTTATAGGATCAGACTTTTGCTTGCTTTTAACACTTAACAAAGGTGCACTAGAGCTGCATAACATGTCAGTGCTATAAGAAATAAAGAATGACACTAATAATGGAAGTAAAAGCCTACACAGATGTACTTAGGGCTGACCTGCAGGCTGGTAAAGGTCGATAAGCAATATTAATGAGCAAGCCGCCTACACCTGGAAATGTATATTCTTTTGAAGATAAGGAAAAGAACTTTACATTCCAGCTGTGAGCTTCTTTGCACTAAAAGGGTGCTTGTAAATTAAAGATAGAAAGGGCACTTGTAGAGGCTTCGTATCTATCAAAAGTCTTGGGTTTATCAGTCCAAACCAGAAAATTGTTTGACCTACTATTAAAGCTGTGCAAGCTGTGTGTTAATTACATTGCTTCTACCCATGCCTCTAGCCTCACTGTTCACCCACGCAAGTCATTACATTGTCCAGAGTGCCTCCATTCTCTTGGCACTGAGCTGCCCTTAGTACAATTCTGTCTAATGCCTGTGTGCAGTTAATGGCACCTTAATATATGCCGGTGTTCATTAAAACATTTCTTGGTTTATCCATTGAACTAGAAACAATGAATGCACCTCTATGTTGCAGTGAACACATTGCTGTGCTGCCCCTCATGTTTTATTATGCGTGTTATTATTATGGGAACTTTTTTATGTGTCTTAAACTGTGCCATCCTAAGGGTATTATCACAGTTTGTCTAGTGGTAAAATACCCTAAGACACAAATGAAACCATCATTAGGTTTAGAGCCAAAAGTTGGCTGTTCTATTAAATTAGTGACCCTTCTTGTGTATGGCATTGTTGCAGGTCATTGGACAGTTCCAAAAGGTTAACTTTAACTTTCCTCTGTTGGTACAGGTATGGGATCTGTTATCCAAAAACCCGTTATCTAGAAAGTTCTGGATTATAGAAAGGCCATCTCCCATAGACTCCATTTCAATCAAATAATTTAAATTTTATATATATAAAATATATTTTTTCTTTCATAATTAAACAGTACCTTGTAAAAGCATATCAGGTCCCAGCCATTCTGGATAACAGGTCCCATACCTGGTATTGAAATATTACAAAAAAGAATGTATGATGATATACAGTAAATGTCAAAGATTACTCAATATTTCTGTAAAGTTACATTGTTCTCAAAAGTCCTCCTAATAATCTCAGTATAGGGGCATATTTATACTAGTGTGTGTGAACCAGCATCACTGGTGATTTTGCTCAGAGCAGCCAATCAGATCTTTGCTTGTAGGTGACATCCATCCAATCCATTCATTCACTATTTGCACATTTGTATAGTTAAGCTCAGCACTGCTTGGTCCATCCCGCCTCCTGTAGAGAGTGCAGTGTGCCTATTGATGCAGGGGAGCCATGGAACTAATGCCACCTCTGGCATTAGTTCCAACAGCATCCATGTCATTCATTGCAACACACTTGGGCCAAAAGATCAGAGGCATACATCATTCTAATGCCGAAACCTTAGAAATTATGCCAACTGGACAACGTCCAGCAGACATTACAATTGCATTACAGGAGCACTTTGCACACTGCAGTTAGTGACATTCATTAGGAATAAGCACACTTAAGCATGCATATTTTTAAAAAATTATTTTAAGGTGGCCGATATCAAACTGATCCAATCGTTTGGGCCTAGGGACGCACAATATGATCACAACAGGGATTCAGGCCGGCATGGAGATGACCACATCAACAAATTGATTCAGTCCTCTATCCCAGGGG
This sequence comes from Xenopus tropicalis, assembly GCF_000004195.4. Lineage (NCBI taxonomy): Eukaryota > Metazoa > Chordata > Amphibia > Anura > Pipidae > Xenopus > Xenopus tropicalis. The sequence continues at coordinate 22,537,271 of NC_030678.2, forward strand.
TCCCCAATCTTTTTATTCATTAACTCGTTTAGGTGTGCGTCACGTGGTTTTTGTGCACTGCGGGAACTGATGCGGCCTACTGCCATGCTGTCCACGGCCTGGAACTGGTCCATGGCCCGGCGGTTGGGGACCCCTGCTCTATCCAACGGAAAGATCAAACATGCCTGATTGACATCTGGCTGATTTTCGACCAGATATTGGTCAGGTTAGCCAATCAGAGGGCCCCATGCACATACAGTTAAGCTGGTCTGAATGGGCCCAAATCTCCATTTTAAGTCTGTCTATGTATGGTGACCTATAACTCAAAGTAATTTTCAATTACATTCCAAGGGCATTAATTTCTTAAAGTGCTAGCATACCATACATAGCCAGTAACACCACAAAATGAAAAAAACTTGTGGTAACCTTTATATAAATGAGCTTCTCCTGTAACAATAAAATTAATAGTACATAAATAAACACTTGGGGGAACCTGTATACCCAGTGACTGGACACGGTGAAGTCTGAAAGTACAGCTACTAGATATCATAAATTTGACGACTGAGCAGACTGGGTTTAAGAGGAGCAGCTGCATAATATTCACATCCTGATTCTGCCACTTTGCCATATCATAGAAATATCAATTTGGGATTTGTACTCAAGTCTGAGTTTAACCAGATCGTTAACATCTTTTTTTTATACAGTTAGAAAAGTGGATTTTAACTTGTGCTGACAGATTTATATAAAAATGTAGCTTGTTCGCTCAGATAGACAGCTGGCCAGGCAGGTAGCTGGGAGATGTGAAAACCATAAGACAAACTACGTCAACCCTGCATAAAATTAGAATTCTCTTTAAATTAAAGCCCTGTGGCGGTCTCAGTGTAAAGCTTCACTCAGAGCCCACACAACATAATAAGAGACTGTAGAAATGACTGTAAACGCCTTCCGGCACTTTAATTGGACATGTTTAATGAGGTCTCTATATCGATGAAACTAGAGTTAACCCTGCAAATGGAATAAAGAGAGTGGGGAGAATACAATGAAAGCCATGCTCAGTGTAAAACATGCACTTAGGAATAATGTTTCAACTGAAAGTTTCTCATCATGGGGTCCCACTTACATATCAGGAATCAAAATGAATGAATTTGTGCCATAAGAACAAAGCAAATAACTAGAAGAAAAAATGGCTTCACAACTTAGTACTTACATACTTGACATCCCCCCTGTAATGTATGCAGGAGGTCATGTATGTGAGTAAAGGGGACTCCTATAGTTAAAAATGAAAGTACAGGTATGGGACCTGTGATCCAGAATGAATGGGACTTGGAGTTTTCAAAATAAGGGATCTTTCTGTAATTTGGATCTCCATACTTTAAGTCTACTAAAAAAAATTTAAATATTAATTAAACCCAACAGAATTGTTTTGCTTTCATTAAGGATTCATTATATCTTAGTTAGGATAAAGTAAAAGGTACTGTTATTACAGGTATGGGATCACTTATCCGGAAACCCATTATCCAGAAAGCTCCGAATTACGGAAAGCCTGTCTCCCATAGACTCCATTTTAATCAATTCATTCAGAATTTTAAAACTGATTTCCTTTTCTCTGTAATAATAAAACAGTACCTGTAATTGATCCCAACTAAGATATAATTACCCCTTATTGGGGGCAGAACAGCCCTATTGGGTTTATTTAATGGTTAAATGATTCCCTTTTCTCTGTAATAATAAAACAGTACCTGTACTTGATCCCAACTAAGATATAATTAATCCTTATTGGGGGCAGAACAGCCCTATTGGGTTTATTTAATGGTTAAATGATTCCCTTACGATCTGTTATCCAGAATGCTTTGGACCAAGGGTATTCTGGATAAGGGATCTTTCAGTAATTTGGACCTCCATACCTTAAGTCTACTAAAAAAACAATAAAACATTAATTAAACCCAATAGGATTGTTTTGCTTCCAATAAGGATTAATTATATCTTAGTTGGGATCAAGTACAGGTACTGTTTTATTATTACAGAGAAAAGGGAATCATTTAACCATTAAATAAACCCAATAGGACAGTTCTGCCCCCAATAAGGGGTAATTATATCTTAGTTGGGATCAAGTACAGGTACTGTTTTATTATTACAGAGAAAAGGGAATCATTTAACCATTAAATAAACCCAATAGGACAGTTCTGCCCCCAATAAGGGGTAATTATATCTTAGTTGGGATCAAGTACAGGTACTGTTTTATTATTACAGAGAAAAGGGAATCATTTAACCATTAAATAAACCCAATAGGATTGTTCTGCCCCCAATAAGGGGTAATTATATATTAGTTGGGATCAAGTACAGGTACTGTTTTATTATTACAGAGAAAAGGGAATCATTTAACCATTAAATAAACCCAATAGGGCTGTTCTGCCCCCAATAAGGGGTAATTATATCTTAGTTGGGATCAAGTACAAGGGACTGTTTCATTATTACAGAGAAAAAGCAAATCAGGTTTAAAATTCTGAACCACTTGATTAAAATGGAGTCTATGGGAGACAACCTTTCAGTAATTTGGAGCTTTCTGGATAACGGGTTTCCGGATAAAGGATTCTGTACCTGTACATGGTGATGTTAGTCTTGTTAGCAGCTGCTTGGCCTTAAAAAAACTGATTTCAATGAGCAATGTTAACAGTTTTCCAGAAACAAGTGTTTGGCACTCAATAAGGAGCATTTAAACTGAGGACATGTTATTTTAGGAGAAGGAGAATCCTTATACTTTTGACAATATAGGGAGAAATTTAATAAAACTGAAAAAACAACATTAAAAAATCCCATTTCAGAATGTAATATTCTTTATAGACAGTTATTTGAGAATTTTGAGGCATGCTTGAGGGTGGAGCAGAAATAACTTTTGGAGGTTTGGAGCAGAAATAACTTTTCTGTAAGAATTTTTATTACATACACTGTGCACTTGGGCAAACTATAACATTCACAATCTTCCTTCTGCTGCTGGGAGTCATTGCTAAACAGTTAATGTATATATTATACAAACTGTTACTGGGACCTGGGTAAGGAGAAAAGGCATATCTTTCTAAGGCCATGGTTGTTGTGGTGACGATATAGGTGGTTTTATAGATTCGTTTGTGCAGCACCGTATTTCAACTTCGGGCACACCGAGGCCGCCCCCATTCTGCGCACCCCAGCAAACTTTCAAAATCCCATACGGAGTGGCCTCACCACAAATCCGGGCCTGCATTTGTGTATGGTGCTTATAATGAGCCACAAATATTGTCATTCTTCAGACTCAAGTTGATGGAAACCAAACCACATGACAGATCCACTGGGACAGACCTATTTGCTATAGCTATCAGGAATAGCTATATTTTAATGATTTCATTCACCATGGGTGGCACTTGAAATGGTTTTGGAAATCGGAACTGTCATTCAGTATGTTCTTCGTTAAGAATTACATTCAAAATAAAGATATTTCTCTAAAGGCTAAGGCATTTCTGTTGTATAAGTGCCTTTCCCAATATTGTCCATTTTAATTTGGCTACTTATGTGGCCTTTTATTTAGAGCCGTACGAATGTTCTGCCTTGTGCTACGTAATTATGTCACCCAGTCCCTGACCATAGGATTAATCTACATATAAATACCTTGGCATGATTTGTACGGAAATTCATGTTCTACTTGAACTTTACTTTTATCACATTTGCAGTAGGCAGACCATTACAATGCTTTTTAACCTGGGAACTACAATGGGAAATGCTCTTTAATATTCACTTAAGCAGGCATTTAACTTTTTATTAATAGAATAACACTGTCGGCTGTTATTCAAATTGCCGTTCCGTCTTTATGAAGCAGTATTTCCTGGGGAGAGCTTCCATGGAAATTTATATTCTTTTTCATATGTCATCTGTCATTTTCAAATGATATGGTCAGGTAAAGATAAAGGAAAATGTAACAATTGTGACATTCCAAGAATCTGCACTATTTTTTCTTGTAGCTTTTTGATGAGTAGACTATTGTTATTTTAATTTGTTTTCTCAAAGGTTTTAACAAATTCTCTAAGATAATGATTTGTTTTGATAAGTATGTTAATAATGCCCATCATATGTGCTAAATATCCTCAGGCATCAATGGCACTCGCATAAAATGCGGAGGGGTTGCCCTTTGCAAGAGACCTTAGTTGACTCTACCAAATGGAAGATCCTAAAATGGGTTTTAATAATAGTGTTAATATTTTGTTCTAATTATTTTACTGTATATTCTAAAAATGCAGACATTTAGGGGCATATTTATTATGCTGCGTGATACGAATTTGCCAAAAAAAAACGATGTAAAAAGCTGTGTAAAATAAACAGAGAAGACGATTTTACGCCGTTATTTTACGTAAGTTCCGGAGGAAGAAAAAAACGCAGAAAAAAATTACGCAGATTTTCTCACCGTATAATATATATGCCCCTTAGTGGCACAACATTCTGATTTTAGTGGTTTTAGAGTTTTTTGAAACCAGGAATAAATTTCCACCAAAACAAATGTCAAGTCAATTTTCTAAAGATCCGACAAAGAGAACACAAAAACCTCACATTTTTCATTTGTGTAAGAATTTTCGTGCGCTTACAAATGAATAAATCCACAAGTTAAATAAAGATTGTTACAATTTGCCTAGGACAACTCTGACTGACTTCTACGTGACTTTGACAGCTTTCAGATGGTATATTTTTACATTTGCATTTTTCGTGGCTTTAATGCATAATAAATAGCAAACAAATTTGTGTTTTTTTAATTTAAAGAAATTAATAAATGGGCCCCTAAGTATATTACTGCAGAACAAAGAATTCATAAACATTTTTGGAAAAAAAAACACTTTTACAAAACACCAAAACTAAAAAAAAAAAAAGATTAGTTTCTTCAGCCGCACAAGTAAAAACCCAGCACC